>NC_142128.1:76081875-76692500 GCF_024610735.1 Ursus americanus
CACGAGTGGCACCAGTAGTTGCTATTTCAGCTGAGAGAGGCACTGGGAAGCCAGGACACCTCAGTCTGCCCGGGGAGATCTCGGCGGGCCATCTCCCAATCCTTGTCCTCTCTGTGTCTGGACACCCAGCAGCTAGAGTAGATATTTTATTTTCCTGGGGGTAAAAACCCAACCAGTAAGGATGATTGATTTGAATTTTCAACCAGTCCAGCCTTAACCCAGCTGGTTTTAGCCAAGATGACTTAGTGTAGAGGGGCAGTGAGGGAGGGGGGTGGGGGCATCTCTCTGCTCTGGAAACAGTGTTGGTCCCTGCATGGGAACGACCCATAAAGAAATCCTGGGGCCATCAGTCCTTCTGGGTATTGTAATGGATGAATAAATAGACACATGCTAGGAAGAACGCTGGGATGGAATCTGTAAGAATTGATTGATTTCCAACTCTTCTCATTACAGATCAAAAAAGGTTTATAATAACTCAATCATTCTAAAATGTTCTAACTTTTTATTTCCCTGCAGTCTATTGTATTGATTTCTGATCAAATGACTGCTTTCTTAACAACAAAATTATTACCGAGTTAATGTTGCGAGCACTAGAGTAGGAGTTAGGAGACAGGTTCTTGCCCATTCCTACCACCCACTAGCTGTCTAACCATGACAAACCCCTTAACATCTCTGGGTCTTAATATCCCATCTGTCAAACGATGAGGCTGGACTCAGAGAACATCTAAGATTGGTCTCTCCTGGCCCTAATATTTGTGATTCTAACAACCAACGGATCTTTCTGAAGATTTCCACCTGCATTTTCTACACACATCACCCCATCATTTCCTTCCCTATAATGCCTCCCCATCACCTCCACTTCCCCCTGCCCCCAGTGAAACCAAGAAACTGCTTCTGGACGTTCCTTAAAAGAATACATCTCTTAGTTTTCCTGTCCAGAATGATTTTCTGCATATGGCTGCTAACCTATTGTCTGAAATACATTCCTCCAGATAGGCCATACTCCCCCGCGGTGTCTCAGTACAGCCTCCTCCCCCTCCCTCCCCAGTGCGCCCCCCCCCCCACATTAGCCCATTAGCTCCACACATTCCGAGCCAGCCAGCCACAGCGCTGCTCCTCCTGGCACAAAGTTATCCTCTCCTTCGAGCAACCAGCCTGCCTGCCCTACGCAGGCAGGAGATCCGCGAACCCTCTTCTCTCTCATGTTTATGAGTAATAAAATAGCGGACTTTCCCCCTTCTTTTTATGAAGACAGTCCTTGCAGCTGTGACTATAACTGTTGTTGGTTTTTTTCATACGAGCCAAGATTATGGTCCCATAACCCAATTAGTGTCATTTGGTGGTGGTCCAAGTGCTTCCCCTGCACGAGTTTTAATTTGGGGATCCCCGGAGGCTGCACTCCACATCTGTAGCCGGCCTGTTCTTCCTCTCCCCTTATTTGCTCGAGGTTTATGGGAGGATTAGCTGTGTGGTCTGGGAGGCGGCTGCTTCTCTTTCATCCGCACTGCTCTCGAGCCGCGGAGGAGCCTTTTACTTTTCATCAAGCCCTGGCACCTGGAGGGCGGGCAGCCGGGGCGACTGGAATGAATCAGTGGATGCCCTACAGGCCCCGAGGGGCGCGGCCCTACAAGCGTGGGGGAGGGGAGGACGCGGGGAAGGATGATTATTGGGCCGCTCACCCCCTCGCCAGGCTGGGCCAGGCCAGGATCCCGGGTGCAGGGCGCGGAGCCCCCACCCCCACCCCGCCCCCACTCCATGGCTGGCGAGGGCTGGCGAGGGCTCCCGGCGCTCATTGTGCAGGCAGCTGGCACCAGCTGGGAAGGGGAATTAGCATAACAAAGAGCCGGAGCGAGCGCGGCGCGGCCCGGCGGGGGCTCTGCGGAGCGCCCGGGGCTCGGAGGAGCCGCGCTGTCACCGGCAGCGGAGCGCCCAGGGCCGGCGGGCCGGAGACCCTCGGAGCGCCAGGGCCGGGCCCCACCGCGGGTGTCCACGCCAGCGGGGGGTCTGCGGGCGTCCCGGACGCGAGGCTCGCCCGGGGAAGACAGGCGGTGTGGGTGTGAGTGGCCTTGACGGCGTGAATGGGGTGTGTGTGTGTGTGTGTATGTGTGTGTGTGTGAGCGTGGGCCCCTCTGAGTGAGCGTGCGTGTGTGCCTGGGCGTGCATGTGGCTGTGTTCGCGGGCATGTGAGTGTTGTGCGAAGGGGCCACCTGCAGACGGGAGGGGACCCACCTGCTCCCTCCTCTCCCTCCCCACCAAGGCCTCTTTGTTTATTCCTTCAGCGGAACTGGTTCTCAACTCTAGCTGCACCGAGGAACCCCTGGGGAGCTTTGACGCAGCACCCAGGCCCCGGCCCCACCCCGGAGACTCGCGGGTAATTGGCCCCCGCTGAGGTCTCCGTTGCGCCTTCGGGCGCTGACCTGGGGGCACGAGAGCCCCGGGTGCAGGGAGGGACTGGCCGAGCCTTGGGTTAGGGCCCTGAAGCTTCTCCCTCGCCTTCTCTGGTGAGTGCACGGCCCTCCGACCCTAGCGCTTCTGTCCCAAGTTTCCGACTGGGCCACCTCACCGCCCTTGTTGCATTACAGTCCTTAACAGTCGCTCCGTGGGACGAAACTAAAGCTCAGTAAAGAGTCACAAAAGGTCGGCAACGCAGCGGACCCAGCTGGAGCCCAGAGCTGTGGGCCCACGTTCTTTCCACTGTCATATTTAAAAATATGTTTAATACGCTGCCGACCAGGTCCCTAGAAGGACCCTGGGAGGACAGTGGGGAAGAGGAGAGGGGCTCAGAGCACAGATGGACCCACGGCCGGAGAAGGCAGACACAGCCCAGACGACGTCCCCGGAAAATGCCCGAGGCCTCTCCTCCGGCCCGGATTTCCCCACCACCTTCGATCCGAGTTGCCCCCTCTCCCCTCCCCCGTCCCGCGTATTGCCTTCGGTCGCGGTGCAGCCCCCTCCAGACTCTGGCTCCCAGGCTCCCTACAGGAAAAGATGACAGCGCAAGCCTTTCGCCGTCACCCAGGAGCTGTCGGCAGCTGTGCAGCCGGGGGCAGGGTGGGGAGGGGCCGGGGAGAGGGCCTCAGCCGGGGACCCAGGGACCCGGAGATGGGGGACTGGGGAGCTACACCTACACGCCTCGAGCCTCAGCGCCTGGGTCTCGCCTCGCTACCCCGCGCCCCGCTTCTTCCTTGCGGGAGCCGCGTTGTCTCCGAGGCTCCTCATGCGTTTCGCGACAGGAGTCCCTTGCCTCGGCTGCCTGCACAGCCCTCCCGGAGAGGGAGGAGAGGAGAACTGCACTGAGCTGCGTGGCTCTGCCAGTCCCACGCTCCCGCGTTACCCAGAGCTGTGCGTTGCCAAGAGTGCAGGCTCCGTCAGGTGACTTCGCACCACCACGCTCCAAGAGGGGTGGGGACCTCTGAGGCCACCCGGGCCCACCACCCACCCTTCTCACAGTCTGGGAGGCCGAGGCCCAGGGAGATGAAGTGACTCTTGAGGTTTCACAGGCCTCTGACTGCCTGCCCAGCTTTGTTCCGTCGACACCGGGCTCTCTGACTGGCAAACCCCTGTGATTATTTTCCCGGCCCATATTCGGCAGTGAGAACCCCAGTGTTGGGGACATGAGCAGTCCTAGCAATGCAGGCAGCATTGGGTCCTGGAGGCACCTGGAGAGGGAAAGGGCTGAAACGTGGGCCCCCAGCCAGAGTGCCACCCCATTTGAATTCAGGAGTGGGGCAGGTGAACTGGTGGCCCACAGGGCTGGCGATGGCTGCTGTTATTATTATTAAGAGTTCAGAATTCTCCTAGGTTCTAACAACTGTGTTCATTCTCAATAAATGGTTTCTTAATAATCGTTTTAATTAGCAAAAAGGCTGTCTTATTAAAGCTAATTAAAGGCAATTTGGGAACCTTATTTTCATACAATCATAAAATTAGAGAAACAAGAAGCTGGAGAAATGAGGAATGTCTCAGGCTTTCTGCAGAGGGGGCAGGGAGGAGCTGGGAAGGGAAAGCCTATCCCCAAGTCAGGCCTGCGGGGCAGGAGTGCCCGGTGGGTGCGCTGCTCTTGCGTTCTGGGGGGGCAGCCACAGGGAGCCACCCTCTGTTCCCATCCTTGAAATCTCGGATCACCAGAACTTCTCTCCCCTCTGCTCCCCCAGCTGGTTACTCCCCTCCCTCTGGTTATCTCTAACTTGAAAATGTAGTACCATCACAGCTGACCTATCCTAGACCTCACTCCTTCCCTCCCATCCATTCTGTGTCTGATTGTCCTAAGTCACCAGCCTAACAGGTATTATTAACTTTTCAGGCCTGACTTTTAATACACTCCAAACTTTGCCCAACCCCACCTTCTGCTCCAGCCTCGTTGGTTCCCCGATGTCCTCTCCTGATGACCTGCTCCTTCCCACCTCCCAGCCCTCACCCCTGTTTTTCCCTTAGCCTGAGATGACCTCTCCCTGTCCCATGAAGAGTAACTCCCCCTCAAGGCCAATTCAAGGTCCACTTTCTGTGTGACGCCTTCCTGGGCTATTACAGGCTGTTCCATGAGGTATAAGATGTAAGATTCCCCCCCGCTCCGTAATGAGTTTGCAATGAGAATCTTAGATTTGGGGGTTTTGTTTTGTTTTTAGAAAGGCATTAGAAGTAGGAATTAACCATGGATTTTGGAATCAGAGACCTTAGTTACAGGCCTGGCTTCACATCAATTTGTGACCACAGGACAATGGTTTATGGGCACATACTTTCTATAAATGTCTTATGTTTAGCGAATGGCTTCCCTAAGCTCTGGTTTCCTCATGAGTAGAGTGAGGCCAATGATAACAGCTACCCCACTGGGTTATTGGGATGTGTAACTAGTCGGTGGGTGGAAGTCACGTTACACAATATAGGCATATAATCCCGGTAGCTCTGTGATCACCGTCCTTGTTGATGTGGGCCCCATTCAGGGAGCAGGTCCATGAAAAAGAGAGACTCCACAGTCAGAGGGCTTCCCTGGCTGCCGGCTCTGTTGCCAGCCTCAGTGACTACAGGTCTGAGCGCCTGTCCTGCACTCCTTCTCTGCGGGGTCCCTTGGAAGTCCTAGGACAGGACTCTTCTCAGCTGTTCACGGGACAGTGGTTTGTGGGCACGTACTTACGTTGGAACTCAGCACAACAAAGACACTGAGCTCAGCTCCTGTCTCCTGGCTTTACCCTTGTCAGCCGCCATCCTCAGTGACCCTCCCAATACATGAACTTCTTCTGGCAGGAATGGAACAGTTTAGAAGAGCTCTCCAGTAAATCCCACCGTAACACGGAGGATTCTCGCCTGTCCTTGAAAGCACAGGCTGGGGAACATAGAGATTTTCCACAGCGGGGTTTATGTCTCTCCTTATCTGTTTCTCCAGCCGTGGGACAGTGAATGGCTGTGAATTGGCAGGGGAGTCTCCTGCTGTCCACCCCTGAGGGTCCGCGGGATGAGGCCTTCCCCCTGGCAGAACTGACCGCCAAGAAGGGACAACAAGCAGATCCGTGACATACTAGCGTGTCGCTGCCTAGTCTCAAAGTAATTGTTTAAGTAGGGGCTTCTGCCTTGATAATAACTATCATCATGGGCCTTATGTGTATTAGTCTCCTCACCAGAAGGAAATGCAAACCTCCGACGTTCTGATTCTGAGAAGCAGCACGCTTGCACCTACCAGGGGCTGTAATCGAAGCAGAAACGGCACGCAAATTAACCAGCAGACCCCGCGTGTCAGATACAGGGTGGCTTTCCTTCATCTCGGCGGAGCAAGGGGCTTATTTCTCATCTGTGAGCATCAGCGGATCGTTAGCCCCACCACAGCGTCCGGTCGGTCTGGGACTACCCTGACATGCATGATGAAAGCTCCACGGTAGACAGCAGTAGCTGTGTTTTCGAGGAGATGGAGGGAAGCTCCCAGGACCCCTGGGGCAGGACACAACACTGCTCCTCAGAAAATTTCCTTTAAAAAAGTTGTCATGAAATCCAATTAACCAGCTGGAAGGCGGCGTGGGCAGCCCTCCTTGGGGTCAATAAATAATAGAGCATGACCTGCGATGGCAGGGGTATCTTGCTTTCCTGAGCTCGGAGGCTGTGACAAGCCTCCTGGCCGGAAGAAACAGGTACCACCACCACTCCCACCACCACCACCACCATCCCAGTCTCTGAAACCTCAGTGGGTCCAGTAGGGAAGGTCCACTAGATGGAGGGCCCAGAGTCCTGGGGCTGCCCTCTCCCCCTCTGCCACAAGCCACTTGTTCAACAGCCCAGCTCCGAGGGTGAGGGAATGAGTGAGGCTTGTCTGGAGGGGTTCGAGCATTGGAATGGGCATCAGGGGTTCTGGTTTCTGGGTCCAGTTATGGCTCGTTCTCAGACGAGCTCTTCAGAAGCTCCCGATCCCAGCTAAAGCTCATGGTGAGTATTATGAGGTGGGTCTCCCTTCCTGGTCCTGCTCTGGGTGGGCCCTTTGCTTTGCTTTTGCAGGACCTGCACTGTTTAGTACGAATATATCGTGAACACATATGTGATTTTAAACTTTCTAGTAGCCACATTAAAAATGTAAATTCAGGGGCACCTGGGTGGCTTAGTCACTTAAGCGTCTGCCTTCGACTCAGGTAGTGATCCTGGAGTCCTGGGATCACCCCATGTCGGGCTCCCTGCTTAGCAGGGGAGTCTGCTTCTCCCCTCTCCAACCCCCCCCTCTCTCAAATGAATAAATAAAATCTTAAGAAAATATACATTCAAAGAAGTGGGCGACATTTATTTTAATAATATAATTTATTATTTATTACCCCAATATGTTAAAAGATTATCATTTTAACATATAACCAATATTAGAATTATGAACAATATATTTTATATTCTTTTTTGTTTGGTATTAAGTCTGAAATCTGGTGTGTATTTTGCACTTACAACAGATATCACTTAGGACAAGACATGTTTCAAGTGCTCAATAGTCACATGAGTCTACTGGCTACCATATTGGACAACCTAGTTCTGGGCCTTTGGCCCAGGCAAAGGCCTGGCTGTGGGTCTAGTTTGGGATCCCCTTGATCCCTTGTACAGGGAGACAAGCAGCTCCCCTGACTCACAACAACATCCCTTCACCTCCCTGCTGCCTGGGCACCATGATCTTGCTTCTCAGGAACCCTCAGGCCCAGCCCCCTAGTTCAAGACCATGGGACCAGAGAAGGGCATTGGACACTGCTGCTAATTCCAGTGATTGTCCAGAGAAAACTTCCAGACACTGAAGGGTCAGTATCCAGGGGCGCCCTGGCTCTGGTCCATTCCCTCCTTGCATCATCCCCGCTGCCTGGGAGGGGATATGTGGGGCCGTCCCAGAGTGAGTAGAACCAGGACTGGGTGGGCAGGTGGTGAGAGGGGGCTGACAGCAGCATTCCCAGGGTGGCAAGGGCCTTTGTTAAGAGCAGAGCGCTCGTTAATCCTCTCTGCCACCAGAGAGGGAGGATGTGGGTGGCAAGTAAAGTCTTGTCAGGGAAAATACTGGCAGGAAGGTGAGCCACATGCCAGGGTAACCGCCGACTCCACCACTCCTCTCCTTTGATGTAGCGCCTTGGTGCCACGCAGGCCAGGTCAGGCCTGTGACAGACGCGGCCCCCCTCAGCTGCGTGTGCGTGTGTGTGTGTGTACGCGCGTGTGCGCACGCACACGTGCTCTACCCTCTAATCAGGCTGCACGTGCCTGTCTCTACATTCCTCCCATCTGAGAGTATCCCAAGGAGAAATGAGTCCTGGGTTCGTATGTTCTGAGCCCCCACTTTAGATATGAGGTCTGAGAAATAGGAGTGATGGAGAGGACCACAAGGCTGGACAGATGGCACCATGCTTGCCAAGTCCGTCCACACTCCCTGACTGCTCTGTGCCATCTTGGAGGGGGGAAGCAGATGAATGACTACGTGATTGTCCTCAGAGGGACAGGGTCTGAGAGATGCCACCATCCGTGTGTTGTGTGGAGGGGGTCGGCTGCAAGGAACAGAAAGCGTGGAGGGAAGTGAAGTTCGGGGCCCTGAACTGTGGAGCAGTGCAGCCTCAGTGAGGCCCCATGAGTGGAGAGGGCCACCTGTTGCTAAGAGGACCCTGGTGGGGGTGACTTCTCATGACAGGATCTGGGAACTCTGGCTTCATGTCACCACCATCCCCCCAGAGCTTAGGAAAGGGGAAAAGCCGGTTGGCTAATTGATCTCTCTCAAAATTACAAAATACTTTGTAGCTTATAAAACCCTTTTAGCTCAATTTTGGTCTGATTCTCTTAACAATCCTATATGGTTGCCCAGACAGGTCTTATGCCAGAGGGCACAATCTCCTCGAAATTTTACAGAAAATATCTTGTGTGCATTTTCGAGGGGTTTAGGGGAAGGACAGGAGCAAGAGGATCAGATTTTTTTTTTAAGGCTTTATTTATTTATTTGACAGAGAGAGAGCGCAGCAGAGAGAGAGGGAGAAGCAGACTCCCGGCTGAGCAGGGGCCCGATGCGGGGCTCGATGTGGGGCTCGATCTCAGGACCCTGGACCATGACCTTAGCCGAAGGCAGAAGCTTAATCAACTGAGCCACCCAGGTGCCCCAGGAGGATCAGATTTTTAACGGAATCTATGACATCCAAAAGGTGAAGAATTAGCAAGCTGTTCCAAGTCCTTCATTTAAGGGGTCAGGACACTGAAGCCCAAAGAGGGTCAGTGACTTATCCAGGCTTGCTCTGCCCCAGGCCTGAGTCACACCGCTCTTTTCAGGGTGCACTGAGCTAATGCAGATGCCTGGGGGGCTCATGACTCCAGGCATCCCTGGCTCAGGAAGCACTGGGCTCCTGAATACAGAGATGAAGGCTAAGAGCAAAAGTGTGATCCCAGATCTACCTTTAGCCAGCTACACGACCATGGCCAAGACTCTGCCCTCTCTGGACTTCACTTTACTCTCCTGAAGGATAGAGAGACATTTTCCCTCACTCCCTACTTCTGAGGCACAGTGTGAGGATCCGTGGACAGGAAATGGGACAGAGCTCCAGAGATGGGGGCCAGGGAAGAAGGGGGAGGGCAGAGGGAAGCAAGTGGATGGAGACCCAGGGTGAAAGAGGGGCTGGGCACTGGCAGACTGAGATGTTTGATAGTCTCATTGTTTGGTAGTCTCCTTTCACCCCCTGGGGCTAAGTTTCCCCTGGAATGAGCCCCATCCCTTACAAGGTGTGTAAAGAAAAACTCCTCAAACTTTGGCTCCTGAATCATCCGAACTGATCAGTCTTTCTTTATAAAACGAAACACAACAAAAAAGCTGGAAACATCTCTGTCTGGTTTAAGCATAAAGAGACTTTTAAGGATATTGGAAGGACTGAAAAATGAGACTCCAGGTGGAGTTCCTAGGACAGCTCCCAGAGCCACACTGCAGATCTGGCTGCCTGGGGAGCTGCTGCCTGTCATTGTGCCTGCGGTGATCCGGGGCCAGCAGAGGGTGACCCCGACCATGTCCCCATCCCCAGGGAATTCTGTTCTGAGCCCAGAGTGCGTCTGCCGGGTGGCTTCATTTTGTCTTACTTTTCCACGGGAAGGTGGCACGTGGACCCTGAAGAACTATCAAAATAGCGAGAGGGTGTGTAAAAGATTTGGGCAATCAGAAATAACATCTATCTATGACAGCCTCCCTAGGGATGCTGGGGACATAGTCCCAAGAGGTTTGCTGTAAGAATTAAGGTTTTCGAGGTCTCTCATTTTAATTTAAATAACTTTTGAAAATTCACAAGACTTCTATATTATATGTGTCTATTTCTCTACTTAGCTATGTAGACAGACAGAGACCCAGCATAATTATTGGTAACATTCCTATTCCCCTCCAAAGTGTCCCCATTTAGGTGATAAGTTATATGGTCATCTTATTCTTGGGGGACATCTGACCCGACAGGTGTCTGGCCTCTAGGATGCTCGGACAGCGAAATCACTGCTGCCTGACCCAGCAAACCGTGTGGCTGGGTTTGAATTTCTTGGGGAAAGCTTGGCAGCTGACTGGTCTTTATTCTACTAGCAGATGTTGGACATCCAGGCCCTGCTTCACTACGTCCAAGCAGTCAAACTGAGACCTCTGGAGATGTGGGCTCCTAAGTCCTGCTCCCTGTGAATGAAGAATGTGTAACACAGACTCTCACATGCAGGCTATTGTCCTATTGTTCTAGCCAAGCCATAGCCAGCCTGCTGCTCAGAACTGCCCTCCTCCAGGAACCATCCCTAACCTCACGCCACTGTAAATACAAGTCCTTTCACACACCTTGTCCTCACTTGGCATGAAATTCGCTGGAGCTTGTTTTCATGGTGATTTTATATGAGCTTGATATCCATTTCATTACTACGCTCCTGCCTCCCCCATCAGACTAGACACCCCAGGGTCAGGGCTATCTACTGGGGATTCCCAAGAGCAAGGATTGAGTCTCCTGCATCAGACTGGGCTCCCTAAGGGCAGGGAACATCTCCCCTACGGGATAGGGGCTCCCAAGGTCAGGAATCCTATAATCTGGAACACAAAGATTTTATCACCTCTTGTCTCCCGCCTTTGCCTTCTATGCCCGAAGTCAGCTCCCAAGGGAAGGTATAGGTATGAGGCTTTTTCTCCTAATTCCTCACTGACTTGGGCTGGTGGAGCGATGAGATTTGTCCCTGCAACCCCCGCCCCCCCCCCAAAGCGTTTCTGATTTTTCCAGTCTGCCTGGGCCTCCAGGCTGCTGAGCAGACTCCGTGCTTAATGAAGCGAATTCTCCATCTGTGGTCTGGCCCTCCTGGCAGCTCCAGCTGCCTGGGGCCTGGCTTTGGGGAGAGCAGTAAAGAAGTTCCCTCATCCCCGGCCCCCACCCCCCACGTACACACCAGGGGATCCACTCCCCCCTTGGCCAGCCCTACCCCACCCATTTGAGCCTAATGAGATCCAGACCTCACACCAGAGCTGCTCTGACTGGGGTGACCTATTTAATTAAAACAGCAGCTTCCAAAAATGGAGACTCTGCTCCAAGGCTCTGCCCCTGGCCACAAAGACAGACTCTGGCTGTCTCTGGCCAGCTCGGACTTTGGCATTCCTTCTCAGTCCCTGACTTTCTTCTCTCCCTCCCACCTTCCCTCTCCTCTTTTTTCCAACATCTGTGTCCAGAAAGGAAGAAAAACCCTGTTTGGACTGGCCTCCTTCCATCTGTCATTTTTTTCCCCCTTTTCAAACGTCTTGTCTAAAGCAGAGTCAGTTACATAAACATTCCACCTCTTTCCATAAATTGGCCGCAGTTTCTGAACAATAGAGTTACTGTGAAGGGAAGCAAACCCAAGGCCACACCCCACAAGTGCTGGTTCCTCCGCCAAATAGAGCCAGAGACTGATTCTTTGAAAGAACCAAAGAGGAAATCCAGAATCTTTGGGCCGAGGGCTTTTCTGTTGTGCTTGGAACCGTTTCTTCACCAGCTCCCCTCTTGTCCCGCCCCTCCTGCCGCCGTCCCGCCACCTCCTTAGCTTCAAGCCCTTTGAGCTGATGCCCAATTTCTGTTTTTCCCTTCACTGCTTGACAGTGTGTGTCAGTGTGCGTCCCCGTCCCTCGGGCAGAGCGTGTGGGTGGTGGGGCTGGTGGTGGTGGTGGTGGTGGTGGTGGTGGTGGTGTGTGTGCGTGTGTGTCTTCTGGCATGATTTTTGGAGGCACGCCTTGAAGGTTTTGTTGCCTTTTTCTTTAAATAGAAACAGTTGGACCTCACTAATTCAGACCAGTTGGAGAAAAGTCCAGAAGGGAAGGAAAAAAAGTATGACTTCACAGAATGGACTTAAACTTGGGCCTTCTTATTTCCCCCGAGTTCATCGAGTGTCTGGAACTGGACTAACCGTGTTTGCAGATACGGTCCTGCCAGGCCTGCTTCATGTGCCGATGAAGACTGCTCTTAGCACCATCCTGAACACCTAATTAAATGGGAGGGCTCCTTAGGGCGCGAAAACACATATTTCCTTAATAGGTCAGATGTCTTCGACATTACTAACTCTTCTCACTGGCTTAATAAACTGTCTTCTTAGCCAGACTGTGTGCTCTTTAAGGACACATTCCATCTCTTAATCGATTTGCTATCCAGTGCCTGTCGTACCTCCTAGAACGTAGCAAGTGTGCACAACCTGGTTGAATAGGAGACGGATGCAAGGAAGGATGGCAGGAAGGATGGAGAGATAGATTGATGACATGAGTGACACAGGAGGACACAGCTGGGGATGAGCCTTGGTAGGGGTGGTTAAAGGAAGCTTCTATTAGCCTCACTGCAATGAGTGGGAGGAGTAGCAGGGACACGCACCAGAACAAGAGCGTGTAACTGAAAACACAGTCGTCAGTCCCCACAGCAAGTGGCAGAAGGTGGTGAAGGCAGAGATGGGTGGGGCTGGGGCTGGGGCAGTGAGTGAGTATTGAGAGCTCACGCAGAGCAGAAGTTAGGGAGGCTAGGATTGAACAGAGCTGGTGTGCAGGTGTAATTGTGTGAATGGCTACGCAAGCAGGTCTGGGGTTAGAGGCCTATGTGGGTATGACGATGTATCTCTGTGGTTAACAAAGGTCACTGGGGTATGGTATCAGTTAAGATGCTTTTGGCTGCAAGTAATAGAAAGTTTAGTTCAGTTGGCTTATACCAGTGGTTCGCAAGGGAAGAAGACTTTATCCCCCAGAGGACATTTGGCAATAAGGGGAGACAATTTTAGTTGTCAAAACTGGGCTTTGGGGTGCTACTCATATGGAGAGGGTAGAGGCCAGGGAGCTGCTCAGTGTCCTACAACGCACAGAACCACACCCGCAACAAGGAATTGTGCCACCCAAAATGTCAGCAGTGATGCTGTTGAGAAACCCTGGCTTACACCAATGTGGAACCATTTATTGTCCCATATCTTAACCAGTTTCAAGTTGCTTATTTTGTCCACTCACTGAAGAGCTGGATTCTCTCCATCAGTAGGCTTTACCTCTGTCATTTACCGGCCCTGTGCTCTCTCAGGGCCACAAGGCACTAAATGACTCCAAGTATCACAGCTTCATTCAAGAAACATCCTCCTGTCACTGTGAAACTCAACTTCCCCTCCCATCTCACTAGCCTTGTGTCTCATGCCTATTCCTAAATCAGTCCTGGGTAAGAGGATTACCTTGATTGGTTTAAACTAATTAAAATCCTTCACCTCCACCCCCATACTGGTGTTGGGGTCCGGAACCTGAAGAAAATTTATATTTTGTTAAGAAGAAAATGTATCTTCTAGAGAGGGGAAATGTGCTGTGTAGTTCATGTCAAAATCCCCCCAACTTACTGGGTTCATAAAACTGAGAAATGAGCTCCTGGCCCTCCAGGCTGGAGTTTACAGCTCAGTCGTCCACTTTGCATCCCCTCCCCCCAGTCATTTATTCTACAAACAGTACATATTTTCTGTAAATATGTCTTCTCACTGTGCTAGGGATGAAATAAACATGGGTGCTGCTGGTCGGGAGCTTGTGGTCTTGTAGGGGACAGAGTAATCAAATAATCTCACAGATGATATGCAATGAGAGACAGAAATATGCTGTGATTAAAAAGTATTTGGAGCCAAGACAGCATATAACAGGGGACCTTACATGGGGAGTGGAAGAGAGTCAGGAGAGGTGTCTTTGGTGGAGGTCTGAGGAATGAAAAAAAATTAACTAGATGAAGGATGGGGGCAGAGGAGATTTTCTGGGAGGGTGATGATATACGCACATGCTTCTGTTGGGAGGAACATGGCTCAACCCAGGAAATACAAAGGTCAGTATCGTGCAAAGCAGAGGTCTGAGGGAGGTGGCATACTGAGAGGTTAGGCAAGGCCTAGATCTCCAAGACCCTGTAGTGCCTGCAAAGAACTTTGATCTTGATCTTCAGAGCAAGGAAAAGTCATTCCAATGCCTTGCATAAGGACACATCGATTGCAGTGTGAAGAACAAATTGGAGAGAATCAAGTCAGATTTGGGAAGACAGGCAACCATTGCAGGGGTGAAGACAGAGGAGAAGTGATGGCAGTTTGGACCAGGATGGTAGTGAGGATGAAGACAGGTGGTTAGAGAGACACTGAAGAGATAAAACAGACAGAATTTGCGGATGGATTTGTTGTGGATCAGGGGAGACGTGAAAGTGTTAAGGGTGGGTTGTCTGATTCTGGATTGTAAAAATGGTAGAGAAAGAAAACACTGGAAAAGGAGCAGAGTTGTGGAGAAATTAGAATTTAGTTTTGGACATGGTGAGATTGTAGTTCCATTGAGACATCCAAGTGGAGGTGATGAGTAGGCATTTGGATATATGGATCCAGCGATCAAAGGAGAAGACTGGGGTGGAAACGGAAATGAGGGAGATACCAGCACACACAGTGTAGTGGCTGTCTATTGCTGAGCAACAATAACCTCAACACTTGGTGACTTAAAACAACATCATTTATTATCTCTTATGGTTTTGGTGTATGGGGACTCTGGACAGGGTACAGAGAAGATGACCTAACCCTGCTCTACAATGTCTGAGGTCTCAGCTGGAAGACTCAATGGCTGGGAGCTGGAATTATCTGATGTTGATGTTGGCTGTTGGTTGAGAACTTAGTTTAGCTGTTTAGCTGTTGGCTCTAACACCCACATGTGGCCTCTCCATGTGGCCTGGGCTTTCTCACAACAGGATGGATTGGTTCCAAAAGTGAAAATCTTAGGAGAGAAAGCCAGGTGGAAACTGTATTTTTTATATGACCTAACCTCAGAGGTCACAGAGTGTCACTTCCACCATACTTCATTGGCCAAGGAAGTCATAAGGGGTCACCCAATTTCAAGGGGAGAGAACTCAGACCCCACTTTTTGGTGGAAGAGTGTCAGTTACATTGTAGAGAGGCTATGTGGGATGAGATAAATACATGGCTGTGACTACCCTTGGGCAATACAATCTGCCACAGATGGTAATTGAAAGTGATGGATAAGACCTCCCATGGAAAGAGAATATAAAGAAAAGAGCCTACAATGGAAACTTGGTGCGATCTCACAGGGCAGAAGATGAGTCTACAAAGGAGGCAAAGAAGGAGCCCACTAAGGAGGTAGGAAGAAAATGAGAGTAGGATGTCACAGAAGCCATTGGGAGAAAGTTCATTCATTCATTCATTCATTCATTCACTCATTCATTCAGAACCTTCTATGCCAGACTGTTCTAGATGTTGGGAATATAGTGGTGAATGCAAAATTCCCTGACTTCGTGATGGTTACATTCTAAGAGAGAAATATCCAGTTAGTTGAGAACTGCAAAAATGTGCATTGGAGGTAGTGACAGGAAGGTCACTGTTGACCTTTGTAAAAGTGACTTTATTTAGAGTGATGGGGTAGAATCCAGATTGGGGTGGATTGAGGAACGAATGTAATAAATGGGTTGGGGAGGTAGATATCTCTGGTTTTCTGAAGGTAAAGATGGCGCCACAGAACCCCAGCCAGGACATTACTTCTGTGGAGCATGCCCTGTTGTCAGGGTGGGTGTCTGCATTGGTTCTGCATGCCCAGTGGCTTAGAAGTTAGAAGAGGCTGAAGCCCCACTGTGGCTGGCAAGGAACCTGGATGAATTTTTCCTGGGCTCCATTCAGTGTTGTTTGAGAGGGAACTAAGAGAATGTGTTGCCTTGCATAGCCCCAGCCTCCAAACTCAGATATATTGGTCTATCACGGCTATGTCTATTTTGACTTTCCTGACTTCCTTCCTTCCTTCTTTCTATTCCACTCATCACTTTGAAGCCAGCATTGAGATTCCTTGTCCGTGAAGAAGTACCCACTCCAGTCCTCATGGATCCCCCTCACCCACTGAAATCCTGCCCAAAGCTTGACCATGAACCTGGTATAGGTCTAATGGGCCCATAATCAATATGTCCTATTTAATCTCCCCATATCACATGTAACCTTCTTAAAGAGGACTAGGATTGAGATGTTTCCTATATTTTCACAGTAACTCTGAGTGGAGCTCAGAGCTGGGCTAAGCTCCTGACAGGGGACCAATATTTGTTGCATCTACCAAGTGAATCAATGCAGAGCCTCCCCGTGGCCTCCCACATGCACCCCAGACTACATGCTGTCCAGGAGAGGAATGGGACTGATTTTTCAAGAGCCTGCTTGTGAATCTCCTGGGAAATAAACAGCAGGAGAGACTCTCTCTATACTCAGGAAGCCCCAGTATGGGGATGGGAGAAGTTTTCCTCATTTCCAGAAGCATGCCCAAATCAGGTAGGCAGAACACACCAACTCACAGCAACAGCTGAACAGGTCCATTTCGTTACAGTGAATAGAAACAGAATAAAGAACTGATGAAAGCACGATGGTCCTCTCCTCTCTGGTAGTATTTTATAGTAAGTGAAACGTCTTAAATTTGATGTGGGAGAAATACGAACATCACTTATTAACTGTATCACCTTGTATAAATTGCATAATCCCCCTGAGGCTCAGTTTTCCAATCTTTAAAATGGGAACAATAATTCCCACTACATGGGATTATTAGAAGAAGTGAATGAGACACAATACAGTGGGTTCGGATTATTTGCAGACTCCGCCTTTACAAATTCACCTACTCACTAAAATTTATTTATAAACCCAAAATCAATATTTGCAGGGCTTTCGGGATCATTCTTGGACACAGGTGGAAAAGTTTAGTCACCTGACACGCATGTTTCCAGTTGAAGTCAAACAAGGCACACCTTCTTTTTTTTTTTTTTTAAGATTTTATTTATTTATTTGACAGAGATAGAGACAGCCAGCGAGAGAGGGAACACAAGCAGGGGAGTGGGACCGGAAGAAGCAGGCCCACAGCGGAGGAGCCCGATGTGGGACTCGATCCCAGAACGCCGGGATCACGCCCTGAGCCGAAGGCAGACGCCCAACCACTGTGCCACCCAGGCGCCCCAAGGCACACCTTCTTGTTTCAGCTCTCCTCCTTTAAACCAGTGTCCTTTTTGTGGCCTATTTATTGCCATGTTCGGGGCATGTTTGTGTTTTTTTATTGATGATCTTAAAATGGGCCCAAGCCGACAGTGGCAAAGTGCTGTCTTACTGTTCTAAGCACGAGAATGATGTGATGTGCCTTCCAAAGAAAATACACGTGTGAGATAGTTTGGTTCAAGCATGAGTGATAGTGCTGTCAGCTGTGAATTCAACGTTCATGGATCAACAATCTATATTAAGCAAACAGAACACACATACAACAAGGTTATGTATTGATGGGTTGATGGAAATGTCACCAGGGGCTCCCAGGAACCTAACCTTGTATTTCTCCCAGAAACAATGCTTCCGGGTTCGCAGGGACTTTATAGAACATAACTGCCACGAATCATGAGAATCGAGCGGATGTCGGCGCACCTACACGAGGCGGGGTGAAGACAAGCGTTCAGGAAGCGCGCATCTGGGCGAGAAGGCAGGAAGCACTGCAGGGCGTTTATTGCCATCATAGTTCCTGCTTTGCCAGGATTTTGGTTCTGAAAAGAGTTAAAAAAGAATTGTCACACATCTCACACCATTCGCTGCTGTCAAAGACGGTAGAACAACAATGGGTTGTAACCACCCCTTACACTCCAGTCTCTGCCACTCATTATGTTCTTGTTAATAACGTTTCTGTTTTACTCCTTTTCTGTCCTGTGGGTGCCTCACGTTTCTGCCCCCGGAGAGGGGGCTCTAGGCAGAGCCTGTGCCTCCTCACAGCCTGAGGGGTCTGAAAGGGCCCTTGTCTCCTCCTCTCTGGCTGTTTTCTGCCCTCCTTTTCTCTGTCCCAACGAGCTGGTGGTATTTGTTATTTCCACTTTTGTTGGCCCTGGGGGAAGCAAAAAGCAATCAAAGCCTTGTCTAGATCCTGGCTCCCTGGCCAGGTGACAGAGAGGACGTCTCTAAGCATCCGTCGTGGAGCAGGACCTGTGGAGAGGGCTGGAGGGACTCTGGCTGCCAGGTTTCTCCCCATAGGAAAGGCCCTCCCCGATCAGGCCACTGCTGTCTCCTCCCAGGTCGGGGGTGGAAGCAGCAAGAGCAAGGGGAAGCTTCGAGATTGACTCCACACCTGGGTCTGATTAGACTCCCATTCCTGAGGCTCTCCAGGCTGAACACTTTCTCCCCAGGCAGCCAATTGGAGAGACTCTGCAAACCTGTGCTGAGGCCAGGCTTAGGAAGGCAGACGGCTCCACCCCCACCCACTCCCGTCCCCTCCCCACTCCTCCCTTGAAATGGGAGGGCTGTGGGTACTTGATCTTTATCAGAGCCCTCTCCACCAGCCTCCCAGCCTCCTGTCAGTGACTAGTAGCCCCCAGCCAGGATCCTTTAGGAATTCAGAGCTTGGCGATTGTATTACCTTCTGAGTTCTGTTAGCACAGGCTGGCTGGGGTGGGATGGGGGTAAGGACGTGGCAAAGGGGGGAAAGGGGGAGCCATCCAGCAGCCTTTGGAGCCAAGCATGCACCTTCGGGTCTCTGCCTTTTCAGCTTCAAATCTCCCTTGGCCCCCATCTCTCATGCTCTCTGCCGGGAAGGACACGGATTATGTATAGATAAACTAAAAAAAAAAATAAAGGTTTTCACAGATTGTTCATAGAAGAACAGAAGTTAACAGTAATAGCAATAATAACCAAATTATGGGCCAGGAACTGATCTAATTGCTTTACACATATTAGCACATTTAGTTTTCATAATATCTCTATTTTGCAGGTGAAGAAACTGAGGCAGAACTGTATGACCTTCCGGATGTCAACACTTCCCCAGTTTGAACTGCTGTTTTCTCATAACGGTAAAGAGGCACTAGACAAGATAAATCCAAGGTACCTTTCTTTCTTTTTTTTTTAAATATTTTATTTACTTATTTGACAGAGAGAGCGTAAGCAGCGGGAGGGACAGAGGGAGGGGGAGATGCAAGCTTCCCACTGAGCAGGGAGCCCAATGCGGGGCTCGATCCCAAGACCCCAGGACCACGACCTGAGCCGATGGCAGACGCTTAACCGACTGAGCCACCCAGGCATCCCCAAAAGTACCATCATCCAATTTTTTTTCTTTTTTTTGGTCTCTTTTCATACCAGGAATGAGGACATACATATATTTTATGTAGTTTTGCATGTTCACAAATGGAATAGGTCAGTTACAACCATGTATCTCATGATGAAGCCTGGAGAAGAGCATAAGCTCTCTGAGGGTAGGACCCCTGTCTGGGTAATAAGATTGTTACAGAGCTAACTAGGCCAAAGGGCCAAATCCATGGTTGTCTCTCCTAGCCTCTTCCATTAAAAGGATCCAGGGTGTCTTTCTTCTGCCCTTGCATTACGTATTTGGTCTGGTTTCTCTGTCATTTTTCTAATATTGGCATAACTTACATTCAGTGAAATGCACAGATTTTAAGAATAAAAGTTCTATGAATTTTGACATACAATGCTATACGCCACACCTATGTCAAGATACAGACCACTTCGATCACCCTAGAAAGTTCTCTCATGCTCCTTCCTAGCCAATCCTATTTCCAACCCCACTCTGACCCCCCAGGTAACCACTGTCCCAATTTTTTTTCCACCAATTTTCCTCAATTTTTTGCCTTTTCTACGATATCATATAAAAGGAATATACATTTGTGTTTGTCTGGTTTCTTTGGCTCAGCCTAATGTTTCTGAGTTCCAGCCACATTGCCGCATGTATCCATAGTTCATTCCTCTCTGTTCTTGAGTAGTATTCCATTGAACATATATATCACTGTTTTCTTACCCATTTTCTCATTGATGGACAGGCTATTATGAATAAAGCCACTGAACATTCTCATACAAGTCTTTTTATGGACATAAATTCCAATTTCTCTTTGCTAAATATCTAGAAGTAGAATTGATGGGTAACAGGGTAGGTAGAATGTTGAACTTTGTAAGAAAGTGCTGAGCTATTTTCCAACAGTTTTTGTACTATTTTCCACTCCACCAGCAATGAATGAGACTTCTGGTTGTATGATATCCTCATCAACATTGGGTCGTCTCTCTGATACTGAGTTGTAGGAGTTTTTAATATAATCTTATGTTTGGGAGGTTGGCTTCTGGCATGATGGTGTGAGGAGCTCCATAGAACCACTCCCCAGTGAAACTGGTGGAAGTTATTTCTGAAGAAAAAACAGCAATATTTAAAGGCTCTGGAAATGGGTGTAAGGACATATAACAAATAAGGAGACATTTGATGAAGAAAATCTACAAATATTTCGTAAGAAAAGCGATAAGTATTTGAACTACTACTTCATAGAAATTGACAAGCTGATTTAAAAATTCATATGGATTTTCAGTGGACCCAGAATAACCAAGATAATCTTGAAAAAAAAAAAAAAACAACAAAGTAGGGCTTAACTTCCCAATTTAAAAACTTAACTAAAAAGCAACAGTAAACATTGTGGTAGTGTCACTGAAAAAATCATACAATCAATAGAATACAGTTGAGAGTCCAGAAATAAAATCATCTGTCTATGGTCAACTAATGTTTGACAAAGGTCCCAAGAGTATTCAATAAGGACAGAATAGTCTTTTCAACGAATGGAAGTGTGAATAGCTGCATGAAAAAGAATGAAGCTGGGTTCTTTCTTCACAACATACACAAAAATTAACTCAAAATGGATCAAAGATCTGGGGCACCTGGGTGGCTTAGTTGGTTAAGTGTCTGACTCTTGGTTTTGCCTCAGGTTGTGATCTCAGGGTCCTGGGATCTACCCCTGTGTCAGGCTCCGGGCTCAGTGGGAAGTCTGCTGGAGATTGTTTCCCTCTCCCTCTGCTTCTCCTCTGCTCGTGTTTTCTCTCTCTCTCTCTAAAATAAAGAAATAAAATCTTTAAAAAATGGATCAAATATCTATATGTAAGACCTAAAAGTATAAAACTCTTAGAAAAAAATAGGGGTAATAACCTTCATAACCTTGGATTTGGCAAAGGATTCTTATGTATGATACCCAAAGCATCAGTAACAAAATAAAAACCAGATAATTTGGACTTCATCAAAATGAAAACCTTGTCTGATTCAAACAACACTATTGACAAAATGAAAAGACAACCCATAGCGTGGGAAAAAAATACTTGCAAGTCTTGTATCTGAAAGGGAATTGTATCCAGAAGATAAAAAGAATTCTTACAACTTAGGTTATAAGTAATCCAATTTGAAAATGGGTAAAGGATCCGAACAGATATTTCTCCAGGGATTAAAATAATAATGCTTTGATTATGTGTTGATATAGGGGTATATGTTTCCATGTATGTGACTATAGTATCAGTTTCCTGTGGCCGCTGTAACAAATTACCAAAAACTTAGTGGCTTAAAACAACACAAGTTTGTTATCTTACAGTTCTGGAGGTCAGAAATCCAAAATGAGTTTCACTGGGCTGAAATCAAATTATTGGCAGGGGCAATGCTTCCTCCAGAGGCTAGAGGAGAGAGTCTATTTCCTTTCCTTTCCCAGCTTCTAGAGACCACCAAAGTCACTTCCTCCATGTTAGAAATGCTTCACTCCACCCTCTGCTCCAGTCCTCACATCTCCTCTCTGTGACTCTCACCCCTTCTGCGTTCCTCTTACAATGACCATTGGGATTACATGGAGCCTACCTAAATTATCCAAGATAACCTCCCCATTTCAAGATTCTTAATTTATTTAGTTGTTTCTGCAAATTCCTCCTGCCATGTAAAGTAATAAGTTTGTAGGTTCTGGGGATTAAGATGTAGACATCTTTGAGAGAGCCATTAATAGTCTATCAGAGTGTATGTGTGTGCATTCATGCACGTGTGTTTACAGCAAACGTTTCTGCAAATTCATGGCTTGCTTACTCATTTTCTTAACTATATTCTTTAACAATCTTTTTCTTCTTCTTCTTCTTTTTTTGTGGAACTAGACAAGGTGATTCTAATATTTATATGAAAGTGCCAAGGACCTAGAATAGCTAAAATGGTCCTGAAAAAGAAGATGACTTCTTTTCTTTTTCTATTTTTGCTGAATTCCATTTACCAATATCATATTAAGGATTTTTGCATCTTTGTTTATGAGAGATATTGGTCTACAGTTTTTTTTTCTTATAAAGATATCCTTGTAAAAATACTCTTGTCTTTGTCTAATTTTGGTATTAGTTATAAAGGGGCTTTATAATATCGGTTGGGAAATATTTGCCCATCATCTTTTTTTGAAAGAATATTTGTAAGATTGGCATTGTTTCTTCCCTAAGTGTTCTACGGAATTTACTAAGAAGCTACCTGGGCCTAGAGGTTTGTTTTGCTGTTTTTGGAAAGATTTTAAATTATGAATTTGAATTCAAAAGAGATAAGACTGCTAAGATTTTTCTATTCCTTCTTATATCTACTTTTTAAAAAAAGTATTTTATTTATTTGACAGAGAGAGAGAGAGAGCGCGCAAAAGCAGGGGAAGTGGCAGAGGGAGAGGGAGAAGCAAGCTCCCCGCCGAGCAGGGAGCACGAGGCGGGCTCCTGGATCACAATCATGACCCGAGCTGAAGGCAGACACTCAACCAACTGAGCCACGCAGGCGCCCCTACTTTCTTTTTATCTTTTTTTTTTTTTTTTAAGATTTTACTTATTTATTTGAGAGAGACAGAGTGAGAGAGAGAGTATAGGGAGAGTGTGGAGAGGGAGAAGCCAACTCCCTGCTGAGCAAGGAGCCTGATGCAGGACTTGATTCCAGGACCCTGGGATCATGACCTGAGCTGAAGGCAGATGCTTAACCGACAGAGCCACCCAGGCGTCCCCTGTATCTACTTTTGTCATCGGTGTCCTTTCAATGAAGTTCATCCATTTTACCGAAATTGTGGCAGACCCCTTGTTTTAGCAAACACAAACGTCTTTCATCTTTGCCTTGAAGTGGTGAAGATTCAGTCACTGCCTCTGGCTTCAGGCCAGTAGTTGCTCACAAGGTTTCTTTCCTTTCTCTTCTGGTTACAATAGCAATACCAGCTTATCGAAGACAATTTTGAAAATATACACAAGCCTAAAGAAAAAACGAAAGTCACCACCAAATACGCTGCCCAGAAACAAATCACTGTGAATACTTGGCTCTCATTTTGTTTTATGATACTTTAGGACAATAATAAATAATAATAAATACTGTTAAACTGTACATATAGTAAATTGACTTTTTTAGTAGCATGTAGTACTAGGAGAGCATGAGAACCATAACAAGAGAATTTCCAGAAAACACTGCACTCCTGGAATGAGTTCTTTCTCTTTTTGTGGGACAGGGGTCCAACTCTTCCCAGAGGTAGGGAAACAGCAGCATTCTCCTTAGGGAAGTGGCCTAAGCACTTTGTGGGCAGTAACCAGACATATGTTAAGTGCAGTCCAATGGTGGGGTCTTATACGGGGCTTATGTAGATGAAGGATTCTTTTGGTTCCATCCACAGTGGAAATCATTAAAGTAACCCTGTTCTGATCAGTAGTTCAGAGGGGATTTTGCATCTTTGGGTGGAATTTGTAGATGGCTTTTCCCTCACCAGATCCCTCATGAAGGGTAGAGAAAGGCCTGAGTTCTTAAGACTTTCATCAGTTGAGTCTCTCTTTGAAGCATTAAATGGCTCCCCTCAGATGTGGGGTCCCAATGAAGGCAACCTAAGAAAGGATTATCCCCTGGGGATTCCTGAGGACACATGATAAGGTACCATGGTAGTTTTCAGGAAGGCTTGTTGAGATCCTGGACTGCCAGCCATCTTGGGGCCCTACCTGGTATCATCTTTCCTATTCCAAACTTGTCCATATGAGAAAGCACCCAAAGACCAAAGCTGAGGTGCCTCTGGCCTTTGTAGGTGCCTCAGTCTCGATCCACTGTTGAGGCAGAATTAACAAAGGCATGAGATGTTGACCCCTCTCCCATCTTTCCCCATCTGCCTGTCTTTCTGTGGTCTCTCTTTGCCAAAACAAAGAGTTATTTCAAAGGCCAGAAGCCTCTGCTACTATGAAAGTAGCCCCCCTCACTGGGTATTTTATCAAGAGGAGAACTCGTGTATTTATTATGAAGTTTCTACTTTTTTTTTTTTTTAAAGATTTTATTTATTTATTTGACAGAGAGAGAGACAGCCAGTGAGAGAGGGAACACAAGCAGGGGGAGTGGGAGAGGAAGAAGCAGGCTCCTAGCGGAGAAGCCTGATGTGGGGCTCGATCCCATAACGCCGGGATCACGCCCTGAGCTGAAGGCAGACGCTTAACCGCTGTGCCACCCAGGCGCCCCATGAAGTTTCTACTTTTGAAGGATGGATCCCAATACTGAATCTCTGCTCAGCGCTCTAAGACAGAAGGGGGCATCCGGGCGGAGCCCATAGCCATCTGTGCCTGTGGGGCCAAGCCGACCTGAAGTAAGGACACCTGTGCTTTGAGCTTTATGGCAACAGCCTTCAAATGTCAGATAGATATCCACAGAAATGTGTGTGGACTACGTGTCTGGGACAGTGTGGGCATGTTTTGTAAAACTTCACATGAGGGAGTGTGTTTGTCAAATGCTCAGCTAAGGCAGCCTGAATCATTGAAACCTGAGTTGATTTGAAGAAAGTTGATAATCTAGGCATGGGAGGAAACCAAGAAGAGTCCTTCCAGTGGGGTCCACAGACCTCCATAGTAGATCTCCGTGAGTAGAGCTCTATCACAATATAATCAATTTCCTGGGTAATCCTATGTATTTGTTTTATGTATTTGAAAACATTATTTGGAGAAGGGGCCCATAGGCTTCACTAGTCTGTCAGAGTAGTCTATGGTAGGAAAACAGATCTAAAGGTTAAGGGCTTCTCTCTCCCCTTTTGTCTTCTTTTCATAGCAGCATGATTGCAAGGCAACGAAAAAAGTCCTCTGATGCTAATCCTGGTCCTTTTTCATAGCACGTTTTTGATATGTTTGTCAAGAAATGATACATCCCTATCAGGAGAGGAATGGGTAGAAACAAAGGAGCTGGCTCACTCTGGCTTTCTAGTTGGGAAGGTATCCATCCTGTAGTTTATTTGTATCCCAGCTCCCTCCAGAAAGGGCTTTGGGCAAATAAAAACAGGTGAACGTACACAGAGCTATGTCTTAGGCATTTAACAGCAGGACAGAGAACATGGGAGCGATCTTGAAGTGCTTGCACAGATCTTGCCCAGCTGTTGAAATCAGCATTAGCATTTGGCTTTATTCCAAAAAGCTCCTTCATCACCTTCAGAGCATATCTCAGAATCTAATAATAATCTGAGTATTTTTGTCAAACTTAAAAAGCTTGGCATGTACTGTCCTTTAATAATCCTTTCTCAGAAAAGGTAAGCTGCTTAATAAATCTCAGTGGCAATGGATGGAATCACTCAAGAGGAAGAGTTGATTTAATACTCATTTGACTTAATTCATCTTCAAAACATTTTCCTGGAAAGGAATTGGACACTTCAAGCTTTTTTCCATCAACAATGGTAAGAGGGGCGCCTAGGTGGCTCTGTCGGTTAAGCGTCTGTCTTCAGCTCGGGTCATAGTCCCGGGGTCCTGGGATCAAGCCCTGTGTTGGGCTCCCTGCTCAGTGGGGAGCCTGCCTCTCTCTTTTCCTCCCCCTCTGCTATTCCCCCTGCTTGTGCTCTCTGGCTCTCTCTATCTCTCTGTCAAATAAATTTAAAAAATCTCAAAAAACAAAAAAAAACAAAAAAAACCCAACAACAACAGTGGTAAGACAAGTGGCTTTGGTACTCGGGTAGTAGTGGAGCCATAGCAGAAAGCTTCCAGCTTTGAACTCCATGTACAGTTTGGCCTTTTGAATATGGGTCACAAACAATATGACATAACTTTGCCAGGTGTTTTCAGAAATCATTAGGAATAAAAATTCCATTGAAATCCCCAAATATGCATTAGTCCCATAGCAAACAATATTGGTCACCCCCAATATCCATTTTCCTTTCCTTTTTTAGAAAAAAACTTCACCAAAATGCAGATGGGCACATGACTACTCTGCAAAAGACCAGATTTCTATCCTCTTTTGCATCTCAGTGTGGACACATGACTGAGTCTTGGCTAGTGAGATGTAAGCAGAGGTCACGTGTAACTCTTCTAGATCACTCCTTTAGGAAATGGATGTGCCCACCACCACCTCTTCTCCCCTTCCCACTGGCAGGAAGGTAGGCGTCATGGCAGGAGCTGAAGCAGCTATCTTAGAGCAGGAGGTAGAGTCACATGTAGCAAGATAGAAGAAACCTGGCTCTCCAACAAGGGAGAAGCTTGTATCTCCAGCTTGCATCGCCACAGAACTGCTCTCAGTCCTGAATCATCTACCCTGATTTTTTTTCTTTTTTTTTTTCAAAGATTCTTTATTTATTCATTCGACAGAGACAGAGACAGCCAGCAAGAGAGGGAACACAAGCAGGGGGAGTGGGAGAGGAAGAAGCAGGCTCACAGCGGAGGAGCCCGATGTGGGGCTCGATCCCATAACACCGGGATCACGCCCTGAGCCGAAGGCAGACGCCCAACCGCTGTGCCACCCAGGCGTCCCGTCATCTACCCTGATTTTCATGCAAGAAATACTCTTTGTTAGGGGCATCTGGGTGGTTCAGTCAGTTGAGCATCTGACTCTTGGTTTCAGCTTGGATGGTGGGTTCAGGGTCATGAGGTCGAGTCCCATGGCCAGCTCTGAGCTTGGTGCTGAGTCTGCTTGAGATTCTTCCTCCCTCTCTCTCTGCCCCACACCCCCTCCCCTGCTTGCATGCACCCACGTACATGTGTACTTGTGTGCGTGCGCATGTACTCTCTCTCTCAAATAAATTAATAAAATTAAAACAACAACAACAACAAAAGAAATACACTTTGTAAGAGACACCATTGTTTTGGCCATCAGTATAATAGCCACATCTGTATACTAACCCAGATGGTCATGGCCATGTTTCTCCCTGCTTCTAGTTATATGTGCCTTCTTCTCGGCTCCATTCCCTCTGACTGGTCAACTTCTGTTCCCCTGACAGTGTTTCTTCAGTCACTCCCCACCCAACGCCCTCCCCATCCCACTCTCACTTCTCTGCCAGAGCCTGTCTCTAAACAATCTGTGTTCTCCAACTTCTGAGAAGTACCCATTGAAATAAAACAACAAATGCTGACAATATTTATTCAGCACTTCACATGAGCCAGTTTCTGTTCTAAACTAATTACATGTTAATGTAATGTCTAAACAAATTATATCTCATTTTAACCTTTCAACAACCCTTTGAGGTAAGTGGTTTTATTTCCTCTGTCTTAGAGATGAGGAATCTGAGGCACAGAGAGACCAGGGAAAGCTCTTACCACTCATCTGACAGGGATCCTAACTCTGGAATTCCTAAACAGAAATGAGCAAGGAAAGAGAAGTCCTTGAGGTCCCTGAAGAGTTTGAGAGTGAGGCTGCATATGAGCAGGGAGGTCCCAGCGGCAGTTGCTGGCTCTTCTCTGATGGCCCTGCCAGAGGGTAGCCTCTTGCCCAAGCTGCTTTGGACAAGCAGCATCAGGTAAAGAAGCAGAGTCTGGTCATCTCTTCCTGTTATCCCAGGCTATTGAGCTTTATAGGACAAGCTGAAGGGATTCCCCAGACAGACTTTCCTAATTCCATTTCTTCCCCCCCCCCACCTCTCTCTCTTATTACCATCTCCATAGCTCCTCCAGGCTAGACCTCATTTGGTCAATGACTCTTTAAGGACCATTCAGTCTTTGGCCAGTGTCCTTGAGTGGGCCTTAGCTCAGCAAGGGGGCTTACCTCAACAAGGGAGTCCTGCCATTGGTTCACCAGCTCCAACCAGGGTGGGGCCTCCAGAGCCCAGCTTGTCTGGTGCCAGGGATGGCTTTGGGTAGAACCCTCCCTGGGGTATGGAAACAAGCTGGGTAGTTTAGGGGGGCCTCCTCCTATGCTTCTGGTTCTCAAGGAGCGGTTCCACGACCGTCAGCATCCTATGGTCATTTACACACTGCTCTGTGCTGCCTTCTCTCCTTGGCCCCCAAACACACATTGTTCCATGGTTGCTGTCCCCAGTGGCCACCTGGAGTCCTCCCTTTTCTACCTTCTGCCCTCTCCATTTTATCTCATTTTTTTCATTGTCAAGCTTTGTGTTTTCTTAGAACCAAGCCAGACCCCCAGAGGGTCCAAAGAGGAGGAAGTGGGTCTCTCCCCTCAGCCTGTGGACAGCTGTGTCTCTTCCCACCCCACGCACTGACCTGCCGAAGGACATTCAGTATATCCATAAGGAAGTCTATCTGAAGTAAAAGATGCCTATTCAAAATGGGAAACTCTTTGCCCTCTCTCCTTCCTTTCACCACTTAAAATGTCTCTGTTCCTTGCTCCCCACTTCCGGCCTCAGCAAGGATGGTGTTTGCCTTCACGTTGAGTGGTAATTCTTCCTCCCATGAAGGCAGGCAGTTGTTTTTTCATGGAGTTCAATGCTTTCGTACTAGGTTTGCCTCAGGTAGTTGTTTCTTCTTTAAACTGGCAGAGAGTACATGCCCTATGGTACCTGTATTGTTATTCTGCCAAATGGGTGAAAGGACTGGTCATGGTTGATTGGCACCCAGTATCTATTCTGCCTTCCCCAGTGTGATTTCCATACGACAGAGACTGGTGTGAACTAAATTGTTTCCGACTCCCTTGCAGCTAAGGTTCTGGGTGGGGATTAGGTTCTGCCAATTAGACGTGCTCGATGCAAGTAGATGGAAGGCTCTCTTCCTGCAGTTGGGGCTTGTCGAGCATTCACCTGCGGACAAAGCATCCCAGCTTGTCCTACCCCAGGGTCTTGCTCAGGCTGATCCTGGAACCAGCAGCAAACATGGCTACGGAGACCCTGTGTTTTTCTATAACAGCCTTCAGTGTTCTGTCACCAGCTTGTAGATCTCAAGAGGCAGTGGCTGTGGTAGTGCTGGTGACAGACTCCTGATCGCGGAATCCAGCTACGGCTCGTGGCCGTGTGGGTTTTTTACTCCATCGGCTTCAGATTCATATACTTGGCAGCCCTCCCATCAGGCCAGTTCCGGGGTGTTGCTCTGGGAGTCATTCCAGCCTGCTGCCCCAGCTCTTCTAATGATTTTTCAGGTATTTAACACCTGATAGTAAATATTTGTGTTTAGCACGGTTATAATGGGTTCTGTTCCTACAACTAACCTTTTTTAGAACAAGGGGTTTGGAAGAAAAAGAGCTGGAAACCATGGCAATTTGTTTTTTTTAGTATTTGCCTGTGGAAAGGGGCAGTCATAACATTCTTCTTGCTGAATGCCCATACAAAGATAAAAAGGTATTTCTTTTTGCCAGTATTGATTCCAATTTGGATAGAGGACTTGAATTTAAAGTTTGCCCTAGGAAAGTTTATTCATTCATTCAACAAACATTTATTCCGTACCTAGGATGATATCAGGCACTGGGGTCAAATGAAGACTAAACCACAACCTTTGCCCTACAGGTGGATGGGGCAGACACCCTAAGTTAAAAAAAAAATTTTTTTTTTAAAGTACCTTCAAAGAAGCATTTTAATGAAAGTTTGGGAGTAAGACCAAGTTTAAATTGCGATTGATGACAGTTAAAATTAATCAATTCTATGTGGTTGTTTCCCTCAAATCCTTTTTGGAACTGAGAGAAGTCAGTAGATAGATATCCTTGCCTATGTGTTTTATTGAAAAGCTTGCTTCCTGAGTATCTTATCCAAACAGAGTGCAGGGGTTCATATGCGTTAGCATAGAATTCTATTTTTCATTTTTTAGATGTCTGAAAATTTTAGCATTCCAAACTAGATCTTAGGTACGACACATACACTGAAGTTTGGAATGTGATATCAAGGCATCAACCACCAGCTGGGTGCAGAACATTCCAATTCTGGGAAAGATAGAGCATCCCGAGTGCTGAATTTGTTAAACTAAATTTTTAAGGAACAACAATAAAGCGCCGCTGGCCCGTGCTGGCAATTTGTTGGGCAAAAACACCCAAACGTTTTTGATAATATTGACCAAGTACACCAATTGCTCGTTTTAACATGCACAAAACAAAACTCTTTTTCATTTTTTGCTTCAAACCTTCCCTCCTGGAGGGCAGAAACCTCTTAAATTTTGTTTCATACTGAATCTCCACCAACTAAAATAGACCCTAGCACCTAGCTGGGTGTGAATAAATATTTTTTGAATGTTGAATAAATGCTGGAAACGGATCTTTCTGGTTAGTGGGTAAAGGATAGGCTTTGGGGAACAAGATGGGAAAGAAGGCAACTGTTAGCAGGTTGATGCGGTAATCCAGGCGAGAGGTGGTGGTGGCTGGGATTAGCGTTGTTGATGGAGGTGATAATAAGTAGTCTGATTTGGGATCTCTTTAGAATGTAAACCTGTCAGAACTTGCTAATGGATTGACTGTGGAGTGTGAGAAAGGAAAGGAGTCAAGAGTGACTCTTAAACCCATGGCCAGAGCAACTGGATGATTCATGGTCCGTTTACGGGAACTCCAGGCCTAGGCAGGTGTGTGGTTGGCCTGTTAGGGAAGAACAAGGAGGCCAGTGAGTGAGCAAAGGGGAACATGGTGAGCTGAGGTCAGAGAGGTAGCTGGAACCAGATCCTGGGGAGCGCGTCAGCCAAGGTAAAGACTTTGAGTGTTGTTTTAAGTGATGGGAAGCTCCTGGAGGGTTTTGCACATTGTTGTAACATGATCTGATTTGCATTTTAAAAGGATCACTCAGGCTGCAAGTGTGGAAAATTGACCATAGAAAACAAGAAACAGAATCCCAGAGACCAGCTAGAGGTTATAGTAGCGGTCCAGGTGGGAGACATGGTGGCTTGGACCAGGGGTAGCTGTGGAGGGGATGGTGTCTCCCCTCTGCTTGCAAACTCGCTCCTTCTCAGATGCACTGAGCTCACTCCCTCCTGATCTATTTCCTGTAGCCGGACTGTGCTTTACTCACTACATCATGCCATTCAGATCTCTGCCCAAATATCGCTTACTTTTTTTTCTCAATGTCTTCTTGAATTTGGTGCCAGATACCCTTTTCTCTCTCACTCCCTCTCCCTGCTTTGTCTTTAGTCACAGTCTGTATCACTCCCTGTTCTAGATTTTACTGACCCGTTTTTCTCGTCCGTCTCCTGCGCTAGGAGGTACGCTCCATAAGGGAAGGGTTTGGCTTTGCTCCCTGCTTCATCACTGCCCCTCTGTGAGTGCCTGCAAACAGAAGAACCTCAACAGGTCCGCCTTTAAGCAGATGAAGCGCTTGGGGAAGAACTGGGAAGGTCTTCTTTATATGAGAAAAGGGTTTCTTATGCAAATGTATAGTGTAAACGTGATTGATGGGCAGGGGGAGTATTCAGACTACCTTCCGAACTTGCTGTTCTAAATACCTATTGACATATAACCAACTTGCGATGGGAGTACCTTATGTGGGTACTTTGGAGATTTGGGAGAAATCTCTTACATCTTGATACAAGTCTAAATGAAACATTTTATTTATTTCAAATAACTTATGACTGATTCATCTTTTACAAATAATGCATATTTACAGATATGTATCTTTACACAAATGTGTGTGTCGAGCATATACGTGCTCTTTTATTATTTTTATTTTTTTAAATCCTTTTTTTAAGAGATTTTATTTATTTATTTGTCAGAGAGAGAGAGAGAGAGAGCACAAGCAGGGGAAGTGGCAGGCAGAGGGAGAAGCAGGCTCCCCGCTGAGCAGGGACCCTGGGATCATGACCTGAGCCGAAGGCAGACACTTAACTGATTGAGCCACCCAGGTGCCCCCCTTTTATTGTTTTTAAATCCAGAATTTTCCCCCATTTTTTTATGGTCATCCTTAGCTCCATTTTCTACTCCCTTTAATGCCTTTAATAATAAGTATATTTTCCTCTTTGCTCATATAATTCTATGTAGAATACATGCATATACACACTGGAGGGAATGCCATTCATTGCTTTACAAAGGTGAGATCATTTATACACCTTTTTCCACATCTTATTTTTCTCCTTCAACAACACTGCATAGAAATTCCTCCAACTCATCTGGCATAGCTCTGATTTTTCATTGTTCATTGGTTACATACTGTTTCAAGGTGTGGATGTGCAGTAATTTATTCAACTATTCTCTCTTGGAAGACATTCCCTCTGTTTCCTGGCTTTTGCTCCTTTGAACTATGCCACAACGCCCACCCTTGGGTTGTACAGTTTCAGAGCAGGAGGTGAAGCTATGCGTTGTTTCATTCAATCCCACAGTTTCACAGTTGAGACAAATGAGGATCAGAAAGGTAAAGGAAGGTGCCTAAGATCACACAGCAATTTACTTAGTACTTGATGAAAATTTGGGTAGCCATTATTTCACACCATCTTCACAAACAGGGCAAGTATTATCATGTCAACCTTAAAGGTACAGAAACTGAAGCCAAGACTAATTGCTTTGATTTCACGGCCAGTGAGAGGGAGAGCCAGGGCTTAGAGCCAAGACTTGACTCTTGGTCCTCGGTAGCTTCCTCCACTCCTAGTTGTATCTGTGCCATTCACACAAAACGTCTACGGCGCAGCCTTTTGTTAATTTCTTCTGGACTTGAAGACTGTGCGCTCTCCCTGAAAAAAAGTTTTGCTAAAGGAATGACACAGTGTGGATCTGCCCGTGATTCAGGACACTGTTTTGTTATCCACGGGGGTAAATCAAGTGGTTGATCACTTCTCGGCCTTTTGGCTAAGATCGAGTGCAAGAGGTTGTTTAAAACAGTCTTCGGATTCAGACACACTTACTTTTGAATGTTGGCTCTGCCTCTTGGTGAATTTTGGCAGATGACTCAGCATCTCTGAAACCCAGTTTCTTCATCTTTAAGCTGGGGGCATAATTGTAATGCCCCTACCTTTTCGGGGATTCTGAGGATTAGAGGGCACATGGGGGTATGTGTGCAGAGAGGACAGTCCCGGGCACATAATAAGCTCTCAGTAAGTGACAGCTATTATTTTGGATGTTGTGATTCTTTGGTCCCACGTAACCGAACTGAGAGCTCTCTTTCCTTCGCGACTGTTCTTTATCTGAGTAGGAAAAGACTTTCTCATCTAGGGATCCAGGACAGTCTGGATACCCTCGCTGCTGGTCTTGTCGTTTCCTCATAGGTGGAATGTAAGCGAGGGGAAGACCTCGAAAGAGTTTTCTCTTTTTGCACTGTGCACTGGCATCAAGCGGAGGGAAATCTGTCCCTTAGAAAGGCAAGCAGGAACATTCTGACCTTTCTGAGTGTGCCTGCCGGTGTGAGACATGGAGAGTGCAGACATTTCTCAGCCACAGAGCATAACTGTCAATGAATGTGTTACAGCCTTCTCCCTTCCTAGAGAAAAGCCATTTTCAAGCCAGTTGCTTGCAGTGCATCGAGTGATGAAATTCAGATAACAAATTGTGCATTTGTTTGGCTTCATGCTTATTACACCCTCAGTTCTGGAAAGCATTGCACTTAGCCCCTTAATAATCCCTCTCCCGAGATCAATTACCAGGATTTATCTGGTTCCTCGAGCATAAAAGTGTTTTATTGTTTTTACTTTTGCTGAAAGTGAAGTGTGAGTGGGTAGGCCAGGTTTTAAAGGACTGTCCCAGGCAAGAGTGTGAAGCTGGGATCACTGGCCCTGCCTTCCTGTCTACCAAGTCCCCATGAACAGGAAAGTAGAGAACATTTGGAAGTGTGTCCCCTGAGGAATGACCAGGTCCAGATGTTCTCATCTCTGGTTATTTGCACATAGAATGTAGGTCTGCAGGTGCGTGGGAAGGTGGGTGCTTGAGGGGAGAGGCTGGAAAGCAGAGCTGAGTTACCGTTTCAGACCAAATCATTTTTCCTCTAAAGTTTCGCTGTAATCCAAACCAGTTGAGCATTTGAGAAGAAGTAGGTACCATGAAAAGGGGTAATGGAATTAGCTTTCATGTTTTTCCAGGACTCTAAACCATATTTCCTGTCACAACTGTACATTATTAATACAAGGCATCTGTTAGCGCAGAACTGCCCGAAAATGTGCACCCAAAACCTTACATCTGGTTTCGATAATTTATTTCTGACATTTGTAGTTGGGGGGGGAGATGGGAAAAAAGGGGGAATTAAACCAAGATGTTGCCTTTAACCCATCAGAAGCTCCTAGATGCAGCCAAAAGCCAGAGTTCTTAACGTAGTTTTTGCATTAGGTAATATAATTATATTAATTTAGCAGCAAATAGCATGACTCCAGGCCTGGTGGGTGTGGGTCCATGCTCGCTTTTATCCTGCGTTCTCTGGCTGCAGCAATTAGCTTCCTCTCGCGAAGGGGATTAGCAGGACCACCCCCCAGCGGCGGGGGTTGGGGAGGGGGGGCTCTCTCAAAGCTGTCAGGTGTCATTCGGCTTTCCCGGGTCTCCTCCCCCGCCCCGCCCCTGCAATTAAGTCCCTCTCCTGCTTTGCCCAGAGACAAAGCCTCCAGTTCCCGAGGTGTCCGACCTCCCGCCCCCGCGGCGGGCCCAGCCTGGGTTCCTCCGGCAGGAATCGCCCCAGGCGCTGGGAGCCAGAGCCAGCCGGGTCTCAGACCCGCCCCAGACTTTCCACGATCAGATTTCAGCTCCACTAACGAGGGGAAAAGAAAGAAAGAGCGCGACTTCCGTGAGCCGGAGCCGCGCGGGGCCCCGGGGAGACGCCGGCCAGGCCCGGGGGGGGGGGAGGGGACGCCAAGGGGCCCCGGGGCCCGGGCCTGCGGACTAGCCGGGCACAGGTGTCCCAGGCGGGCCACCTGACCCTGGGGCCCAGGGCCCTCCAGCTGTGCGGCAATTTCCCCAGATATGCTCCCGCTTCTGCCGGGAGCCAGGGCCGGAGATGCTCTGCGAGCGAAGCCCGTTTCCCACACCCCCTGCCCCCCTCCCGCCCCCGGAACCCGGACAGCGCCCGGAAGGTCCTCGACACAACACTCACAAACCCAGGCATCGGCGGCTTGAGGGGCTCGGGGGACTGCTTTTTTTTTTTTTTTTTTTAAAGCAACAGACGTCTTTTTCTGGACTCCCGCTCAGCAGCACAGGTTTTCTGTTTGCTTAATTACTGGAATCTCAAAGATCATGGGGTCCAACAGCTTTCTTATTTCCCAGATGAGGGAACTGAGAACCAGAGAGGTTTTGTCAAGGTCAGAGCTCAAGTTTGTGGTGTGGCTAGGACTACAGGGACCAGGTCTGTTGAGCCGCAGCTCAGTGCTTTCTGCAGTTATACTATGAAAAAAAATCAGCCTGGCTCAGGGAGGATTTGAGGGGAGACATCCAGGCCTGGCCTGGAGGGCCCGGAGTGAAGCTTAGCCCAGAGTTCAGATTTTCCTGGAGCCAGTCCACCAGCGGTCAGGCCACATGTGAGCAATAAAGGATTGAGTGTTGTATACTTTAGGCTGGTCCCCCTCTTCTTGGCCCCCTTTCCCGGCCTTAACTTCCTTTTGGAGTCCCTACTGACTTCTGGGTGTCCACCATGGGCTCTTTTGGAAAAATTTCAGCTCCATCTCAGAATAAAAGGAATGAAAACCTGGGGAAAGAAGCCAAGGAGGAAAGCCACAAATACGCATCTGCATCTGGCCGTGGCAGCCCGAGCAGCTCCAAGTCCGCAGAGATGCACCATGACGGCTGCTTGCAGATGTTGAACTGCCAGAGGCTGGGGTGCCTGTCCCAGTCCTGTTCCTGAGAAATGAGAACAGCCAAGAGAAAAGGCACATCTTCCCTACCAAACTTCTCCTCTCGTGACCCACCCAAGTCTCTCAAGTTTCTGCAGATCACCAGGAAGGGCAAGAGCTATGAGAGTCAAAGAGACACGGGGAGGAATCCTAACTCACCAACCCATTAGCTGGGGCTGTGAGCGAAAACTTAGGCTCCCTGAGCCCTCATTTCTTACTTCTTACATTGAGGTAACATTAGGGCCATACCCAGGGCCACATTGTGACTTTCATGGGTCCTAGGTACTTGCACCTTTGTGGCTGTGGGCCCCTTTTTCAAAAAAAAAAAAAAAAAAAAAGAAAGAAATTAAAAATATATTTTTATGATTGCATTATTCCTCTCTCAAGATGAATATACAAGATGTTATGTATTAAAACATATTTAATCTGGGGCGCCTGGGTGGCGCAGTCCTTAAGCGTCTGCCTCCGGCTCAGGGCGTGATCCCAGTGTTCTGGGATCGAGCCCCACATCAGGCTTCTCCGCTAGGAGCGTGCTTCTTCCTCTCCCACTCCCCCTGCTTGTTTATTTAATCTAAAATTTCAGTTTTTTCTTCTGCTTCTACAAAGAACACATTTTCATGGGCCCTGAAAAGTACTGTGGGCCCCCCTGCATGGATGATCCTAATGGATCTGTTGGCCCTATATTGTACCCCCAGCTCAGAGTCTGCTTTTGGGGTAGCCCAAAAGACATATGGGCATACCTAGTATGCTTGAGGAACCCCAGCAAAGAGACTATTGGGAGGAGAGGGTAATGAGTGAGGGTTGGGGGGGGAAGAATGGCTTTCAGGAGCTCAGCATCCACCCGCCCCCCACCCCCATCCACTGCTCCGTAGGCTTTGCAGTGCTGGGTGTTTTCTGTAGGATCTGTGAGGCAGTCCTTCTTCTGCCTTAGGTATGCTAGACAGCACCCCCCATTTCCATTTCTTCTGCTTATACCCAAGCAAGCTGAATGAGGCCCACCTACCCCCTGGAGCCCCATCTCCTCAGTCCCTCCTCACAGATGGGCATCTATTCTGCCAGATGCCTTTTCCTCCTGCCAGCGGAAATCCCAGGCCCTGGGCCTCCTCAGCCAGACTCCCTCACAGCCCCAGCTTCTTGAGGCCCACATCTCGAATATCTGGCCATGCCCTTCTTACACCCTTTCAATCCCCCTACCCCTGCCCAGCAGGCCCCCTCAGGGACACCCTTCTGCTAAAGGGCCTCAGGAAGAGAGTGGACATGAGGAAAAAAAGCAGCTCTCATGGCTTTTCTCCTGTCTGAAGTCACAGGACTGGATCATGCAGTCCTTGGGGGCTCATAGCTCTTAGGATTTTCTTCCAACTACCAGGCAACTGGCAGGGACTAAAGAGCTTATGTTTCTAAAGTGGGAGTGGCTGGTGTTTATCAAAGACTGATGTGTGGGCTCCTGCGGCCTCTCAGATGGTGGCTGAGGCCTGTCCCAAGCTCTGTGGAAGCAGGAAGTTCCCGGCTGGGCTGGGGCTTGCCGGCTTTGCTGGAGCACTGGCAGGATCTGAGGAAAGCATTCCTAACAAATGTCTCCTTCAGAAGCTGCCGGATTCCTTAACAGCTAATTAGTGAGAAGTCGCTACTGTAATGGGGGCTGACCTAGGCCTTCCCCCCACCTCCTCACAGGGGTCAAGGCCCCCCAGGGAGGCCAGCAATGCCTCACCATGGCCATATTTCCTTCCTACGTCAGCTGTTTCTTCAGGAATCATCTCTCCAGCTTAAGCCTTTTCTCAGAAACAAGCTTTTCCCTGACAAGTTTGCAGCTCTAAAGGAACCGGCTCCTCTTAACTGTTGAAATCAGGCGCATCTGGAAGCAGTAAACTTTTCAACAGGCTGAGAGGGAGAAAAGACATATTGTAGGGGATGGATTCACCTCTGGGACTAATTATTCTTTATATTTCACCCGTCACATTTACAATCTTCGTCAGAGCAAAGAGACAATCAATGATCTCATTAAAACCCAGAAAGATGCTTCTCCGCATCAAGAAAAACCTCCTTTCAGCAACCGGTTCTCTGACAGGGGCCGTGTCAGGGAGGCTGGCGCTGGGGCCCGGGGAACCCGGGACGGGAGGGGCAAAGGCTCTGCCAAATGCTTTTCCTCGTTTGAATACAATATCTATTTTTTCCATAGCTGGAAATACCCTTGTGAGTCTGAAATGAAAGTCTCCTCTGGCCATGTTTTCCCCAGAGGCAGGCACTCATCGAGGAGACAGTAATCAGGAAGAGGTGTTGCGTTGTGGAGTTTAAAAAATTGTCTTGGGGATTTCTGAACCAGCTCTTCTCTTCCTCCCCTATCAAAAACTCATCCTGGGAAGAAGATTCTAGAGAAGACACCAAATCAGATTCTTCTAGGATGAATTTTCCTGATGACCCCCCAGAAAGCTATCTCTGTAATATGGGGATCTGAGCAGGGTAGAGGGGATGTTGTTACCCCCTTTTCCAACACATAAAGGGGTAATCCATATATGGCCACAGCATCCTATAGCCCTCCCAATCCACACTGCCTCATTCTCCACCTGGCACAGTGACCTTAGGGCAACTTAGAAGGGACCCCAAGTCCTACCCCACTCCCCAGTCTTGGGGATGTGTGCCAGAAGAGAAATTCTCTCTCCCTGCTGTCCTCTCAGGTGTTGGCCTGAGGCGGCCCTCAGGGTGGTAACTCCTTCTGCCAGAGGGGGCTGGTGTCTTCCAGGTCTTTGCTCCCCTTACTCCCTCCCTACAGTCATCCCAGGCATTTTAACAAGACCTCTAGATCATCTGTACGAACACTCAAGTTTGAGCAGTAATACCCTAGGCTAGTGGTTCCCAGTTGTTTACTGGGCTCCGAATCACCGGAAAGGCTCATTAGAGCCCTGCATGCAGGACTTTAGCCTCAGAGCGTCTGATTCAGGAGGTTGGGGTGGCCGAGAACTTGCATTTCTAGTAAGTTCCCAGGTGGTGCTGTTGTCGCTGGTCCAAGGACCACACCAAGCTGATTCCTAAGCTGAGGCTGAATGGCACAACACTTAAGGAAATCCTGTTTCAGTGTAGAGATTCCTGGGCTCTACTGGAAGAAATTCGGACCCAAAGATGTTATAATCTAATAAAAGGGTTCTCAGAACAAAGTACATTTGTCTAGCATTTCACAGTTTACAAAGCACTTTGATGACCAATATTCCATTTATACTTTGTGAATGAGAAATTCCTTACAAAGGTTGAGACGGCTCAGGCTCTGAGAAGCTACCTAACGTTTCTCAGTAAGTAAGTCAGGACTTGAACCCGGGAATTCCAAAACCGCAGCCTATACTTTCCCACCTCGTTGTGACCTATGTTACGAAATCATTTTAAAGACTGCTGAGTCCATTTCAAGTATTTTTAGGTTCGTGATCCTATTTGCGTCGACCGGTCATAGGGTTTCCCAGACGCAGTTTTATGGTTCTATGGAGCCTGGTTAGCGAACAGATAAAACTGTTTTGTGCCGAACAACATGCGTTTCTATCCTGGCGATATCCTACAATACTTAGAAGCATGCTGAAGAGATGGAACTTGCCTTCTCTGATCTTGCCTACCCTTTCAATTACCTTTCTAAGAAGATTAAAAAAAAAAAAAAGTAAAAAGACCTAACCGTTTCTTCAAAGGTCAAAACGATCAGATCTTGATTTAGCGCTGTCTGAATCCGTGAGTTCAGTGTGTGTGCATACCCCCAGTCCCCACCACTGCCATAATGCCCAGCGAAGCTTTTTCAAAGAAAAGGCATCTTGCGTTGTATTAGTTGTTGACAAAACAAAACAAAACAAAACAAAACCCACAAAACTGTATGCCTCAGGCCACATCTATGAAAAAAAAATCTTCCCCTGAATCTGTCCTCAGATCCTTTTAAAAGTACAAGTTGAGACAAAGCTTCCAAGCTGGCTGGAACCAAGAACAATGCCCTGTGGCTGTGGGCGTGGGAGTGGGTGTGGCTTGTCATCCTGCAGCTTCTGAACAGGTGTCAAAAAAAAAAAAAAAAGGCCATTTTTGAGATAAATGCTCCAGTTGCCTGAAAGAGAGCAGTGCCTGGGTCAGAAACGTTCGCAGGTCTCTTTGAAGAGAAAAAGGCAAAACCCAACTTTCCTGCCCTTTGGTGTCTGGGGAGCAGAGCCAATATTCCCCCATTGACTGAGCACTCCCTCCCAGAGGTGTTTCTGGAAGCACCAAGATCAAATTACTAAGCCATTTTCTGCCTCACAATTACTTAGTTGGGTTTCTAACTTGTAAAACTTTCTTCTTTCAAAGTCTAGTGCTATATCTATTTTCCCTTCCCCCCCCTCTCTGACAGGGGTGGGAATCATGTGTCATTAGCCATCACAGAAAGTGAGCCCAGGGTACCTGTGCTTTAGTTCACATGTCATAACCAGGAAATATTTTTAGAAATTAAAAAAAAAATCTCCTGGGCGAATGATGTCGATCTTATGCTGTTTGGGGAAAGTGGCTCATCAGAGTAAATGCTTCTTTCTCTGATGCCTTAAGTATCCTCCCTGCCTCAGATGAGCGGGTTATTAAGGTAATGTTACTCTTTATTGCTGAAAAGCAGTGTAAATAGACACCCAGACTACAGAGATTACCTGCTTTCAAACTGCAGAAATGAGACACTTTCTCTTACAATTTCCTTTCCACCAAATAGCATACCCTATTTACTTGGGGAATAGTCACCTTCTTATAATGACCACACCCATTCGTTCAGACGGAAAAAGCTGGCAAAGTAAGTGTAGCTATTATGTGGGCAAATCTTTGAGTTTCTTCCTCCCCTTGTGTGCTCTGCTGTGTGCTCACTGCCCCCTCTTCATTCGGGCACATCCAGAAGGTATTGCGTCCTCTCTCCTAAGCCCTCTCTGACAAGGGTCAGGGAGCTCCCTGTCCTGGATGCCTCTTGACTGATGGGAGAGGCAGAGCTTCATCCTAGGAAATTGCGACGAAGGGAGGAAACATAGCCATTTGCCCTTGGAGAACTCCTAGCTGGTAGAGAAGCCACAGCCCTGACGATGAGGAAACTTTCATGTATATATACACATACACACATAAATGCACACACATAGGAACACACATGTACTACACATACTTACATACAAACGTGCACATATATTTATATATTTCCCACTAAATATTGTGTTTATTAATGCATATAAAATTATATGTATATTTAGAACTTGTATAGAAAAGTGACATTGAGTGGTGCCTGGGTAGCTCAGTTGGTTAAGCCTTTAACTCTTGATTTTGGCTCAGGTCATGATCTCAGGGTGGTGAGATCCAGCCCAGCTTCACGCTCCACACTGGGTGTGGAGCCCTCTTAAGATTCTCTCTCCCCCTCGCTTTGACCCCCTCTTCTCTCTCATGCATGCACCCTCTCTCTCTCATTCTCTCTCTCTAAAAAGAAAAGAAAGAGAGAAAGGAAGGAAGGAAGGAAGGAAGGAAGGAAGGAAGGAAGAAGGAAAAAAGGAAGAAAGGAAAAAAGAAGGAAAAGTGGCATCTATGAATAACACTGAGATTTGGAAACAAGGGCATAACTGGTATTAGTTAACCTAAACTATGGAGTTAGTGCTGGGAGAAGAGGTCTTCAAGGGGGAGGGTGTGGACTGCGTAGACCCCCAGGGCTTAATATCAGGCTAGGAAAGAATGGCAGAACTCCACCTACTCCTTCCCGACAGAGATTCCTTCATAACCAAAGCACAATAGCTTTACCCAGCCCACTCTAGCAGGATAAACAAGTTTGATGTCACTTCCAAATCTATTTTCTATTGTACGTTCCATTTATTGAATAAAATAGCAATTCAACATGTTTGCAAATCATGGCGCTATAGATGCCAGCGCTGGCAGAGATTCCTGTGTTTACTGTGGGCTCGCCCAGTTAGGCTCTGCAACTCTGCAGAGAATCGATGTGGAATTCCAAACAGCTGCAAGTAGTAAGTTGAAAGCAATTTTGGCTAATCTTCCAGGGGGCTATGTGGCATGGTGGAAGCTAGTTCCAGATAGCAAAAGGTACTTGCTTTTAAACTCCTAACTTGGAGCAGCTTCTGGATATTTTCGCTTTTTGGACTTGATAAAAAATAAGAGTGAGACCGTGACGTGATTTTGCACATTTACATTCAGTATCATCTAAACACGAACCTGAATTTGTTTTACATTGGAAAACCCCTTCCTTTCAACATTTCTTGGGCCTGGTTCCCAGCCTCTGGGAAAATACAGAAAAGCAAAGATGTGGTCTGCTTATGGAGGAGAATGGGAAAGCTAACGCTACCTCTTCAGGCTTCTCCAAAGGATTCAGAAATTCTTCCGAGGATGTGTTGTTTAGCTATGCTGAATGCAAAATTTACCTGCAAGCATTTAACCAGAGAAAAGTTGTTCTTGGTTTCTCAGTAAAAGCACATTTTCAAGATGTAGATGCAGAATTTGGTGGTGGTCTACCAAGAAGTACGCCTAATCTGTGAATTGCTCTGCCCGTTGGGGCCACTCCACAATCAGGACTTCCTAGGCCTGATGCCAGGCACTACGTTTCGCAGTGATCCCCAGCCCTGTCCCCCGCCACCCCCCCACCCCCGGACTGGCTACAACCCATGGAAGACCAGCCTCGAGGTTGCATTTTTTCTCCCCATTAAGACAGGGATGTAAAATCCTCTACTGCTGCCTTTTGCCCATGGCTGGAGCACCGTGAACACAGCCTTGAAGTTGGCTGTAAAATAGAAAAAATCGAAGCATATGAGTAGCCAGGCTGTCTGCTTGGTCCCTTCTGCCCTGGTCTTTGGCATCGAGGTAGGCCTAGCCTGTGTTCCAGCTGCCTAGCTGGTTGCTGCCAGTTCAGTTTCTCAGGACTTGGGCCTCATCCCAGTCTCACGCCTTACATGGAGCTGGCTGGTTCCTGTTAGCATTTCAGTGTACCCCTAACAGTGAGCATTTGCTGCTGCCAAGAACTCATGAAACTGGATTCCCATTTGGCCCCTTCTGATCAGACCCTGCTGGATCACTTTGCCTGCTTGGAAACAGACGGTGGTTGTGCCACGTCTCTTGGACTGGTCTATAGCCGCACAGGGAAGGCCGTGTCTGGTCCGTATATTCTGATTCAAGTTACCTGCTGCACCCCCAGGGTGTGATGCAACTGTCTTTAATCTGGAATTCTAGGTAATGCTAATCCCCGTTATAGAATAGTTCCTTGTAGCTCTGACCTGTTCTAAACAAAATAAAGACATCTTATCAAGCGAGGAGACTTTTAGACAACTATAGCTACCTTTCGAAGTCTTCCAAAGAAAGTTCCTGAGAATAGTCTAGAAGATCACATGGTTTTATTTGCTCAGAACCTTAGCTCAAGCCAGAGGTGATTTGATAGATTTATGACCAGGCCATTTTCAAATCTGTTGATCTGGCTAGCTTTGGCCCTCAAAAGAATGTTCTGCCCTGGAGCACGTCCATCTGGTCAGACACAGTTACACAAATGGGTAAGTTCCTGCAAATGGTCCATCAACTCAGCATAGAGAAAAACAATCTACCAAGTCTTTAGTTTTGCTTCAGTGTACTGCTCTATTCAAAGCTATTTTCATTGAGACCTTCTGCCTGGAGGAAAATACTTGTTAGATCTGTGTGTTATGAAGTGTTAGGCTCGTGACATTCAAAACTGTTAACATTCAAACAGTTTTTATTTATTAATGGAGTTTTAATCTTTTCAATCTCCCCCTTTTAAATCGATAATAATCTCTGTTAATCAAAATGCATAGAGAAACACAATTTATGAGGCGGTCATTATTCTTTCTTGAGATAGAAAATTAGCCAACAACTGTTTAACAGACCCACACAACCAGCAATAACTTTGAAATATAGTTAATAACAAATGTATTCATGATTTTTCACTATCTTGGTTATTTCCAATGATATGAATCAATATAAATGTCTCACATTAAGATTTGTGTTTGTTCATTTCTGGTGTGTGCAAAAGAAATAAAACAGTATTCCCAACACTTAATATTTTAATTGCTTTGTTCTTTTCAATATATTTTAGAAATAAATCACTTACTCTGGTCTCATCCATTAATAAAAAGTTATTATCACTTCAACTCCTTTCTTGGCTAGATTGCTCATACAAATAAATATGGAATCCATTGAAAATCTACTATGTACAAGTCACCAGCTTAGTCAAGAGAACCCTAAAGCAGGGCTGTTCAAGACTTCTCTATTAAGCTATAAAGACCTTTTTGTTAAGTTACAAAATCTTTCTTACCACAGGAAAAATAGATGAACTAGTGACTGCTGTTGGTTGAGTTGGTGGGGGAAGGCCCAGAACCTGCCATGAGCTACTCCCCCAACCTCAGAACACTTAGGCTACTATGGAGAACAGTTTGAAAACTACAGCCTGAGAGGGGAGGTGTAATTTCAACCCCAGTTTTTTTCTTGGGTACAGAGGAGGCCACCTTAATAGCAGTAACCCACATTTTACTGATTCTTCTTGGCACATGCTTAGTGAAGACCTCCTACCTATTTCAGTGAAGTCCCATCCAGACTCCACAGAGATGTCTCACATGTCTGTATGAATGGAGACTGTGTTATTGCATTTAACACAAAGATTCCCCCAGGTTCATCCCTTTTCAATGTCCCCTGTCCATATGGGGACATAAGAATGCTACTCTTGCTTGAAGTCCTCACAGAGAGTCCTTTCTGAAGACCAATTCTATAGCTCTGGCTCAGAACTTTCTCTGTAGAGCTCAGAGCAGGCTAAGGTGCCAGGTAGGGAAAAAATTCCATGCTGGGCTTTCATTTTCACCCCACCAGTCGTCAAGAAACGTCCTCCTTTCTTTTTCAGCCCCGTCCAACAAACCTGCGAATTGACTGCTCCTGTCCACTCAGTAGTTTGGGTACATTCTCTGACATGTGTGAACCTCAGTTTGTGCTCAAGGTGGAATTCATCAGACCATGTTACTTCAAACCAAGTTCCATAGCTGCCACCCTGCTTTTCATTAGAATGACACCATTGACTTGTTCAAGCAACAGCTCTGAGCCCAGCCCTGGGGGAGCCATGAGCTCTGTCAAAGAGATAGTTTCAGCAAACGCATCAATCCTTTGACCCTTGGAATGAATGTGCTACCCAAAGGGCAGGTGCTTGTCTTGATCATACTTCCCGGAAAACTACGAAGAAAAACAAACAAACTAACCAACCACAAAACCTATTTCCTGGCTCTTCTAGCAATTCTGACTAGGTTTGAGTGGTTGTTTTTTATTATCCCTCTCTTTGGGGAACAAATTAAAGTTGTGTGTTTATTTTTGCAGCACTGAGAAACACAAAGAGAAAGCCTCCCAAAAGAATGATCCTGTTTCCCATTCCAGATATTTGCCAACAACCACATGAAAAGGAAAAATAAACTTGAAGACATTGTGCAATAGATTTGCCCTTTAATATTATTTATAATTCCATTTATATTTTAAATTCACTTGAGGTATTACCCTCTCCACCCCTCCCCCCAAAGTCATTACCCACCCCAACCCCCACCCCACAAAAAGTGAGCCATATACCTAGTATATCTGTTATGTAGAAATTCCCATTCTAGGTTTCTCAAAGTGGCACATATCTGATTTTCCTTGAGGTCTATGTGATTCAGTCCAAATCTAAGGGATTTCTTATGGTGACTTGTATTTGGCCAATGTACAATCTTCCCTGTCTCTCTGAGACTATGTGTGATACAAATTGAACTGAGACATTATCACATATACGAGACTGTCAGTGACGGCTATTCTGGCTATGCCTCCTTGCCTCGTCTAGCCTAGTCCCGGTCTTCATGCCCATACCCAGGCCAGATATGTAGACTAATTTCAGTTGATCAGAGTCTCCTACTTAGCTCCTGCTCCTAAGGTCTGGAGGCTGGCTTGTGTGAGTGGATAAGAAGCAACGAACCTGGGCTATCAATACCACAGGTCTTTGAGGCTTTCTTGTGCTACCTAGTTGCAGGTCATTGCCTTATTTTTCCTGGTGAGTGGTCCCTGGGATTTCCAGCGGATTGGCTGTAGACCAGATGGTAACAGAAACCACTTAGCCCACATGTTTCCCCAGGAGATCCTGCCCCCATCAGTATGCACTGGTCAATCCCAGAGCTTAGGGGAAAGATCTCCTTGGGATACAAGGACTTTCTAAAGAAAGCAGCAAGAGAGCCTTGGAACCCTGAAGGCAGCAAGCCCTACTGGACTGGAAGGACTTCAGTGTCAGTTTCCTAGGGTGGGAAGAAATTTAAATGACCCTGAACATTCTCTTCAGTTGTATGAATCTTTGGTTTTCAGTGACCACATCAGCCTTGGGAGCAGACCTCAGAGAGCTGGAAAAGAAATTCAACTGATCCCAAGGGAGAAAATCAGGGACAGGACAGGGATAGACACCAAGGACCTGGCTGTGTGTCTGTCTATGTCTCTGTGGAACGTGAGGCTGCTTGCCTAGGACCCCTGGGCAGCTCATGACTGTCATCCCTAAGCCCTCAGGGTCACCACTGGCTGTTGTCTCTCTCTAGCATTTCTGTGCTCATAGTTGACCTAAACCATTTTCTCAAAGGATCAAAGTTCCTTCCTTTCCTCATTCTGCTCATCAGACCGGAGGGCCTGCTCTGCTGTTTCTCTAGCCAGCTAACTGCTAAGACGGCCTTTTATGTTTCTGGACCTTATGTGTATCTCTGTACACAGGGCTGAGGCATCTCTGTGTCTGTCTTGGTCCATCTCAGTCAGCTCAGGTTGCTCTTAACAAAATACCATAGACTGGGTGGCTTAAACAATTTATTTCTCACAGTTCTAGAGGTTGGCAAGTCCAAAACCAGAGTGCTAGCATAGTTGGGTTCTGGTGAGAGCTCCTGTTCTGGCATGCATATGACTGCCTTCTTGCTGGGTCCTCACAAGGCTCTGCTCTCTTCCTCTTCTCAGAAAGACAGTACCCCCATTGTGGGCCCTATGCTTGTGACCTCATCTAAACCTAAAAAACCTCCCAAAGGCCCTAATGCCTAATACCATCACTTTGGGGGTTAGGGTTTCTGGGGCTGGTTTCAGTTAGTGGCTCCTTAGTGCCCAACATTTTCAGATTCTTCCAAGAAAAGAATTGCCATCCCTAAGCAATCTTTCTTCTGCCAATGGCCTCACGTAAGAGTTCCTGTGCTGAAAGAACTCATTTCCAATGTGAGGAAGAGATGAGAAAAGGCAATGAAGGAAACTGAGAGATACACGTGGGTTAGTTTGCTGCAGCTGCTGTAACAAATTACCCCAAGCTGGGTGGCTTAAAGCAATAGAAGTTTATTCTCTCAATAATCTGGAGGACAGAAGTCCAAAATCAAGGTGCTAGCAAAGTCGGTTCCTCTGAAAACTCTAAGAGAAAATCCTTTCCATGCCTTTCTCCGAGCTTCTGGTGGCTTCTGGCAATCCTCGGCATTCCTTGGCTTGTAGACCCATCACTCCAATCTCTGCCATTGTCTTGATAGCACTTTCTTCTTTATGTGTCTTCTCCCCTAAAATGTCTATAAAGACACTTGTCATTAGATTCAGGGAACACCCTTATTAAGGATCCTTATCCTTATTAAGGATAATCTCATCTCAAGATCCTTAATTACATCCGCAAAGACCCTTTTTCCAAATAAGATCACAGGTTCACAGGTTCCAGGTAGACATATCTTTTGGGGAGGAGGGAGACCACCATTTAACCAATATAACGTGTAAAGGAAAATCAAGTAAATCCACATAAGAAAGGCAACTCACACCTCTGTGACACTTGTGGAACAGAGAATATAGACAAGTTGAGAACTGGGAGACAAGATAGTGGGTTATATAGCCTTACTTCTATGATCTTGGGCATGAGCCTCCCTTTTGTAAGCCCAATTTCTACAACTCTAAAATGAGAAGATGGATTAAGTGAGCTCTTCCAGCTCTGTCGTGCTGTGATTCCATGTGAATGGTGTTCCCTCTAATTAGCTCTCATCTGTGCTCGTGCACACGCACACACACACACGCACGCACGCACGTATGCATGCATGCATGCAAAGCATATGCCGCCCTCTTGCAGATCAAGCCAGACACAACTCCCAGACCCATCGGTGATTTCCACACTGACTAGAATTTGTACTTTCTCATATAGGGAGTCTGGAAGCTAGCTTCCATTGTGTCATGTTTGACTTGGCTGGAGAAATAAATTTGGCAGTGCTTAAAAATGCCACACCTTTGTATTCTGAGTTTTTCCACCATCTTCTTGGTATTCTGGATTTTGAAACACTTTTCTTGCTTATTTTCCAGTTGAATATTTCAGTCTTTGTTCCTCAGCATCCCCGCTGCTCTTTCTGTCCCAGGAATGGCCCACATCTCAGATGGTCTGTCCTAGTCCTGGCAGATCATTTAAAAAGTGGGTGACAGATAAAGAGGAGAGGCATGGAAATTCCACAGCATTGTCTCTTCATGGAACCCCTGATGGCATGATGACCAAGTTCTGGAAATTATATCGCAACCATACTCCGGGAAACATGTGCGCATCTAATTTTGGTGGATTAACTGTATCTTGTTATCCCATACTTCTACATGTGAGGGCCAGGCAAAGGAAATGTACAGTCACGGAATCATAGAATAACAGAGCTGGAGAAATTGAATGCAATCTTTATTATGTGTATGAATTTTTTGAAAATGTAAGTTATGTGAGATTGCAAGGTCTTGTTAGTCTTGTTCACAGCTGTATCCTCAGCCCTAGTCAGGCTGTGTCACGTAGTAGGCACTCATTAAATTTCTGATCGTGAATGAAAATGAATGTACAAATCAGAATCTTAGAGGAGTGCAGGTCTCATGCATGATCCTTGCCCCCGGTTCATTTTCGGTAGGCAGAAATGTTAGTAGGCTAACACTTTCTCTGCCAAACAACCGATGATCTAAACATGATTAAAGGTATTAAGGGAATTCTGCTCCTTATTATTTCTGAGTTCCTTCTATGAATAGGCATGGATAACCCCCGACGTCACTGTTTTGTAAATTTAGCTATTTCGATATTGGTTTTTCCTAACCTTTGTCTTTGCCCCTCCGTTCGGCTCACTGAGCACCCCTTAAACACACACACGCCCCACAAGAGTGGCTGGCTGGGGAGGGTCTGGTCTCTTGCTACCAGCTCGGCAACTACACTAAACAAACAAGGTCTTGTGCGGCCACCTAGTGGAAGCTCTTCGTCATTGCAGCCCCTCGTAGCTTCTGGAAGAGCGGAGGGAAACTGCAGGCAGGCACCCGCTGCTGTGAAGACGGCCCACTTCCTCCACACGCTTGCGACCCGCCGTGGAAGGTGAGCCAGGCGAGAAAGGAGGGTGAGCGCGAGGGCGGGCCCAGCGCCGTCGCGGCCCCATTTCCGCTGGGCTGGGTGGCCGAAGGCTGCCGGCGTGAGGCCGGGCCGCGCCGATGCAGGCGAAGGAAGTGATGTCATGGCCGCCTCCTCAGAGCCGCCTTGGCCCAGAGGGTGGGGGTGGGGAGCGTGGACGCGTGCCAGGGCCAGACACACAGCCCTTGTCTCCCGAGGAGAGTCAGCCTTTGAGAGACTTGTTTAGCAGAGATCCCTCGCCACCCTTTTGAACTCTCCATCGGAGTCCTTGACAGAATTGTCCCTTGGGTGGAGAAACTAATGGGGGAGGACGCAGAAAAGGGACAGTAGAATGGTGACCGGAGAGGAGGGCCAGCAGAACCCTGAAGCTCCTGGGCAGCGGAGTTTTAGTGAGGAGGGGTTTGGGCCACAGCGTCCAAGGAGGTTCCAAGGAGGAGGCACCCTGGACTCTCCCCGCAGATCCCCCATCTTCAGAGATCTCTGAGTTTGCGGCCCCAGGAAGGAGGTGGCCCTGGAAGACAGAAGTAGATCAGCCATGATCAGACACACACCATTACTAACAGCTTCCAGTTTTCTACGCCGTCTTGCCAGTGCTGAAATGCATAGTACTATTGCAGCACATGGCCTTTCCTTTGCTAATTTTATGTGTTCACCTGAAAAATAATGTATCGAACATGCACCTTGGAAATCATCTTTAGCCCTCGTTCCTATCTTTACCCAGAATAACTCCGTATAAGCCTTCCTCATGTGCCTACAAATTCTGCTTATGAAGCCTTAGGTTTCTCCCCTTAAACAGAACTTGCCCTCAAGCCTGCTGTCCATGCTCGTCCACACCCACTCCCATTGCCAGTGTCTCCAAAGAGCAGTTTGTGCTGACCACTCTGTGCCTACCCTATTCCCATCTGGCTTCTGTCCTAACCATTCCACGGAAACTGCTCTTTTAGAGATTGCTCATGACTTTCCCACTGCGAAGTCCAAAGTCCTCATTAATAACAACATGTCAGGTTTGATATTTTATACAGTCACAGCCCCTGGTGTTCAAGGATGTAACTTTATTTTCCTAGAACTGACCTCAGACCAGCAGCTCGACCTCCAATGTCTGCTTGGCAGCAGAAAATGTAGTCTTTCCTAATTCAAGGTAAACTCAGCCACTTTTTTTTTTTTTTTTAAGATTTTATTCATTTATTTGTCAGAGAGAAAGAGAGAGAGGGAGAGAGAGAGCACAGCAGGGGGAGTAGCAGGCAGAGGGAGAAGCAGACTCCCCACTGAGCAAGGAGTCCGGTGTGGGGCTCGATCCCAGGGCCTCGGGATCATTACCTGAGCCGAAGGCAGACGCTTAAATGACTGAGCCACCCAGGAGTCCCAAACTCAGCCACTTCGGTTTTATTTTTTTGATTCATATACAAGCACTAACCTGGGAGATTATAATTCAAAAATAAGCTTTGTTTTCTGGTTCTCTAGGCAGGTCTGTTTTCTACATAATTGTATATTGCTTTGTCCTTTATATTATGGTAGGAATAATATAACATAATAAAAATATGTGAGTTCTTAAAAATTTTTTAAAGTTTTTTTTAAAATTCCAGTTAACACAGCATAATATTAGTTTCAGCTGTACAATTTAGTGACTCAACACTTAACTATAACACCTGGTGCTCATCATAATAAGTGCCCACCTTAATCCCCAACACCAATTTCATCCAGGCCTCCACCCACCTCCCCTCTGGTAGCCATGAGTTTGTTCTCTATAGTTAAGAATCTGTTTCTTAGGGCACCTGGGTGGCTCAGTCAGTTATGCATCTGCCTTCAGCTTACGTCACGATCCCAGGGTCCTGAGATTGAGCCCTGCATTGTGCTCCCTGCTCAGCAGAGAGCCTGCTTCTCCCTCTGCCCCTCCCCCTGCTTATTTTTTTTCTTATTTTTTGACAGAGAACTGTCAAATGAATAAAATCTTTTAAAAAATTAAAAAAATAAAAAAGACTCCGTTTCCCAGTTTGCCTCTCCTTCCCTTTTTTCCTTATGATTATTTCTTTTGTTTCTTAAATTCCACATATGAGTGAAATCATATGGTATTTGTCTTTCTCTGACTGATTTCGCTCAGCATAATATTCTCTAGTTCCATCCATGTTGTTACAAAAGGCAAGATAGTTTTTGTGTGGGTTTTTTGGGTTTTTTTTGGCTTTTTTATGGTTAAGTAATATTCCATTGCATATATATACCACATCTTTATTCATTCATCAGTTGATGGACATTTGGGCTGTTTCCATAATTTGGCTATTGTTGATAACTCTGCTATAAACACGGGGGGGGGGTGCATGTATCCTTTTGAATTAGTAATTCTGTATTCTTTGGGTAAATACCTAGTAGTGCAATTGCTGGGTCAAGGGTAGTTCTATTTTTAACTTTCTGAGGAGCCTCCATACTGTTTTCCAATTCAGTTTTTAAAACATGGTCTCTTTTGGGTAGCTACTGAGGAATTTCCTTCTCTTTACTCCCGCTACTTCTTTCAGTCTCCGCAGCTGCAGAGGACATGTGTCTGGAGGCTGGAGCTTATGTATCATTCTGGTTTGGGGAGGAAAGCAGTGTCCGGCCCATCATGACGCTCTGTCCACACTAGCTTCCGCTGATGGACAACTCTTCCTCCATGTCCCATTGTCCTGATGTGCCAAGTGTCCACCATTACCTCATCTTGCCTTTATTCTCATGGTCCGGACTCTACTTGTTTCAGTTCACTTTGGCTAACACTTTCTGCCAAACCACCGAGGCTCAGGGCCTCTTATGCATCTTTCTTGGTGGCCACAGTAACTTTTTAGGCCTTGCGGCTCTGTGCAGCCCCCCTAGACCCTGGCTGCTCTGCTCTTCCAACACCATTCTGGGTGTGGCAATTCTCTGGGAGCGGTTGTTCTCCCTGGGACATTCTGAGAGGACAGACACATATGCCCTCTGCTATGACATCCCTGGTGTTGTACGAATGCCAATGACTACGACTACAACAGGAAACGTAATTCACAGAATGGCAAAGGACATACACCCAACACAAATAAAACAACAGCTTCATGAAATAATACTTAGCATTACTCTTTGTGGTGTACTTTGGTATTTTCTATTCCATTCCATTTCATCTCTTTTAATGCCAGTGTTATCCCAGTAAATGAATCCATTTTATGATCTGAGAGTAAGTCTCAACCTGCAGTTTGAAAAACAGTGTCCTCATAGTGGGTTTCTATTGTTCACTTCCCCGGGGATTTGGCTCATGGGGTGGGCGTTGGGCCCCAAACCAAAAATCAGGAAACAGTTCCACACACATTTTTGTTCTTTCTCAAAATGCACAGCTTTCAGAATAAAAGAAAGTCCTGTCTTTCAAGATGTTGTCTCTACTATGAGTTTAAAATAAATCCATTCAGACATTCAACAGACTTTTTATTCTCAGCTTTATCTACTCTCAGTCTGAGAACAATGTGTGTAGAATATGACAGAGTGGTAGAGGAAATAATGAGTATAAGGAAGGAAATAAAACCTCACCGAATATTTCCAAACATTATACGTTCTATTGGAAATATTAATAATAATAGCTAGTAATGATTCAGTGCATATTATGGGTCAGGTACTATGCTTAGTATTTCACATTTATTATTTCAGTTCATCATTATAGCTTATCTATGATATGGTACCAATATTATCCCCATTTTGTAAAAAGGAAACAAAAACGAATCTAAATTTGACTCTGTTCCCTCCCAGCACACCTGAAGACTGTTACTCATGTTCATTTCTTTCTTTGTTCTTACTCTCCCTCTATAAACTGAGGGAGGAAGACTAGACTGTATCTTTCGGTTCCAAAAGGGCTCAACCGCCTTGTCAAACTCAGTTTGAAAAGTAATGGTCTTATTGTCAGCTGAGTTCGACCTGCACTTGGTCCCTTCTGCTGCTCCGTCACTCCCCCTCCGGAGCTCCCTAAGCCCTAGAACTTAAGGTCATCCACAAACTAGAAGGGACTGGAGTCCTTCCTAGTTCTTAACAGAAATGACTGTAGTAATTTTTCTTTATTTTTTCTAAAATGCGCATCTGTAAAAGAAAGATGATTACAAACTATTATTTTTCCCAATTTGGTTAGTTTGTGTGTTCAGCAAATATATTTGTTGAATATTTATTGAATATGTAGGCACTATTCTTTTTCTTTTTTTAAAGATTTATTTATTTATTTTAGAAAGAGAGAGAGAGAATGGGGGTGGGGAGGGGCAGAGGGAGAGAGAGATAGGGGAGAGAAGCAGATGCCCACTGAATGAGGAGTCCGGCATGGGACTTGATCTCACGGCTGTGAAGTCATGACCTGAGCCGAAACCAAGAGTAGAATGTTTAACCGACTGATCAACTCAGGTGCCCCTGTAGGCACTATTCCACATACTAGTAGTAGTGAACAGGACAGATGACATTCTTGCCTTTCTAGGTGCCTGGGTGGCTCAGTTGGTTAAGCATCCAACTCTTGATTTTGGCTCAGGGCATGATCTCATGGTCGTGAGATAGAGCCCCTCACTGGGCTCCTTGGTGGGCATGGAACATGCTTAAGATTCTCTCTCTCCCTCTGCCCCTCGCCCCTTCAAAACCCCCCACCCAAAACAAAATATTCTTGCCCTTCTGGAGTTTACATTCTAGAGGGGCTGGTTTCAGGGGAGGGCAGACACTGACTGGCACTTTTCAACCTTCTTTTAAATCACACCTCCCAGTAAGAAATACTTTTTGCAAAGCAATGAAGTACGTGCCTTCTCCCCCTGCCCTGCCCTACACAACAGAATCATAAGTATAGTACGTGCCTTCTCCCCCTGCCCTGCCCTACACAACAGAATCATAAGTATTGTAGAACAACACTTACTCTTATTACATATAAAAAGCTAAAAACATAAAATATTTTTATCAATACTTGAATGTAGCATAGAAAAAAATTCCCAATTAAGTAATGCAAATCAAGAGTCAGGGAAGATTTTATTTAATGCAATGCAGTCCAGAACACACAAAGACAAATACTTTGTGCATAAACTCATGAGCCGAATTCTGTTGTTTTAATCAGTTTTAAAGGTTGAAAATCCTCGGTCATACAAATAGTTTACTGGCAGTGGTAATAATAGCGATGCATTGTTTTCACCTAGCAATGGAGATTCTTCTTTAATCTTACTCTAAAGTAATGATGCATGTAGTGTCTTATGATCATCCTTTAGTGAAAATGAAGAACTCAGCAGCAATAATTCATTTGTCTCTTTAGGGCACCAAGTTTGGGTCAATTATTGATTCAGAGTTTCAAAAAGAAAATGGTTCTTTCATTGGAAAAATTTTTCATAATTTTACAATTTCTCTTCTGGAAAATAATGATTGCAAATTTAAAACCGAGGAGCCAAGTATAACAATATCCCTAACTTTATTTCGGTTCCTGTCCTTACTAATAATGTCTTCTTCAATGCATTGCAACAGTACTGGGAAAGAATAGGAGCTAGGGTGATTGCTTTTACGTCTTTCTTGCCATAACTAAATGTCTTTTGGACTCCTGGATGTTTGGCTTGCTGAATTACATTGTTTTCTCCCTGTAGTTATAAATATAAGTTCATTAAAAATATCAATATCATCAGTCAAATATACTGATTTAAAATCCCAAACATCATCTTTGAAAATGAGATTGTTTGCCAAATGAGATTGCATTTCAGTGAGAAAAATGGTATTGTCATTTCTGAGTTTATTCACTCTGCTTAATACTTCCCCTTAGGTCCCCCTAGGACAATCAATGAACTTCAGTATGCTTCAGCATGAGTGTCTGGTTTGCACCAATATGAACAAAACACATCAATGTTTTGTCCAATGAGCTCTCTTTAATGAGTTTAACAAATTTCACCGTGTTTTTTTCTAACGCTTTCATGAAATTCAGCAGAGTTATTTCTGGAGATGCCAAGTTGAATTCCTATTGATGCCGATTTCTAGGCACAAGTGTTTTTAGTAGCTTCTAACAGTATTTAAATAGCTTTGTTATGCTTTCTAGACATATCTGCTGGCTCTGTCACTCATAATTCCCTTATTATTTTTCCAGTTTAATAGATACTGACCAATGAGGCATTTTCCCCAGTTTTGTAAATATATCTGATCCAGTGTGTATGAGGTTAAATTTAAACACACACACACACACACACACACACACACACACACCCCTCGTCATCTTGCAAAAGCTAGAAAAGTTGAATAGCTCACAGAATCCATATTCTTTCTGGGATGGAGCATAAGTTCTATACTGGATTTTAACCACATGGAAAGCATGGCTTTAGAAGTTTCTGCAGTAGCACAGATTTAACTAGAAATAGCATTATACCAAAGAGTTATAAATTTTACTAGCCAGTTTATCATTAAAAATCATAGATATCAAATTTAGTCACATTAGAAGAGTAATTTTTCAACATCCGTATGAGCCATTCTCTCTTTTGCTGAACCATATGCAACTAAATCTCATTAACAGTCTGTGGAACTACTAAGAAATTGTGCCAGTAATTTTTTGTCCACAGATGTTTGAGGGGCTTGTTGACAAGTCCAGCGTGCTGTGTTTCTCAGTGTCCTACTGATTTTGAAGGTGCCATTACAAAATAATATATTGGAGTTTGTCACTTTTGTTGGATTTTACACAATGAAAAACATTTTATTTTTTATTTTATTTTTTTAAGTAGGCTCTAACGCCCAGCATGGAGCCCAACGTGGGGCTTGAACTCACAACCCGGAGATCGAGACCTGAGCTGAGATCAAGAGTCAGACCCCCACATGACTGAGCCACCCAGGTACCCCTGAAAAAACATTTTAAATATTCTGCCTTATAAAGTTTTGCATCCTCCTTTTCTTTTTAGCGTGCTCCTCCAATGAAGTTAAAGCTTACTATTTTCTCAACATTATCGCTATGTATAGTTACAGACATCTGGAGGCTGAACTTAGGCATCTCTCTAATTTTCACTTCATCATCCTTTTCTAACAGTAAGGAGAAGTCCCATGAAAGGACAGTTCACGCTAATTTCATGAAACGTACATTTGATGCAAACCTGACACATATCTTACTTGATGATGTCTTTTCAGAAAAAAAAAAGCTTTACAATGAAGTCTGATTGATGTTACTATAAAATACAAACTCTGTTAATTGTCCTGTAATGGTGATGGTCAACTTCACATCATATACCAGAAAATTAAATGAGAGTTTGTTAGAAGATAGAATTTTATCATATTAGTCAGCTGATATGTGTCATAGCCTTCCATTATTGATTGGTCTCAGTTCTGTTCACTAATTGATGCAGTATTTCCGACAAAGTTCACAATTCTTAATAAAAATCCAGTGGTGTGTTCTCCTATTTTCTTTTAAAAAAATTTTTAAAGATTTTATTTATTTATTTGAGAGGGGGAGAGACAGAGCACATAAGTCAGGGAAGGGGCAGAGGGAGAAGGAGAAGCAGACTCCCCGCTGAGCAGGGAGCCTGACATGGGGCTCTCTCCCAGGACCCTGGGATCATGACCTGAGCCGAAGGCAGACGCTTAACCAACTGAGCCACCCAGGTGCCACCTCTCCTGTTTTCTGTTCTGTCCTATCATATTTTATTCTCTATTCTCCTCTACTCTGTTACGTTTTGTTTTAAAAAATTAAGTCTGGTGTAACCCATTAGCTTTATTTTACAATCTACTAATATATTATGTCTTGCAAGTAGTCTGAATAATGCTGACTTAGATAATAAACATATTTAAAAAAAAAACAAGAGAAGTTCAGAGAGTGGTCGTGTTATAGGAAAATGTAAAAGAATAATGCAATGGAATGGAAAGTGCCTGGGCAGGGGTTAATTTTGCCAGGGTGGTCAGGAAAGTCTTCTTGGAGAAGGTGACATCGAATTGTGCTCTGCATCGTTTAGACTACTGATATGACTGCATTCTTGAGCATATGTGGGTAGTTTGAACTCTGTTCTTTCAAATGTGCTTATTGTTGGCTAGCTGTTTTGTATGTACTTGGTGAATCCCCAGCTAGGCTGCAACGTCCTGCAAGACAAGTCCTTTTTTTTTTTTTTCCATTAAAAACAAAATCCCTCCTCATATTTAGTTTTGTGCTGTGCATGAGGTAGATGTTGGACAAATAAATGCTAGTTCAGTGTTGACTCCTGGGGATCGCCGCGAACCAGCGCCGACATCCTCGTGGGTGGAACAGATGAGAGCCTGTGCCCAGTGTGGGGGTGAGGAAGGCCCTTAATGCTTCTGACGAGCTCCACATTATTGCCTGCGCCCAAAACGTCATGATTAGAAATTCTGTCCTTTATCTTTAAGCCTGCATCAATTAAGTCTTAACAACTATTTGTGCCTCTGTTCAATGGATATTATTTTTCTTTTTTTTTCTTATAGTAATATTTTTTTATTATATTATGTTAGTACATCCCTGGTTTTTGATGTAAAGTTCGATGATTCATTAGTTGCATATAACACCCAGTGCACCATGCAATACGTGCCCTCCTTAATACCCATCACCGGTCTATCCCATTCCCCCACCCCCCTCCCCTCTGAGGCCCTCAGTTTGTTTCTCAGAGTCCATAGTCTCTCATGAAACAAGGGATATTATTTCTATGGCTAAGTCATCACTGAATATACAGAGAAGAGCTGGCCTGGTTAATGCTTCCTAAGGACCAGCCCTGCAGTGGGGAGAGTGGCTACCAGGTGCTCAGGGCCATCTGTCTGGACAGAAAGCCCTGCTGAGATAACTCAGGCTCCCACAAACTCAGAGGACCAGAGAGAAAACATGCCCAGTGCAGGCACCTGATTAATAATTTGGGATTAAAACAATGGCATAAAGAGTGAATGACCATTACTTACCCACATTTACATACTAATTTTGATATATTTGTTTTTAAAGAATACAATACCAAGGCACAAATTAGTTTTCTTTTTTAAACCCATTATCAGTAATTGTGGTCAATGTACTTTAGCCTCGGTTTGCTTCTCAGCTCCAGGGAGGATTCTCTCTGGATTCCCAGAAGGCTTCCAAGGGGAGGCAGCCCCAGGGCTGGCTGCTCCAGGTTCAAGTTAGGAAGCCCCAAAACCCTGATACTTCTTTTCTAAGACAGGAACAGATCTTTGAAAGCCAGACATTCTGCCTGTGTGTAAAGCATTGAAGAGAGGGGGAAAAATCCTCCTCTCTTTTCTCCCTTCTTCTAAATAACCCCAAATTTGTCCTGGTGTTTAGATCTAGACAACACCCCCACTATAAACACTGGCCTTTAAAAGATGTCTAGGCTTTTCAACAAATGGTGCTGGGAAAACTGGATATTCACATGTAAAGGAATAAATATGGACCCTTACCTCATGCCATATACAACAATTAACTCAAAATCGATCTTACAACTAAACTTAAGGACTAAAACTGTAAAACTCTTAGGAGCAAACATAAGAGAAAAGCTTTATGATACTAGATTTGGCAATAATTTCTTGGATATGACACCAAAAGCACAGATAAACAAAGGAAAAACATAGATAAATAGGACTTCATCAAAATTAAAAACTTCTTTGCATCAAAGGATACAATCAACAGCATGAAGGGGAAACCCACGGAAAAGGAGAAAATATTTGTAAATCGTATATCTGATAAGGGATAATATCCTGAACATGTTCAATAACAAGACAATTTGATTTAAAAATGAGCAAAGGACTTGGATAGACATTTCCCCCAAGATGACATGTAAATGGTCAATAAGCACAAGAAAAGATCATCAACATCACTAATTATTAGAGAAATGCAAGTCAAAGCCACAATGAGATATTATGTCTCACCTGTTAGGATAGCTGCTATCCACAAACAAAACCCCAAATAATAGCACTGGGGTGGGTGTGGAGAAATGGGAACCCTGTGCACTGTGGTTGGGCATGTAAAATGGTGCCACTGCTATGGAAAACAGTATGAGGATCCACCAAAAAATTAAAAACGGAATTATTATATGATCCAGCAATTCTTCTTCTGGGTATATAGCCAAAAAAATTGGAAGCAGAGTCTCCAAAAAGAGATATTTGTATACCCATGTTCATAGAAACATTATTCATAACAGCCATAAGGTAGAAGGAACCTAAGTGTCCATCGACAGATGAATGGATAAAAACATGGTGTATACATACAATGGAATATTATTCAACCTAAAAGGGAAGGAAATTTTGACACAGGCTATAACAAGGCTAAGCCTTGAGGGCATTGTGCAAAGTGAAATAAGCCATTCACAAAAGGACAAATGCTGTATGACTCCATGTATATGCGGTACCTAGAGAAGCCAAATTCATAGCGACAGAAAGAACAGTGGTTGCCAGGGGTTGAGGCTAGTAGAGAGTTACTATTTAATGGGTGCAGAGCTTCAGTGTTGCAAGATGAAGAGTTTGGAGTTGCATGACACTGTGAATGAACTTAACACTACTGAACTGTACCCTTAACAATGGTTAAGATTGGGGGACGCCTGGGTCTCCCAGTAGGTTGAGCATTCGACTCTTGGTTTTGGCTTAGACTGTGATTTCAGGGTCTTGGGATCAGGCTCCGAGCTCGGTGGGGAGTCTGCTGGGGTGGGGGCTAGTCTGCTAGAGATGTTCTCTCTCCCTCACCCTCTCTGTCCCTCCCCCTGACCCCGCACGCATGCTTACGTGTTCTCTCTCTCTAAAATAAAATAAAGAAATCTTAAAAAAAATGGTTAAGATGGGAAATGTTATATATGTATTTTACTACCAAAAAAAAGGGTCTATGCTGTTAAGTATGTCCTCTTTCAGAATATAATCCGATGGGAGAAAATCCCAAGGCCTCTTATAATTTGCTGAATTTTAAGAAATATTTAAGGCACTATAATTACCATAGACTTATGTGATTGACTAAATTGATAAATTCAGCATAGGACTAAGAATTTGCTAAGGATAGTCTCTAGGTTAACAGATAACGTGCAGAGTTTGTTAAGGTGTTTATATTTAGGGAGAATGTCTTAAGGAGATTTTAATATTTAGAAAGTCTCAGCATTCAGTATATGATTATGAAAAGTGAGATTCTAGAGTCCATAAAACTAACTTTATGGTCAGAAAAGGGTTTTTTTTTGTTTTTTCGGGGGTAATGCATTAATTTTCTATTATAAAATTAATTTCTGTTTAATAAAAATGTGGAAAAATAAAAAATAAAGCAAGCCCCACCACCCAAATTTAACTTTATTTCCTTTCCAGTCATTTCTAGTCATTTTTCCACACACAGGTTTAAAAAAGATTTGGTCTATTATATATGATTAGTAACCATTATTTTAAAAGGCTGTGTATCTAATAGACTGAAGAGTGTATACATTTTTGGTTAATTTCTACTTCTTTAGTTTTGGAAAATTCAGGAGTTTCCAGGATATTTTCCCCTTTATTATAGTATATTTTGGTACATTACAGTATATTTTCCCTGTTACTAAATAAGTTAAAATGATAGAAGTTAAAATTAAAATCTTTGTTCATAAAGAGTATTTTCTACGTTATGGATAATTTCCTTTGGATTTATTGTCATATATAGAGTTCAAAAGGTTTTAGGAGTTTTGTTTTTTTTATTTTTATATTTTTTAAAGATTTTATTTATTTATTTGACAGAGAGTGAGACAGCCAGCAAGAGAGGGAACACAAGCAGGGGGAGTGGGAGAGGGAGAAGCAGGCTCCCTGCGGAGTAGGGAGCCCGATGTGGGGCTCAATCCCAGGACTCTGGCATCACTCCCTGAGCCGAAGGCAGACGCTTAACGACTGAGCCACCCAGGTGCCCCCAAAAGGTTTTAGGAGTTTTAATACGTTTGAAGGGTTTCGATATTGCCAAATTGTTTACCTACCTAAAAAGTTGTGTGTGAGTGCTATCACAAAGCACCCTTTAATGCCATTTATTTTTTTATTTTTTATTTTTTTAAAACAAAGTTACTTTAAAAAAAAGATTTTCTTTATTTTAGAGAGAGAGAGAGAGAGAGATGGAGAGAGAGATAGTGCACATGCAAGCAGGGGGAGGAGCAGAGGGGAAGGGAAAGGGAGGGGAAAGAATCTCAAGCAGATTTGTCACCGAGCACAGAGCCAGATGCTGGGCTAGATCCCAGGACCCTGAGATCATGACCTGAGCTGACACCGAGTCAGATGCTTAACCAGCTGAGCCACCCAGGCTCCCCTTTAATGTCATTTATTAACTTCTGCTAGCTTTGTATATAAAAATCATGTGTTCTTATTTTACTTTGCACTTCTTTAAGCTTTCGGCAATATGTTTCCTAATTGTGTATCCCAACTATTTTTTTTTATTGGATTCTTTATTCCATCTGTTTTGTGTCTTGCTCATCTGCAGCTGGCTTCTAACTTTTTCTTATTTAATCCGTATATAATAATAAATAACACTTTGCATCACAGTGCCTGCAAATACTTTTCCTAGTCTATGGCTTCTCTTTACATTTTGACTATTTTTATTTAATTGGTGCTTCTAATTTACTTATGATTATATCTGCCTTTATTTTTGTTTGTGTTTTCAAGTGAATATGTTGTTTGTGTAGAAAGGGGTTTAGTGTAAATGACAGTGAAACTACATTATTGTCCACTTAGTGTCATTTAGAAATAAGGCGGGAACTCTTATCTCATTCCTGTCCCTGGTTCTGCCACTACCTGAGCTGAGTTGTTACTGTATCACTCTCTCTGCGAAGTTGAGGGTTCCCAGATAAAATACAGGATGCCCAATTACTTTGAGTTTCAGATAAACAACGAATACTTTTTTTTTAGTTTAAGTATATCCCAAATATTGCATAGGCCATTCTGATACTACAAAGGTATTGGTTATTCACCTGAAATTAGATTTTATTTATTTATTTTTATTTATTTATTTTTTTTAAAGATTTTATTTACTTATTTGACAGAGATAGAGACAGCCAGCGAGAGAGGGAACACAAGCAGGGGGAGTGGGAGAGGAAGAAGCAGGCTCATAGCGGAGGAGCCTGATGTGGGGCTCGATCCCATCACGCCGGGATCACGCCCTGAGCCGGAGGCAGACGCTTAACCGCTGTGCCACCCAGGCGCCCCTGAAATTAGATTTTAGTTGGGCAGACTGTATTTTTATTTGATACATCTGGCACTTCTACTTGGAGCTAGTTTATTAACACCTGCTTACCTAACACCATCCTGTACCAGGCGGTGGGAGTGAGGATGGTGGGACCTGAAAGAGAAGATAGTTTCCTGTTCTCAGAGAGTTTATGCTCTGGTTTTTCAGCGAACTTTGAATCAGAAAGATAATCTGCTGGGCTATTTCAATGACGGCTAGATTAAATTTAGAGCCTCTGTGTATTCCTGCTGACTAAGGCAGAATTATCCACATTTACCTGATCATAGAACCCCCTGAGACACCCCTCCCCTGGGGAGTCTGATTCCTTTGGTTTGAAGAGGGATCCAGATGCCTCTGGTTTTAACAAGAGTCCAGGTGATTCTCTTGCTCAGGTAGATGTGTGGACCTCTGGCAGGCTCGGAGTCCTCTGATTAACAGCGCTCAGCCAAAGTCACTTCCACTTTTTACAACCCATTCGAAATCACTGGTATACATTTGGCAGTGGTGATAATCTCTGTAAATTGCTTTACAGGTGATAACGTTCATCCCATTCGGTCTTCACTCTTAATCCTGGAGGAAAGCAGGGAAGCTTATTTCCGCTTGACGGAGGAGGGCAGGGAGGCTCCCAGGGGCTAAGTTCACACGGGAAGCCGGTCCAGCAGCCCAGCCGCAAAGCCCCCTTCCTTCCACCCCGCCAAGTTACTTCCTCTCGTCTCCAGAGCGTCCGTGAGGACCCCCGGGCTGGATTTAGAGCCCACCTGGTGTTTCAGGTGACTTCCGCTCCGAACGTGCGGGGCAGCCCCGGGCCTGCAACTAGCAAAGGGAATTGGGAGGGAGGCCCGCGCGCCGCTCAGCCTAGAAACCCGGAGCCCCGGCGCCAACGAGCGAGGGAGGCCGGGGGCCCCCCCGCCCCGCTCCCGGAGCGCCGCGCGTGTCCGAACCTGGCCATTGGGAGTCGCGCGGGCGCGCGGGCGCGGCGGCGGGAGCGCGCTCCGAGCACGCGCGCGGGGTGGGTCCTCCAACCGCCGCTCCCGGGGAAGAGGGCGGCTTCCCGGGAAGCCGGCCGCCGCCGCCGCCGCCGGGACTCGGAAGTGCGGAGAGGGTTGTTGGGGACTCGTGGCGCGCGTGAACGCCGCGGTCGCTGCCCGGGACAGCCCGGAGGTTGGTAGCCTGGGCCCGTAGCGGGTCCCGGGGAGGTTAAGCTGACTTTCGTGGTGTACTCGCTTGAGAACCAGAAATGCTCCAGGCGCTTTCCGTTTCCTACCCCGGTTCCTGCGTGCGCGCCCAGGGGCGGGGCAGAGAAGGCGCCCGGTCCCGTCGTGGAGACAAAGGCGGCGGGGACAGTGCGCCCCGGGCCAGGGCGGGCTCCGGGCCCGGTGGCCGGGGTCCCGCAGGCCGGGCCGAGGTCGCGCACGCCCCCGCCAGCGGGCCTCTCCCCGGGCTTGGTCCTCAGTTTCCGCCGGTCCCCTAGGCGCTGTTAGAAGTGCGCCGGCCCTACTGCTACGGCTCTAGTGACCCCCAAAGTTAGGGATTTATTTTGCTTTCTACTCTTCAGACTCAGTTGCCCTCTTTTCTTCAAAGTCTAGCCTCCAAGTGGCATCGGTCTTTACGTGAAAAGACGCCCCCCGCCCCCCCCCCGGCAGTCCAGGTACTGGGGTGGCCTTGGTGTTAAGAAATGTGCTGCTTCCTTGTTTCATGGGTTTTGGATCAGAGCAGTCCTGCTAGGAGTTGGCGTCCTTGGTGGTTTGCGTTTTATGGGGATGAGACCCGTTGTTTCTGTCTCCTTCTGTGTTGTTTTTCTCATTCGTTCGTTCGTTCATTCATTCATTCATTCATTCATTCATTCATTCATTCTCAGCTAGGCACTTAGGTGCTATAAAGTGCTTACTGATTAAGTGCTGTGGGAACAGGAGAGGGAAGGCTTCACTGAGGAGGTGGTGGTTTTTATACTGGAATTTGAAGAACAAGTACAGTTTTTTTTTTCTTTTCCTTCCATTCTTCATGCTCCATCTTTCCTATAATTCTTTTCCCTTTTTTCTCTGTGGCAGTCCCTGTGATTAGTATAGAATAAGGACAGTCAGTTCTGACCTGAAAGATTCAACTAATACTAACAAGGATGAGGTGCTTGTCAGGTGCTTTAGGCTCATTATTTCTAAACCTTACAATCACGGGGGAGGGGAGGTGGTGTTATCCCTTTTTACAGCAGAAGAAAGAAAGAGGAGGTGACAAAGGCACAAACTAGTAAATTTCAGGGCTGAGTTCTACACTCCCTTTTCTGGATCAAAGCCCATGCTGTATCTACTATTTATTTTGCTCCCTCCTTGGGAAGCAGGTTAGATAGACTAACTTAGGGTCAAGGCCGAGTCTCTGGAGGGCGCAGTCATCAGTGTGGGAGGCTAGATGTTGGCAGCGTGGTTTGTTGTTCATATTTATAATAAATCCTGCATTTGTTTTAGAGGTTCATGAAAATAAAGCTGTATGAGAGAATTTATAGGTTTATGGCCCCCTGAATTCCACCTACGAATGCCTTGGGGGTGGAAGGGTGGGTATCCTAGGTTACAAACCCTGCTTCGTGGTTGTTTTTCTTCTGGTTTTCTTCTGAGTGCTTGCTGGCCACCCTAGAGCATTACAAATACCCGTTTCCTTCTCTTTCAGTTAGTGTCTCATTTTACTCAGGTTCAGTTATTTCCGGTGATAAAAGCTGTTGAGAGGGAATTGCTGGATTGTTTATATACTGTACTTGCTCTGCTCCTTCTATGGATAATTCTGCTGGAGAATATTCTTGTGATAATGGCTGTGTGTCACATAGTGCGGGAGAACTTTTTTTGGGGGGGCAGTGGATATGAACCTTAATGGAGTATGATATTACCAGTGCCAGAGAAGAAAAAGGTTTTATCACTATATATCCCATAGACATTTAAAAGATTTTAAGATGTTATCGTGAACAATTTCGGTAATATGTTTGAAAATTCATATGAAATGGACACTCAAAAGAAATAAAATAAAACCCTTTAAGACATAAGAACTAGAAAAGCAGAATAGTCCTGTATCTATTAAAGAAGTTAAATTTGTAGTTAAAATCCTTTCCAAAGCAAAATTTCCAAGCCCACATGGTTTCATAAGGGAAATAGTCCAAACGTTTAAAAAAATGAAAACAAGGAAACACTCCCTGGCTGCTTTTATGAGGCCAGCATAATCTTGTTACTAAAGCTTGATGAGGACATTACAAGAAAATTACAGGCCATAGTCTCACAAAAAAAGATGCAAAAGTCTTAACAGTGATATATTGGTAAATCAAGTCTAACAGTCTATAAAAAGGATACTAAACCATGACCAATTTGGACTTATTCTAGACAGGGAAACTTTGGCTAACATCAGAAAATCAAATGTAATTTAACCACATACACATAAGAGAAAAAGATTATTTGACAAAATTCAGCACCCATTCATGATAAAAACTTTTTGCAAGCTAAAACATTATTGAGAGAAATTGAAGATTTAAACAATGGAGGGTATGTCATTGCTTTGCAAATAAGTCTATAGATTTAGTACAATCCCAATCCCAATCCCAGCAGATGTCTTCTCAAAAATAGAAGTTGGTAAGCCAATTCTAAAATTTATTTGGAAATTCTAGATAATCTAAGAAAAAGCAAATTTGGATGACTAGATCAATACATAATATGCTAATATGGTTTTGGCACAAGCTAGACCATGGAACTGAGTAGAGACTCGAGAATCAAACTCACACATATGTGTGATTTGTGACAAAAGTGACACCACACTGCAGTGGAGAAACTATGGCCTTTTCAGTAAATGATGCTGGGCCAACTGGATCCCCACATGGATAAAAAGGATCTTGATCATCTACCTCATCCCATATACAAATATTAATCAAGATATATCACACACCTACATGTGAAACTGAAATAATAAAGCTTCTGGAAGAAAGCAAAGTAAAATATCTTTATTACCTAAGGACAGTCAAAAGTTTATGGAACAGGACACAAAAAGCAACTAATTATAAAGGAACAAGATTGGTAAGAACTTCTGTTCATTTAAAGATTCCATAAGGAGTGTGGGAAGACAAGCTACAGAATGGGTGAAGATATTTGTAATACTATCCAATACAGAACTCCTACCCACAATGTAGCAACAACTTCTACACATCATTAAGAAAAAAAAATGGACAGCCCGACAGAAAAATGGGCAAGTCACTTCCTAAAAGAGGATATCCAAATTCTTAAATACATGAAAAGATGGTTAACCTCATTAGTAATTAGGAAAATGCAAATTAAAATGAGAATGGGCTATCACTATATACTCACCAGAGTGAGTGCTAAGCGTATACAGGCTTCCTCTGCTATCCAAAAGCAGAGCATTCCTGTGAAATCTTTCGTAAGCTGAAATGGTGTGAAGCAATGAAGCAATTACCATTGATTTATATGGAAAACTTTAGAGCATTCCCAGACCCAAAGCCCCCTCTTAAGCTTTTCTGATACCTTAGGATACATCTCGCTGGCGAATGTACAGAGTAAATGAAGATCCTGTACAGATGCTCACAGACGCAGTTCAGAGCTCTGGTGATGTGATGCTGAGAGCCTCAGTGTAGTTCCCTGGAGAGGCGCTCGGGGCCACTCTTGCTGCCCCGGCATGTCTGCTGCCTCTATAAGGACTGGCTGCAAAACAAACATTGAGGACCATTCTCTCCTCTTGCCTTTTTTTGTAAAAGTGAAAATCTTCGCATTTCTTTTGGTTAACAAAAATAGGTACTAATGTAGGTCTTTTTTTTTTTTTTTAAGATTTTATTTATTTATTCGACAGAGATAGAGACAGCCAGCGAGAGAGGGAACACAAGCAGGGGGAGTGGGAGAGGAAGAAGCAGACTCATAGCGGTGGAGCCTGATGTGGGGTTCGATCCCATAACGCCAGGATCACACCCTGAGCTGAAGGCAGACACTCCACCCCTGTGCCATCCAGGCGCCCCTAATGTAGGTCTTTTGTAAAAGGGAAGTGTTATAACCTGACCTTTCAGAAAGTGGGGGATACCTGTCCTGGTTGGGTGATGAGCAAACTGGAACTCTCATACATTGCTGATGGGTATAAAACTTAGTGCAACCGTTCTGGAAACTGTTTGGTGTATCATTTAGTAAAGCTGGACATATGTATCTCCTATGACCCAGCTACTCCATTCTTGGATAAACACAACAGTAAAGGCATGTGGGCACTGAAAGACATGTCAAAGAATGTGCAGAACACTATTATTGAAAATGGGCCCATGTTGGAAGCAACCCATATGTTCATCAATAGTAAAATGGATAACTGCATAGTTTATATGATGGAATACTCTTTAGTAATGAGAATGAATAGATTATTATCTCACACACAACATGGATGAGCCTCGCATAGAGCTGAACAAAAAGAAGGCAGACACAACAGAGCGAGTGCTATGCGATTCCATTTATATGAAGTTCAAAAACAGGGACAACTGAGTAAGATGATAGAATCAGGCTAGGCATTTTGAGGCATTACATTTTTAATCTGAGTGGCAATGACAAGTGAATCTGCTTTTTGAAAGTCTTAATTTTTTTTATTTGAAGTACATTTTAATACAAAGTTTACTTAAAATAGTAGACTAAAAAATATTTGGTTCATTCATATGCCCCTAATCTGGGGAGTGTGAGATGTAGTTGGCATAATTCCTGGTGATTAAAAAGGCTTAAAGCAGGTTGAGAATTTTCGTGGGAGACAGTATAATAGCAAACCAGTAGCTTCTGTGAATTATGGGCTCATAAAAGTGACTCCTTTCTGGGGCTCTTTAATAGCAGAGGTCGGGCTTCATGGCTGTTCATATAAAAAGACTTAGAGCTTTGTGTGATATTAAGACTTATCAGTGTGAGGTGGAAGCCAAAAAATGCCAAGGTACAAACTGAATACAAAATTTTGTTTTAGATTTAATTTTCTTGCAATTTAAGTTTATAACAGTTGGATGAAAAATATTCTGATTTTTTTTAATGTAAATTCTTTCAGTTAGATACCTTCCTCCTACCAGGCAGGTGTGGTATATGAGATTCCTATTGTTTCTTTAACAAATTACTACAAATTTAGTGGCTTAAAACAACACGAGTTTATTACCATGCAGTTAATCCAACATGCGTAGGCAGGGTAGGCAGGGCTGCGTTCCTTCTGGAAGCTCTAGGGCAGACTTTTTTGTTGTTGCCTTTTTTTTTTTTTTTTTTTAAAGATTTATTCATTTGACAGAGATAGAGACAGCCAGTGAGAGAGGGAACACAAGCAGGGGCAGTGGGAGAGGAAGAAACAGGCTTCCAGCAGAGGAGCCTGATGTGGGGCTTGATCCCATAACGCTGGGATCATGCCCTGAGCTGAAGGCAGACGCTTAACGACTGAGCCACCCAGGTGCCCCTTTTGATGCTGCCTCCATTCCTTTGCTTGTGGTCTCTTTCTTCATCTTCAGAGCACATTACGCTAACCTCTGCTTCCATTATCCCATCTTCTCTGTCTCGGACCCTCCCAGAAGGACCCTTGTGACAGTATTGGGCCTATGTGGGTAATCAGGGATAATGCCCCCATCTTTAAGTTAATGACAGCTGCAAAATCCCTTTGCTCTCTAAGGAACTATATTTATAGGTTCCAGGGATTAGCACATGGACATTTCTGGGAGAGCCCTATTTGGGGGCTTTCCCAGATGGGATTTTATATTTTGTCTTCACAAATAACACAGTGCCCTGAATTTCAGTAGGAGTTCACTGATGCTTGTTAAATGAAGAAGTGCATCTAAGATTTCATTATTTCAAGTACAGTTTCTGGAAGAATAGAAGTGATGGTCTTTCCCTGCTTTCTGTCACATCTGGAGTTTTAGGTTCAAGTCTAGATACCAATACTATAAAGGGACTACTGACTGGTAAAGGGTCTAGGAACCAAGTCACTGAAGAAATGGTTGAAGGAATCATGAATGTTTGTCCTGGAAGAGGGCTTGAGATGGAGTGTGTGGCATTAATTATCTTTAAATATTTGAAGGAGTATTATTGGAGAGAATAATTTAAGCCTTCTTAGTATGATAGCAATAACATTAAAAACAAAAAGAATTGCATTTTAGAACTTACTATCCCCAAGGCACTGTTCTGTCGCTTTGTAAGTTCATCTCATCCTTACAGCAGTCCTCTGAGGGTCGCTGTTATCTCTGTTAAAACATAAGGAAATTGAGGCATGGGGAGGTTATGCAACTTATCTTAGGGCATACAGCTAGGAAGTAGCAAAGCTGGGATTCGAACTTTGGCGTTCTGACTGCACAGCCATCTCATCCCATTACCCTTCCTCTCTACCTTTACTTCCAGAATGCACAGTCGGTCTAGTGGCAGAAAGTTTTTTTAAAAATAGAGGGGGCAACTTTTGACTCAGTTTGAGGAAAGAACAGGATAATAACCTGAACTGCCTAGAAAAAGTTTCCCTGCCTTTTGATGTTACTGGAATGGTCAGGTAGGTTCTTGTAAAAGAAATTTCCAGACTGGCTAGAGATTAAATCAGATGCCAGTAGGGTCCCTACTGGTTTTGAAATTCTGATCTGGGGAACATACTGATTTGTTTTCATTTTATATACAAATAACCAACCTTTGTGACATTTTATGTACTAAAGTTCCCTTGTGAACTGCAGTTTTGCCACTAACTTTCCAGAGTCTATGTATTAGTGACTCTCACATACTGGAATGGTAGGTTGTGTCCCTGGCCCCTTGGAAAGTGCCGTTGCTGTGCTCTCGCGACGAGATGGAATCATTCTTCTCTTCCTGCTTGAATGTGGACTGGCCTTTTGACCAACAAAATGTTCTGTGAATTCTGGCGCCTGGTCCTTAAGAGACCTTGCGCCTCTTGCCTTTGTTGTTTTGAACCCCAGAAGCCAACGTGCTGTGAAGAGTCAGGCCTACCGGAACGCCCGGATCCTTGTGGAGGAGAAGCGCTGCACCTCGCTGACAGCTCGCACCTAATGCTAGGCGGAGGTGAGGTCACCTTGGCCCCTCCAGTCCCTGTTGAGCTGTGCAGTGACTTAGTTAAGCGAGTGATGCCAGGTAAGATTAGGAGAATGGCCCACATCGCCATCCCACAGAATCACGAAGAGAGTGGATCTTTGTTGTTTTAGCCACTGTGTGTTGGGGTGGTTTATGGTGCAGTGAGACAGAACTGATACATGGTATTTTGGTGCATGTTTGGAAGTAGTGTATGTATTTTAAAATATTCTGTAATTAGACGTTTTGCCCAGTCCAGCGGACCTCCTCCAACCCACCCAATCATCACTCTGTGTTAGTGAAGCCTTTCTGGGTTTGGAGAAGTGTTTTTTTCTTTTTGGTTGTTGTTGTTAGTATTATGTGAGTAAAAGAATAAGACTCTTTGTAAGTTTCCTAAGTAGGGTTTGGAGAAAACTGACGTGAGAGGACACAGTGTGCCTCGACTTGGGTTTCCTCGTTGAGAGTCCTGCAATTTATATTCTGCAAAATAAGTTTGTTTCATCAAATTGGATCCTAGAAAGGAGCAAGTCTCATAATTTTCCCAAATGTGCTAGAATATTATCCTACTCTTTCATTCTCTTCAAAGCCATTGCCATTTCAGTGTGCATGTGCTCTTTTTACTTTTATTACTTTGTGATTTCCGGAGTGCTCATTTGTTCCTAAAATTTAAAATTATTTCCGTTTTACTCAGCCCTTATCTCTACGTAACTGCTGACTTTCCCTTCTTATATCTGAGTAAACTGGTTTAGTATGTCTTCTTCCGTCACTCTTTTAAGGAAAGTATGAATAAGATGGTTCATGTGTATTTTGATTACATCTAGTTGATGTACAAATTTTCTTCCTAGGGAGTATCTCAATTACACATAACTTTAAAATTTTCTTTTGCTTGTATGTAGCTTGTGTAACCTTCTAGCTTTCCTGATGGATTGATTTCATCATAGACATTGAAAAAAATGAATCTGGTGCACTCGTAAGAGGGAGGTGGCTGAGGGAAGGCTCTAGAGTTAGATTTGGTGGGTATGAAGCTAAACTCTGCTGCTTACCAGCTGTGTGATCTGGGGCAAGTTTCTTGACCTTTCTGGGCTTTGGTTTTCTTTTGTGTTAAATGAGGGTACCCAAAGTACCAACCTTCAGAAGTTGTTACAAAGATTAAATGAGATAATACTTGCACAGCGCTTGCTTAGCACAGGTAGCCTATAAATAACACTTATTATAGTGCAGCTGTTACTAAAGTATAAGCAAACTAAGTAGAGGAAAATCTCAGGACATCGAGCAACCGTTTGGTAGAAGTGACAGTGATGATGCTGGTACCTACGGATTATTAGCTCAATGCCGACAGTGCTGTTTTGAAAGTCCGCTGGTGCATGTGGGTGTGTGGTGATGGCTCATTCAGCGCGGGATCTATCAAGACCAAGAAGTAGAAAACATTTAAAATGGAAGTGTTGGAATCCATTTGTAGCACGCGTCAAAAATAAAGTTACATTCGAAGTGATATTGGAAATGGCTGGGGGAAAGCATCTTACAGAAGTTATGTTTATGCACGTTTTTGGCTTTGGCATAGTGAGCTGTGCTTCTCTGCCAAGATTAAGGAACAGGATTTCTGCCTGTGAAAGAGTGGGAGCTGGGGAGTTGGGTCCTGGGTTTTGCTCCATCACTGGCTTCTCTGTGTGCTTGGGCAGATCACTGCCTTTCCCTGAGCAGGATTCTGATTCCTGAAAAAGAGCGAACCGTTAGCCCTCCTGGTGGGAATAGAGTAGATGGTATCTTTGAAAGCAGGTGGAGTGTTAAATTACAACGTAAATGCAAATATAAGTTACTTCAGTATAGAAAAAACCCTGTAAGCTGAAGAATTCTTGCCATTTTACAGCTAGGATTTTATTCTGTGGGCCTCTTGAGTTCTATAATCTCCAGATAAAATACTTTTTTGAAATACCCAGCCTCAGGGTATTTCCCGGTATGTAGGTAAAATTCATTGCTATGCCATTCTGACTTCTTTCCCTTTGATCCCAGAGAAACCTGCTATGATTTCCTTCCAACACCCAAAATATTAAATGTACTTTCTCTTTGTCTTCATTTACCTCAAATATTCTACTCTTGTCAATAATATTTAGCTTTGAGATACTGTGATCTTACAGCTTTGGAGTTGCTGTTATATGTTCTTTGTTTTCTTCTTTTCAATCCTGCGCCCTGGACTGGTTTCATGCCAGGTACAACTTAATTTTCTTTACTTGTGTTGCTTGGTTCTAGCGCTTTCTCTCTACTTCCTCCCAAATCGCTGCCTCCTTGCCTCTAGACTGTCAAAGAGCTTCTTCCTGAAGCCTCACTCGAGTAGTTAAATGTACTGGCTCATAGGCCTGAGGTTTCTTCAGCAAATCAAATCCGAACTTGTAATACTTTATGTTTAAGGCCCTCTGCCACGTGGCTCCTGCTGTCCCTTCACCATCTACATTTGTACTTCTTCACAGCCCTGACCAGTATTTCCTCTAAGGGGCAGAGTTCTCAGACACATCCGTTTCCCATCTCACATCTTGGCATCTCTCCTTAGCTCTCACATATCAGTGGTACAGCCTCATTTATGGAGATTAATCAGGTTGGCATTTACTTAAACACAGGCTATGCTGCTGTGGTTGGCTTTTCCTAGAGAAGTAATTTACAAACGGTGATTAGTTTCTAGGCTCTCACAGACACCCATTAAGCTGATGATGCTGTTGCAGGATGGTATCTGTGTGTGCACAACAGAAAAGAAGCATTACTTACACGTTTGAGTAAGGACCTCTTTGATTTCATCATGATAGCCTGTCCCTAGAGAAGAGCATGCTTGTTTAGAGAACAAGAAATAGAAACTTGAGATTTTTCAGAGAGTTTAGGAAGCTTTATGGGTTCGGACATTTGAAAGTTCTAGTTATATTCCCCAGTGTCCAACTTGCCTTTTCTTTGATAGTGTTGGGTCATTAAATTCTTTAAACATATCTACTCTGATTTGCTTTCTAAAGGCAAAGCTGAAATGAATACAGAAGAAAACACTGGGGAGAGGAATTTTCTTGAGATAGGTGGGCAAGAGCTGAAAACAGAGGTGTAGGGAAGAAAAATCTGTTAAGAAGGACAGTGAGTGTGTGTGTGTGGTGGTGGTGTTTTGAGGTGACATTCCTGGGATTGTGACTGAGAAACAAGACAGATGGGAGTATGCATATCACTTCTTGGGGATAAGCCAAGAAGTGGTGAAGAAGAGATGCTGGGCAGAAAGCTGTGCAGGTGGCCCCCAAGGGCGGTTTGTTTGCTGTCGGGGTGGATTGGGTTGGGGTGTGGACAACATGTGGGACCTGAGTGAGAGCTCTGGGGGTGCCCATCTGAAGGAAGCCTAGCAGCAGGTGGGATGGCCATGCCACATGGAGGATCTGTGAAATCTTGTCAGATCAGGAAGAAAACCAGAGCTCTGGTGAGGTGGGTGTCTGATGAATTAAATTCACTAAGCGGACCTGTTGGACAGATCCTAGCTAATATTTTTTGGGAACTTACTCAGTGCCAGGCCTTAGATAAGCATTTTACATTAAATTTTAATTCAGCAACTCTGTAAGGAAACCTGTCAAAGAGGTTGTGACCCACTCAAGTTCCTCTACCAGTAAATGGCAGAGCTGGGACTGCCCCCCCCCAGCCCCCCAGTCTGCTTGATGCAGGGTTTCCCAGCATGCTGTCAGGTGAAGGCTATTTGGTCCAGTCCCCACATTTTAAATGTGAAGAGGCAGCCCTGCTGCTTTGTTGCTCAGAACTATGTATCTTTGTGTAGGTGTCTGCAAAACGTATACGATATAGCTAAGAGCACCAGAAAGGGAAACATTTTGACACCGAATATTTTGGTTCCCCACAGTTAATTAATGCAGAGGAATTGTCCTAGAAGAGAATGTCCCTGGAAAGGTTCTAAACAGCAGGGCTTCTAGAACTTTCATTTAATCCCTAAGATTGTGTTCACATTTCAGTAACATTTTTAGGGGTTCAGACTTTGCTAATCACATATTCTTAATGGAGGTGAGGAGGTCATCCAGTATAACACCAACATCCTCTGAAAGGAGACACCTAAAACCCAGAGGTTAAAGGTAACTTCCCACTAACGGGAAGACTACCATATTCCCACAAAATTCCGCAAAGAAATTCTGAGGTATTCTAGGTGATGCCAGGTATTTAAAAATAAAGTGTGAGTAGAAATGTTTGAAGCTAGAAATGGTTCTGAAAAATAGTAAGGAGACCTGAGAAGGCGTTGCTGAGGGCTTGAGCGTGTTGGGGATTGAAAGCGTAAGTGCCTGCTTCTGGATCGCTTAGGTTGCAGGAGACCAAACTCCCAGAGCAACTTTTAGGTCATTACCAGTGGGTGCTCTGGGTGGACCGCTGACTTCTGACCTCCTGTTTTATGACAGCCAAAGTTTGTATCTTTTTCCGCTCTCTCTTAGCCTGAAGAAAGGAGTTCGTGCATGGTGGATTGTGAGCCAGGCTGTAGGGACAAGTAACTTTGTAAACTGGTGTTAATGGGGCTGGCTGTGCCTGAGGGAGGCATGGAGTCTCAGTGGTCCCAAGACCTGGGTTTGAGTGCTGGCTCAGTTATTTCTGACGGTGTGGCCTTATTACGCCTCACCTTTGTCATCTGTAAAATGCCACTCTCCTGCTCCACCTTCTTCACTAGGGTGTTGTGAAGATAAAATGAGGTCACGTGTGAATTCTGATTCTTGGCATTACTGTCCCATATGAGACGTGCTTGCTTGGGGCTTCAAATTTTGCTCCGATTTTAATTTGGCATCCATAGTGAGACATATTTGAGAGGCTTAAGTAAAGCAGTGAGAGCCGTTTAACTAACTCTTTGTTACTTGGGAGCTGATTATTTGATTTGTAGAATTTTAAGACTTCCTATCACCTGCTCTACTACTTAGTGCACTCTGATGGGAGGCAGGTGGGGGGCTGTGGGAGCTCATAGGGAAGACCTGCCCACCCCGGGGAAGGCAGGGCATGTGCGTGTGTGCACGCACACGCATTTTGGATGTGGGATGCATAAAGTCACTGGCAGAAGGAAGTGTGACTGGGGTTATATCCATATCACCTTAAATAGTGATGGGTCCCTGAGAGAGCAAGTGAACTGATATGATGCTGTTCCCTAGTGTCATGTCTATGGCTTACTGTTTTTATTTCTGTTTCTCTTCCTAGAAACTCTCAGTGTATCTGCCTGGACCCTTTGTCACAAGGAACAATGCTGCCCCGATGGGAACTGTCGTTTTACCTGTTTGCTTCACTAGGCTTCCACTTATATTCTTTCTATGAAGTTTACAAAGCTTCCAGAGGTAAGGTCCCAACTTTCCTGACCTTCTATCAAGAAAGGAAGGAGGAGGGAAGTATTCAGAGGTAGAAGATTCAGGAAGATTGTTTAATGGGCTCGGGATGACTTGGACCCTGCTTTGCTTTCCCCTCCCTGGGACACTTTGAGTCCATGACCTGAGTCAGTGCAGTTTTCCACCCCAATCCTGGATTTGGAGGGGATCCTGTGGCTGGTCTTCTGTGACAAGAGGGTTTGATTCCATGGCTATTGAAGTCTGTGGATGTGATCTGCAGTAACCTCTTCCATCTCTCTTCCATCATCATTGCTCTCAGACATGTGGAGGCAGCTCATGGTATTGGAGGCCCAGACTCCTTTCATCCTTTTGTTCTTCTGTGTTTAGTGCTTTGTATGCTTGTTGAAGAAGAATCATCACCAAATCCACATTCCAGGCTATACGAAAGGGGATGGGAACCCTCCTGTCCTTTAAGGGGCGCTCACACTTCTGCTCATCCCCAGTTGGCCAGTGCCAGGTCTTATGGACACAGCTGGGAGGCTGGGAAACATCATCTTTACCTTGGTGGCCATGTGCCACTCAGGGTTCCCATGCTATGGAAGAATGGGAGAAAGAAACGAGGAGGGTCCATGATGGTCTCTTCCGTCGTCAGGGACAGTTTTTTAGAGGAGATGGAGATTACTGGGCTTTGTCGTAAGGTAGAACAGGAGCCAGCCGAGTAGAGGAGATGTCAGAGGATCTGTGGAAACAGAGGAGTTTGCAGGCAAATGGACAAACCTTTGGGGTGTGGGGAAGCATAGCATGGTCTGGCAACTACAAACCACTCAGTGGGACTGGAGTGTAGAGAGTGAGGGGACAGTGGTAGTATTGAGCTTAGATCAAAAATCAGGGAGAAGCTGTGAAAGACCTTGGATATTTATGTGAGGAGTTTGGCAGAGTATTCTGAAAAGTCACTTAAGATGGCAAAAGGTGGGTTTTGGGAAGCACAGTTGAAGAGTGCTCTGCTCTGAATACGTGCCTCCTTATGTATCACTGGGACTGATTTGGATATGCATCCCCAGGATTGACTTCTCTCCCATTCTACATGTGTCCCACTCAAAACCATGGGCTTGGTTGCAGAGACAGACCATCTGCAGTAGATGAGGACTGTTCTTTTGTCCAGGCTGGCCAAATAGTTGCATCCTTCTTCTGGAGCCTCTGAGCTCCCAGGGCCCGTGTGGGGGAGCTAACCCTGCTCTATGTCAGGCACCATATTAGATACTACATGTACCTTGTCTCATTCAATCTTAAGAACGCCCTACGAGATGGTATATTACTTCGAAGGTAGGCTTGGCAGCAGAAACACAGCCTCCAACATAACTGTTCAAGGCATGTATGGTGTCCAGATAGCATCAAAGAGCCTGGGTCCTTCTACCATGTCCCTCTGCCATCTTTGTCATGTGGCTTCACCTCATGATGTAAGGTGGCTGCTTCAGCTCCAGCTGTCATGTTCCCTTTTCTCCCAGAAGGAAGGATGGAAGGGAAGGGGAGGACAGGCCCTCTTCTCTGAGTATGACTTGAAAGTTGCTTACGTCATTTCCATTGACCTACCATTTGCTAGAACCCAGTCCTGTAGCCCTCACATCAACTGTGAGGGGAGCAAGTAAATGTAATCTTTGGTGGAAGTACATTTATCCAGTTAAAGTCAAGGGTTCTGTTATAGAGGAGGAAAGAATGGATATTAGCTAATCCATAGTCTTTTCCATAAATGGATGTCGGTATTCCAGATTTTCGCCATTCTCGCAGGTGTGCAGTGGTATCTCGTTGTTTTAATTTGCATTTCCCTGGTGACATGTGATGTGGAGCATCTTCATGTGCTTACTGCCATATATATCTAATCTTTTTTGGTGAGGTGCTTGTTCAGGTCTTTTGCCCATTTTTTAATTGGGTTGTTTATTTTCTTATTCTTGAGTTTTAATAGTTCTTTGTATATTTTCTTCCAGCCTTTGGCTTGTCACCTTATTCCCTTGACAGTGTCTTTTACAGAGCAGATATTTTAAATTTTGTTTAAGTCCAGTTTACCATGAGCTGTGTTTTGGATATATAAAAAATACTTCCTAGAGCCAAGGTCATCTAGATTTTCTCTTAATGTTGTCTTCTAAGAGTTCAGTGCATTTTATATTTAGATCTGTAATATCCATTTTCAGTTAATTTTTGTGAAGGGTGTAAAATCTGCATCTAGATTAATTTTTTTGAATGCGGGTGTCCAGGTCCAGCATTTGTTGAAAGACCATCTTTCCTGTGTTGTATTACCTTTGCTCCTTTGTCAAAGGTCAGTTTACTGTATTTATGTGGGTCTTTTTCTGGGCTTTCTATTCTGTTCCATTCATTTATTTGTCTGTTCTTTCACCAATGCCACAGTCTCTTGAATACTGAGGCTTTATAATAAGTCTTGAAATTGGATGGTAATAGTCCTCTGACTTTGTTCTTCTCCTTCAATATTGTGTTGGCTGTTCTGGATCTTTTGCCTCTCCATATAAACTTTAGAATCATGTTGTCAGTATCCACAAGGGAACTTGCTGGGATTTTGATTCAGATTGCATTGAATCTATAGATGAAGTTGGGTAACTCTGACATCTTAACAATATTGAGTCTTCCTATCCATGAACATGGAATATTTCTCAATTTTTTTTTGTTTTTTGTTTTTTATTTTTCATCAGTTTTCTAGTTCTCCTAACATATAACTTGTGTATATTTTGTTCGATTTATACCTAAGTATTTCACTTTTTAGGGTGCTAATGTAAATGGTATTATATTCTTAATTGTAAATTTCACTTGTTCATTGCTGATGTACAGGAAAGTAATTGACTTTTGCACATAAATCTTGTATCCTGCAACCTTGCTATAATCACTTATTGGTTTCAAGAGTTTTTTTGTAGATTTTTTGGATTTTCTACATAGGTATTTGTATTATCTGCATTCAAAGACAATTTTCTTTCTTTCTTTCTTTCTTTCTTTCTTTCTTTCTTTCTTTCTTTCTTTCTTTTTTTCTTTTTTTTTTTTTTAATGATTTTTTATTATATTATGTCACCATACAGTACATCCCCGGTTTCCGATGTAAGGCTCGATGATTCATTAGTTGTGTATAACACCCAGTGCACCATGCAATACGTGCCCTCCTTACTACCCATCACCGGTCTATCCCATTCCCCCACCCCCCTCCCCTCTGAAGTCCTCAGTTTGTTTCTCATAGTCCATAGTCTCTCATGTTTCATTCCCCCTTCTGATTACCCCCCCCTTTCTTTATCCCTTTCTTCCCCTACTGATCATCCTAGTTCTTATGTTCCATAGATGAGAGAAATCATATGATAGTTGTCTTTCTCTGCTTGACTTATTTCACTTAGCATTATCTCCTCCAGTGCTGTCCATGTTGTAGCAAATGTTGAGAACTCGTTCTTTCTGATAGCTGAGTAATATTCCATTGTATATATGGACCACAACTTCTTAATCCAGTCATCTGTTGAAGGGCATCTCGGCTCCTTCCACGATTTAGCTATTGTGGACATTGCTGCTATGAACATTGGGGTGCATATGGCCCTTCTCTTCACTACGTCTGTATCTTTGGGGTAAATACCCAGTAGTGCAATGGCTGGATCATAGGGTAGCTCAATTTTTAACTTTTTAAGGGACCTCCACACTGTTTTCCAGAGTGGCTGTACCAACTTGCATTCCCACCAGCAATGTAGGAGGGATCCCCTTTCTCCACATCCTCTCCAACAATTGTTGTTTCTTGCCTTGTCTATTTTTGCCATTCTAACTGGCGTAAGGTGGTATCTCAGTGTGGTTTTGATTTGAATTTCCTTGATGGCTAATGATTTTGAACATTTTTTCATGTGTCTGTTAGCCATTTGTATGTCTTCATTGGAAAAGTGTCTGTTCATATCTTCTGCCCATTTTTTGATTTGTTTATTTGTTTCTCGTGTATTGAGTTTGAGAAGTTCTTTGTAGATCTTGGATACCAGTCCTTTATCTATAGTGTCATTTGCAAATATATTCTCCCATTCCGTGGGCTGCCTCTTAGTTTTTCTGACTGTTTCCTTGGCTGTGCAGAAACTTTTAATCTTGATGAAGTCCCATAAATTCATTTTATCTTTTGTTTCTCTTGCCTTTGGGGATGTGTCATGAAAAAGGTTGCTTTGGCCGATGTCGTAGAGGTTGTTGCCTATGTTCTCCTCTAGAATTTTGATAGATTCCTGTCTCACATTGAGGTCTTTCATCCATTTGGAGTTTATTTTTGTGTATGGTGTGAGATAGTGGTCAAGTTTCATTCTTTTGCATGTAGCTGTCCAATTTTCCCAGCACCATTTATTGAAGAGACTGTCTTTTTCCCACCGGATGTTTTTTCCTGCTTTATCAAATACTAGTTGCCCAAAGAGCCGAGGGTCCATTTCTGGGCTCTCTATTCTGTTCCATTGGTCTATGTGTCTGTTTTTGTGCCAGTACCATGCTGTCTTTGTGATCACAGCTTTGTAGTACAGCTCGAAATCCGGCATTGTGATGCCCCCAGCTTTGTTTTTCCTTTTCAACAGTTCCTTGGAGATTCGGGGCCTTTTCTGTTTCCATACAAATTTAAGGACTGTTTGTTCCAGTTCTTTGAAAAATGTCCTTGGTATTTTGATCGGGATAGCATTGAAAGTGTAGATTGCTCTGGGTAGCATGGACATTTTAACTATGTTAATTCTTCCGATCCATGAGCATGGAATATCTTTCCATCTTTTTATGTCTTCCTCAATGTCTTTCAAGAGTGATTTATAGTTTCTAGAATATAGGTCCTTTACGTCTCTGGTTAAGTTAATTCCAAGGTAACGTATGGTTTTTGGTGCTATTGTAAATGGGATGGATTCCCTAATTTCTCTTTCTTCGGTCTCGTTATTCGTGTATAGAAATGCAACTGATTTCTGAGCATTTATTTTGTATCCTGCCACGTTACTGAATTGCTCTATAACTTCTAATAATTTGGGAGTGGCTTCTTTTGGGTTTTCCATATAGAGTATCATGTCATCTGCAAAGAGAGACATTTTGACTTCTTCTTTGCCAATTTGAATACCTTTGATCCCTTTTTGTCGTCTGATTGCTGTTGCAAGGACTTCTAGTACTATGTTGAATAATAGTGGCGAGAGTGGGCATCCTCGTCGAGTTCCTGATCTTAAGGGAAAGGCTTCCAGCTTTTCTCCATTGAGAATAATATTTGCAGTAGGCTTTTCATAGATGGCTTTTATGAGATTGAGAAATGTACCTTCTATTCCTACACTCTGAAGGGTTTTAATCAGGAAAGGATGCTGTATTTTGTCAAATGCTTTTTCGGCATCGATTGAGAGGATCATATGGTTCCTGAGTCTTTTCTTGTTGATATGATGTATCACGCTGATTGATTTGCGAATATTGAACCACGCTTGCATCCCAGGTATGAATCCCACTTGATCGTGATGGATAATCCTTTTAATGTACTGTTGGATTCTATTAGCAAGTATCTTGTTGAGGATTTTGGCGTCCATATTCATTAGGGAAATCGGTCTGTAATTCTCCTTTTTGAGGGGGTCTTTGCCTGGTTTGGGGATCAAGGTAATATTGGCCTCATAGAATGAGTTTGGTAGCTTTCCTTCTGTTTCTATTTTTTGAAATAGCTTTAGGAGAATAGGTATTATTTCTTCTTTGAATGTTTGGTAGAATTCCCCAGGAAAACCATCCAGGCCTGGAGTTTTGTTATTTGGAAGGTTGTTTATCACTGACTCAATTTCTTCATAATTAATTGGCCTGTTTAAGGAATCAATTTCTTCCGGTTTCAATCTTGGTAGTTTATAGGTTTCCAGGAAGGATTCCATCTCTTCCAGATTGCTTAGTTTATTGGCATATAGCTGTTGATAAAAATTTCTAATAATCCTTCCAATTTCAATGGTGCTCGTCGTGACCTCTCCTTTTTCATTCATAATTTTAATAATCTGGGTCCTTTCTCTTTTCTTTTGGATAAGTCTTGCCAGTGGTCTGTCAATTTTATTGATTCTCTCAAAGAACCAGCTTCTAGTCCTGTTGATCTGCTCTACTGTACTTCTGGTTTCTGCTTGATTGATTTCAGCTCTAATTTTGGTCAACTGCTTCCTCGTACGTGGATTAGGCCTGTCCCTCTGTTGCTGTTCCAGCTTCTTGAGGTGGGAATATAAAAACTGCATTTTAGATTTTTCTATTCTTTTGAGTGAGGCTTGGATGGCTATGTATTTCCCCCTTAGGACTGCCTTTGCAGTATCCCATAGGTTTTGGACTGTTGTATTTTCATTCTCATTGGTCTCCATAAATTGTTTAATTTGATTTTTGATTTCCTGCTTTATCGAGTCATTCCTGAGCAGAATGGTTCTTAGTCTCCAAGTGTTTGAGTTTCTTCCAAATTTTTCCTTGTGGTTGAGTTCCAATTTCAGAGCGTTGTGGTCTGAGAATATGCAGGGGATAATTTCAATCTTTTGGTATCGGTTGAGACCTGTTTTGTGTCCCAGAACATGGTCTATTCTTGAGAATGTTCCATGGGCATTAGAATAGAATGAGTATTCTTTGGTTCTGGGGTGTAGTGTTCTATATATATCTATGAGGTCCAACTCGTCGAGTATGGCATTCAAAGCCTTTGATTCTTTGCTTAGTTTTTGCCAGGGTGTTCTGTCTATTTCTGATAGTGGAGTGTTGAGGTCCCCTACTATTAATGTATTTTCATTTATATGTCTCTTTATTCTGGATAAGAGTTGGCTTGTGTATCTTGCTGCTCCCCTGTTGGGGGCATATATATTTATAATTGTCATATCCACTTGTTGAATACTTCCCTTAAGAATAATATAGTGCCCTTCTGCATCTCTAACTATAGTCTGTAGTTTAAAATCCAATTTATCTGATATGAGAATTGCTACCCCAGCTTTCTTTTGAGGACCATTTGCGTGAAAGATGGTACTCCATCCCCTTACTCTCAGTCTGAATGCATCTTTGGGTTTGAAATGAGTCTGTTGTAGACAGCAAATGGATGGGTCATTTCTTTTTATCCAATCTGCAACCCTGTGGCGTTTTATGGGATGGTTCAAACCATTTACATTAAGACTGATTACTGATAGATATGATTTTAATGTTGCCATGTTGCCAGTAAAGTCTTTTTTTTGTATTGGCTGTGACTTTCTGCTCTGTATCACTCTTGGGGCCTTTTTACTTTTATAGAACCCCCCCGTAATATCTCCTGTAGGGCTGGTTTCGTAGTTACAAAATTGGTTAGTGACTGGCGATTCTGAAATGTCTTTATTTCTCCATCAATTCTGAATGACAGCCTTGCTGGATAAAGGATCCTTGGCTGCATGTTTTTCTCTGAAAGAGCTTTAAATATGCTCCCCCAACCCTTTCTCTCATTCCAGGTCTGTGTAGACAGGTCTGACGTAATTCTGATGCCTTTGCCTTGGTACGTGAGAAATTTCTTTGCCCTGGCCGCTTTCAATACTGTATCCTTGCATCTAATATTTGCAAAATGCACTATGACGTGACGTGGCGTAGGTTTGTCGTGGTTGAGCTTGGGAGGGGTCCTCTCTGCCTCTTGGACACGAATGTTTGTTTCCCTTGCTAGATTAGGGAAGTTTTCAGCTACAATTTGTTCAAATATCTCTTCTAGACCTCTGTTTTTCTCCACCCCCTCGGGGATGCCGATGATTCTGACATTGGATCGTTTCATTGAGTCAGTAATTTCACGTAACCTACATTCGTGGGCGTGGATTTTTTTAAGACCATCTTCTATTTTCATTTTTTCCTCTATTAACCCATCCTCCAATTCACTAACCCTTTCCTCCGCTTCCGTGACCCTGGCCGTCAGAGCCTCTAGTTTTGCCTGCATTTGGCTCATAGAATTTTTAATTTCTGTCAGATTCGCTCTCATTTCTGTCCTTAGGGATTCTATATTCTCAGTAACCTTTTCGTTTATACTTTTTTCAATTCTACTCATCATTTTGACCATCGTTACTCTGAATTCCATTTCTGATAATTTGGTTACATCCATATCCATTATTTCTGTGGCAGAGGCCACAGACTCACTGTCTTTTCTTTGCTGGGGGGGGCTTCTCCTTCTTGTCATTCTGATGAAGAGAGGTTGCGGGGTTTCCAGAGCCCAAATTATTGACTGGGTCCCAAGCCGTGCCCCTTGTTTTATAGGGATCTTAGGGATGTGGGCTTCTTCTTTAAAGATTTTATTTATTTATTTATGTGGCAGCCAACCAGCGAGAGAAGGAACAGAAGCAGGGGAGTGGGAGAGGAAGAAGCAGGCTCCCAGCGGAGGAGCCCGATGAGGGACTCCTTTCCGGAACGCCGGGATCACGCCCTAAGCCGAAGGCGCCCGGGTTGTGGGCTTCTTGACTTTTCAGCCTGCCTTCTGGGGGAGGGGCCTGCCGCGCCGATACTCAGGCAGCCCTGTTTGGGTAGAGTCTCCGTGTCCCCTGCGAGGGGGGATGGGGATGGGCACTCTCTGAGCCGGTATTTCCAGGCTTTTGTTCTCTGGCGGCTTTCCCTGGCGGTTTGCTGTGCCTCTTCTGAGGGTCAGAGCAGCAGCGGCCGAATCTCAGCCTCTGTCACGGAACAGAAGGATTGCGGCCCGTTCTCTACTAATGTTCTGGCCACTTTAACTCTGTTACTGTTGGTGCTGCTCAACCCTGCAGCGTCCCGGGATGTGTGCCCCACACCCGGCGTCCCAGCCCTCACTTCCAGGGCCGGCGCGTCTCTGTCCTTTGTGTTTCTAATGCCGCCAGCCGCCCAGCGCCCGCTCCCGGATCTCCTGGTCTCAGTCTGGATCCAGTGAGCGCACCGGGATTCCGGGGTTACGCGAGATGCCTGGTGGCGTGCGCTCCCGGCTCACGGTCTCAGTCTGCTGTTTTGCGGGTGCCGACCAGGTCTCAGTCTGCTGATTTGCGGGTGCCGACCACGAGCCACGCCCGCTCCCCCGTGCAAGTGGCTACCGCTTCCCGGCACCCGAACGCGGCGGCTCCCTCCCCCTTCCATTTATCTTCCGATATCTGTGCACAGTTTCATGGCTCCCCGCTTCGTACCTCAATACTCAGCGCTGGAGATGTTCATTTGTAGAGATCCAGATGCGTCTTCCTGCGTCTCAGGCTGGTTCCGTGGTTGTTTAGGCTGGTCTGGTACCTATCCAGCTCGACTCAGGGGACCGGCTGAAAACGGTGTCTCCTACTCCTCCGCCATCTTAACCTCTTTCTTTCTTTCTTTCTTTCTTTCTTTCTTTCTTTCTTTCTTTTCTTTCTTTTCTTTCTTTTCTTTCTTTTCTTTCTTTTCTTTCTTTTCTTTCTTTCTTCTATTTGGTCTACCTTTTTTTTTTTTAAAGATTTTATTTATTTATTTGACAGAGAGATAGAGCCAGAGAGCACAAGCAGGAGAATGGCAGAGGGAGAGGAAGAAGCAGGCTCCCCGCAGAGCAGGAAGCCCTACCAGGGCTCGATCCCAGGCCCCTGGAATCATGACCTGAGCCAAAGGCAGATGCCTTACCAACTGAGCCATCCAGGCGCCCTCCATTCTGTATATCTTTTATTTCATTTTCTTACCGCACTAACTAGGACTCCCATTATGATATTGAAAAGGAGTGGTGAGAGGGGACAGTTTTGCCTTTTTTCTGATCTTAGCAGGAATGCTTTCTGACCATGAAGTATGATGTTCACTGTAGGTTTTTTGTAAATGTTCTTAATCCAGTTGAGGAAGTTCCCTTCTATTTCTAGTTTGCTGAGAGTTTTTAATTGTAAATGGGTGTTGGATTTTGTCAAATGCTTTTTGTGCCTCTATCGAGACGACCATGCGGTTTTCCTTTTTTGGCTTGTTGATGTTATAGATTACACTAACTCATTTTTGTGCGTCTTTGTCCGTGAGTTTATTTTTAACAGACCTCTGCTGGACTCAGCAGGGCAGGTCCTCTGCTGTGTGTGTTGTTAGCGGGGGCTGCAGTCATCTGGTGGCTCACTCATGTGGCTAGCCAAGACCTCAGTAGGGGGCTGTCAGCTAGCGTGCAGAGGTTCTCTCTGCATGGCTCTCCACATGGCTTATATTTTTCCTCACAGGACAGCTGGGTTCAAGAGGGGAGTATTGCAAGCGCACAAAAGCAGAAGCTGCAGATCTCTTGAAGCTCAGCCTGGAAAGTTGTACAGTCCACTTCCACCTCGTTTATTGGTGAAAGCAAATCACAGCCCCAGTCCAGATTCAAGGGCGGTAAAGACTCTTTGTGGCTGGAGCAACGTGCACGTACATGGAATTTATGGCAGTCATCTTAGGAGTCTGTCACCATGGGTGTTGTCCTTTTTTACCCAGATGAGGATGCAGAGGCTGAAAATACAACTTATCCAAGGTCACACATCTAATAAGTTCTTTTTTTTTAATATTTATTTTTGTTTTTATTTTTATTTATTTATTTAAATGATTTTTTATTATATTATGTTAGTCACCATACAGTACATCCCCGGTTTCCGATGTAAGGCTCGATGATTCATTAGTTGCGTATAACACCCAGTGCACCATGGAATACGTGCCCTCCTTACTACCCATCGCCGGTATATCCCATTCCCCCACCCCCCTCCCCTCTGAGGCCCTCAGTTTGTTTCTCATAGTCCATAGTCTCTCATGTTTCATTCCCCCTTCTGATTACCCCCCCTTTCTTTATCCCTTTCTTCCCCTACCGATCATCCTAGTTCTTATGTTCCATAGATGAGAGAAACACATCTAATAAGTTCTAATGGAACTGGGTTTAAACTCAGAGGCGTCCAACTCGATGCCCAATATTTTGTTCTATTCAGCCACTTATATTTATCGATAATTTAATTCCTAAAGCACCTCACTTTAAAAGGGGAGGCCCTTCTGTCTATTCTATAAAATTTAAAATTTTATCCAAAAACTGGAATAAAATGTTTCCTTTCTGTGTCACGCTGGCTGCTGGGATGGCAGTGGGAGGGGCTGCTTCTGTGGATAGTAGGAAGCTTTTCTGCACCTCAGCTGATCCAGAGGCTTTCATGCTGTTTGACTTACTAGTGACCACTCCCTAGCCTGAAGCTTCTTTTATCCTGTTTTTCCTTTAAATGTCAGTGCCAAAGGGTTTCTCAGGTTACTCCCAAGAAATGTCTTCTTTCTCTAATACTTTTGCCAGTTCAGCTCATGGAAGCCGGATCCCCCTGTCTTGCCAAAGTGTGTTTAATGGTGCAATGTTAAGGCTGCTTGGCTCCATGTCATACTGTCTAATTCGGGAAAAAGTGCTACTTAGCCGCATGATAGAAGTAGGTCACTGGGAAAACTGTCTCTTCTGTAAACTTCTTTGGGATGTTTGTATCTGGAGCAAACAGAGTGCCTAGAACATATTACAGGCTCAAAACTTACCCGTTGAGTGAAATGCCACCAGTGGGCACGTGCACGGCTGCTTTCTCTGGGCGCGGAACAGACATCTTGTTCACGGCACTCTGTCTGGGGAAGCAGAGCTGTCAGGCCATTAGGGACAGCAGACTGATTTTAATGGCCTTTGTCAAATAGAATCTTTGGGTAAATTCACAGCAGGGACTGAACAGAACACCCCTTCTTCCTCCCGACTCTGCCAGGCGTAGAGCATCTCTAAGTCATATGGAAACACTGGGGATGGGGTGGTGGTGATCTGCTATGCTTGGTGACTTCTCCCCTGGAGCTCTGCAGCTTCGTGGCTAATCCAGACCCACTGTGTCAAGTTTGTGCCCTTGTGGTTTGGTAGATGTAGAAACACTTTTATGTCCCTCTGCGTACACTTAACATGAGGAAAGATGAGATCTGCCCTGCAGTAACCTTGAAAGAGTTCATGCTCCCACCTAAAGGAGGCCCGTATATTGTTGTGCTCATTATCAGTTTGATGCAGTTCCTGAAAAGAGTCGAATTGTCATCAGTAGAAACCTGAGTGATTGGTGGTCACCTGGGGAAGCAGCTGGGAGGGGAAGTCTTAGACCACTTGGTTTATATTCAAGTTTATTTCTCCTTGTACCTGTTTTGGCATTTTGTAGCTTTCCAAGGATTTCTGCATTGGTGTAGGTTTTCAACTTGACTAGGGTACTGCGGTTCATAATACGCGCATTTGAAGTTTTTTTGTTTCTGTAGTTTTGCTTTCGTCTCTTACTGTGTATTTTGTTTTACATCATCTTCCCTCCCTTCCTTCCTCTTATTTTTTTGCTCTGATCAATGGTGCCAGAGAGCTTCGGGATCTTTCCAGCTTGTGGCTTTGTTCAGTTTCTCAGTTGTTTCCTTTTGTTCTCCAGTTCACTGATTTCTGCTCTTATTATTTCTTATTGTTTCTTTGGATTTGCTCTGCTCCTTTTCATTCCATCTGTATGAGTTGAGTGTGTAGCTCACTTAGTTTGTAAGGAATCTATTTGTATTGCTGTATGATACCTGATAGCTTTTCTCAGAAGGATTTTCAGAAGAAGGATTTCCAAAAGAGGCATTGCAGAGTCCAGCTACATGAATATTTTTAAGGTTCTTGATAGACTCCCCCAGACTGCTCTCCAGGAAGGTTTGCCAATAATACTTCTTCTTTTGGAGAGTGTCCCTCTTCTTGTGTCTCAGCCAGTTCAGCCTTTCTTCTTTAGCCCATCTCACATGTATTTGGTCTATGATTGAAGTGAAAAGTTAAATTATTTTTTCCCAAATAGATAACCAAACAGGATTAACTGTTTCTTCCCATATTGAATTATGATGCAATCTTGATCATTGCCAAATTCTTTTTTTTTTTAAGATTTTTTAAATTAGAGAGCATGTACACACATGTGCATGTGGGTGAGTGGGGGAAGGGTGAGAGGGGGAGAGAATGTGAAGCGGACTCCACGCAGCACAGAGTGGGGCTCGATCCCGAGACTGGGAGATCAAGACCTGAGCCAAGACCAAGAGTCAGCTGCTTAATCGACTAAGCCACCCAGGTGCTCCTACCATTGCTAAATTCTTATATATACACCAGACTGGGGTAGGGGAGCTGTCTTTTCTGTTTCATTGATTTCTCTATCAATTCATACATCATTACTGCACTGTTTTAATTAAAAATGCTTTGTAAAATATTTGAGTATCTGGTGGAATAAGTTATTACTCATCGTTCTTCATTTCCTCACTTAACTTTTCTCACTGGTTTATTCTTCCATATACATATTTGACACTGTTCTGAAAATAATCTCGTTAGGGTTTTAATTAGAATTAAAAGAACCCTAGAAATTAATTTGTAAATAATTAATATTCTTATAATATTGTATTTTTCCACCCACGGATATGGTATTTTTTCTTTATTCATTCAGGATCTTCTGTTATTTCCGTTAGTAAAGGTTGCTGGTCTTCTTCATAACAGGTCCTGCTAAGGGGCACCTGTGTGGCTCAGTCGTTAAGTGTCTGCCTTTAGCTCAGGTCATGATCCCAGGGTCCTGGGATCGAGTCCTGCATGGAGCCCTACATCAGGCTCCCTGCTCAGCGGGAAGCCTGCTTCTCCCTCTCTCACTCCCCCTGCTTGTGTTCCCTCTTGCTGTCTCTCTCTTTGTCAAATAAATAAAATCTTAAAAAAACCCCAAAAACCCCACAAAAAAACAGGTTCTGCTAAAATTCCTATTCAGATTTTTTGAGTCTTTTTTTTTTCCTTTTATGATTGGGAAATTTTCCAGTTATATTTCCTATAATTTGTAATTGATTATTTCTGGTCTAAAGGTATTTATTTTGGTTTATGTATGTTAAATTCCAACAATTTATTGAATTCTCTTAATGTTCCATTAACTTATTTTTGATTTTCCTAATTTTTGTGTTTAGATACTATCATCTGCAGATCATACTAATGGTTTTGCTTTATCTATTGCTTAGCTGGAACTTTTAGAACAATATAGTTGTTGGGAAAGAATGCTATTTTTATTTTAATTCTAATTTCAATGGAAATCCCTATATTGTTTCTACCATTACTGAAAAGTTGAATAAACTTTGCTTTTTTTTTTTTTTTTAAATCGTGCTAAGGAATCTGGCTAGCTCCTTTTAACTAAAATTTTAAAATCAGCAGTAAATGTTGAATTCATTTTTATTTTATTTTTATTTTTATTTTTTTAAAGATTTTATTTATTTATTTTGACAGAGATAGAGACAGCCAGCGAGAGAGGGAACACAAGCAGGGGGAGTGGGAGAGGAAGAAGCAGGCTCATAGCGGAGGAGCCTGATGTGGGGCTCGATCCCACAACGCCGGGATCACGCCCTGAGCCGAAGGCAGACGGTTAACCGCTGTGCCACCCAGGCGCCCCTGAATTCATTTTTAAAGCACCTATTCAAATGATTGCATAGTTTTTCCCTCTCAAGCTGTTGACATGTTCTAAAGTTATACGTTTTCCAGTACGGCTTATATGGATTCCTACAACCAACCTATGACCACGGTAGTTTTAAATACACTGCTTGTTTCCAAGTTTTTTTTAAATTATTGATTTCTAAGTGAGATTGGTTGGCCTGTAGTTTTATTTTTCGTTTCATCAGATTTTAATATCAACGTTCTGTTATCTTTATAAAATGGGGAAGTTTTTCATTTTTTTGTGCATGCTATCAAACTGTTTACATAGAGTACGAGACGTCAGCATCAGAGTTCGATATTCACTTGTAAGTTTGTCTACGCGTGGAGTCTTTGGAAGTAGATTCACTGAAAACGTCAGTGTCTTTCAGTTATTTCAGGTTATATTTAGGTTTTCTTGTCAGTTTGAGTAATTTGTATATATATATATATATTTTTTTTTTCAATTTTATTTTTACGTAATCTCTACACCCAACGTGGGGCTTGAACTCACAACCCCGAGATCAAGAGTTGCATGCGCCACCAACTGAGCCAGCCAGGCACCCCTACGTTTTTCCTTTTCGTTGAAATTTTCAAATGTATTAACATCCGGTTGAGGATCATACAGTGTTTTGAAACACACCGGTCTCATTTTTTCTGTTTTAGGGAATTTACCAAAGGTTTTGTCCACTTAGTGGATTTGTTCTTTTTTTTTTTTTTTTTTTTTTTTTCAAAAAACGATCTCTTGGGTTTATTTATGAATTCTAGCCCCCCCCCCCCCCCCCCCCCCCGTGACAGTTACTCCCTATTGAACAGTAGGCCATCCTAGATCCTTTTGGCTTTCCAGAGCCCAGGCTGAAGTTTTATGCCGTGGCTTTCTTCCTGAAAAGTTGCATATTAGGGACATTTTTGTAAACAGAGTGGTATTTTCCATAAATTTGCATTTCCATTTCACAGACACTTTATTTTCATTTTTAAAAGTCTTGAGTGAGCAGAGGTTAATGTTTCTCTAAATAAACTGTAGCCCCAGGAAGCCCCGATATTTAAGCAAGTATGAACAAATGATTTGAGTTGCCATGTCCAGATTCTTTGTGTATATAGTAGGTGTTCTGAGAGTGGAATGCAATTACAGTTGAGCATTTTCACCTTCTACCTTCTGTTTATTCCTAAACCTCCCTGTTCTTATCACTAGTCTCAGTTTATAAGGAAAGGAGATAGCACATTTAGATTCTTCTTTGTGTTAATATATCACACTAACCACTCACGAGGGGTGGGCTTTGTAATCAGTCAGAAGGTAGTTTTTCCCACTTGCATTTGTGACTGGAGGAATTTGGTTGCAAGACAGCTGGCAACTCTGTAGGGCCCAGTTCAGGGTGAGCAGCACTGGGGGGTAATTGAGGCTACCCCTGGTCCTGTCTTTGAACAGTTGGCCTTGCCCTTGGAACCATGGGAGGGGCCACCAGGGGCCTTTCAGTTAACAGGTCTTCCGTGAAAGGACCCAAAAGCCAAGGACTGGGCAGTCTGCCTTGATGGCCGGCATCAATAGCGTGTGTCACACTCAGGCTCAGGGATCTGTTTGGCAGTGCTTCCTGCTATAGTTCACCCTGTTTCCCCTTTCACCTCTGGCCAGGGGTTGTAGGAAACATTAGAGCTCCTGCTTTCCTACTGGGAACTCAAGCTTGCTGACCCACCCCTATTGCTCAGGCTTGCATGGGCCTTCTCCTCCTATGTGGACGTGGGGCCCTTGGGGTGGGGGGTGGAGTGTTGGCTTCCAGAGAGTTGACTTTCTCTCTCTCTCTCTCTCTTTTTTTTTTTTTTTTAAGACTTATTAGAGAGAGTGGGTAGAGGGAGAAGCAGGCTTCCTACTGAGCAGGGAGCCCGATGCAGGGCTCAATTCCAGGATCCTGGCATCGTGACCTGAGTTGAAGGCAGATGCTTAACTGACTGAGCCGCCCAGGTGCCCCGAGAGTTGACTTTCTTTTGTTTTTTTAAAAATTTGTTTGGGGGGTGGTGATAGCACAGAGGGACAGAGGGAGAAGCAGACTCCCCACTTGATCAGAGAGCCCAACAGGTAACTTGATCCCAGGACCCTGAGATCATGACTGAGCTGAAGGCCGATGCTTAACCAGCTGAGCCACCCAGGCTCCCGCACCCAGAGTCGACTTTCTTAACACCTATAGTAAACTTGTCACAGTGACTTGGGACAGGGCCTCAGCTGTAGGGCATTTGAGGGCAACCCTCAGTGTTAGACTTCACAGCTCCTCACTCCTCCAGCCAGTGCTCCCTGTTGTCCTGTCAAACACAAAAGAACATGCCCAGAGCTTATGGCTTCCTCTTTGCCTGAGTGTTTCCATCTCCATCTGGAGCTGCTTCCCCCTCTCTCCAGAGCCTTAAGGATTCCCAGGCAAATCACGTGCCTGGTGGCTTTCCTTGAAAGACCCCAGAGTTCTTTCAGGTGAGTAGCAGGTGAGCAGCCTTATTAGGGAGATTTGAAGGCCATTTATGTTATATGTCGCTTCGTGTCCTATTTACATATATGATTTGCTTTTGCTTGGGCTATTTCTACATCAACTTTTCATTCCCTGAGTGGGAATTGGGGGGGGGGCGCTTCTCAAGAGTTGTCGTGGGAAAACCAGCACCTGTCATCCTTCTATATGACATTGTATATATGAATTTTTGGGAGTTGGCTATCATTAAATTCTCTTATCTGGAGAAGCCCATCTTTTCTGCTCCCTTTCTCTACTCATTTACTGCCACAGTCTGCTGTACCCAGCGGCTTCCTAGAGAAATAAAGAATCAGTAGGAGCTGATTGGAATTTTTCAAATGCATAGAAACAGCAGGACATGTTAAGCTATGATTGGGTGTGCTAGTCCCTGGCAGTGGCTTGTGTCAGACGAGGGTGTATATGTGTTTCCTCCTCTTCCTGATTATTGCCCTCTAATTACCCCTACCCCACCCCAGAAATGGTTTCCTATCAAAATGTTGAGGGTGAAAGGGGTAGGTTAGTTAGTGCTCTTAAGTAAATGGTTTACCACCACAGCTCATTGGCATCGATTAAAATGCAAATCCTCTCACTCAGTAGGTAGAATGGGGCTTTGATGTATCCTCTTGTTGGGTGGTGGTCAGAGTGGAGAGAATCAACAGCTGATGTAGTAATGAGGGCTCATCAACAGAAACCGCTTCATTTCTGTGCTCTGAGGCAGTTTTGTGGAGCGCTGAATCGAGAACCAGGGCACCTCGAAGAAGGAGCTGGCTCTGCCCGACAGTCAGGCCTGTGTGGTATGGAGAAAATTGCTCAGGCAGAGAAGGCTTCTCTCCGTTTGCAGGGTCCTTTTGCTTGAGTGTATGTGAGGGATGATGAAAACTTTTGTCCCGAGTCCTGAGTGAGGATATGGGATCTCTAGCTGAAGGGTCTCATCAGAGAAATTCTGATGGCCGAAGCTCTTTAGGTAAAGATTTCCATTACAGGTTCTCAGCTGCCGTTCTCCTGTATCAACCAAATTCTGTAGAAGCGCGTTTTCACCTAACTTAAGGCAGTTTGAAGACAGTGAATTCCAAAGAGGCTACGCATGTATGTTGTATAGCATTTGTTAATGTCAAGAAATCAGACAAGGGTGAGTTACAGAAATTCTCCAAGCCTGAGAGACGATTTTTGGTTTAGAGCTGTGCTGTCCAATACTGTAGCCATTAGCTGTACAAGCACTTAAAATGTGGCTTGTATTTACGTATTGAGATGTGGCTTGTTATTTACAAATTGAGATGTGCTGTAAGGATAACATGTATATTGGATATTGAAGAATTAGTAAGAAAACGGGATGTAAAATGACTCATTTGTAATTGTTTAATACTGATTCCGTGTTGAAATAAATAAAATATGCTAAAATTAATCTTTTTTTACTTTTTAAAATTGTGTCTCAGTATTTCAGTTGGTCAGCCCCAGACAGGATTTCATTATTTTCCTACCTGCGTAGGCTTCCTTTTTCCCACTAGAGGGAGCTGCGTTCCAGTTTCAGGAAGTCCGGTGCTTTACCATGTAAATTTCACTGCTTCTGAATGTACTCTTTTAAAAAAGAAGCAAAAAACACAACCAAAAACTCCAAACACGTTTCTGCTTTGTTTCAGTTCTGCACAATTCTGATGTTTCTGGAGGTTGCTCTTTGTATGTAAGTGAAGGCAAAACAGAAGAGGCAAGAGGCAGAGAGGTTTTCCACCCTCTTTGTGTTAATGAATTTTAGGAGGTCTTTGTTGGATTGCAGTAGTTTGCTGTTTGTTTGTTGGCTCTTCCCTGGGACTTGAGTCTGTGCACAATTGAGCGCGTGTGCACACACACAACGTGACGTGTATGCAGCTGTAACAGAAAGGACCAGAGCCCTGCTGCAATCACACAGCTCCACAGCGCCCCCTGGACCGGGTGGGATGCAGTGGGAATGTGTCTTGGAGCTGGGCCACGTGGAACCCTGGGCCAGTGCTCACCGCCCCACCCTTTCCTGTTGTTCCCAGGGGCAGTATTGCCCGTGGTTGGAGGCTGGGGCCCCTCCAGTTTGTGTGAATCTGCCCCTGGATCCTACTATGAAACCAGTGTCCTTTCAGGATTATGTTTTAATGACTACACACTCTCCTGGTTTTCCTGCAATCTTTCTGGGTAGTGCCTGTTTGGTTCTTCTGTGGTTTTGTAGGTTTGTTGGTCTGATAAGCATTGGTTTTCCCTTGTTTGTATACTCTGAGCCTTTTGGGGCGATTTCAGACATTCTGGTGGCTTCATCACTACCCTTATGCGGAGGACCCCCCAGTCTTCACCTCCAATTTAGAGTACACTTTTGAGCTCCATCCATTCCCATTGGGCTGCATACGGGACATTGCATAGGCAACTTAGCGTTTCTTTCCTCCTTACATGGTGTTCATGAGCACTATTGCAATTTATCATGACTGGTTTGTCTCTCTTCCCTGGGGTACCATGAGCCCCAGGCAAAGGCCATGGTATATCACGACATGTGCCTGGTTATTGCACACCCTTAAGAAATATTTGAATGAATATTTTGTTATACTTTTTGTCTTAAACCAATTGTATACTTATTACTGTTATATGATTTCATTTTATAAATCTCATAAACATTGTGTCCATATCATGGGGCTATGATCACTATCATTTTGTGGCGTGATCTGTTTAAAATAATTTTTCACCACCTATACAGGTGAGGTATTTGCACTAATTCCCCCTTGGTTCCTGGTGCTGGAAGCTTTTTCTCTGGATCCCTTTCCATTTGTGACCCTTACTACAAGTTGAAGGGAACATTTCCATCAGCCCCACTCCGTATTTCCAGGAACTTAGGTCACAGGAAACTGGAGTGGAAGGTCAAGAGTCTGACTTGTCTCCATGTCTGTAGCTCAGGCCACAGGCAGCTTTTCCAGAACGTAGTCCAGTTTCTCTTAGTGCCTCTCCTATGAAACCAACCCACTTTTAAATAAAACTGACTAATGAAACACTGTTTTTCTTGTCAGAACATGAAGAGGAGCTGGACCGACAGTTTGCTCTGGAGATTGGCACTTTATTTGGAGGATTAAAGAAGGTACTTAGTGGATAAATGATAAAGCTTCTCAGTTTTCAAACCTGGTTTCAGTATTTTGTATTACTATTGTATTTGGCTAGTGATGAGCTGTGTATTTGTTTTTCTAAGCATTTTGATAGATTTTTCTTTTTCTTTTTTTATTTTGATAGATTTTTAAAATGATATAACATATTGCTTTTTACTGTTTTCGGTCTATGCAGTGTGCCAGATATATTTTAAGTTCAATCAGTGTTTGTGGGCTGGCTTGGGACATAAAATAATGCTTGTATTCCAAGTTCCAAACACCCAACTTACAAACGAGCTTTTGGAAGACCATTCATTTTCAGGCTGGGCACTGCTTATGCTGATATTTTTCTACTGTGAGAGTTGCAGGTCTTGCTTAGAATTGCAGCAAATATACTTCAATTTCCATTTTGATTTTCTGGGGTAATCTGTCCCTTCTTTCCAGCTCTGGCTCTGTGTGGAGCCGCTGTATTCAATGGAAGGCCCATGTTCTTGTGGGACTGGGAAGAATGTCCTGCCCCGCGTGGGGTGCCATTCCCGGCTTGGCTTTCGTTGTTCTACGCACCAGAAGTTTCCCTGAAAAGTTGGATGCAAATTGACTTGTCATTCATTGCATCCATTTGTAAATGTTTCTGATTTAAATAAGCCCTTTTAGGGTATGAATAAGACTGTGAGGTGGATGGGATTGTGCCCACTTCAGAGATGATGAAATCTGGGAAACTTTTGTCCTGGTGGAATTTGAGATGTAGCAGGAGATAGCCCTCGTGAGTGTCTAAGATCTACTCTTTAGAAATATTTCACTATTGGCTCTCTTACAACAGGAAAAAATGGTAATCTCTCTCTCCATTTTTCCCCCTCTTACGGTTACAGTTCAGGCATTTCAGACAATACTGAATTGTTTGCCAGGGGCAAAAACAAACCCATTTTAGACTAAGAGACTTCTGGCTCTTGAGAAGAGAAGCCATTGCAAGGCAGGATGAGCAGTTGAACAGAGGGTCAGGTCCCAGCAAGTTCGGGAGCTGCGGCAGATTTCATTGTCAAGGGGAAGGCTCCATCCTGCTGTGTGTGCCACTTCCAGACAAAGGGGCTTTGTCTTTGCTCGCTTCCCAGCTCCTGTCACTACTCCTTCAGGTTTAGCTGCTTGACTCCCTGCCCAGGCTGTAGAGTCCTGGGGAGATGACCTTTGCTAAGTGTTCTCCACGACAGACCCCCCCCCCCCCCCATAACCGGGCATGGGGTCAGGGGATGTCAACATTCAGGACAACCCTGCCTTCATGAAAAAGTGCACAAGGCACAGATACATGCCCTCGGAGCTCCAAGGACTCAGTCTTTTTCCATTCTGAAAAATCTGTCCATGCCTCTGTTTATCTGACCATCCATTCATCGATCTGGTGCTCTTGAGTACCTCTTGTTGGCCTCATCTTTTTATATCTCATCCCTTGAAATGGGGTGGGTAGTTTGGAGTCTTAGAATTTAGAGGAAAAATGAGGAGTTCTGGTGGATAGTCAGTAGATGAGGGCAGTTGATACTGTGCCCCTGGCGAAGATCATAAAACAGACCCGGGGCCAAATGTAGTGCTAGGAAGTTCACAGAGTATCTGCTGAAAGTCTCATTTCAGCTAACATACAGACCTGTTGGTTCTGGACACTCCTTGATATATATTTCCTTTCTTTGAGGTTATGGGAGGTGGTAAGCAAATGCCACCCTGCTCTAAATTCTAATCAAAAGAAGATATTTGGTGAGAGTAGGAATTGTGAACTTTAGAAAAAATCTTTAATGTTTTCTGATCAGTCCGTATCTTAAATGTAACGGTTGCTAAACTCAGCACTACTGACATTTTAGACCAGATAATTCTTTGTTGTGGGGGAGCTGCTGTGTACATTGTAGGACGTTCAGCAGCCTCCCTGGGCTCTGCCTAGCGCGTGCCAGCAGCAAGTCCTGACCCAAGTCATGACAATCAAAAATGTCTCCAGGCACTGACAGGTGTCTACGGCAGTATTTAGGGGCTCTCCCCAAACAGACTCTGCCATTTCTGATTTGCCGTTTCTTTTGCTCAGCCTGTTTCCTCTTCTGGATTTTGTCTCTGCCCTTCCGTGCCTGGTCCTTATTCCCTCTTCACATCTGAGCCCAGTTGGCTCCCTGTCACAGAAGCATTGCCTGGACCTCTGAGTTGGGGTTAGTACTCATCGTTCCTGACACTTCCCTGCCTCTCTCTTTATTCCTTTCCACAATACTACTTTTAATGAGTATGTTTCTGGGCCCAAGTCTGTACTGAGTGTTGGGGACACAATAGTGAACCAGACAGACAAGGTTCCTGTCCTATTGTCTCTTAATGGGGACAGATCGAAGGTAAGTAAATGAACAAACCTAACAGCCACAGATGGAGCTAAATGATATGAAGAAAACAGATACGGTGATGTGATTTAATGCTTTCGATTGTGTCTTGTGCTGTATGACGATGAATGTATTTGTACAGTTGTGTTTTATATTATCCATTCTCCACTCGACTGTGAGTCCCACAAGGACAGGGCTGGGATTTAATCAATCTTGTATCTTTAGTGCCTTGAATAGGTGACTATTTTATTGAATGTCATTGCGCCAAGTTGTAACATTGGAGTACAATGCGCCGGTGCTAACTGCATGTAGAGAGACGTGTAGGGAAACGCGGAGTGCGGCGGTGTTTACAGTCAGAGCAGGGAGCGCCCACCGCGCCACAGGCTGTCCCAAACTGCTCCTGTACAGCCAGGCTCCGCAGAGTGGTAGGACTTGGCGGGGTCATCAGTAGAAGAGCCGTTGTTCCCGAGGGGCTCGCTGTGATTGGAAAAGGCAGGGAGGTGTTAGGGAGATGCCGATTGAGGTCGAAGCTTCACTGAGGATAGTGAAGGGGATCTGGGGCTGACCACGCTCAGTCCTCCAATTTTTGATGATGTTAGAGTTTGGAGGATCATAGCCCAAATCAGGAATGCCTTTGGGCCTGGTAATTTCTTTGGCATAAAGCCGACGGCACTTGCTGAGACGCCAGTTGTGGTGGGGGGAGCTTGTGTAGGTGCCCCCGTCACTGCTCACGTCCCATGTGCTGAGACATTTGCAGCCTCCTTTGCAGTGTCTGCTCTTCCTGGCTCGGAGGTGCGCCTTCCCGCAGGCTCCCGTGGCTCCCTGGAGCAGGTGCGTGTTGGGAGCCTGGGGGTGGCCAGGGAGAGGTCCCGCCTGGTCCTTTCCAGTTCTGGCCATTCTCTGTCTTGGTGTTTGGTGGTCCCCTTGTCTTTTTTTCATGCTAGTATTCTGGCTAGTCGTCCCAGTCGATAGAGGAAACTTTTTAGTGCTCATGTTCCTTGCTTGACATAGTAAATTTGCTTCCGGACAGGGTCTGAATCAAACTGATACGAATGAAGCTCTGTGTTGGGTTGTACTGTCATGAATTCTTTCCCCTTTTATTTCTGATTCAAGGTAGTTGGCATAATGGAAGGAGCACAGGTTTGGAGTTGGACTGAGTTCACAATGCAATTTACTGCGTTTTGGAAAAGCCTTTACCTCCTCTGAGCCTCAGTTTTCTCATCTGGAGCATGGGAAGGGGAGGCTGTAGGGAAAGAGATGCTGGACAGAGAGCACCCAGCCTGGGTATGCCTGGTGCAGAATGGATGCCCGAGATGTGTTTTTGTGGTGGTGGTGATGTTTTTCTTTCCGTGGAAAACACCCTTGTTTCAGAGTTAAGATTTGCTGATTCCCCTTATCTGGCAAGCAGGTAATGTTCTACAGAGAAGCATTTAAATCAGGACGGGGATTGCTACTGAAGGGAGCTCTCGAAAGCCTAATGTATTACGAAAAGTTTTACGTGTAATCAATTCCTCCTTCTTTACTGAGGACGCTCCTTCCTGTGGCAGGTTCTGAAATGGGGGCATCCTTGTAGATAAGAAGTTCTTTCAGAAGTAGAATCAGAGAGGAATTTTCAGTGCCTGTCAGAAGGGTGAGGAAGAAAAGACAAGATCAGAGAAGGGAAGCTTGATCACTGATGTTTTTGAATATGAAGAGAAAAGAGGTACTTTTCTAAAGTACAGACACAGTTTTTAGCACTCAAGTTTCGCCTATGCAGATTTTAAGATTCAGCTCATTTTTTAATTCCTCTGTATTTTAGTACTTTAAAAAAACAACAGGCTCTGTTTGACTCACTGAACAGATATTCCTTGAGCACCTACCGTGTAAGGCTTCCAGGGGATGGGCTGGGTGCTGGGAGGCCAGGACGTTCCGGGCTCAGTCTCTCTCCTCGCTGGACTCTGGGTTTGGGGGAAGGTGGTGATTGGACCGTGAGGTGGCTGATGCAGCCCTCTGTGCGGTGTTCAGAAGCTGAAGGTGCATGTGATCTGGACTCATGGCAGTTCCAGCTGAGGTCCAGGGGACACCGTGGGGAGAGGTGGGTGAAGGGAACGGCATGCATTCGGACCTGGATGAGAGAGCGAGAGTAGCTTGGCTGGGAGGCTGGGTGTCGGGGGGAGGATGGCACAAGACAGAGGCTGACCACAAGGCTTCTGGGCACCATGTGTGGAGTCTGGACTTTATTCGGAAGGCAGTGGACGGTTGCTTCCGGGGCCTCTCTTAGGACCCTCGAGATTTTCCTGCCTTGCCCACCCTGCACCTCCCCTTACCTTACCTCACCTCCTCCCCCACTCTCCACGGTTTGTGCATCCCTGCAGTTAATGTCCTGGGATGTGTGTCTCATAATATTATGCAGAAGCTATTCGTGCTCCCATGTCTTACTGTATAAAGTGCAGACTCCATAGCTGACCTTCAGCCCCATTTGTCCGCTGACCCTACCTTGTGTTGGCCCCTCAGATCCTTGTGGTCACCCTTTGCTGCTAAGTAACAGGATTGTCTGCCATCCCCTGAAGGTGCCTTGATGTTTCCTACACGTGACAGTTCCTATAGACTGGTGAGCATGCCCCTCTGCTCGGGGAACAGCCCCCAGGGAACCTTCCCTGACTCCTCTCCCCTCGCTCTAACCTCCGGCTGCCATCGTTTCTCTCTTCTAGGAGTTCATTCCCAGGAGTCTCTCCTGAACCTCTGTGACCTAACAGTTATCTGTTTGAGATGTCAGGGGATCTGTCAGCTGTGCCTGTGCCTGCCTGACATTCAGTAGACGTCCAGTAGTGTTTGTTGAATTAACCTTAATCCAACACGCCTATGTCATTGGGGGCTCATTGTAAAGGAACGTCGGTCCCTCAGCACCATTGGCTTTGTTGCACGAGTCTGAATTCTGGCAGGTTTAGAGAGTTTAGGTTTCACCTCATTTTCGTTAAGCCGTAGCCCCTCAGAGATGATTCCAGTTTCTTATTATATCTCTGCCTCCCTCCATCCGATGGGAGCAGATTAATAAGCAGTTCGGCTGTGCGTGAGAACTTTCAGCCTGTCCTTACTAACAGAAAATTGGATTTTATGCAGCTTTGCCCCTGCACAGAGGGGCTGCTCGGCAGAAGCAGATTCTTGTGCCCTCTGCCAGGCCCTCCAGGCAAAAAGAATGTGGGCTGAAGTATCTCCACGTGGTAGGGCCAAGAAACCCGCAGACTGATGGTGGAAGGAAGGTCCCTGAACACACGTTGGGCTTGATACCCTCTTGTTCACATAAAGAACTCCCGCTCTTTACCTGTCAGCACACTCTTATCTAGTCTCAGCCCTGCTGGATTTTCTTCTCGATGTGTGGGAAGATCTGCAGTGAGGCAGGAGAAAAATGACGTAGTGATTTCCTGGGGAGGAGAGAAAACAAGTGTCACTCTCTGCCTTACGGAAAAATAGGATCTGCAGTGCAAATGGGTACACATCAGATTTGCTTATTGACTCTTAGCCACCAAGTTCCTGGCTCTGCCCTCCTCTCTTTTATATCTACTAGTTCATAGCAAATATTGTTTCATTATAAAGGCACTTGAAGAAGCCAGGAGAAATAAGGTGAAGTTAGAACCAGGAGTGGAGCTCTGCAAAACTAAAAGATCGTGTGTGTGTGTGTATGTGTGTGTGTGTGTGTGTGTGAGAGAGAGAGAGAGACAGAGAGAGAGAGAGAGGGTGGGAGAGGGATGAGTAGAGAGAAGGGTGGTGCTGAGTCAGGTCTTGTGGTGGGGATGTAGGTTTTGCGTGAGATGTTTCTCAGCCACAAACCAGTCAGCTTACACGTGACTGTTTGCTTACCAACTGCTTTGTGGCCCAGGCTGCAGTGCAGTGTGTGCTGGGGGCTCAGGGAAGTGACAGGTGTGGTTTCTTTCCTCAAGTTGCTTACACTCCGTCTGAGAATGCCAGGCCTCCATACCACTTTAAAAGAGATAATGCACTATGTATTTGACAAAGGGGAGAGGCACCAATCAAGCCAAAGAGAATACCAGTTGTATACAACCAGGACAACTGGCCCCGTTTGTGTGTCCTGCCTGAAAATCGGCCCTGGCATTACATGGAACAAAGTTTCCATGTGTGTCACTGTCTCTTGTCAAAGTGTTTTCATGTGTGTGAGTGTCTCTTGTTAGTATAGCCAAAAATTGCTGGGAGACTTTCTAGCCTTGGAATGACCAGGGACCTGGAGGATGTGGATTTGAGCTGAGCTTTGAACAGAAGGGTCATGTTTTGAGCTGACCCTAGCCTGTTTGGTGGTTCAACAAAAATCAAATTCTTTGGTTTTATTCTTGTGGGTTCTAACAGTTGGACGTATGTAGGAATTAAATGTCTTTCGGTCCCATAATTTTGCCGCCAAGTGGTATGTTGTAAGGAAGGAGTCTAGATCCTGAATTGTGCATGTGTGCAACCCTTATTAGTAGGCAGGTACAAAACTTGCCATCAAACCTGTTCCCGAAAGCTCAAGAAGCCTCTGTTTTGTCTTTAGGTACTCCAACAAGCACTTTTCAGGAGGCTTTGAGGTTGAGGCAGTCCTACCCTGTGGTTTAGAGCAGATGCCCTGCTAGTTTGATCAGGGAAAGTCTCAGGAAGTCTTCGAAGGGACACAGAGGGCTGGACTTAGGGCGATTCTCCCAGAAGCTCTGGTGCATGCCACATTCTTACAAGAGTGTTAGAGCCTGAGAAAATCGCCAACCCCCCACATATATTGAAGACCATTTCTTTCATTTGTAAATTATTTATTTCTAACATTGCTTATGCTAATAAACTCTCAGGTGCAGCTTTAGATACCAATATTGGAATTATTCGAATTGCAGCTCTCTGGGACTGGATTTCTGATTAGCATGTTCAAATGCTAACTCCTTCCTTAATTTGTACAACGTATCTTATATAAATATTCTAACAGGATTCAGAGAGAAGCAGCAGAGATCATTTCAGCCCAGGCAGTTCGGACTGTGGCTTGGAGCTGAAATTTGGGGAAAGATGCGGGGAGGAGGGAAAACCCTTCTTTCTCTCAGTATACACCCTAAAAGTAATGTCTGTCAGCATTCTTTAAAAGGTTATTGCTTTTTAAAATCATGGCATGACAGGTGATAAGTCTCTGTTAAAAAGAAGTTAGAAGCAGCTGCAGGGTAGGAGTGAGATCCATGGGGTCCGTGGGAGAAGATGTGAAGATGCTGTTCCAGGTGGGTGAGGGCTAGTTAGTTGATCATAATTTTGTTCCCAGGTTTCATGAAAACAAATCTCAGACCAAATTATATCACACATATAGACATTTATTAGGCAAGCAGGGGAAACCAGAGCTGTGAGCCCAATGAGATTCTTGAGAAGTTTATGCACTGCCTTGCATAGAAGGTTCCTTCCAGAGATAATATCTTATGTAGAGAGGGATTCTGAGCTATTTGGCACCAGAAAGCAAAAATTCTCCAATCTTGTGGTGGTGTACTGGGTCTTACGATGGAGATTCTGAGACATAGCCCACAATGTATGTTTTTTAACATTTCCTGGGCTTTTATTAACCCTTGGCCATACAGGTAAGTGTGTCAAGATTATTATATAGCAGGCAGGTATTTCTAACTGGGATTATATAAATTCAAGAGCTTCACCAGTGAGTGCTCATTTGTCACAGACTGATAATAGAATGAATATTACACAATGTAAATGTCCTTTCTTTCCTTCAGATTAGGTCTTTCATTACAACAACTGATACAGCCTTGTTTAGAACAAGGCTTCAAAAAATTTGCCAAAGACTCAGAATTGTTTCTCTCCACGGAAATCTTTAGTAAAAGGCGAAAGATTTATACGATTTGAAGAGAAACCAGAGTATAAATATGGGTCCCTCGATCTCACTACTCCAGTAACTGCAACTCCTAGTACACTGATGGTAGCTCTTTATCCATGAGTGCTACTCCCTACCTAGTTTGCACAAGAAATTCTGTAAGTAAACTTCTCATAGCTAGAAATGTCCAATTGGAAGAAATATTCTTTTAAATTTGAAAAGGTTGTATTCTATGCAGGGTACTATGGGTATGCAAATGAGAAGTCTGAGTCATCCATTTGGAGAGTCTTCAAACACCTTTGTATTCACAGCTGCTTCTGGAGCCACCATTAGGGGGCGAAGCAGAAGTCTGCCGGTCTCTACACCCTGTCCTGGTTCAACCGCAGAAATTCCAGTTTTACCCCTTTTGTATATTGGGACTTGGAGTACAGTCCCATTCTTTTCCTTTGCTGTCCCCACAAAGAACTCCCTCTTGCTGCTTCTTTCGAGACACACCTATCCTGCTCTCCCCATCCCTGACCCATGGAGGCCTCTGTTTGGTGTTCCATCTCATAATTTTGTCATTTGGAGAATGTTATACAAATGGAATCTTATAGTATGTAACTTTTTGAGGCTCACCCTTTTTGTTTTTCTTCCCCACTCAGGGTAATGCCCTTGAGATCCATCTGAGTTGTGTGTATCAGGAATTCATTCCTTTTTGTTGCAGGGTCCACAACACAGATGGGCCGCAACTAGTTTAACCACGCCATCGTTGAAGGGCATTTTGGTTGTTTCTAGTTTTTGGCTATTATGAGTACATCTGATATGAATATTTATATACAGGTTTTTGTGTGGATGTAAGTTTTCATTTTTTGGGGATAAATACCCATGAGCTTGATTGTTGGATTGTATGATAAGTGTATGTTTAATTTTACGAAGAGCTGTCCAGACTGTTTTTCAGGATGACTCTACCATGTTACTTTCCTGTTAGCAATGCATGAGATGCTGAGTTTGTCTGCATACTTGCCAGCATCTGGTATTATCAACACTCAAGTTTTAGCTTTTCTGATAGATCTGCGGTGATAGGTCCTGGTTTAGTTTGCATTTCCCGGACAGTGATGTCGGAACATCTTTTTGTGCGCTTACTTGTCATTCATATATTCTCTTTGGTGAAATACCGTTCATGTCTTTTGCCAATTTCCTCCCTGGGTGGTTTTGTTTTTACTGTTGAGTATAGAGAGTTCTTTATATAGTCTAGATATTAGTCCTTTGTCAGGTGATTTGCAAATATTGTTTTCTGTCAGTAGCTTGCTTTTTCTATCATCATTTAATCCTCTTAGGGTCTTCCACAGAAATTCAGTTTATTGATTTTTTTTTTCTCTTATGGATTATGCTTTTGGTGTCATTTCTAAGAACTCTTGGCCTGGTCGTATGGTCCACAGATTTTCCATTTTTTTCCCAAAAGTTTCATGGCTTTGTATTTTACGTCTAAATCCATGATCCATTTTGAGTTATTTTTTTTAGAAGATTTTATTTTTAAGTAATCTCTACACCTAATTTGGGGCTTGAACTTAAAACCCCAAGATCAAGAGTCACACGCTCTACCAACTAAGCCAGCCAGGCACTCTAGTTAATTTTTGTATTACTTAGGTAAAGGTTTATTTATTATTTTTTTGCTATAGTAGGTCCAGTTGCTATAGCACCATTTATTGAAAAGACTATTCCTCCTCCATTGAATTGTTTTTGTACCTTTGTCAAAAATCAATTGGCCAGACTAATATGGCTCTATTTCTCAGTTCTGATTTCTGTTCCATTGATCTGTGTATCTATCTTTCCACGAATGCCACATTCTCTTGATTACTGGTGAGTCTTAAAATCAGGTTATATAATCATTCTAATTCTATTCTTTTTCAAAATTATTTTAGCTCATTTAGTTCCTTTGCTTTTTCATATACATTTTAGAACAAGCTTTTCTATATCTACAAAACATTTTGCTGGGATTTTGGTAGGAATTCTATTAAAATGTTAGATCAATTTGGGGGAAATTGAGGTTTTTACTATGTTGAATCTTCCAGCCCATGAAGATTTCTTTATTTCTTTCATTAGTGTTTTGTAGTTTTTAGCATACAGATTTCCTACATGTTTTGTTAGATTTATACCCAAGTATTCTATTTTATTTTTCTTAACACTTAAATTTATTTATTTATCTTTATTTTAAGCCAACTTTATGCCATGTGTGGGGCTTGAACTCACGACTCCAAGATCAAGACTTGCATGCTCTACGACTGAGCCAGCTAGGCGCCCCTAAGTATTTTATTTTTTGAGCAATTATAAATGGTCTTACAGTTTTAATTTCAAGTTCCACATGTTAACTGCTAGTATATAGAAGTATAATTGACTTATATTTTGGTCTTGTATCTTATGACTTTTCTAAACACATTTATTACAGGAAGTCTTTTTTTCCCTCTTTTTTTTTTTTTTTTTTTAAGATTTTATTTATTTATTCGACAGAGATAGAGACAGCCAGCAAGAGAGGGAACACAAGCAGGGGGAGTGGGAGAGGAAGAAGCAGGCTCATAGCGGAAGAGCCTGATGTGGGGCTCGATCCCAGATCGCCGGGATCACGCCCTGAGCCGAAGGCAGACGCTTAACCGCTGTGCCACCCAGGCGCCCCTTTTTCCCTCTTTTTTGATAGATTTGTGGGGATTTTCTACATAGACAACCATGTCATCTGCAAATCAGGAGTTTTATTTCTTCATTTTCAATCTGTATAACTTGCATTTTCTTATTGTACTGGCTGGGATTCCCAGTATTACATCCAATAAGAGTGACAAGAGTGCACATCCTTGTCTTTTTCTTATTCTTAACCATTCAGTCTTCACCATTAAGTTCGATGTTTCTGGATATTTTTATAGACGTTCTTTATCAAGTTGAGGATGTTCTTCTCTGTTCGTCGTTTTTTGAGAGTTTTTATGAATGAGTGTTGAATTTTGTTAGATAATTTTTCTGCATCAATTGATATCATGGGATTTTTCTTCTTTATTAAGAATATGTTAATATGAGATGCCTGGGTGGCTCAGTCATTAAGTGTCTGCCTTCGGCTCAGGTCATGATCCAAGGGTCCTGGGATCCAGCCCTGAATCTGGCTCCCTGCTCAGCGGAAGCCTGCTTCTCCCTCTCCCACTCCCCCTGCTGGTGTTCCCTCTCTCGCTGTGTCTCTCTCTGTCCAATAAATAAATAAAATCTTAAAAAAAAGAAAAAAAAATGATGTATTTTGTATTGGGTGAGTTCTGGTAGTTTTGCTTTTCAAGGAATTTGTCCATTTTATCTAAGTTGTCAAATTTATGTATGTAGAGTTGTTCATAGTATCCCTTATTAGCCTCGATATCTGTGGAGCTTGATGATATCCTGTTTCATTCCTGTTATCCATAATTTGGGCTGTCTTTTTTTATTCTTTGTCCATTTGCTAGAGATTTGTGAACTTGATTTTTACAAAGAAGTAGCTTTTCATTCCACTAATTTTTCTCTATTTTTCTGTTTCATTGATTTCTTATCTATATTTCCTTTTTCATACTTGCTCTGAGTTTATTTTGCTCCTCTTCTAGTTTCTTGAGGTGGTAGCTTAGAGTTTTGAGACTTTGACTCTTTCTAATATAAATATGTAGTGTTATAAATGTTTTTCCATCACTGCATCAGCTGCATCCTACATATTTTGATAAATCGTACTTTCATTTTTATTCAGTTCTATTTTTTTATTTCCCTCAAGACTTCCTCTCTGACTCATGGGTTATTTAGAAGTATGTTGCTTAATTTCTAGGTGTTTGGAGATTTTCCTGTTAATCTTTCTGGTACTGATTACTAATTTGATTCCATTGTGGTCAGAGAATATACTCTGTATTATGAAATTCTTTTAAATTTGTGAATTTGTTGTATGGCTCAGGATATAGTCTATCTTAGTGAATGTTCCATGGGTACTTAAAAAGAATGTGTGTTCTGGTGCTGTTGGATGGAATGTCCTATAAATGTTGATTAGATCCTGTTGGTTGGTGGTAGGCTTTCCTGTATCCTCGATTTTCTGTCTAGCAGTTTTATATCAACTGTTGAGAGAGAGAGAGAGGGGTTGAAGTCTTAACTGTAATCGTGGATTTGTCTGTTTCTTCTTTTCTGTCAGTTCTTCATGGATTTCAGAGCTCTGTTGTTTGGTACATACACATTTAAGGTTGTTATGTTTTCTTGTTGAATCGACCCTTTTATCATCATTTAATGATCCTGGTGATTTTCTTTCACCAAAGTCCACTTGATCTGATATTAATATGGTGACTGCTGCTTTCTTTTGTATGGTGTATGCTTTTCTATCCTTTTACCTTGAGCCTACCTATACTGTTATATTTGAAGTGAATTTTTTGCAGACAGCATAGATTTGGATCATTGCCTAAAAATTCATCCTGCCATTTTCTTTTAATTGGTATATTTAATTTGATTGGGGTTCATTCAGCATCTTGAATCTGTAGTTTATGCCTTTTGCCAAATTTGTGAAATTTGTAGCCGTTATTTCTTTCAATTTTTTTTGCCCCGCATTTTTTCCCCTTCTTAGGATTCCAGTGTCATGAACATTATATTTTTTATAATTGTAGCTCAGGTCCCTGAGGCTCTGTTTATTTTCTCAGTCTATTTTTCTCTGTTATTCAGATTGTGTAATTTCTATTGGCCTATCTTAATGTTTGATGATTCTACCCGTGTCCTCTACCTCCACTGTGAAGCCCATCTGTGAGTTATTTTATTTTGTTCATGTCATTCCTCAAATCCTGAACTTCCTAGCCAGGCTGCTTTCTTCTTTCCATCTTTCAGTCTTCTTATATTTGTTTTAAAATTACATCCAGGGTTTTTAGCCATTCTTCATGGGAGGGCTGGGGAGAAATGAGTTTATTAGAGAAGGGTATGATAAAAGATACACGTGAACTTCCAGATGGAAGAGGTGCATAGGCAAGGTCTGTGGGAAGGGGTGTGGGGCTTCCATGCCCTTTCCACGAGCACCCCTCTCCTGGCACTGCCATGAGTTCACCAACCCGGAAGTTTTGTGAAACTGGTACTTCTGGGATTTCTGTGGAAGCTTTCTCACATAGGCGTGATCATTCACTTGATTTCCAGCTCGTTTCCCTTCTCTGGAGAATGGGGGGTGGGGGTGAGAAAGTCCAAGCCTCAATTCTGGCTTGGTCTTTTCGGTGAGCAGCCCTCATCCAGGAGCCCACCAGGAGTCACCATATTACAACAAAAGATGCTCCTCTCACCCAGAGAATTCCAAGGGAATTAGGAGCCCTGTGTCAGGAACCGGGGGTCAAAGACCAAGTATTAGAATAAAAAATTCTCCCAATGTTCTTACCACAAGAAATTATAAGGGTTTTAGGAGCTCTGTGCGGGCACTGGGGGGTAGAGACCAATATATGTATTTTCTGTTTCACGGGGGGTGTCTCTTTGAGAGCTTGGGCAGCTGATGGACAAAGGGGACAGATGGAAAAGGTGTGTGGGAGAATCCTTCACATACTCTGCCCGCTTTCCTGGTCTTTCATGCAGGGTGTAAAATTCAAGAAGAAAAATGATATCTGGGGTTATGAAGACTCTTCCTCCTGTCCCCCTGGATAGATGACAGAAATGTTTTTCTTTTTTCTCTCTTTTATCGTTCCTATCTTTCTTAATTGGCCTTCTGTCCTGGGGACCTCTAGCATTTGGGAATTCTACACAGAGTTCCAGTTTGCTTGTTTGCCCACTGCAGAGATGTTGTGTATTAACTAGTTTTCTTGGACGTGTGCAGACTTCCTAAGCAGAAAGCAAATTCTCTGAGTGGGAGGGCCGTGTTAGGGGCCAAGGCCCTCAAAGGGTGGGGGGCCATTTTTTTCTCCATGTTACTGTGACTCACTTTGTGTTTTTGGTATTTGGGAGAAGCGACACTAATGGGAGGCATGATTTATTAGCAGAGTTTGTAGCTGGGAAATCTTATGTAAATAATTTGCTGTCTAGCCATCCTGTTCTATGACTTTTTTTTTTGTCATGATCCCTAACTTATTTATCAGCCTTATTACTGGTTTACAACTCATTTCTCCATATACCTTGTAGAAAATACAGTGTTTTTCCAGTTTGAGAGGTTTGGAGAAAAGAACATAGTTCTTGTGCCTTTGACTTTATACCAGAATGTAATATTTCTTTTTAAAAATTTGATTCTCTTTGTTAGCTTTAGGAAGAAAAGGAGAAATATAGCGTAGACAAGGCAGGGACACAGAATCTATGCGTGCTTGATCAAGTATATGCATAAGTCTTGCATAATCTGGAGCAATTTCTAGGAAGTAGGTAGGTAGAGGGTTAGCCAGAGAATGTTACTGAATTTAGATTGTTAGTTGGACTGAAGAGATTCAAAGAATTTGGATCGTCTTGATTTAATGAAGTTGTCTTGAGAGACTCCCTCTTTTCTTCTGTAGAACACCTCCCTGCTCCCATCATACCCTGGACGGATGGAGGCTTAGGTCATGAGGGCCAGTTAAGAGACTAGGTATGATATAGTGTAGAATAGTTGTAGTTTGTGTTAGCCCTGTTGGTGGCATCCCCACCCTTGTGAGCGTCTCCTTTACCTGTGCAGGCTGGCAAACACATTTAAGCAGAGACTTTATTATTTATAGAAAAAAAATTTTGTTAGTGAAAACATTTTCTTTTCTCTTTTTCTTTTCTTTTCTTTTCCCTTTCCCTCTTCCTCTTCCTCTTCCTCTTCTCCTTCCTTCTTTCCTTCCTTCCTTCCTTCCTTCCTTCCTTCCTTCCTTCCTTCCTTCCTTCCTTCCTAGGCACCACACCCAACATGGAGCTTAAACTCACAACTCTGAGATCAAGAGTTGGGTGCTCTACCTACGAAGCCAGCCAGGAGCCCCCAAACATGTTATCTTTGAGGAGATGTTGGTTGGGGGAAGAGTGTTGGCTCTGGAAATTGTGAGACGTAAAATAATTTAGTACAAACTATTTTAGACATAGCAAAGCCTCTGTTGAAAGATAAAACTATGCCAATAATTGCTAAATGAATCATTAGCCTGAGTTCATCCAGAGAGCCGTGCTGCTTTGTGCAGAATTCTTACAAATTAGTTCTCTCTCTCTCTCTCTCTTTTTTTTTTCTTTCTCCTTTGGAGATTTATAGGCCATTAAGGTGAACTTGCTGCCTTTGAACATGCAGGGAAACATTTCTGGATTCAGGTATCTTACAAAAAGGTTTTCTCTGTTCAGAGATAACTTTTGCTCAATGTGATGAGATCTTAGGTATGGTCTCGAAGTAAATAATATGAACATGATGCTATTTAGGAAATAGATACACAAAAGTATCTAGTATTTCTGTTATATTACTTTTTTTGAAAAATGCTGGATATGAGGGTAAGGAAAACAGTAATATACAGTACATTCAGCTCTCTATTGTTTTCTCTGAGGAAAAAAGAGTTATGATAATGAAAAATACAGATTGGTGGGTAAGGTAGATCATTTTCTGTTTGGGTTTGAACTATATAAATTGATGCACTTTGTGAATGTGACACACTCACTGCCTTCATTGTTCAGTTCTAGAACCTCCTTGGACTGACCTACCTGGTGTTTTGCTCCATTTTATTTTCCTCCACTGAATAGACTTATTTCAGAATAGTGTTCTTCAAAGTGAATTATTTTCGTAGTGGGTTCAGTTACACAGCTGGAGCTGGATTGCAGTCAGAAGAAAAATTCCTTCCAAAGTATGTTGATCAAGATTCCATTGCAGACAATAGAACCACACTAGTCAGTTTAAGCAGAAAGGAATTTATTGTAGGGATGAAGGAGATTTTAGAGTAGTCAAAAGGACTGTAGGGACAGGCAGCAAGTGAACTTCCAGGAGCAATTCCTAGAGCAGAGCTGTGGCTGCTGCAGAGGTCCCAGCTTGAGTAGGTAGTGCTGTGGTAAGCTAGCCAAAACTGCCACACAGGGTAGCTGCCGCACCTCTGGACTGACTGGACCCTGGAGTGTCCACTGATGCTGCTGCAGAAAACAGGGGCCTCTACCACTGTTCTTCCAGAAGAGTCTCACAGCCTATACATTTTTATGTTCTTATACCTTCGAAGTCATTGTGTATTTGTTCATCAGAAGCTGGGGTGCATGTTGATATGCTAGCTAGCTGCAGGGAATTCTGGGAAATGTAGTTTTTTGCCTTCTGACCTCTAATGTTTCGGAAGTCATGTTGGAAAAGTGTTGATTGAGCCAGTGGGCAAAATGTGCCATACAGAGCCAATATTTTATTTTGAGGAGGTTAGGATGTTTGTTTTCCCATGGCATTTTATATTTTATTTTATTTTAGAGAGAGACAGAGAGGGAGGGAAAGCGAGAGCAAGAGTGAGCACAGTGGGGAGGGGCACAGGGAGCGGGAGAGAGAAGGTCTAAGCAGACTCCACAGTGAGTGCGGAGCCTGATGCAGGACTCCGTCGCATGACCCTGAAGGATCACCACCCTGAGATCGTGACCTGAGCCAAAACCAGGAGTTGGACACTTAGCCTACTGTGCCACCCAGGCGCCCCTCCCATGGCATTTTAGATGTTGCAGCTTTTCTGAATGTTCATGTTTCCCTTTTGTTAGCCATGGATTTACCCCTTTTCAGTCCACTTTCTGGAATCCTTTGGGGGATCTTGAGCAGGTCAACTCTCTCAGATTTTACCTATGAGTATCTCTCTGTTTTAGGATAGAACTTAAAAACTCTTGAATTTGTGTTTCTGGGGCTATCAGAGTAAAATAGTTTATGTATTATCAAATACATAGTACAAATACATACTACAAATCACTGTATGGCAGTCTCAACCCACTCTCCCTTCAAGGTTCCAGAGAAGTGTAGAAATGAATGTCAGATTTAACTCTATTGAGTCAAGCAGTTGAACATTCTAACTGAAAATTCTGAAGCTTGGATGGTGGTTATGGTTGTAGAACAGTGTAAATGGACTTAATGCCCCTGAGCTGTACCTTAAAATTTACTATCTCAACCATTTTTATGCTGTATGTATTTATCACATGAAATAACAGACTTAGCAGCCTTGGACCTAGGGCTTTAATATCAAGCTTTGTCATATATTGGCTGTTGGACCTGGCGTGTGATATTGAGCCTCTCTAAGGATAGTTGACTTATCTTGCTATGGGCAGTATCCTACTACATACTAAATATATAGTAGTAGTTTCTTCCCAATCTGGGAAAGAGGGCAGGCTGGTTGAGTGGTGGACTTTCTGGAACAGAGCAGACCGACAGGGTGGAGGCCTGGATTGGTCACATGGGAGGGTGATGGGGGATCCACCCCTTTCCTAAAGAGTGGGCACTAGGTCAGAACTGAGTCTGTAGGCAGGTGACTAGCACTCTACTAGGGTTTCTTTCCTTTAGTCTGGAAAATAACTTTTTAAAAAAAATTCTTTGAAGGGAATCTTAGACATCACGCTGGTTTATCCCTTCATTTTACCTGCAAGAAGGCTCAGGTCCAGGTAGCCAAGGGACTTACCCAGGTTTGTGCTGGAACAGAAGTGTGATGAGAACTTAATATGCCTGATTGCACACCCCAACCATTTTTAAGGCTTGCTGAATGTTGGGCATTTGTGATACAAATTTGGTTAAGTCAAGGTTCTTACTTTCAAGAACTTGCCATTTTTCCTTCCTAGAGAGAAAATACATGAATTAACTATAATAAAAAGCACTAGAATAAGATCTGCTATGATAAAGGGGCTGGAATTGAGATGTGAATGACAGAAGGGGGTGTAGTGAGATCCACCTGGAAGAGGGGAAAATGTATCACACTTGAGCCGACATCTCTGTGGTTATGGTGGCATTAAGGAAGCACCCTCTTGGTTGGAGACCATTTGGTCAGATAGTGGGGTGCATGTATGTGCACGTGTGTGTGCATCTGTCTGTCTGTCTGTCTGGGTGGCGACAGGAGAGTCCAGGAAGAGTCAGCACAAGTAGGAACATCTTGGAAAAGGACTTCCTCTTTGGTAACAGGCCTGTGTTTGAAATCTTGCTCTCCCCCCTACTAATTTTGAGCAAATAATTTACCTATTCTGACACCCAATGAACTCATCTGTAACACAGGGTTTTAGAAAAAATGACTAGAAGGGTTGTTGGAAGGTTATCATTAGAAAACACATACCCAGAATATTAGTGATTTATATGAGAAGGAAAGGTCTCATTCATACAAATATATGTGGTTGAATTATATCACTGTGACCTCCCCCACTTTGCAGATTTTCAGCATCTAGATGGTGGTGGTGGGGATTGGTTTTGGTTCTGTGAGTTCTCCAAGGCGGGGAATACTTGTAGGGTTTCTCACAGTGCCTAGGATAGAACTCTGTTCTCTATATGGGAAAGAGGCAGTGAAGAATACCAGACCTGGGCCGTTTCTTTTGAACTGTCTTGTGCTTTAGACTTCTCAGTTTTGCCTGGTTGTAGATTGAAAGCATCAGAATGAATAACTGCATGTTAACTTATTCGTCTAAAAAATTCTTGAATTTAGGTGCTCAGAGCTTTCCATAGTGTGCAAGATGATGATTGTTTGGTTTGTAAATATTAGGTGATCCGCTTGAGTGTGTCCCTGCCTGGGAATCATATGAGGTAGGGTGAGCTGTTAAGGACCCTCTGGGGTGACCAGCGTTCAGCTGTAGGGAGGCACAATCAGTGTTCGATCTTTGCTACTTGTCCTGTGGACCTAGTCCAGCAGATGTCATCACCTGAGAGCTGGTTGGAAATCTAGAATCCCAGGCCCCATCCCAGAGGTGAGAATCTGGGCCAGAATCTACATTTTAGCAAGATGTGTAGATGATTTGTGTGCACACTGAAGGTTGAGAAGCGCTGATATGGAGCATGGGATGTGGACAACTGTCCCTTGGAGTTCAGTCTCCCCTTTCTCTGTGGAGCGGCTGTCCTGGTTCTGTCTGGCTAGAATGTATCCTCAGTCTATGTCTGACTCACTTCGAGAACTGAAGAATAGTTTTCGAATTGACTAAGAATTGCAGGGTCAAGAAAGGAAATGGGGAAGGAACAGAATATGAAAAAATCGTTCTTGATTTGAGGCTCCAACATTTGCCTTGAATTGTGTGATTGAACTCAGTGTCTGTAGAGTTTTTGCCTATAAAAGCAGGCGAGTCAACATTTTTCTTACCCAAATCATTAACCGCTAGTTATTGGCCTTCTTGTTCTGTTCATTGGCTCAGCTTTTCTGTCCGGTTATTTCCTGTAGGTAAATATTTTAAATGGAGAAGGACAGACATGAGAGAAATGTTTTTATTTCTTTTAAATGGATATTTTCTGAAAAGGAATTAATGATGAAGACTGTGTAATTTTTGTTGATGGGGTTTAACCAGCACAGGGTGTTCAGTAGTCCTAGGCCTTCTGGTGGAATATAAACGTCTTTTTGGTTTCTTATATTTTATGAGATATCATTTTTCCGCTAAAAAAAAATTAAAGTCAGAAAAATTTTGAAGCATAAGTAAGCCTGGGGTTCTGAATTTTAAGTGTAATTCTTAGTGTTTAAGAACATCATATTTAAAAAGGTAAAATGTTGGAATATTTTTGAGGTGGAATTAAAAAAAAATTCTAGCTTGGCTTTTAGTGTTTTTGCCTTTATCCTTGTTACGAAAATGGCATTTTCCTAGCATGACATCATCATGTGACCTTCGAGCTTGTTTGCCTTATTTAATTTATTCTCCACTAGTTTGAAATTTTTGAGATGGGGGAAGGAGCTTTGGATCGGGGTCAAAAGCCAGGTTAAAGGTTTGAGTGCTCTGCTCTGCTGCTGCCTGGCTACGTGGCGTGGGCATTTCCTGGGCTCTGATGTCGTCATCTCTGAATGGAAGGAACTGGACCAGATCCATGATTTTGATGAGATGGGGCTCTATGAGCAGCTTGTGTGTGTATCAGGATCTTGAATGTGGAGAACATGTGTTATTTGATAATGTACAAAACTGTGTTTATTTGGAAAATGGAAAAAAAATGTTTAAAGTGGCACCATATAAAAGCTTGATACAACCTTGCTGGCTAACATAGGATGGGAAGTACATGGGACTAGCAGTTAGTGCAGGTAACAATTTTTAGTGAGTGTAGCACGCCAGTAACTGTTTTAAACTTTTGGTATATATATGTTGTCATTTAAACTTCACAAACCCTGGGGTGCCTGGGTGACTTTCTCACTTAACATCCAACTCTCGATTTTGGCTCAGGTCATGATCTCGTGGAACCTGCTAGGGATTCTCTCTCTCCCCCTGCCCCCACCCCCCAAGCTTGCCCTCTCTCTCTCTCTCTCTGTCAAATAAATAAGTAAATCCTTAAAAAACAACAAAAAGCCCAGAAGATCAGTAATGTGATATGATAATATGAGCAGATAGAACACAGAGGTAAAGCATCTGACTCCAGATCATCATAACCAGTACATGGGTAGATCTGGGATCTAAACCAAAACAAGTTTGCAACCTTGGCTGCTAGGTTTCCTACCTCTGCAGTCATAGTCTGATATGAATCAAGATAAATTCTATCTATATTTTACCTTCTGGAAAAAAAGTTTTATAATATGTGTAATGGTATGAAATTGCCCCTCAATCCTCAGGTGTAAAAAAAAAAAAAGTATTTTCCTCTAAATCCAATTAAAGTTTTATTGGCAGAGACTGCTGAGTTGTTCAATATCAGTAGCACTAGGGGGTTCCTTCCCCACCCACACAATTTGACTAGAAAGTCCAGAGGATCTCACATCCCCACTTTATCATGGTGGTGCCGAGATGCTCATTGGCCAGCCTTGTAAACTGCCCACTTTAGAGTGGCCAATTACTCTTTATTCCTTCCATACTCGACTTGGCCACCATGACTCCCTGGGGCTCCTGAGGCCAAACCAAGGCTTCTGGGTGTTAGTTCCCACCTGTTCGTCTGTTCGGTCTTGCCAGAAGTTTTCACCTGCCCCTGCCTGGTACAGGTCCAGACACAGGGTGCTAATGGACACAGAGCTTCCTGAAGGGAAGGGAAGCATAGCTCTCATTCTTTCATCCTAATCCTATGGGAAATTGGTTAATTTCTCTATCAAATTATCCTCCTGCCTGAAATGACAGCAAAATTTAACACGATTGACCTTAAGCAATTTTATTAGCGTCCAATTTGCGTTTCTCTTGTTCGAGTGGCTAACCTGAGATAACCTCAATTCATTGCTTGCACTAGCTGTGTGACACCGGATACATGTGTTGAATTCTTTAAGCCTCTGTTTCATCTTTTATAAAATGGGAATAATAATGGTTTCTGTTCCACAGAGGGTCCTGTGGGATCAGGTTTGACAAGACACTTATTTGGAGAACGGCAATGAGACCAGCCAAGCTGGAGGGAAGAGTAGAAGTGGGTGGGGCTGTGCTGGTGCCTGGGCTAGAAGTGTATAAATGCCATTTTATGGAGTTTGGGCTCTCATTAGCCTTCTTTCTGGTTGTTTGATTAACTGGAGTTTGTGTTCTGCCTAAGATGTATGAAAATCCCTCTGATTAACTCCTGTTTCGGCCTATTTAGGACCCGACTGACTTCGAGTGGAGCTTCTGGATGGAATGGGGAAAACAGCGGCTTGTGCGGTTTCTGTTTGGCCACGCGGCTGTGTCTCAGCTGGCCAACGTGCTTGCAAGGAAGGTATGACTGACTCTGTGCCTCATTTCCCTTTAAGCTGCTTTCTTTGCTTTTTGAGAGGAAAGAGTCCTGAACTGGGAATCAGGAGATGCGGATATTAGCCTTGGAAGCCTGGAAAAGATGAGAAAGACTTGCTGATGATTAAAAAGACATTTGTGATAAAGGTTTCGTACATTCTTATCCTGTCCTTGCTTCCTCCACGTTATTTTTAAAGCCATCGAATATGAAGGTTTTAGAATAAAACTACAGAGGGTGTTCCTTAAGATCATACCTAATCAAATGATCTTATTAAAACAAATGCTTGTCGAGGACCTGTGATTTCCTCGTACAAGTTCAGAAGAAAGTAGAGTGAATGATATCATTAAATGGGAATAATTTTAATATCAAATGATTTATGCCACAGTAGCTGTTGTAGATCAGAATTCCAGTAGTATTTTTTATTCGTACCCTGGCCTGGAGTGGAGAACAAGGGCTACTTCAAAGGGGATGTTTGAGAAGTACTTTCGCAGGTGGGAGGATTGAAAGCCTCTTGATGTGTTTTGCTACCTAGGGACCTGAGATACTTCCAGAAGGATCTGTCTGTAGCGGAGGGGCCAGGCTTTGTCCAGTGTTCTCTGCTATATGTTTCTTGACTCTGTAGATGTCCTAATTTGAAAAAAATGAGTGTCTGCTTGGAAATCTTTGTAGTAAAGACAGCACAATCAAAGACTGACTTAGAAGTCAGCCCACAAAAAAATGTTTGATTCTTAGAGGTTCATGGAGGTGAAGAAACAGAAGAAGCAGGAGCCTCTGGGCAAGAGAGACCAGAATGGGAGACAAAAAAACGGCGCCATGTGGTTAGAGACGTGAACCGGACTTGGGATATTTTTTAGCTGTTTCTTGAAAATCGGTACTTTTAAGGCTTGCTTCTCATCCTGGAAGATAGGAAATCCCAACAGCACATTAACTTTCTTTGTTTTAAATATGATATTACTTTTTGTACTGAAGTGGTTTCTATCTTCTAAAATGGTGAAAACTAAAATCATGTGCTGTCAGATCTTCATACATTAAAACATTTCCTAGGACTTCCTGAGCAGACCCAATATAAAAAATACAGGTTTGGGGTATCCCTAAACTAGAAGGGATTATATAGGTACCCAAGCCCTCATTAGTGGGCTTCTTTTCTTCCACAAATTTCTGTTTGGTATTTTTTAAGAGTCCAAGTTTTCTAGGAATTTAACATTTTTGTGTTTAACCAAGGTTTCTCTGCCCATAGGTAAATGACTTACTCTGCCCCTAGGTCTCAGTTTTCCCATCTGTAAAATGACTAGCATAATACCTGTCACTTTTACTTTGTGAGGGGAAGGTGAAATGTATCCCATCTTACTACTGCTGCCGTGGGTAAGGGTCAATCGCAGTGTAGCAGAAGAGTACTAGGTGGTGTATTAGGTCCTGGGCTTTCTCACTGATTGGCTTTATAACTTTAGGAAAGCTTTTCACCTCTGAATTTTAATTCATCATTTTCTGTAAAGTAGGGGTGGTGAGACACCCCTTAAAAAAGTGGTGAGTTTTATCTGTTAGAGATGTCATTAAAAAGTAAGGGTGAGGGCACCTGGGTGGCTCAGTTGGTTAAGCATCTGCCTTTGGCTCAGGTCATGATGCTGGGGTCCTGGGCTCCCTGCTCAGTGGGGAGCCTGCTTCTCCCTCTGCCCCTCCCTTCTGCTTGCTATAGGGAGATATTTTAATATAATTTCATGACTAATTGTTATATCATGTAGAAAAAAGGAAAATATAATTCAGAAGCTTGATAAAAGAAATTATGTAAATTGTTACACCTAACAACTAGAGAATTCATATTCTTTTTTTTTTAAGATTTTATTTATTAATTTGACATAGCCAGCAAGAGAGGGAACACAAGCAGGGGGAATGGGAGAGGAAGAAGCAGGCTCCCAGCAGAGGAGCCTGATGCGGGGCTTGATCCCAGAACGCTAGGATCACGCCCTGAGCTGATGGCAGACACTTAATGACTGAGCTACCCAGGCGCCCCCAAGAATTCATATTCTTTTAAATAATACAGAATATTTATAAAAATTAACCACTTGTGGTTGGCTCAGTTGGTTAAGTATCTGCCTTCAGCTCAGGTCATGATCCCGGGGTCCTGGGATTGAGCCCTGAGTTGGGCTCCCTGCTCAGTGGGGAGTCTGCTTCTTGCTCTTCCTCTCCCTCTGCCCCTCTCTCCCTGCTCATGTTCTCTCTCTCTCTGTCTCAAATAAATAAAATCTTAAAAAATTAATCATCTATGGGCCACAAATTTCAACGTATTTTCAACAAAATTTCAAAGTATGTGTTTTATGTAGGCTACCCTCTTCAATCCCAGTGCAATTAAGTTTGGAAACCAGTAACACAAGATGACCTGAAAACTCTAATTCCTTTAGAAATTAAAGAGAACATATTTTTAAATAACTTGTAGGTTAAAAAAGAGATCATACCTAGAATTAGAAAATAGTTAGAAATGAATGAAAAAGATTTTACATATCAAAACTTGTAGGGTGTGGCTAGAATGGTACTTAATTGGGAACCATAATCTTATATACTCTTATTAAAAAAGAAAGGCTGAAAAATAATGAACTAAGCACACAAGTTAGGAAAGGATAGAAGGAAAGGAAGGAAACAACAAAAATAAGAGCAGAAATTAATAAAATAATCAGTGGCAAGATTGATCAAGGAAAAAGAAAGTGCACAAATAAGCAGTATTAGGTATGGAAAAGCTGATGAAAAATATAGAGGATATTTTGCACAACTTTACACCAAAAATCTTGAAAACTTTGGCAAAGCAGACACATTGCTAGAAAATACGACCTACTGAAACTGACTCATGAAGAAATAGGAAGACCAAATTGTACTATAACTGTGAAAAGAAATTGAGTCACTAGTCAAAAATCTATTTGTAAAGAAAACACTAGTAATTTACTAGTTCTGCCAAACATCCAAGACACAAATGACTTAAATCTCTCCCAGACTTTTTCAGAAAAGAGAAAAAGAGGGAATATACCATTATGAAGATAGTATAAAATTGACACCCAAATCACAGGATATACCCTACCAGATATTACGACTTACAAAGATACGATAATTAAGACGTTGTCGTATTGGCTCCAGGGTAGACAAATAGACCAATGGAACAGAATAGAGTTTAGAAAATACCCGTGCATAGTTGGAAACTTGTTTTGTGACAGAGTTGGCATTTTGGATCTGTGTGGAAAGGATGAACTGTTCAGTAAACGCAGCTGACACAGTTGTTTAGCTGTGTTAAAAAGAAATGAATACTTATCCTTTTCAAGGTAGATTAAAGACTTACAGTGAGAAAGTATATTATTTCTAGAAAGTGTGAGGTAGAACATCTGTTACTGTTAGGGTCGAGAAAGATTTCTTAAGACAGAAAAAGTACAAATTGTAAAGGAAAAAATTGATAAGTTTATATTAAAATAAGAATTTATCAGTGTATAATCATGTGTAATCATCAGTGTATAATTGTGCACATCTTTGGATGTATCCAAAGAGACTATGAAGAAAGTGAAGAAGCGAATCACTAAAAGGTTGTTTACAAGCTGACAGAGGATTGGTATTTAGAATACTTAAAGAAATTTCCTAAGGAAAAGACAAATCACCCAATAAAAAAATGGCTCAAGATGTGGAAAGGAATTTGCAGAAGAGGAAACACAAATGACCAATAAACTTAGAACACATGTTCAACTTTATTAGTAATCAAGCAAATGCATCTTAAAACTGTATCATTTCATACTTTCCAGTTTAGCAAAGACAAAAATCCCGATTGTATCCGGTATCGGCTGCCTGAACACACACAGAGAGGTTGTGAATATGTATTGGTACAGTTTCTTCATAATACAAAGGGTGCATGGCCCATGGCTGCAGTGCTAACTCTGACACTCTCCCTGGAGAAACTCTTTTTTGCCAATCAGGGGATGAGTCAGGGCACTCATTGCAGTGATGTTTATAATAACGAAGAACCAGAAGCAATCCAAGTGTCCATTATGGAGAAATGGATTATTCTATGGGAAGGAATGAATCATAGCTATAATAGTCAACATAGACGAATGTTTGGATCCCGACATTGAGGTAATAATAAGGCAAGTTGCAGAGGATTCCATCAGATATGCTCCCATATATATAAAGCTCAGAATTGTGCAGAACTAAATGATACATTCACATGTATGCTTACAAAGATGAGATAACTATTAAAATTCTGGATAGTGGTTATGTCTGGTTGGGATGGAAAGTAGAATTGGGGGAGATGCAGGCCCACCCCTTTTTTTTTTCCTTTGACAGTTTATTTATTTTAATTGAGGCCTGCTTGACATCTGGCCAACACCCTTAAAAGCACTGATAGAACCTTATCTTTCTTAAGCTGGTGGCCGGGATACAGGTGCTATTTCACTATTCTCTATCCCTTTCAGACTTTATAAATGTTCCTTTCTCTGTGTTTGATTTTTGATATACTTGTAATGCACATGTGGAAGAAGGAAGTGGGGCAGAAGGAAGGCAGGTGCCCTGGACACACCGAGTTTTCATCTTCTGCCCTCTCTGACTCTTGCGCGTGCATCGGGACTGACACGGCCACATCTGACGGGTCTCCTTTGCCTCTCTCTGTTCTTGCTACTTCTTGTTTGCTTCCTGTAGGTCAGTGTCTCTCTAGCTTTTTTTCTTTATCATCCCCTTCCTCCCTCCCCAGCCTTTTTAGATATAATTTTTCCCAATTGTGACTTCCTTACTATGAAATGTTAATACCACAGATACACTGTTTACATACTCTATGCATGCCTGTGCTTTGTGCATGAAGACTGAGGTTTTCTTGTCTCCAAGAACCAGCCCCCCGCCCCAGGCAATCTGGCCCCTTGGCAAATGCAAGATGTAGATTAACTTTCTAGATGCGCTTGACTGGGCACTCCTCCCCCTCCTTTCCAAACTTCATCCATTGTCAGCTGCTGCTTTGCATGTACCAGCATCAGAAATATACCTAGTTTAGGATCTAGATGTTCCTCCATTTAATTTGCTTGTTACTTTGAGTCGAAGCTCTTTTTATCTTTGGCAGTATTCAGAGTGCTTAGGAGCACTTGCGTGAATCCCAGCTTTGCCGCTCTCGAGCCACGTGGCCTTATATGCAAGTTAGTTAAGATCTTTGAGCCTGTTCCTCATTTGTGCAATAGGGGTGGTACTGCCTGCTTCTCAGGGGAGTGGTGAGGGTCTGATGTTTCTCAGGGTTATGCTTGCGTAGGATGAAAGCCAAGTGCTGCCGCGGTCTGCGGGCGTTTGCCGAGGTCGGCGTGTGTGCTTCTGGGAGCGCTTACCTCTGCTGTGCTCAAGAAAGGAGTCCACTGTCTTGAGATTCTAGAACCCCTGAGGGCAGAGGCTGTCTGTTCAGCCGCACCTACACTCCTCCCATGCATGTCTTTCTCTGACCCTCTCTCAAGCTTGAGTCGGGGTGTGGGGGGCGGGGGAAGGATTGAGAGACACAGCCCCTTCCCCTCAGGAAGCTGGGGGAGAACACAGAGGAAACCAAATACCGATCTTGATTTTGGACCTGCTGCCGTGGTGGGTTGGGTGCCTGGGAGGAGGCGTGGGCCACCTCTGCCTCCGGGTGTCAGGGAGAGCTTCCCAGGAGGTGCCTTGGAGCTGTGGTTTGAAGGAATGGGAGCATTTGCTTCTTTCAGCTTCCTGCATCTCCTGAGCCGGTCTGGGGGGACAGGTGGACTTTCTGTCTGCGGACCACATCTATGCAAAGTCAGGAGGAGGTGTTCTTCGCAGAGTTGGCACTGAGTCATCTCTCTGTGTGTCTCCCATCCCCTCATCTCAACCACAGGCTTGATTTGTGCGACAGTTGGTGGGCAGGGTTCTGCTGGTGGCTGGGGCACAGGGCTCTCTTTGTCTGAGTCTGCTTGGCCCTGATACGTAAGTATGAACCACAACTTTGGCCCCATTAGCTTTGTGCTTTCACCACCTGGACTGAGTGTTCCAGATGGTGGATGTTTTTGGGACTTACTCAAGGTGGAAGATTTGGGCTGCAGCTGTCTTTTCTTTCCCCATTCTTGGAGGGGTCAGGAGCTGTGGACAGAGAGCACTTGCAGGAAAAGCATGTTAGCATCTGAGCTATTTTCGCTGTTCCAGTCCTTAAGCCCTGAAGGATGCTCCCCATCTCCTGTCGAATCTCGTCTCTTCCTTTGCTCGTCCCACCTCCTCCCAGAGAGAGGCAGGTTGTGTTCAAAAGCGTGATTGCATTGCCCTGCTCTTCTCTCTCTTTTCTCTTCTCTTCCCACCATGATAAATAATAAAACTTTCCACTGAGCGCCTTGGGCAAGGTTAAACGCCTTTTCTCTGGGTAGGGCTCGCTCTCTCGGTTTTGGCGAGACTGCGTCATAGGCGGGTGCCCTGGGAGGGGAGGCTGAGTAACGGCTCTGAGCTTTGGCTGTGGGTCTGTTATGATTGGATTGTGTGTTGGGTGGGTCAGACAGTCGCCTCCTTTCTTGAGCACCCTGTGGCCTTGCCACCACCTGAGACATTGTGTTCTCTGCCCTCGGAACTAAAAATACCCCTGTGTGAACCTTTTGAGAAGGCTGGCCTGGTGTGGGGGCTGAGGGTGGCTCTGTTGCTAACCACAGAGCGGGGTGTTCAGTGTACCTCCGCTTGGCAGAACCCACATCATTAGCATTGGGCCCTGACCAGCTGAGCTCATCAGCCACAGGACTGAGAAGTGTGGTCCCGTGGCGCTGGCTGAAATGAGTAAACTAACCTCTGGAAGGCTGTGGTGAACAGTGTTCCCTGCCAGCATCTTACTGAAACCACACACCTAATGGGAATCTCATGTGCTAACCAGACTCTCTGCCTCCCTCAGTGCATCTCTAAGGAGGGGTGAAATTCGCTTTGTGTAGGCCCACTGGCCTTTGCTCCCAGGAAAAGCAGGCTGGAATGTGGATGCTTGGACTCTGGGATGGTTTTGGTTTTTCTCTTTGTTTGGGGATATACATATATATATATATATATATATATATATATATATATATATATATATATATATATATATTTTTTTTTTTTTTTTCAGTAGCAGCTGCAATTGATTATATAGTATATAATAAATTATGCCATGCATAAGGATTATTGATGGACTCTTTTTATTTATTTCTCAAACAATGCCCCCACTGAGTGGTTTCTGGGCAGCTCTACAAAAAGAATTCATAGACAGCAAAGTCTGGTAACGTTGCCAACAGGAGTCCTCACCAAGGCTTCACCCTCTCACCCGTCCCTCCGGAGGTGAGCTAATGAAGGAGCCGTAGCCTCGTCTCGCTGTGTGTCCACAGCACAGAGCAAGCTGCCCTGGGTGAGAAGGATGGTGTGAGAGGGGCATTGCCAGCCAGCTCTTCCTGTGGCTGGGCCCTCACTCCTGATGAAGAAGATTTGAAGAAAAGGAGATCGAGGCCATAGTTTTCCCTCAGGGGTGCTGCCCTCAGCCATGGAAACAGGTCAGCTCAGTTGGTTAGTCTCCCTGAACCCCTCCCTGGGGTGAGGGGCAGCAGATGTCCGCTTTCATAGCTTAGTGCCTGTGCGCCATCAGTTGTAAACTGTTGGAGATTTCCCCCAACACAAGTCGAGTTGTTAAGAGATCCCTGTGAGTAGAAAGCAGGCAGTAGGCAGCGAGATGTGGGATGACTCCCTTCATTCCAGCTGCACTGGCAAAGCAGCCTTGGTTGATAAGGGGGTGAGCGGTACAAGTAGAGACCTTGGAGAATAGCAGCTTTTCATGTTAGTCGACTTAAAAGCCCCAAATGTTGGTGCTAACTTTAGTCCACAACTACCAGGTTAAGTCCAAAGACTTGGTGAGGCATATCCATCCCCCCATATCTACCCACCCAACTATTCCAACATTCGCTCATCTATCCAGTGTTCATGGGATGCTGCTCTGTGTTCAGTGCCATGTTAGGTTCTGGGCTTACGTTACTGTGATTTGAACAAGACCGGATATTAGCCCGCGGAGGGGGCTACTGAGCGTAAACATGGAGAGCGGTAGGAGCAGAGGGCAGGTGGCTGTCCTCCTTTAGTCGGGGCCGGAAGCACTGTGTCCGTTAGGAAGGCTGCTGCATTCTCACTTTGGCTTTATCTCAACTACCACAAAAATATAGTTTCTTTCTTAAGGTTTGTTAGACTTTTAAACGTTTCTTCTCTTCCCTCACCTGCCTTTTCATCTTCTGTTAGAAACTAAAGAGCCTGGAATAAGGTGAGTGAAGGGGGTCAGGACAGTCCTGTGCCTCAGCAGAGTTCATCCAGCCTGTCTTGTTCTCAAGCTTGGGGTTGCTCACACTTTGATACCCTTTATTTTTATCTTTTTAAAGATGTATTTGTTTTAGAGAGACTGCAGGAGTCTGGGGAGGGGCAGGGAGAGAGGAAGAGAGGGAGAAGCAGACTCCGCACTGAACACAGAGCCCAACTCGGGGCTCGATCTCACAACCCTGAGATAATGACCTGAGCCAAAACCAAGAGTTAGATACTCAACCAACTGAGCCACCTGGGTGCCCCATCACACATTTTTTTATTTTTATTTTTATTTTTATTTTTATTTTTATTTTTATTTTATTTTATTTTATTTTATTTTATTTTATTTTATTTTATTTTATTTATTTAAAAGATTTTATTTATTTATTTGACAGAGATAGAGACAGCCAGCGAGAGAGGGAATACAAGCAGGGGGAGTGTGAGAGGGAGAAGCAGGCTTTCTGCTGAGCGGGGAGTCCGATGTGGGGCTCGATCCCATAACGCCGGGATCACGCCCTGAACCAAAGGCAGACGCTTAACGACTGCGCCACCCAGGTGCCCCTATATAACAGTTTTTTAAAAAATAGGCGATTATTTTTGCCTATTTTCTATCTTTTCCTTTACATCACCTGTCTGCCGTGGATGTGTGTGGTAGAGCTGCCTCTTCCCCCTGGAGAGAACGAGTAAGTGATATGAGGCACAGTGGAGAGCGTGCAGGTAAGGCGAGAGCCTTTTGTGTGCCTTCTTGGAGCACTGGTACTACAGGTGCCCTGCCTGTCCCGTTTGGCAGGAGGAAGACCGTGGGGGGTGAGAATTTGGGACAAGGTTGTGCCTGTACGGTAGCTCTGGTGCACACAGTGAAATTCATCAGAGAATCTCGTTCAGCTTTTTCCAAACTGAAGTCCCTTCGTCTGTGGTTAAGTTCCCAAATGAAAGCTGAACAAATAGGCTTCTTCCAAATGGATCAAATCACGCTTAATAAAAACGTGGTTGTGTGTGCCGTAGCCCTGCGCGCATGGAAAAGGATTTCGGGGGTAAATCCTGTTGATCGTGTTGGAAAAACCTTTTTTTTTTTCTTTTGTTAAAACCAGTTCTTAAAATGGCCTTTGGCAATCTTGTTTCTTATAATTGGCCTCTGTCCAGAGCTGAGTGTTGGGGGAAAATTTGAAGCAAATTTATGGGACTGTTTTCTGTGGGCAACAGGACGGAAAAATAGTAAAACTGAACTGCACATTTCTCTGATTTTCTTGGAACTTAAAAGTGGCTGACCTAGTCACTCATTTAAAATGTTCTCTCTTGGGCTGGCGTGTAGATTTGGGAAAGAATTGTTCTTAGACAATATTTTGGAAGAGTTAGCATCTTTTAAAGATGGGATTTACAGTTCATAGTCCACATCTGTCTTTGCCTTAAAGAATTCTTGTTTTCACAAGAAGACCTAAATTCAAGCATTCCCCACTTCTCGACTCGATGTATTCCAGGAAACCATATTTTTAAGTGCACACCGAAATGACTCATTATATTCCCCTATAGGAATAATAACTAGTATTGGTAGTGTCCTTACTATGTATGCAGACACTGTTGTAAGCATTTTATGTGTGTTAACAATCCTCACAGCAAGCTCATGAAATAGATACTGTTATCCTAATTTTACATATGAAAAAAACCAGAGGGATTAAGTAACTTGCCTGAGGCCACACAGCTAGTTAATGGGGACACCAGGCTTTATTTTAGGCAGTTGGGCTTCAAAGCTGAGTAATTAAACCACTATAATATGTTGCCTCTCAAACAATGTTAAAACATTGTGGTTTGTAAGTAAAGATTTACCAGCCATATATGACCAAGAATATATCATAAAAGCAAAGATATGTTTATTTATTTATTTAGTTATTCAATGTCAGTAACTTGATAATTGGAGAGAAAAATATTCTGATTATCCTAAAATGGAAACGAATGGGTCCATCAGATTGATTATGCAAAGGCCTCAATATTGTATAAAGCAGGTAAGATACACTTTTTTGTGACATCAATTTGACTGTGAACAATATGGTAGTAAAAATGTACCAAGATATTTTCATTTAAGTCTCTGGTTTGGACTTTAGAATGGCCCAGTTGTCTCAGTGAGACTCCTGAGAAACGTGGACCAATACTTTATTTTACCTTCACTTCTGCAGGGTAGTGTATGTAGGGGCTTGCGTTCCAGATTAGTAGTTTTTCCAACTGTTTTCTGGCTTCCATAGGGTCTGTTGAAAAGTCTGTTAAAAATCTTGTTGGGGGATCCAGTGGTGTGGGTGGCTTTTGCTGAAGGCGGGAGGGTGGCTCCTTGCTTCTGGGTGGATCTGGTGGAGTCCTGGGGTTAATGTGGAAAGTCCCTCTGAATCCTGTTTGTGTTACACTAAATCCCCAGGGCCGTGAGAATAGTTTGGTTAATGGATCACTAAGCATTATGCTCTTATATGTAGAAACTTTAATAGCAATATCCATTAGCTCAGTCTTTTTTCTTTTCCTCCCTGCCCCCCTTCCTCTTTCTCTCTCTCCCTGGATCCCTCCCTGTCTGCAGCACAGACCCTGGATCCTGGGGGCTTATGGAATATGGGCCTCCTGGTGTGTGCTAGGAGCCCACGGCACGGCCATTATTTTTCTCCACACCCTGATCTCCTTCTGTGTAGCCCAGTTCCGGTCGCTGGCCCTCACATGGCTCTGTTCTCTCCTCCTGCTCTCCACACTGAGGCTGCAAGATGTGGAGGAAGTTAAGGTAAGTGTCGCCATTTTACCCTGGGGAAGAGAAGCCCTCTTCGGCAGCACTTCCGTTGGGTAGATGCCTTCTGTTTTCAGCCAAGAGTCAATTGAAGAACCGTGGTGGGGGTCCCCCTAGTGGCCACATGGAGTTGATACATGTGAATCCTGGTGTGTTGCATTCCGCAGTCTTGACTTTGGGATCTGCCTGTGTCTTAGACCTCTAAGGTTGCTCAGGGTTGACCTTGTACCCCTTTTCCCAGTTTGGTAGGCCTGGGTGGTGCCAGATGTTGCAGGAACAGAGGGTAAGGAACAATGGGAAAAGAAAGTAATAGTTTTCTGTGCATCTAATAAAAAATCATCTGTGGAGTACTCTACAATTTGTAGGAAAATTTCACATTCCTTCTCTCATCCAATGCCCACGATTAGCCCCTGAGACAGAAGACATTTTCCTTGTTTTCCTTGCCCAGAAAATCTCAGGAAGTTTTGATATTCTTTCGTCATCGTGGAACTGAAATTCCTGTCTTGTCTTTCTTTTTGTTCACTTGCTCCTTCACTCATTCATTGATTCAAATGACAGCACTTGGCAAGGTTGTGGGAAAGAACATGATGGGAAGGATGAGCCATTGGGTGACCCGGTTCCTTGGCTCTTCTAGTAACTGTCTTTCCTACTCTCGGGACTGGAGGCAGTCATTTAACCCGAGTCTCAATTTCATCATTTTGGAAGTGGGAGTAATAGGTGCTCCGTCTTCCTCACGGAGTTGTTCTGAGGCTCCAATAAGATGGCATCTGGTAAGTGACTTTGGAAAAATTGTAGCCTTTTGAAAATTCAGTTATTTTTTCTGTTACACTATCTTAATTTTTCTTCACTCTCACCAACAGATTGGGGCTAACACTTTAAGCACGTCTGTTAAAATCTGGACTTATGAAAGTAGGGTGACCGCTCCATCTTGACAAGACACTTCCTACAGTGATTAACTAGGTGATCATTTAAATACATGTGCTTAAAAATAGTTCCGCAATACAAATAAAAAGGAATTCATACCTAACTTTTCGGGGACCTCGCAACTGTACAAGACAGACTCCAATGGTAATTGTCATTTGTTTGGGGTAGTCAGCATCAGTTATGGATGTTGGTGGTGAATGAGCACTCCATTTATTATGCAGACTAGAGATTTGCAAAATACTGCCCAAGGGGAACAAATGACCAGAAACTCCTTGCTTTGGGTTTTCATGGTTTTGTACAAGTAGTTCCCTCGTCTTTCTTGGTGGCTGCTAAAGTCCTGGGCATGGAATAGAAATTCTTCAGTGCTTAGTTTTTCTGTGGGAAACCCTAAAAGTACCCCCATGCATCACATTCACCGTTCCTTCCTTTGTCCCAGTTTTCTTTTTTTTTCTTTTTTTTTTTAAAGATTTTATTTATTTATCTGACAGAGAGAGAGAGACAGCCAGCGAGAGAGGGAATACAAGCAGGGGGAGTGGGAGAGGAAGAAGCAGGCTCCCATTGGAGGAGCCTGATGTGGGGCTCGATCCCAGAACGCCAGGATCACGCCCTGAGCCGAAGGCAGACACTTAACGACTGAGCCACCCAGGCGCCCCTTGTCCCAGTTTTCTATCTTGTATTCCCATAAATTGTTTTTCTCATTAAAAAAAAAACAATACCTGTGTATTATGGAAAATATAGAAGAATAAAGATTACAAAATGACCCATAATTTTACTCCCCCTACATGCTTATTATTTCTCTTTTCTTGTTGCACTGTAACTATAGACTTCCATACCTATCTCCTGTTACGAGAATTTAGATACATCAGGGGCAGGGACTATTTTTCTTGACTGTGTTTCTAAAGCTTCTTTGGCAAATAGTCCTCGGCTACATGTGGAACCAAATGAATAACGAGAACGACAACAGGCAGGACTCCCGGGTGACCTTTATAAGCCTCTCTTTGCCTTCTGAATTAGTGGAGGAACTGTCAAGGTATCCACTTGCTGTGGTCCATCTCCACGTCTGGATGGATCTGAGCGGTGCCTCTCCGGGAGAAGTTTCATTATCATGCCTCAGGCCTCGCGCTCCGTGGATGGCTGGTGGCAGAGTCACCCCTCTGCCCACTGCTCATTCGCAGCTTGTTTCCGTCACCAGGGAGATCCACCTGCTGCCCCCTGGTTCTCACCTCCCTTTATGGGACGGCTGCTCTGCCTTCCCCGGGGCCTGGGCGGTGTCCTTCCTTGACGCTCAAGGGCTGTTCTCTTTTTGGGACTCCGCAGAGAGGCTGGTACCAGACAGAGAACGAGTACTACCTGCTGCAGTTCACGCTGACCGTGCGCTGCCTGTACTACACCAGCTTCAGCCTCGAGTTCTGCTGGCAGCAGGTGCCCGCCGGGAGCGGCTTCTACTCCTTTCCCTGGCTGGTGGCCTATGTCTTCTACTACCCTGTCTTCCACAACGGGCCCATCCTCAGCTTCCCGGAGTTCATCGCCAAGGTAGAGCCCGCTGGGGACTGGACTGGTATTCTGTAGATGAAGCCTCCCTCCGTATCGGCCGTGGCCGTCCAGGAGACTCCGGGGCTTTCCATTCAGGGGTGCCCACACGCTGAAGACACATTCTTGTTGGTACTTCTTACATAATAAGTGAAGTACTGGGGGGAAATAAGTATTTGAAATAAAGGTTGACCTGTCTCTTGTGCATGTTGGCTCGAGGAACTCCACCCCCCCCACCCCGACTCTTCGGTGGGCTCTGGCAACCAGGATTAGTAACTGGGCGCATCAAGGAACTTAGGGCTGGGTATCCCCTGCTGAGACATCCCAGGGAAAGAAAAAAAAAATTCTGATGGTGTTACCTGGAAAAGTAGAAAGGGAAACTGTCTAAGCTGTTGGTTGGTAAATGCCATGTTGTCTTTTATTGTCGTAAACGGCTTATGAAATAACACTGTCATCGCCAGGGAATTGTTCAGGGTGACCTAGATGAGACAACAGAGTGGAGTTGGAGAGAGGTGGACGGTAGTGGTGTGTTTTGGGGTCCAAGTGCCTGTTTCTGCCCAGGACCCAGCTTCCCCGCAGCCTTGTCTGAAGCCCCTGTCAAGCTGCCTTCGTCATTCTCACCTCCCTTTCCCTCCTTCTTAGAGTTTTTGTTCTCCTTCCATAGCTAGCCTCATGGAACGCGTTTAGGAAGTCAGTCGAGGTTTAGGAATCGATGATGCCTAAAATCTGTGTTTCTGGAGGGACAGTTCTACCTCCTACCACCAAAACAGAACAGTCTCGATGGAGGTGGGAATAACAACACATAGGCACACACATACACTCACACACAGCACAACATATGCACGTAGAGAACACAGCACATGCCTGTGCACAGCGCACACATGCACGCACACATGTACCTACATATACACACGCCTGGAATAAGTTCCAAGAGCGGGGCCGGCGGCAGTGTTGCGTATTTCCAAAGGGCAATATGGAAGGTGCCCCCTGGAAAGGTAGCAGGGTTCATATTCTGTCTTATAAATTGCATGCAGTTATTCATTGTACTCAGAAGTGTATTTCATTATACACTTTTGTATATTTATCTGTACGTTATATGTTAATGTGTATACACATTTTATTCTTGTATATTTCATTATACACATTATAACAATGTACAATTTTAAAAATTGCCAATTAAATTATTTAACTTCTTTTCCTCCATTAATCTTCAAGTGAAATTGATATTCTAGGCAGGTATATGTTTAGCATATAGTTTCTCATACTTCAGTTTGGTTACATAGGATCACTCTTCTGTCTTGAAGTAACTTGAAGTTTGTGTTTAAAATTATCGCGTAGGAGACAGGTGGTTAGCGGTAGCAGCTGATATTCTAACTCCACGGTTCTCAGAGTGTGGTCTTTGGACCAGCAGCAGCAGCAGCATCTGCGAACTTGTTAGAAACGCAAATTCTTGGGCCCCACCTCAGATCTGATTCAGACACTTTGCGGTGGGGCCCAGCAATGTGATTTAATAGGCCTTCCAGGTGATTCTGCTGCCTGTTAGAGGTGGAGAACCACTGTCCTGAGTTCTTTGGCAGAGTCGGGGGCTGAAGGCTGGGGGTGACCAGGTTTCTTCCTGTAGGGACTCAGGTATGGAGACTCTGGTTGCATGTCTGTCCTACCCCTCTCTTTTTCACTCCTTTCAAAATGGGAGCACTTGCTAAAAGCAGAGAACCCAGAAGGCAAATTGGAACCTTTCTCTGTGGTCTGGGAAAGTTTATAGGAAAGTCAGTCTAGAAAAGGCAAAATGCTTAGTAAGCTGAGGGCAAATAAAAACAGCCGCGAGGTTTCTGCAGTTACGGAAGGTCTTATGGAGCACTGACCCCCTTTGAGAAAAATAGGTCTTAAAGGGGAGCAGTTAGGGGGTGCCTGGGTGGCTCAGCTGTTAAGCGTCTGCCTTTGGCTCAGGTCATGATCCCAGGGTCCTGGGATCGAGCCCCACATCGGGCTCCCTGCTTGCCAGGAAGCCTGCTTTTCCCTCTCCCACTCCCCTTGCTTGTGTTCTCTCTCTCACTGTCTCTCTCTGTCAAATAAATAAATAAAATCTTTAAAAAATAAAAAAATAAAAAAAGAGGGAGCAGTTAGCTAGGAAGCTAAGGCAGTAGTGGAAGAATTCTTTCAGGGAGGCCACGAAGGAAGAGGCTGCTAGTAGGGGGAAGAAAGCCAACTGGAAGAACTTGTAAGCACGTTCACTCTGAACGAGTGTGTGAGTGAATGAATAAATGTAACATGAAGTGGTAATACTGAAATTCATGGTTCTTAGGTTGTCCTGTCAATGAGAGCCAGAGTATGAGGCTCTGCCACCAGGGGGCAGCAGAGCCCCACCATGGAAACCAACCAGAAGGGCAAACTGGTTGATAAAATGATAGTATTAGGCGCAGCCTGGGGAGAATGTATCTTTCACCCAATTTTTTTAGTATGTAAATTGCATACACAGGATGAGGGAAGCATAGAAGAGGTGTCCTCTGTGAAGTAAGGCATGTGAAATTTGCACACTGATCGTGAGCAGGTAAAAATTTTCCTGTTAAAAGGCCACAGTCCCTTAACGTGAAGGCCATCTCAGGCGACATTTGGAGTTTCAGGAACGTGTGCCCCCTTTATTTTTTTCTCCCGTGGTCTGTGGAACTCAGCTACTGAGCTAGGGGTGATGCTAGAGCCCTGAGGTGGCTGGGGGCAGGTTTAATCAGCAGAGGCACTTAGACGCGAGGCTTGTTTGTTCACTTAGCTTGGAGCCTGGGGCACCACATCTTTCTCTGAGCAGGCTGAATTGTGCAGTGGGGGGCTAGTGCGGGGGAGGATGGTGAGGCAGAGTGTGCTAGGACCAGGGAGCTTTTCCTTACAGAGGGCTCTGCTCCTACCCCCAGTGGACGAGCCAGTGCCCAAACAGTTAGCTTGCGTGGTGGTGAAGAGCAAACACCCTGGAGCCCAACCCTGTTGTCACAGGGTTTGAATTCCTGCTTTGCTCTGGCTTGAGAGCATTTGGTGAATTACTTGCTGTATTTGTGACTCCTGTTTCCTTAGCACTGAAATGGGAAGAATAGTAGTACCTCCCTCGTAGGATTGCTGTAAGGATTAAACGATGTCGTACAGGTAACATAGCTTGACATGTAAACCCTGGGAAGTGTTAAAGATTACTGTTATTGTTATTTTTGGCCGGAAGCATGTGTCAGTTCTGGGGGAGGTCATTGGAGAAGGTTGTGGAGAGGCTGAGACTGCTGGTTGACCCACAAGCTGAACCCAGGCAGTTAGAGGCTCCTCACACCTTCTCCTGTCCTTAGAATGTACATTCCCCCTGCCATTCCCCACTAGGAGCTATTTCAGGGACACAGCCTTGAGAGAGAAAGGTGTCGTCGAGACCCTCTGGACTGAATATGTGACTGAACCCGGTTAAGGCCTTTATATAAACTTTGAAGATTTGGTAGGTGGGGGTGGAGATCTTGCAGCCCCTCAAGACGAGCCTTGTATGTAAGTTCCTCAGCTCATTACACCTGCTGCCTACCAGTCTGGAGTGCTCTGCCTCTTCTTTCTCTCCCTGCCCTCCACGTAGAGGGGCCAGTTTCAGATTTTACCCCAGGAAGCTCCCGAGGTTGTGAATTATAACATAGGTTTAGACCAGAACCAAGACCCGGGTGTCACGTCTCATAGGTGGGCACAGCTGCAGGGGATCCTGGGCAGTGGCCATTCTTGGCCTTAGAAGGGGCCATGTGTTGATTCTGTCTCTTCGGGAGAGAGATGCAGGTGGTTGCTGCAGGTGCCAGGGTGGGCCCAGGCCTTGAGTGGCCAGGGTCGGTAAGAGCTGGGCAGGCAGGCAGTGTCCCAGCTGTGCCACTCGGGGTTTGGGGCGGGCTCTGGCTCTGGCTCTAGAGACCACCTGGAATAATACAGACTGTAGTAAATAACACCCACTGAGCGCCTGCTCCGAGCCCGACTTGGCGTGTGCTAACTCCTGCATCCTCACAGACGCTGGAGAAGAGGGACACTCTGGTTACCAGCACTTTACAGATGGTAACACAGAGACAAAGAGAGGCTAACAGAATGCAGATCGGGGTGAAAGGAGTACAGATGTGAGCCTTGCTGCCAGTTGGACAGCCAGCCCTCCAGGAGTTAGAGGACGCAGTGTGGCCTAGTGACATCTGGGTCTGGAGGCTAAAGCTGGTTGGAGCAGGCCCCAGTCCTGCGGCGGCAGTACCAGCTGTGGGTGCCACTTGCTGTTGTGGCAGAGACCAAGGAATCCCACCGACCGTGGTCTGGATGCCGGGGCAGGGGGAGGGGAGGGCTGATTACAGGAGGCTTTGTTGGGAGTAGGGTACAGTCCGTGACCATGGATTGGGGAGATGCTCGTCCATTACAAAGGGTAAGACTCCTGGCTACAGTACCCTGGACGCAGTGTAGAGGTGGGAGCAGAGTTGGCAGAGTCGAACCCTGGCTCCAGGGAAGGCTTTGGTTTGGTGCTCTTAAACATCTGTATTATTCATGTTCGAAGGGAAAGAACGTTTCATCTTTGAGAACTGTCATCTTTAATCATCCGACTATCTTTGAAAGGCTTCGATATTCCTTTTTATGCAATTTGCATGAAATGAGGTTTTGAAATATAATGTGTTTTAAAATGCACTTTGCAGATGAGTTAATATGTATTTTTTAGTGGAGCCTTAACTAAAAATTCCCACTGATGGCAGTTTCCATGGTCTGGAGGATGGCGCTCCCCGAGTTTGAGATATCTCAAATGAAATGCTCGCATGCAGACAAGGGAGCAACCCTACTCATTAGGTGAGCTCTGTATGGCATACCTTTTGTTCCTGCTGGATCGACAACGGACAAATGCTGAATTTATAAAAGGGAGTAGATTGAAGGTATAAGTGGACTGTACTCATCTGACTCTAAAGAAAGATGAATAACCATTTTTTTAAGTACAAGCACATAGAATAAAAAACTGGACTGTTTTCCTTCTCCCGTATTCACTTGTATGATTAAGGAAGACGATTCTGTTACTCTGAGTGAGGTGGCATCCAGCATCAAAAAGGGGACATTGCAGAGAAAAGTCCAGCCTTCTTCTGGTCCTGTGGTGACACATAATTAACCTTATTAAACCGGGTAGAGAAGTTTTGCCCTGGGGAGAGTAGATAAGCCATTATTGGGAAGCCAATCAGCGACAAAATGCACCTCATGTTTCTCCTTAATGACAGATATTTGTGTCATTTTAGACTGCACAATATCTGGGGAAGCTAAGGCAGGCCTCTGAACCGAACTTGAATGGCAATGCCTGGAGCTAAGAGGTGATTGGGTAGACATGTTTTTCTGATTGCCTGGTGGGGCTCCCCTCCTGTCCGGCTGCTTCTCTGCTCCCGGGTCTGGGGCTGCACACCCAGTGATGCTATGAGGCCTCAGGTACAGGTCTGGCCTTCAGGAGACCTGAGCTTTGGGTGGGCTTACACTCAGGGGCCGACGTGCCATGTGCAAAGTTGCTTATTTAGACACTCTCCAGTGTCTCCACATTCTGTTGTGTGAAGATTGTGTTCTGTCCACACTGCTCTTGAGGCCGTTGTCATATTCAGCCAGGGACTTGGTTCCCTCCAAGAGTGTGGCACCAAGAAGGGACCACCTGTGGTCTGGAATGGTTTACATGCATCTTCATGTCTTAGCTTAGCCGACTGTCTTGGTGTGAACTCTTCCGGTCTCCACAGACCAACAGACATTATGTTCATAATTGTTTCCTCATATGCTGATGGCAGTGAGGTCAAAATGAATTTGCTTTAGAGAGCTGGAAAAGAATGAACAAAGAGGACCTCAGCAAGTCTACTAGTGACGTGGGAAGTTGAGGAGAAGTAAAGATGGGTCTGTTGTAGCAGAGTGAGCAGAATACTTACCCGTAGAGGACGCCGGGCTGCCGAGGGGAGATCCTGAAGCTAGACATTTTTTTAGAAGGGTGAAGACATAGAGGGCCTTGCCTCATAAGCAGAGAGGACCCAAGTCTTCACAATATTGTGAAGTTCCGTTACTTTCCCCTTATTATAAAAATAACCAATTGTCAAAAACAATGTAAAAATCTTACCCAAAAGAGTACAATCACTGTTGCTATTTTGATGTGTATCTTTCCGGTCTTTCATTATTTATTCACACTGAAAGAGTAGTTTTCATGGCAATATAATATTGAGGTGTACTCATGCTTTTGACCAACCTCCCACTGCTGCACGTTTGGGTTATTTCCTTTTCTTCTCCATTCAATAACAGACGTGAATGGTTGGGCAAGTAGGCGTGTCTGCATCGAGGCTTTACCCATCCGTTGGCCTCCAGATCCACTCCAGGGACTGTACGGTCTTGCAGAGCACGCACACTTAAGGTGTGCGTTCAAATGAGCACCACCCTCATTTGTCCCTGGAAAGGGATGCAGTTCAGCTGTGGTTGCAGTTGGCTGTGGTCCGTGTGGGTCTGCAGAGCCCTGACGTGCCCAGTGTTCCTTCCAGGAGAAGCCTTCCCAGATGACCTGGTCGATCCCTCCCCACAGTTACTGATGCTTCTAACAAGGCAGGTTGGTATGGCTGGGCACAGGGCAGACCAAGGCCAACCGTGGAAAGCGAACAGAGAAAGGAAATTCCTGTTAGTTTGATCAGTTTACGTTAAAAAATATTAAACCAACGAGCTCTCCTTGGTGTAGCGACCCAGGCAGACGGCAAAAGGGAGCGAGCTTTTTGTGTGCGTTACTGTGATGCTCCCGAGCCTGCCAGAATTTCCGCAGCCGGTGTCTTGCGCTGAGAGGTCAGTCTCAGAAAGTGGTAGAAGGTACGGTCAAAGTGGAGTAAAAATAAATCCCGTGGCATGCAGATTTTCCTTCCTGTCTGAGGGCAGTGTCTATCACCCCCGGCTGCCGCGGGGCCCCTGGTGCCTTTGACGTTCAGGGTGCCTGGAAGCCCGAGAGGCCCCAGGAACAGGCCTTTCCTGTCCGGGTTGTGTCGGGAGGTCAGATTGTCAACAGGTGCCAGCGAGTGTTGGTGGATTCAACTTCATGCTTTATGTCTGCATCAGCCTCTGCTCTGCATTACAGGGCAGGCTTCGGTCTAATAGAATGTTGTCAGAGTAAGACCCGAACGCTCACATGCTCTCGTGTGTGTGTGTGTGTGTCTGTCTAGTGGTGCACGGCTGAAACGGAGCTCACACACGTCCTGTGAGGTGCTTCTGCGCTTCAGCATTTGTGTTTTAAGCTGTTGTGCGTCCCCAAACAGCAGGCAACGAGGCAGGACCCAGAACCCAGGTGCTGTGATCAGTTTGGTTCTGTGTTGTCCGTACATGTTGAGTGAAGTCTCCGTAGTCTGTCTGGGTCCGGGAAAATTCCAAACGTCCTTCTCTCACCTTTGGTGTTTGGTTCTGACCTGTGTCCTGATTCTGCCCTGTAGCTGGTGGTCTGGGATGCTATGAGGGGAGCATGTGAAGAAGGTGCAGTAGGAGGCACATAGCCTACCAGACACTAAGTACCAATGAGCCAGTGCTTTCTATATGCCGGGTGCTGTGCTTAGTACTTCATACATGTTACCATATTTAGTTGTGACCATTTTTTTCACTTTATGTACGAGGGAACCGAGCCTCAGAGATTAAGTAACCTGCTCAGGGTCACACAGCTGTGTGGTTTGTGCTAGAATCCGATCCCGACTCTGGCTGCAAAGTCCACGTCCCTAACTGTCATACCGCGCTGTCTGTGGAGCAGGAGACTTGTCCTGTGTACTGTCTCTGTTTGTGTTTATTCTGCCTTGTTTCAAAAACAACTTCAGGTAAGACGACACACCCCCATCAGATTTTCCCCTTGTTCTCAGGCTCTGTCTCTCATTGTCCCTTTCTCTTACCAGTCCTGTGCCCCTTCCTGACTTGGCCCTACTTTTACCAGCCTTCTGTGTGGGTGGGTGATGGCTGAAGACAGGCAGGGTGACACCTGAGCCCAAGGAGACCCCCCAGAGTCCTGAGGGAGGCTACGTCAGGTGCTGCCCTCTACGCTGGGTGTTTGCAGGGCTGTTGCTGGGGTGAAGGGAGCAGGACCCATCTTGGTTCTTGGCACGAGGCCAGCTCGTTGACCCCACCCCAGCTTGGTTGACCCCCCCCCAAAGGCTTTTTCACCCAAGGACAATGAATAATGAAACCAACCCTCTTTGGGTAGATGGAGCAATAATGTTTGTGAGAAGTTTACTAGAAATACTGTGTAGGGGACTCTGGAGGATCTAAAACACGAAGGCGCAACCTAATGACTTCTTTTGTTTCTACTTTAGATGCAGCAGCAAGAGTACTGCTCGCTGAAGTCCAGCCTTTCCGCCTTTGCCGTGGGGCTGGGTCGCCTCCTCTGCTATTGGTGGCTGGCGGAGCTGATGGTCCACCTCATGTACATGCACGCCATCTACGGCAGCGCCTCACTCCTGAGGGCTGTGTCTTGTTGGACCTTAGGTAATTGTGGCAACTGTGTCAGTATAATAGCAAGAGGTAGCCTCAGACTGGGGCTGGACTGGGGCAGACAGGGTGTAGCTGCTGTGAGCAACGCCCCCCCTGGTTTGTTTGTTTTTTTAACCTTGCTCCTCTTGTGGCCGAGATGATGCATGTGTGAGGCGGACGATGGATGTGAGGGCCAGACTTTGTGGTGCAGGAAGCGAGGATGGTAGGAATCCCTTTTCCTAATGGAATCCTGCTGAACTTAGCGGGGTCTGCATCTTGGCGGTGCGGCCAGCAATGCACTTGACCGGAGAGGGCAAGAGATGTGGGGGGAAGCCTTGGAGGCCCTGCAAAGAGGTAATGCTCCAGGACTGAGTTGTTCTGTGGTGTTCTTTGTGGTTCTTGGGTTTGATGATGAAGAGAAAAATATGAGCTTTAGAGTGGGACAGACGTGGGTTTGACTCTCTGCCCCACCAAGCCCTGGTGGGCGGCCTTTGGCAGTTTACCCAGCCTCTCTGCATCTTCGTCCTGTGAGATGAGCACACTTGCTTTTGCGGGGTTGTCTTGAGGATTAAATGGAAGCATGCAGGTGAAGGGCTGGGCTCATAGTGTCTGGTAGATAGAATAAATGGCATGTGCCTGTGTATGTCCCTCTGTTGCCCACCCCATTTCTGGTCTGTGCATTTTTTCATATCTGCAAGTAGGTGGGATGGAAGTCCTCTCCTAAGCAGGATGCAGTCTCCAGTATAGGACTTGTCTGTGGAGAAACCACTGCTCTTTATTTCTCTGGCCAAAACAGCAGAGACCATGCCCCTCTCTGAACAAAATCTCTTCGTTTCCTAGTTTGCTCTCCTTTAAGAACTCCCGTGGTAGCTGAATTCAGCCCTGTGGTCTGACCTCCAGCCTGTAGCTCCAATGGGAAATGTGTGATCTTCCGGCCAGATTAAGCTGCTCCCTACGGAGGGCAAGAGCACAAGCCTGACTCCTTATCTGTTTGGTGATTTATAGATTTTTTAGAAAGTCTTGATTGTCTTTGGTATCACACGTGCTTAATCAGAGTGTTTTCAAGGAAGATACCCTTTAGGATTGGAAAAATACTGAGCTGTTTTAATTACAGCCTCTTTTTTTTTTTTTCCCCAAACAAGTCTTTTTTATAGTTGGGGGGTAACTAATACAAAGTTCTAATGATAGTTTAGACAAACAGAATAGGAGGAAATGATGACATGCTAAATCAGATCCCGGTTGTACTGCATTCAATTAAGAGGCCATCAGTTTGAGTGATTTTAACTATGAATAACAAAAAACACCAGTCAAAATGGGGTTCAAGCAATATGGAAAAGCTGTTATCTTCTAAGGTCAGCACGATTGGGGGGGGATCTAAATCCAATGACTCAGAAAAGTCATCAATGATCCATTTGGGGATTTGTCACTCAGCTTAAGAATTAACCAGGATCCTAGAAGGCCTTTGTTTCTATCTGCAACCCATCACCTTCTGTCACCCTCTCCTGAGTTTTGGTTTTGTCATTCCCCTTTTTTTAACTTAAAAAAAAAATAGACTTATTTTTAGAGCAGTTCTAGGTTTACAGAGGAGTGGAGAGGAAGGGGCAGAGATTTCCCACATACTCCCGGACCCTCACACGTGCCCAGCCACCCCCACTAGCAACATCCCCACTAGGGCGGCACGTTTGTCATAACTGATGAAGCTACATGAACACATGGCTATCACCTGAAGTCCAGCGTTTCCATTAGGATTTACTCTTGGTGTTTGTTGTACGGTCTGTGCGTTTTGCCAGATGTGTAATGACATGTAGCCACCACTGTAATGTCACAGAGCAGTTTCGTAGCCCTGAAATTCCTCGGTGCTCTTTCTGGTCCTCCCTCCCTCCCCTCTCACCCCTGGCAACCACTGATCTTTTTACCGTCTTCATAGTTTTGCCTTTTCCAGAATATCATATAATTGGAATCATACAGTATGTAGCTTTTCCAGATTGACCTCTTTCACTTAGTACTGTTATTCATTTAAGGTTCCTCCAAGTCTTTTCATGGCTTGATAGCTCATTTCTTTTTAGTGCTGAATATTCCGTTGTCTAGAATGTACCACAGTTTGCCCCCGAGAGACATCTTAGTGGCTCCTGAGTTTACACTTATGAATAAAGAGGCTGAAAACCTGTGTGTGCAGATTCTTGTGTGGATGGGAGTTTTAAACTTCTTTGAATAGATACAAGGAGGGCAGTTGCCGGATTGGATGGTGAGAGTATGTTTATTTTCATGGGAATCTGCCCTATGGTTTTCCAGGTGGCTGCATCATTTTGCATTCCCACCAGTACTGAATGAGTTCCTGTTGCTCCACATTCTTGTCAGCATTTGGTGGTGTCAGTGTTTCGGGTTTTGGCTACTCTAATAGGTATAGAGTAGTATTTCGTTGTTTTAATGTACAGTTCTCCAGTGACATTCCATGTGGAGCATCTTTTCATATGCTTATTTGCCATCGATATATCTTTTCATGGTGTCTGTTCAGGTCTTTCACTCGTTTTTAAATTGGATTTTTCATTTTTTTATTACTGCGTTTTAACGGTTCCGCTCAGTCCAGCTCATCAATTCCTTCTGTCACGGATTATGCCCTTGGTGTTGTACCTAAAAAATCATTGCCACGTCCAGGGTCATCTAGATTTTCTCCTGTTATCTTCCAGGAGTTTTGTAGTGTTGCACTTTACAGTTAGATCTATACTCCATTTTTAGTTAACTTTTGCGAAGGGTGAAAAGTCTATGTCTAGATACGTTTTTTTTGGCATGTGGATGTCCAGTTGTTCCAGCCCCATTTATTGAGACTGTCTTTGCTTACATTGTATTGCCTTTGCTCCTTTGTCAAAATTGATTGACTCTATTTATGGGGGTCTATTTCTGGGCACTCTGTTCTGTTCTATTGATCTTTCTGTTTATTCTTTCACCAGTGTTACACGCTGTTGATTCCTGTAGCTTTATACTAAGTCTTTAAGTCAGATAGTGTCAGTCCTCTGACTTTGCTTTTCTCCTTCAATATTGTGTTCGTTATTCTGGGTCTTTTACCTCTCGATATAAACTTTAGAATCAGTTTATTGATATCCACAAAATAACTTGCTAGATTTTGATTGGGATTGCATTGAATCTATAGATTAATTAGGGAAGAACTGATATATTGATAATATTGAGTCTATGAGATGGGATACCTCTTCATTTAATTAGTTCTTTGGTTCAACAGAGTTTTATACTTTTCCTTGTATAAAGCTTGTGCATATTTTGTTAGATTATACCTAAATCTTCATTTTTTTTTTTTTTTGGTGCTAATGCATATAGTATTGTTTTTTATTTCAAACTTTTTTTTAAAGACTACTCATTTGAGAGAGAGAGAGAGAGCGTGAGCAAGAGCATGAATGTTGGCGGGGGGAGGGTGAGAGGGAGAGGGAGAAGCAGACTCCCCACTGAGCTGAGAGCTTGACGTGGGGCTCTTCCCAGGACCCTGGGATCATACCTGAGCCAAAGGCCGATGCTTAACTGATGGAGACACTGAGGCCCCTTGTTTTTAATTTCAAATTCCGTGTGTTCACTTCTGGTATATAGGAAAGTGACTGACTTTGGTATATTAACCTTGTATCCTGCAACCTTGCTGCTATTGCTTATTAGTTCCAGGAGGTTTTGTTGTTGTCGTTGTTGACTCTGAAATTTTCTACATAGACAATCATGTCATCTGCAAATAAAATTTCCTCCTTCCCAAAGTGTATACTTTTTGTTTCATTTTCTTCTCTTATTGTGTTAGCGAGGACTTCCAGTATGATATTGAAAAGGAGTGATCAGAGAGGACATGCTTGCCTTTTTCCTGATCTTAGTGGGAAAGCTTCTAGTTTCTCACCATTAAGTATGATGGTAGCTGTAGGTTTTTTGCAGATGCTTTTTATCAAGTTGAGGAAATTCCCCTCTATTCCTAATTTTCTGAGACGTTTATCATGAATGGGTGCTGGATTTTGTCAAATGTGTGTGTGGTGGGTTTTTTTTTTTTTTTTTTGCATATGTTGATATGATTATGTGTTTTTTCCTTTTTTGGTCTGTTGATGTGATGGATTACATTAATTGATTTTCAGATGTTGAATCAGCCTTGCGTAGTTCAGATAAATCTTACTTGTCATGGTGTATAATTGTTTTTATACATTATTGGATTTTGATTTGCTAATTCTTTTTATTATAACATTATTGACTATATTCTCTATGCTATACTTTACCTATGACATATTTAGTAACTGAAATTTTGTACCTCTTGATCCTGATTTGCTAATATATCATTGAGGATTTGTGCATCTATGTTCATTACAGATATTGGTCTGTAGTTTTCTTACAATGTCTTCATCTGATTTTAGTGTTAGGATAATGCTGGCCTCATAGAATGAGTTAGGAAGTATTCCCTCTATTTCTATCTTCTAGAAGTGGTTATAGAGTATTGGTATAACTTGTTCCTTAAATGTTTTCTGTTTTAGAAGGTTATTAATTATTGGGTCAATTTCTTTATAGATATAAGCCTATTCATAATATCTATTCCTGTGTGAATTGGCAGATTTATCTTTCAAGGAATTGGTTCTTTTTATCTAAATTATTGAATTTGTGGGCATAGAGTTGTTCATAATATTGCTTTATTATCCTTTTGATCTTCATTGGTTCTGTAGTGATGTCCTCATTTTCATTCTCATATTAGTAATAATAAGAAACTTTTTTTCTTAACCTAAAGACTTACTGATTTTATTGATCTTTTCAAAGAGCCAGCTTTTGGTTTTGTTGACATTTTTGTATTATTTCCTATTTTTAATTTCATTGATATCTGCTCTAATTTTTATTATTTCTTCTGTTTACTTTATATTTAATTTGCTCTTCTTTTTCTAGTTTCCTAAGGTGGACACTTAGATTATTATTATTATTTTTTAAGATTTTATTTATTTATTTGACAGAGATAGAGACAGCCAGTGAGAGAGGGAACACAAGCAGGGGGAGTGGGAGAGGAAGAAGCAGGCTCATAGCAGAGGAGCCTGATGTGGGGCTCGATCCCAGAACGCTGGGATCACGCCCTGAGCCGAAGGCAGACGCTCAACCGCTGTGCCACCCAGGCGCCCCATATTATACGCTTTCATACTTGCATGGTTTCCAAGGAGAAGTTGGGTATCGGGCACCTGGGTGGCTCAGTTGTTAAGCGTCTGCCTTCAGCTCAGGTCATGATCCCAGCATTCTGGGATCGAGCCCCACATCGGGCTCCCTGCTCAGTGGGAAGCCTGCTTCTCCCTCTCCCACTCCCCCTGCTTGTGTTTCCTCTCTTGCTGCCTCTCTGTCAAATAAATAAATAAAATCTTAAAAAAAAAAAGAAGCTGGGTATTACTCCTATCTTTGTTCTTCTATAGGTTAGGTTTCCCAACCCCCTCTGGCTTCTTCCAGTACTTTTTTCTTTAATTTTGATTTTCTGCAGTTTGAATATGTTATGCCTACGTGTGGTCTTGGGGGGCATTTATCCTGTTATTATCCTGGATCTTTGGTTTGGTGTTTGACTTTAATTTGTGGGGGAAATCTTAGTCACTATTGCTTCAAATATTGCTTCTGTTCCTTTCTTTTTCTGGTATTCCCATTACATGTACATTATACCTTTTGTAGTTGTCTCTTAGTTGTTAGGTGCTCTGTTCCATATTTTCTTTTTTTCAGTCTTTTTCGTGTTGCTTTTCTGGTTTAGAAGTTTCTGTTGACATATCCTCAAGCTCAGAGATTCTTTCCTCAGCTGCATTCAGTCTGCTAATATGCCCATCAAAGGCATTCTTCATTTCTGCTGGTGTTTTTGATCTCTGGCTTTTCTTTTTGATTCTTTCTTAGCATTTCCATCTCTCTGCTTACATTACCCATCCATTCTTGCATACTGTCTACTTTTTGCACTGGAGTTCTTAGCATATGAGTTATAGTTGTTTTAAATTCCCAATCTGATAATTCCAACATCCTTGCCATATCTGATGCTTTCTCTGTCTCTTTAAGCTGTGGGGGTATTGATTGATTGATTGCCTTTTAATATGGCTTGTAATTTTTTTTGAAAGGTGGACGTGATGTACTGAGTAAAAAGAACTTCAGTAAATAGGCCTTTAGTAATTAATATAGTAGTAAGGCATTGAAGGAGGGGGAGTGTTCTATAGTCCTATGATTAAGTCTCAGTCTTTTATGAGCCTTGTCCCTGTGCTATGAACTTCACAAACAATTGTTCTTTTTTCCTCCTCCACCCTCTTTAGGGTGGCTAGAGGGGACTGGAGTAGGGTATTTCTCTTCCCTTCATGTAGAAGGCCAGAGCAGACTGGAATTGGGTATTTTCCTTCTCCTGGGTTGGTAGGCTCTGATTAAACCCTAATGGGTTAGGATCTGGTAAAATAGTGTGTCTGGAGGGCAGGCTTTGTTAAGAGCAGAATGCTCTGGTGTATTTCCAAGTGATTACTTTTCTCCTCTTCCTGCCAGAAGCAAGAGGGGATTTTTTCCAGTCTTCATCCGGAGAATGTGACAGAGCTCCTCACAAAAGTATGGGGGCCCCTTATGACTATTTCCTTGCTGTTTTTAACTCTCAGCCTTTCCCACACTGAGCCTCCAGCAGTGTCCTTTACAGTCCAGATCTTCATACCCTGGTACTTGTTCCCACAAAGATTTCTGCTCCAGGAAGTTGTGGTTCTCTGAATATACCTATCTGTTTCCAAGTTTTGGGGCAGCAGTTTGCCCTGTGATCTCACTTCTCTGATGGATCTAAGAAGAGTTGTTCATTTTGAGCTTTTGCTTGCCATTAGGAGGCAGTGATGACTTGTAACCTCTTTACATGCTGGACTGGAAACAGAAATCCATTACCTTCTTTTTCATTTTAGTTTTACCATAATTAAATTCCCTGAAATTGCATATTTTAAGAAATCTTCATATAAAGATTCATACTTGGTGTGTTATTCTGTGACTTGATTTCCTTGCTTAAATGTATGTTTTTGAGAACACATGATACATGTTACCATAATTGGCTTTATCACTGTTGTATAGCATGCCCGTGAATGCATATGCTACAAGTTAGTTGTCTATTTATAGAAGAAGAGTTTTTGGGTTTTTCTGTGATGCATAATGCTGTTTCTGCAGATCTCTTGGAGAACATTTGCAAAGAAAGTTGCTTTCAAGTTCTTTGGCTCATGGCCCATAGTAAGAAATGCATTTGTGTCCGTGTGTGTGTGTGTGTGTGTGTGAGAGAGAGAGAGAGAGAGAGAGAGAGAGAGAAGGAGTGAATTTTCACAAGGTAATACCTAACTTTATACCACGTAAAATGTACTGTGATAATTTTTCTGTTCTATACTATTTTATTTAATAAAGGTGGTTAGAAACTACTAAATTGAGTGAATCACTATCCTAAGTTTATAAAACACTGCTCTAGTATATGTATCTGTAAATAGAATTGCTGGATTATGGTCACGAAATGTTTCGATTCACAAGATTATGCCAAATTATTTTTTAAAATGATCGAACCAATTTCCTGTAACTCAAAATTCTTATCAGCACTTAGTATTCATTCATTCATTTTTATTGACGTGTAGTCGACACGCAATATTATATTAGTTTCAGGTATATAACATAGTGATTCAACATTTATGTACATTAGGAAGTGATCACCATGATAAATCTAGCTACCATCTTTCACCATACAAAGTTTTACATATTTTTAACTACATTCCCTATACCATACATTCTATCCCCATGTCTTATTTATTTTATAACTGGAAGTTTGTACCTTTTAATCCCTTCCCCCTGTTTTGCATATCGACCCTCCCATCCCCTTCTCCTGCCTCTCTGGCAACTACCAGATTGTTCTCTGTGTCTATGAGTCTGTTTATATTTCATTTGTTTTTAGATTCCACATACAAGTTAAGTCATATAGTATTTGTTTGTCTCGTGTATTTCACTTGCACTTTACCCTCTAGGTCCATCCGTGTTGTAAATGGCAAGATGTTTCTTTTTTATGGCTGAGTAATGTTCCAGAGTGTGTGTGTGTCTGTGTACCACATCTTTATCATCTGTTGATGGGCACTTAGGTTGCTTCCTTACTTGGGTACTGTAAATGATGCTGCATACCTAGGAGTGCATACATCTTTTTGAATTAGTGTTTTCATTTTCTGTGGACAAATACTCAGTAGTGGAATAGCTGGGTTGTATGGTATTGATATTTAATTTTGAAAATGTGGTGGTGTGAATTTTATCTCATAGTTTTAATTTGCATTTCCTTGATTACTAATGAATTTGAGTATCTTTTTATAAGATTTTAGTGTATCATTTTCAGTGAAATACCTATCGCTAACTTTTGCCCATTTTCTAGAGGGATTTTTGTCTTTTTTCTCATGAATCCAGAGGACTTATTTATTACCATCTTTTCCCAGTTATATGTGGTTTTGGAAATATTAATATCTTCTGATTTGTGGTTTGACTTTTACATCTTTTAATCTTTTGATGGACAGAATTTATTTTAATGTCATTGAATTTATAAAACTTTACTTTATAATTGTCACACTTGGGTATTTTTTTCTTTTCGACCCTAAGGTCATAAAGACATTTGCCTGTAGAACTTTTCATTATTATAGAAACAGTACATGTGCATTGCAGAAACACCCCATGGAACCTACCTCCTCTGATATCTAATGGCTCTAATGCGGGTCCTATGCCCACATTGTAATCAGCCTCATGCATAGGGAATGAGTGCCCCATGATTAGTTTATAATTAGGAATTTTTTCCAGGTCACTGTGAGAGGGGAGGTAGGGAGGAGTTTCAGCACTTGAACAAAATTGCATTTCCGATGGCAAGGATTGTAGGGAACATGTGTTTGGTGGGCAACCAGTGATGTTTGCTTCTGAATAGAAAGTTGGGAACAGTGTCTTGGAAATTTCTTCTCATACAGAAGTTCTGAAAATTAGTGTGAGACAGCCAGGAAAATAGATGATCTCAATTTTCTTTTGGTAATTAATATTTCATGCCATTCTTAAAACAATTAATTTGGTTCTTAAGATTTGCAGAGCAGCACATATCCCATTTTACATTTCTGTTTCACACCGCTAGTCTTACTGTAATTACCAGTAGCAACCCCTTTCATTCTCTGAAGTGTCATTATATAGTTACCTTAGTGATAACCTTTTCTTGGCCAAACTATATTCTGACTCTATTTTTATTCGAACTCTGACTTGAAACAGGAAAACTTTCATATCAACCCTTTCCACACTTGAAAGTGCCTTTACTCTGAATTCCCTTAGGCCTTGAGTATTTATTATTTGAGCTGTGTAATGTCCTATTCATTGCTCTATTCCATAAACATTTATCAAGTGCCATGCACTGGACTTGGCTGGAGGGATGCAAAGATGAATGAGAGACAGATTTTGTACTCCAGAAGCTTATTGTAGAGAATCGTACGTGAAGAACATTGTTTTCTTACTGCATCTACAGTTTTATAATACGCAGATAGCTGTCTGTATAGATTAAGTGGGCAGAGGATACAAAAGGGAATGGGGTTACTCCTCACCCTCCTGCTACCTCTGGAAAGAGGGGCGGGTCACAGAGGTTTTGTGGAGGAGCTGATGCTTCAGGTGATTTTGAAAATGGATGGACATGGCTGAAGGGGAGGAGTTGGGACTGCAGTATAAGCAAAGGTCCTGCTTGGTGGGGGTTCCTCTGGTGCACTTGGGACTTGAAGCTATAGGTGGAGCTAGATACAGAGTCTAAGATCTAGTCAGAGAGTCTTCTGGAAAGCCGGGGAGGGGGTTTTATTTTGGATAGCTTTGATCATGCTAAGGACAATTTACTCTGCCTTTTAGGTGATAGGGTCCCATGGAAGTATTTAACTACTTTGGGTATTTTAAATACCCCAGAGTTGAAAACCATAACGTGTTTAAGCAGAGAAGAAAAGGATGAGGTTTGGGGTTCAGAATATCATTCTGCCTGCAGTGCAGAATATGAGTCAGGGTGGAGTAAGACTGCAAATAGGAAAATGTTAGAACACGGTCCACCTCTTCACTCAACAAATGTTAAAGAACCTGACAGTGTTTTACATGGATGGACTGTTAGTTCACCAAGAGCAAGATGGGGAGGACTTGAATGAAGCAGGGGGTGGAGGAGGAGGAAGTGATGAGAAAAATGGAAGTACCGTCAACGAAGTCTTCTTGCCAATGCAGCAGGGTGGTGACGGAGAGGGAAGAGTCCAGGGAACTGGCAGGTTTAGAGATGAGGTGGTGATTGACATTTCCATTCACCAGGAGCGGGGAATGTAGAGGACTAGGAGCAGGGTTTAGGAAAAAAGAGACAGTCCAGCTTCTGGCCCGTTGAATTGAAAATGGAACATGGAGGTGGAGTCGTCTGCGCTGCAGTTCGGTAGGTGGCGCTGGAGTGCAGGAGAGGAATTGGGGCTGGGACAGACTCTTGACAGCCATTGCATATACGTGAGAGTTGAGTCCATGGGAGCAAAGAGATTTCCTGGCAAATGGGTAGTGTGAGAATGAAGGGGGGTCACGGGTAGAACTTGAGGGAATGCCCGCATTTAAGAGGCAGGCAGAAAAGGAGGAGCCAGCCACAAATGGGAAGGAGTAGTAACCAATGCAGGAGAAAGCAATGGCTTTGTGAAGGTTTCAAGAAGAAAAGAAGGCTGAATTGATCAGAAATTGAAGAGAGGCCAGGGAAGAAGGGACTGAAGAGAGTCTGTTTCATTTTGAAAGTTGCTGCGGACTCTGGCCATGGTTGGCTTTTTCCATTGTTGACTCAGTCATTTTTAGGGAGTATGAACCAGGGTTGTAGAATAATCAGAAATGAGCAGAGACCGTAGCTAATATGCTGCTTTAATGGTGTTCAGTGACAATGGCTGGTATGTTGTGCCCTGTCCAGGAAGCTCAGGTGGCCTTGCTGTGGGCCAGCCCAGCGAGTCTCGCCTGCTCCCCACTTCCTGCCATCCCCCATGACTGTCCTCAGGGGTCCCTTCCTGCAGGCTGCCACGGGGTTGGGGTACAGCCTGACAGGCATCCCCTTTCTTTCTAGATCACAGCCTTTCCCTGGCTTTAGGGTTTGGGGGCCAGAATCTCTTAAGATGTTCAGAGAGAGAAAGAAAGTAAGCATTAGGGAGTTAAAAAGCTTGCAAAGGCCATGGGGCCTTGGGCGCTGGTGTGCAGTTTCTGGTTTCCTTCTGAACTGAACCAGTAAAGTGACATTTTAATTTTTGTATTGTCACTTCTATTCTCTCTCTCCTTCTGTAATGCCTTTTCCCCCTGCCCTGAAGTTGCAGCAGAGAGCGAGGCAGCAGCACAGACCGAATAAAAGCTGCCTCTCTGTCTTATGTGCCAGAAGATACACGACTGGGCTTTCATCTCCAAGGATCTCGGGGCTGAGGAATGCTCTACTCTGTCCAGAAATGAGCCCCCCCCCCCCCCGGACCACTAAGTAGAGCACCTTTGGTGTCTGTCCTCCTTGGTGCTCACTACAGAGAACTGTGCCGCACAGGGGCTTAAAGCACACTTCATGTGCACGTTCAGATGAAGAAAATACATTTTAGAGGCACTCTGCCTAGGGAGTGACATTATATCGGTGTTAATGTGAGTGACCTGAGGCCCAAGCCAGTGAGTGAGCCAAGATTTTGCATAAAGTGCCGAAGGGGAATCGCGCACCTTTTGTTATTATTCCAAAGAGTGAGGACGGTAAGGTTCACAGGCATAGGGATGTAAACAGAGGTTGTTTACTATGGGATTCATTTGATGTGGTTAATCAAACAATGAGGATATTCACGAACTCTGTGGAAGGTATCAGATTCTGTCCTGCTGGAGATGGAATAAGCAGTGGTGGCTGGCTTGGCTGTCAGAGCTCAAGTGCTACTCACGGTAATTAAGAGGCCATTAGGGACTCCATGGCAACAAGGTGACATTTGTTTTTCTTTCATTCCCTCGAATGCCCTCCTGGAGATGTCAAAATAGAATTTCTGTCCCGTTCATTTTATCCTTGCTCAGGGAGATGTTGATTTCCTTTCCCTTCTACTTCAGTTTCCAGTGAGGCCGAGAGCTGCTATAACCAGCTTCTCACGGAGAGCCAGACTCCAGGAGGATTTGCTGCATGAGGGCTGGGCGGGTAGGGCTCTAGGGGCTGTGCCATGGCAGGGTCCTCCAGCCCTAAATGGGGCTGCCTTTGCCCCCCTCCATCAGACATTCTTACTGAAAGGATAGAACTTTAGAGAAAGAACACCAGCATTTAAGAGGCAGGGTGAAAAGGAGGAGTCAGCACCCAATGAGAAGGAGTAGTAACATTACGTGCAGGAGGAAGCAGGTGGTTTTGTGAAGGTTTCAGGAAGAAAGCTGTTCTCAGTTTATCAGAATTCAAAGAGTGGCCAAGTAAGAGGGGACTGAAGAGACTATTTCATTTGGCAAATAAGAAGCCATTGTTGATGTTGGTTGTCTTGGAGGAGTATAAACCAGGGTCACAGGATGAGGCATAAGTGAGAAAAATAGAAGCAGTTTTGGGGAAACTTAAATGTGTCTGCTGAAACCAATGGAGAGCAATCAGAAGGGCAGGCACTGGGGTGAAAAGTGATAGTAATTGTAGCTTTCCGAAGGCCAATAGGAGGATGCATTCTATTAATACGCAGTTTACAGGAAGAGGATGCTGAACAGCTCCTCTTTGTGTCTCTTGAGTCCAAACAAGATTTCAGTGAAAGAAAGGAGACCTGATTGGGTATAGTCCTCACGCAGTATGCCGCAGACTCAACATCTTCAAGGGGGTGCACAGCTGTCCCACATATAGCTGAAAACATGCGCATCTTCTTCCCCAGAGAGGAAACTCCTCTGAGTCACTGCAACCAGCTCCAAGTGCATACTGTTGGGGTGCTCATGCCTCCTTGGGTGCTGCCATAATGTGTATGTTCTGTAACTGCGGGCTCAGCTGTAGAGTTAGCCCCCACCAACACACTTTATATGAGATAGTAGGAGAAAGGGATGGGAATGAGGGGAATATTAATGAAAATTTATTTGTTTATGCAGCAGAAGCAAATAAAAATAGGTAAATGTTCTAGAGCCAGTTTTGATCAGAGGACTCATGACTTTCCCCCTCTACTTCCTGTTCCATGTTCTTCTCACCTTCAGCCAGTACCTTTGTTGTTTGAGGTTCTTTACCCAGTGGTGTGATTCTAATCTTCATTCCTGAGGGCTCTAAACCCTTGGTAGTCCTTTGTATATTTGGCTAGTGTGGTCTTCCCTTAACTAACCAGCAGACACAGCTAGGCTAGGAGGCCTACAAGGTCCCCTAAGTTCCACCTGTACTCCTTCCTGCTTGCATTGCATAGGAGTAATAACCCTGTTTCCCCTTGATAGTGAGTGTTGATCTTTCCAGCGAACAACATTACCCTCTTTACTTGTTCACTTAGATCCATGAGAAGTTCCGAATGGCTGGGTAATAGTAGTAGACTTTGATTCAGTGGAATCATTGTGTGTCCCTATATGAAAGCATTTCTTTGCTGGGTGGTAAAAATCTCTATAAGCAACTAGATCACTGATTTGCAGGGATGGGCAGCAGCTATTTTAGGAGTGGATTAAAGGTATTATAGTGAGAGGTGCCACCTCCCACTTCTACTCCTTGGGTACCGACTCTGTATTTAAGCTACGGGTAAGAGCACCATATGTAGTGGACCGGTTCAGAGCACTTTCTGCATCCCGTGGGACAGCGCTGGAACATCACAGGCAAAGACAGCATTCCAACATCATAAGGTAATGACTTTCATCAGGTACCGTTGTGGAACTATTGATAGACTAGTCCGTAAGGCCAGCAGTTTCTGGATAATGGCATAAGACCAGAAAATGCTAGGGGTATAGCCCATTGTCTTACTCCATTTGCATAAAGTGAGGTCACTAGATAGAAGCCAAGTTATGTCTGGTAACATGACAGTGAATTAGACAGTCAGTGATGGCAGAACCATGGTGGGTATGGAAAGCAAACCCACATCCAGAATAAGGATAACTCTGTGGCCCCTCCAAGATGGAAGGGGTCTAGTAATCAACCTGATACCAGAGTAGAGAGGCTGGCAAGTTAGACACTCAGCAGTGGTGATAGCCAGGTTAATCTGGTGAAGGGCAGTCCATGTTGTTGATCCCACATAAAGCTTTCATTGTGTCCACTATGGACACTTTGGTCATGAGTCTGTTTAAAATCATGAGAATGGCTTTGGAAAGAGGCTGGCTGATATGCACAGGGTGTCACTGTGTTATTGAGAACAGCAGGGGCCCTTTGGTTGAGTATTTACGTGGATCACAGATATTCTCATTGATCTCGTTCTGAGGTGTTCACTTACATATTTCATCCCCACATCTCATCTGTACTCCTCCAAGCATACCAAGGAGAGCCATTAGTGAACAGAGCTCACTTTTTCCCCTTTAATCAAGACGTCATGGGGCCTTAGGTGTGGGATGAGAGAAGGATGGTGATTAGCAGGAGTCAGCAAATTGGGAAAGTGAGGTCCCTTTTCCTACAATGTATTTGTGACTTCAGGATCCTGTGTGTGCCTGTTTGCATGCGTGTGTATGTGTGTGTGTATCCATTCATTGATGGTGGAGGGTTACCAGGCACACCTGATTTTATGGCTGGGTGGATCAGATAACTCCAAGCGGAATAAGGGCATCTCAGGTAGCGTGGTCCTCTTGTCCTATGGCTAGGCATAGCTCATCTGGTAAATGATGAGTCGAAGCAGCATGCCCAACTATGTGTACGTTGTCTCCAAATTCCAAAGAGGCTTCCCAACAATTGCACCTCCTTCTTAGGACTAAGTGGCATAAGGTTGATCTGCTTGTTTTTTATTTGGATCTTGACCCCACAGAAACTTTTCTAAGATAACTCAACATATATTCTATTTCATTTCTGGATGTTTGTATCTTACTGAAACATCTGGTACACTTGGCACTTCTAGTTTTGTAAACTTTGTTAGCATGATACTGTTAATGTAACAAACCAACTATAGGTCTTCTGTGGGAATGAGACAAGCTTGATTTTTATAGTTGAATTAGGGGCTCAGAACGGGAGAGGTAGTATCATCCTAAGGTAATGCTGTAGAGGTGTACTTCTGTCCCAACAAGGTTAAAGTATACTACTTTTGATATTCACTGGTTATTAGGAAATAGAAAAAATTTTCAGGTTAATAGCTGAAAATCAGGTGTCAGGGCTTCTTTGAATCTGTCCTAATATATCACATCTGGAAGAGCATCTCTAACTGGAGTCCCGTTAAACTGTATTAAATATACCATGATGCAAACTCACTCTCCAAGGCCCTCCACCTCCTGCACCTGCCAAATTGGCAAGGTAAATGGGGATTTGACTAGAATCGCTTTACTTACATCCTTTGGGTCTGTTGATGTTAGTCTTCATCTCTGTAATTTTATCAGAGATTCCATGATGCTCTTGGGTTACTATTTTGCTAGGGAGAGTAGGCTTTCAGCTTCTGTTTCCCACAGTGATAATCTGTAGTTCACAGATCTGGGAGCAAGTTCTTTCCTCAAGAACTCAGAAAATAATCACAGATGGATTTGGGGTCCCACTGGGCCTACCATGAAACAGATTCAGGTCAAAAGTCTATTTAGCATTGCTCTCATATGTTCCCCCTCTGACTCATGGATCAGAATAGTGTTTTGGGTTTCTATATATTAGAGTTAACTTAAAGTCAGTGTTCAATGATTCCCCCCAAGTTCTGGATATTTAACTTTCTCTAGGAACACAGCCATCTAAGGAAATGACCTAAGTATCTTGAGGGAGCACTAGGAAGAGGGGAATCATATTGTGTACTTGCGGTATTATAGGATTTTTTCTCTCACAGTGATTTAGCCTCCCCTTCATTGATTCAAGAGCTTCTAGGTCTGTGAACTGACTCGAGTCTTGGATTTGGCTGAAGGGCTGGAACTCTCATGGTGGCGTAAGTCAGGTCTCAGTTTATGAAGACTTGATTTTCCCCCCAGATACACGCATTTATAGTAATGATAGCTAACATTTATTGAGCACCTACTCGGTGCCAGACATCACCTTAAGAGCTTTACATATATCAACACATAATCCTTATGGCAGCCCTATGAGCAGGTGGGACTTTAATCTCTGTAGTACAGGTGAGGAAACACACAAAAAGTTCAGCAACTTTTCCAGGTTAAGTGATATGATTCCTCATCTACTTAAGGTCTAGGAGCTTCATAATCAACTACCTTTCACCAGAGATGCCTGTGGGTCAGAGCATTGTGACTACTGAGCTGGCCGCATGGCTTACTATGGTAAGAAGCCCAGTTTGCCTTCGTATGTGGGTGTGTGGGGGAATGCCACTACTTAATCTTTCTCACTTAAGGAGTCTGGTCTCCACATTGAAATGAGTAATCTACTTGTCCCCTAATAGGATCCCTAACTCACAGAGAATGGCCTTGGCAACACATTTCAGAGATTCTTGTATTCCCCTCACTAATGTATTTCTCAAAGTCTTGGTGAGGGGAGTGTCATTGGGGCTCTCTTGGGGACATAATTAGGGAGTGGGTTTAGCAGGTCACACATGATAAATCTACCCTGACATTCCTATTCCTTGAAATGATTCTGCTACTTCCTTTTATAATTTCCTGAAGAATTTCTGGCATCTCAGCCCCATAAGTACGGGCAGTTGTGGTGGCTGGGTGTCCAGCCTCTCAAACAGCAGCATTGCTAGCTGCGGCAGCTGGCCTCTGGAGTCCTTAGCTGCTGGTTAGTAGATGTAGGTAATTTCACCCAGTATACCGTGTGTCCTTTTCTCCTTCATCTAGAATCCATTTCCACACATGCTGGTCAGAGTTTTGTCCCTATAATGTAACAAAGTCTTGCAGTCTTTTGGAGTGAAGAAAGCCTTGGGGCGTGCTGGGGTCCATCCTAGATACTGAGGAGGACTCTGAGAAATGAGGAAAACTGACTTCTTTTGCATAGTAATTTCCTTCAGGGATTTCAATAAAGAGTCCTCAGTCAAGACCAGATCAGCCTTATCTCACAGGGAAAGGGAGACTGCTTCTGCTGACAAGGGATGCTCATGGTTTGGGGGTTCAGAATATTCTGAATAATCATGGACCTCCACTTTAGTCCTTAGGGGGTTCCACTCTGTATATTGGTGCTCTGACTTTTGTGTTAGATACTTGGCAAAAGTGAGAAGTCAGTTGTCGTGGTAATTTGATAAACCCAGGATCAAACTTCTTGGTTGGTTTTGGCTTTTTGAGCCCTATGATCCTAGGAGGTAAGAGGTGTTTTTTCCCCCCTGTTTTTGTTGTTTTGTTTTGTTTTGTTTTTAAGCAGAGTGATAAAAGATCCCTGGATTTCAATCCATTGCTTGAACTGAGAATTTAGGAATTTGGGCCTATCATTCTTACTCTCCTGTTGAAACTCCCCGTGGGAGTTGGAAGCAAGCAGCCCGCATCACCTTTCTTGAATTAAAGGACACCATGCTCTTAATCATTGTAGTTTGGGTTCCCCAGGGAGGCTAGATTGCGGGTGGATGTTAGAGGTTCTCTTGGAATTAGCATCTGTGGAAGGAAAGGGATGGAAGCAGGACTGGCCAGAGGGAGAATTGAGCTGTGATGCAATGGGAGCTTCACTTGATCCTGTAGAAAGTTCTGAAGGTGAGATGATCCTTAACTGTCATCCTAGGAGGAGTGAGGGGACAAGCCTTTATACCCACATGTCAATCAGTAGTGGATGTGGCTGTCCCAGAAAGGGTGTGATGATGAAGCAGCTTTCTTGCGCCAAAGTAACCTCCAAAGAGGCTAGCAGCTGAGGTTTTCTGCTGGTCACGCTCCCCATCAGCTGGGATAATGAGCCTTTCCTTTCTGGAGGAAGATCTAGTGGCATATAGCATCTACCACAATAGCGTACACTCAGCCATTCAAGGACTTGCCTTCAATGGTTGCTGTTTTCCAGGTGACCGCAGGCAATAATGATTTGATGAACAGTTTCAACACTGTGCTCCTGAAACTTCCAGAGCCTCACTGTTTATTGGATTTTCATTGCCTTAAGCCCCAAAGAATCCAGATAACGAGTCAAGATTCCCTCGGTTTCCCTAAGGGTTTGATGCCTATCGCTACTCGAGTATCAGTTTCTGAATGATTTCTTCCTTGGAAGTAGCGAAGAAATAAAAAAACTTTGGATGATTAATGTAGAAAGCCAAATGCATTAAATGAAAAATGGGTAGTTCTTGGAGGGCTGGAAACTTGAGCTCTGGGCTGTGTCGCCAGACTCAAACCCAAATATATGTCGCACAGTGCATTCTGGGAGGATGCTACTGCCCCTACCGTAGCTACTGTTGGCACCAGTCTCTATAGCCCACACCATCAACACCAGCATCGGCCATTGGGTGCCAGCATTAATGCCACTGCCACCAGAGTGTCCTGTGTGATTGGCAGAGAGTAGGTAAAGTGCAGTCCCTTCCCCTCTGGGGAAACAGTGTCTGGTGTTTTCCATTCTATAGTAGGAGGAAGGCTGCATTTACTTCAAAGACTTATAAGATGGGGACTTTTCAGAACACAAGAGGCTAGAACACCGGATGCTAGGCAACCAAAAGTAAGTAAAAATGTTCGCTGTGTTGTTAAACAACAAACTTGACCACTCATTCTATACCTTAGTCACCATCCTATCTCTTTTTTCCCCAACACAACAGTATCAAGCTACTGCTTACATTTTCATTCTAGAAGACAATAATTTAACTTTCCATATCTCCCTTTACTATACATTTGCATGCTTCTCATCTTCCCATCCTTGCAATGTAGTTATTTTCGATTCTCCTTAGATTAGTATGTAATGCTTTCATTATGTGACAATCTGAGTTACGTATTTACTGTGATTATTTTTCTTTTACCGCATAACTTTTTAGTTTCCCTGAAGTTGTTAATTGTCTTTGTTTGCTTTGCTGTGTAATCATCATTAATTTATCCCCACATTCTCCCCCAGCTACGTGTGTCTCCTTTGAATGTGTTCACATAATCTACCCGTTTTATCTTCAGGTCTTTTCTGAAGCCTTTTGTCCTGTGTCTCCCTGGATCTGTTGATCCCCAGACCTGCCCTGTTGTCCAGGGCAGTTCCTTTTCTCTGTTAACCTGGGGATTTGCTCTGCTTCTTTCTTGTTTCCTGGGACATGTGTTCTTTGGGTTACTCTGCCATTTTGGCAAAGCATATTTTTGAGTAGCTTTCTGAAAAAGGATGCAGGAGGAGGACAATTTTTGATATCCTACATGTCTGAAACGTCTTTATTCTGCCCTCCGCATGCTGTACAGGGTGGCAGGATAGAGAACTCATTTGCCCTCACTCAATCTTTGAGAATGTTGCTCCATTATCTTCTGGCTTGTGGTGCTGCCGTTGAGTCCAAGGTCATTCTTTTTCCTGGTCTTGTGTATGGACCTTTGGTCCTCCTTTTGGGGAGCTTGTAAGGTCTTTGTCCAGAATATTCTAAGATTTCATAATGATGCATCCTCAAAATGGAACAGATTTTCTTTAATTATGGGTAATATGCTTGAATTATTTTGCAAATGATTTCACTACCCCCACTTTCCTCTCTCTCTCTCTCTCTCTCTCTCTCTCCCCCTTTTATTCAGTTGGGGCTCCTAGACAGGGCTTCTAATTTTCTAGTGCTTTCTCTCCTATTTTTCATCTTTCTGGTTTTCTTGCTCTGTTTTCTGGACTATTTTTTCAACTTTCTCTTCTAACCTGTCTCTTAGTATATTTTTAAAAATTTTGGCTTTTAATAGTTTTAATTTTCAAGAGTTTTTTGGTTTTTTTTGTTTTTGTTTTGTTTTCACACATTGGTCTTGTGTAGCATTCTCATCATGAATCATGGTATCTTCTCTTATTTCACTGATGATGATAAACATGTTTGGAGGGAGGATTTCTTCTCTTTTCATTGCTCCTTCCTTCAGGTTTCTGTTTTCTTCTTTGTTTCTTTGGTGTCTTTCATGTTAATAAGTGACTGGTGACTCTTGGCCATTCATTTTTGAGTGTGAGCTTCTTAAAGGTAGGAGCTGACTTTTCTTTCTGCTGACTACTGTACCCCAGTTAGGCTGCACATACGAGAAACCTGACTGCAGAGGGCAACCATGTAAGCTTTTATTTTTCTCAGAATAAGAAGGGAAAGACAAGCGTGTCAGTGTTGGTGTAGCCGCTCTGGGAAGTTATCAGTGACTCAGGCTCCTTGCAGCTTTCTCTAGCTTGTGGTCTCGAGATGGCTTCATCTTTAGACATGTACATATGCATTCTAGGAGCGGAGACAAAATAGGTTAAAGGTAAGTTTCAAATCATTCTTTACTTCTTATTGGAAAAACAGTAGTTTTCCCAGAAGCCCTATGGACTAGAACATTGCTTACATTTTTACAGGACAAATACAGGGTCATGGCCAGTCCTAGGTGCAAAGCATTCCAAGGTGACTGTTTATAAGAGAGCACATTTTGATCAAAATGAAGATTCTTGTTAGGAAGGAAGAAAGGGCACATGGAGAGGTGAATGGCAGTGTCTGCCAGCCCAAGCATGACGTCTGGCACATAAGTATCTGTTGAATGGATGAATGAAGAAAGACAGGTCTACAGAGCAGGGATACCCACATGCCAAGAAACAGAGACATTTAAAAATTGACATGTGGGTTAATTGTGCAACACCACTGTGAACAATTAAGAATTCTTTGTATTTTTGCCACTATAAATATGAATAAGAGTGGATTCTCTCAGAAAATGCCATAACCAAAGGCAAATGGGGCCAGTTTTGGCCATTAAATCAGAAGTCCCTAATCATTAGTGAAGTAATCTGGCATTGCTAGTGTACAAAATTCTGTCCCAGTAACTAAAATGGGAGAACTGTTGATTTTCTCTGAACTCTAAGAGCCTGTCTTTTTTTTTTTTTTTTAAGATTTTATTTATTGATTTGAGAGAGGGAGAGACAGAGAGCATGAGCAGGGGGAGTGGCAGGCAGAGGGAGAAGCAGACTCCCTACTGAGCAGGGAGCCTGACTTGGGACTCAATCCCAGGACCCTGGGTTTATGACCTGAGCTGAAAGCAGACGCTTAACCGACTGAACTACCCAGGTGCCTGAGCCTGTCTTTCTATGATTCTCTTGTTCTCATTCTTCTGAATTGTCATTCCCAGTTTCATGCTTTCTTGCCCATTCTCCACTCCCTTGACCTAGCTTATCCATGATGGATGATATGGCCCATTGCTTTCTTATAAGTTGGGTGTTGTATGTGTACATATGTGCTTACATGGGCTCTGAATATTTCAGACCTATGTGCTTGTCCCAATATATCTTTTGTGAGCAAACCTGGGAGAAGCTGGGAACATCTTCTCTATGTCCTGATTGTGGTGCCACGTGACCTGGGTGTCTATCTGAGGCTTTCTTTGTGGGACTGGAGAGATCAGATAGTAAAATTACTGGTGCTAGGAAAAGATCCCCTCATATTTTCTGAGGCTGTGTTTTTGTGGCATCCCCTTTGCTCTGGGCTGCATCTAATTTTAGGTCCCAGACATTTGAGAAAAGAGAAGCAAGTGCCTCTTGAAAAGTGGAGACCAGATGTTCCTTGCCAGCTGTGATAGACATCCTACACACCACCCGAGAGTTTCCCCAGCAGCAGACAGTGTTGTGCACACATTTGTCAGATGTTGATGCGTAGGAAGCCAGAGCAAGATACAAAGATTAGAGGACCTTTCCAAAAAGTCCGTATGTAGCCCAGAGGACTATATACTCAAATCAACAGTCCCCTAAAATAGAGTGAGACCACTGTCACTTCTATAATTTTGTAGTTATACTTGTCTCTCTAATAATCCCCTCTCCTGTGGCATTCCATTCAGATTCTCAGTTGTTCTTCCTAACCAAGTGTGTGTGGTTAAAGCCTGACTTTGGCTAATATGCGTAAGGGAAAAATTATTACTTAAGGTGTGTCAGCATTTCTTATCCACTGCACTTATTTGATTTGTGCGAAGTGAGACCTCGTTTTTAGATATTTCTGGAGAGTTGTAACTTCACTAAGAAAATGTACTTGACCTTCATCAAGTACATTTTCTTAGTGAAGTTATAAGCACATTTTCTTAGTGAAGTTATAAGCATGTGTGATTAATTATTTCCTTCCAGCATTTCTTAGTAGGATCTCAGGCTCACTCAGTGTCATAACAAATAACTTAAAAACCAAATCAAGGCACAGGATCCTATGATGTTAACAAACCTCTTTGCTTTTCTGTACATCTACAAACAAGGCCATAACTACCATTTGCTGTTGTGCTCATTAGATGTCTACAGCCACATTAGTGTAGGCCGTGTTGCAAATATTCTGAACCACGGAATCTTACAGATGCAAACTAGAAATTTCATTGAATACTCGGTTCAAGACTCCGCCACAACATCCATGGATAACGTTACAGCTTAGGGGCTGTTTGCCAGGAGCATGGTCTAGAGACACGGATTGGGACAGATACAGCCAGTACCCCAAATTGTTCTCCAAGACAGGAGAATAGGGGCCAGAGCTTGAAAGTCCAATGATCTGAGATCGGTAACCAGGGTCAGGAGAACTTAGGAGGCTGTTTTGAATTGTTGAAACAGAACTTTGCAGGTGAAGATTAGATTTTTCAAAACAATACTGACTAAGCCAGATGATAAATTTAAAGCTAGGGTGACAAGACAGATTAAAAGTTATCAAACTGGGACGACAAAGCACTTGTCAGTATGCAGAATTGTCCAGATTCTTGCCTGTCGGGGGTTGGCGGGAGTCCATGGCTGATCAAGGAAAAGGACGTGAGAGGAGGAGGCAGTAGCACACACAGCTTTATTGGGGTGCTACTTCCACAGGTGTGCATTGGGGGAAGTCCCTCACAGTGAGGTCTTCTGAGTCTATACCGTGGGACGGGGGCACTCAGAAGGGGGGCAGGGCAAGGGGACTCCCTGGGGAGGGTGGAATCAGAGAGGAGGGGGGTGTCTAGGTGGCGTGATGGGGAGCTTGGTGGGGAGTCTCTGAGTTAGCGAGCTCTGAAGAGTACCAGTGGCTTGGGGTCTTTATAGCCCTGAGGTTGGTCTTCTCTGTGGCCGGCAGGTTTGGGGCACAGTTTCACAGGGTATGCAAAGCAGGCAGGCTCTAGATGGCAAAAAGTCTGTTGATTTGGGCTATGTTTAAAACAATTGGATGTCGAAAAATTTAAGTTTGGCACCCACAGGCTTTTGAATTAATGGTCTCAGCCTGGTGTGCAGAAATAAACCTAGAAGCCAATGCACAGAGGCCATCTCTGGCTCCTTTATATGACACTGCCTCCTCTCGAGGTGTGGTGCCCATTAGTGCACTGGTCGTCGGGCTAGATCTAGCTTCGGAGACAGACAGACAGCAGGTCACAGCTATGCTGGGTCAGAAAGTCTGGGCAGGAGGTGGAGCCTCGTGGCAAAGTGGGAAGTCCAGGCAGACACGGAGAGTGAAAGAATTGTGCCCTGCACATGCACAAATGAACTGATCGATTCATACCTTCTTTGGTTTAGGTGACAAGGATGTAAAGTCCAGCCTCTGTCCTTGTAGAATGTATAGTTTAAAAAGTTGTTTAGGCAAAAAGCAAAAAACCCCAAAACCCGAGTGCAAAAAACGTGCCCCCCCCCAAAAAAAGAAGAGGCGATGGAGGTCTGAGCCAGGGTCATTAGTATTTCAAGATCTATGGTAATGGGCAGAAAAGAAAATTTGGAACATTGGTGAGGTAGAACTGCTTGGCACTACTAAACAGTTGGCTGTGGGGAATGAGAGCCAGAGGGAGGAGCCAGGGATGGAGGCTGGTTCTGTCTGGGGCACCTGGTGGCTGAGATACCATCAGCCTTCAGATCCACCCTTACTAGGGCTCTCTGCCCAGGCATGTCGTCCCTACACTCCTGTGACCAGCTGGTGGTTGAAAGCAGCAATGAACTGCTTTTTTTGAGCTGCTGCACTACATGACCGTATGTGCTGGTTTCTGAAGACCTAGGCCTGGGGTTAAACTAGCCATTGCCTGTGTCCTCCCCTCTCCCGAGTATGTAGAGGACTTCTGAAAATTGAGTACAGCATGCTTTGCTCCCTGTCCCAAGATTTCTGCTGAGATTCGGTGTGAGCTTTCAGTTCCTCCAGTGCTCCTGGATTCTAGCATGCTGATCTTCTTCTCCTTCTCCTCCTCCTCCTCCTCCTCCTCCTCCTTCGAGAGAGAGAGAGAGAGAGAGAGAGAAGCTCGATCCCAGGACCTTGAGATCATGACCTGAGCCAAAAGGCAGACACTTAACCGCTTAACTGACTGAGCCACCCAGATGCCCTGAGAGATTTTGAACTTTGGAATCTTAGAGCCAAATTCGATCTCACAGATTATTTAACATTCTCATTTTACAGATTGGGAAATGGAGGCTCAGAGAGGCACAATGGCTTTTTCAGCATCATAGCTGGTTGGTGGCCAAGCCAAGGGAGGAGCCAAGTGTGTCGCTCTTCAGGCCCTTGTTCTTTCTGCTGCCTTCTCTGCTCTCACTTGGCTCTGGTTCTTCAGCTGATGCTGATGCTTGGCAGCGTCTTGGTGACTGCCGCGGGGAGCAGGGAGTAGGTGTGACACGGATGGAGGGTAAGGAATGAGAAACAGGAGGGGGACTGTAGTGAGTCTTAAAACGCAGTATTGATGTTAGACCACAGCTGCTTTCTGTTGAGTGGCCTGAACTCTAGGAGTTTCCATGGAGGCTTCCTGGGGCAGGGCGGGGTGGGGGAGGGGGAACTCTGAAGCCCGCTGTGCCCCCTGCAGGCAGAAAGCACACCCACTGTTTTTACAGAGATGCTGGCCCAGTGTCTTTGCCAAAAGGCACCTTGCTCACTTTTCTGATGGATCTTTCTCAGCACCTCCCGATGCCAGACTGTTACCCAAATGAGTTTTTAATGAGTTGGCTTGCTCACTAGTGTGCATACTAGCAGTGCTCGCAGAGTGGGGAGCCAAAGCGAGTCTCTTTCCTCAGATGCCATCTACTTGTCCCATTTACCTTTGGTTTCTTATCTAGACAATTTACAAGGATTTGCTCATTGCCCTGTTTTCCTTACAACCGACTTTTAAAGCTCAATATATTCTGAATTTTTCTTTATGCGATGAAATATTCTTACAGATTCTATTCTTTGAGAGCATGATTTTTGCCATTTTTATGGTCTTCCTTCCCATGGCTTTGCTGTAGTTTAGTCAGCCAATTCTCTGTTGTTGGTCCTTGGCTTGAATTTTGCCCTGTTACAAATAACGCTTCAGAGAACGTAGTTACATGAGCCCTTTTGATCATCCCTGGTAATTTCCTGAGGGTGATTTCCCAGGTCAAAGGCTAGGTTACTCCTTGCCACACTGGTCTTTAGGGCAGTTTTCTCTCCCAGCTTCAGCAGTGTTTTAACTGAGTGTGGAGGGCTGTGATTGTTTTATGCATTGAGTTTCTATTTAGAAGGCCTAGGTACCCCCCATTCCCCTCTCTCCCTTCCTGATTCTCTTTCCCTCCTCCCCCTCTTGGGGCGTTTTGAGCATCCCTTTGCTACAGGACAGTTACAGGCTTTATCTCTGAGTTCCAGAGAAAGCAGCTGTCAGGCTGCCATGTGAGCAGTGAACTGTAGGAGAGCGGGATGCCCTTGAGCCTGAGGGAGAGGCTGCTGTTGGGGGGGGGGGGGCGTGGGGCCTGGCTGTCTCTCCCAGTGTTGCCGAACTGAGCTCTGCTAACAGACAGCCAGTGCCCCATGGGAGCCTCGCTGGGCAGCACAGAGCTTGATTTGCCTGAATGTTGAGGTTGTGAACCCACCACTTATAAATATGGGTGCTTAGATGGGACAAACCTTTTTCCTTCCTGCAAGATAAATTGTTTTCAGAGTTTTTCAAATACCCCCTATTTCTGGAAAACATTCTATATTCATAGAAGATCTGAATCATTGAGCACCAGGAGTAGCAAGGTCATGAGACTTTGGGATTCTGGGGTGTAAAACCTGTTCTAGAATGGTGTGTGACTCCATTGAAAAGCTGCACATTTCTTTAGTAGTATGATGGCTTTCCATTGCGCACTGACTAAAACCAGACTGGTTTTTAACAACATGGTGTATGGTTTGGCTCCTAGCCACATCCCTGATTTGTCTCCGATCACTTTGCCCTTTGCACTCCACCACACGGGCTTCTCTCCAGACAAGCATGGTCCCACCAGAGGGCATTTTTCTGGGCTTTAACTGTCCCATTAGGTTGGAATGCTCTTTCCCTTTGTCATTGTAGGACTTCTCATTCTTGTCTCAGCTGAAATGTCATTTCCTAAGAGAAACTTTCCCCTGCAAAGAGAAGCCGTTTCCCAAGAAGAAATAGCCAACCAGCATTTTACACCATCCTGTTCTCTGCTCCGGGCTGATCGCCATCTGAATTTTTCCTTTTTGTCTTCTCATCACTTATGGTATATATGTATGATGATGGAAGTAGGAGCCATATTTAAGTTGGTCATCTTGGTGTTCCCAGTGCCTAGAATAGTAGGTGGCTAATAATTGACACTATCTGTTATGTGTGGTGGAGTCAGTCAGGCACTGTTTACTGTTTAGGGCAGGTGTCCTCAGTAGATTCACTTGGGCTTTGAAGATCTGAGTTTTTTTTTTTTTTTAAGATTTTATTTATTTATTCGACAGAGATAGAGACAGCCAGCGAGAGAGGGAACACAAGCAGGGGGAGTGGGAGAGGAAGAGGCAGGTTCATAGTGGAGGAGCCTGACGTGGGGCTCGATCCCGTAACGCTGGCATCACGCCCTGAGCCGAAGGCAGATGCTTAACCGCTGTGCCACCCAGGCGCCCCTGAAGATCTGAGTTTTTTTTTTTTTTTAAAGATTTTATTTATTTATTTGACAGAGATAGAGACAGCCAGCGAGGGAGGGAACACAAGCAGGGGGAGTGGGAGAGGAAGAAGCAGGCTCATAGCGGAGGAGCCTGATATGGGGCTTGATCCCATAACGCCGGGATCACGCCCTGAGCCGAAGGCAGATGCCTAACCGCTGTGCCACCCAGGCGCCCCTGAAGATCTGAGTTTTAACCTTTACTCTATATTCAGTAATTCTGTGATCTTGGAAATACCGCTTATCTTGCTGTCTTTATTTATTAATTTAAAGATTTTATTTATTTATTTACTTGTTTGTTTATTTATTTATTTATTTGATTTGATTTGATTTATTTGAGAGAGGCAGAGAGAGAGGGAGAGCAGAGAGGGAGAGTGAGAGGGAGAAGCAGACTTCCTGCTGAGCAGGGAGCCTGATATCATGACCTGAGCTGAAGGCAGACACTTAACCAACTGAGCCACCCAGGTGTCCTAAAGAGTTTATTTATTTGAGAGAGAGAGAACACGAGCCAGGGGGAGGGGCAGAGCAAGAGGGAGAAGTAGACTCCCCGCTGAGCAGGGAGCCTGATGTGGGGCTTGATCCCAGGCTTCTGGGATCATGACCTGAGCCTAAGGCTGATGCTTAACCGACTAAGCCACCCAGGCACACTGTCCTTATCTTTAAAATAAGAATCATAGCTCTTACCCAAAGAAACCCTAGGGGTGCTTGAAGGAATAGCTATGGTAATAGATGTGCAAGCTCTTTGTGAACTTGCAATCCTTCAGGAAATGGAAATTGTCGTTACTTGTTTAGTGGAAGTTCATGGGACTGTCGGGGTGTCTCCAAAAGCTTGGGAATAGGGAAAATGCAGCCCGTTACAAAGAGTGGATTATCGTATCAGTGCACAGTGGGTCAGAGATGTGGGTCTTGCCTTTACTGACAACTGCTTCATTGGAAGCTTTATCATACCCATGGAAAGATTCTGCCAACTAGAAAGGTTGTTGGTTTGGTTGGAACTAGACAGAGAAATCTCCAAAAGGCAAGTCCTGACAATTCCCATCCAAGCATTGACTGGGAGGGAGACCCGGTTCCAGCCATTGGCTTTATCAGGTCCAGTGGCAGAATATCTGTGTTGTGGGGAAGATGCCTTCATCTCTCAGAGCTGGGTGCCTTTAAATGTTCATTTTCTCTGGCCAGTGCCCTGGTCTTGATTGCTTCCTCACCAAGCAACTCCTTGAGTGCATAACTTGATTTCCTGTGTGGTTGACCCAGAGAGAAAATAGGCTTGCATAGGAAAATGTGAGGCCCCTGTTACCTTGGAGGTGATATTTCCCACTCTTAATTGGCGATTGGCATTCTGGTATTACAGACTTGTCCCCATGGGTGCTGACTGTCTGGGGGAGATCAGCCTGGCTGGGGTGACTTTATCAGTGTACAGCTGCCCTGTCCGGGGGCTCCCACTAGCTAGCACAGCTTTCCATTTGCAATGTGATCGTGGTTTAATTTGATGCTCTCTCTGGAGATTCTTGACTGTAGTAATCAGATTTTGTGTGTGTGGCGCGTCTGCATGCTGTGTGGTCAGTAGCAAGAATTGAGGGTAGACATACTGGAAAGGGCCAGTAGGTGGCAGTAAAAGCTAGGTAGTCATTTGAGCAATGCAAATTAGACAAAATGTTATTAGTCTAATATTCAGCCTCCCAGGCAATTTACAATGTATTTGAGGTGGTGGTGAGGTGGTAGTGTTGCTTCTTGACCAGAAAGATGAGGCCTACCAAAGTAGCCATTTTCATCCCAGTTTTTACAACTTCCCTGAGTCTTACCACGTTAAGTTCTTTTTGTGAAATTCTCTGGCAAAATTAAAAGCTCTTAATTTATTATAGTTTCCAGATTTTATGTAGAACATAGTTTTATATATAGGCCGTAGATCAGATTGTCACTGGATTTCAGCAGGGAGCATCTCCCAGCTCCTTAATTTCTAGATAAGGTGGACCTTGACCTCCTTGTTTCCTGAACTTAGCAGAGCCTAATGCTCTCCTGAGACTTCCCATTCATGGCCTCCTGTGTCTCTCCTCCCTCGCTTCTATGGAATTTAAGGACCTCTGCTGCCCTGCTGCTCATTGCCCTGATTATCACATGGTACTTGGTTCTTTTTCTTGATTTATGTACCCACACACATACACACACACACAGGTCTGTTCAGATGAACCATTTTTGTGTGGCAGGGGACTTTACTAAAGGTTTGGAAAAGTCCACAGACAGCTTAAAATTGACAACTGGAGCTCCGTGGTCCTCTGCCACACCTGAAACTCTGATTCTGTTCTCCAGCCGTGCTGCTCCGTCCTCTCCTCTGTCCTGCTGCTTTCCTGCCCTTCTCCCCTCATGAGCAGCAGCCATCTCCTGTTTTTTTACAGACCAATCTTTCTAAAACCCAAAACAAATCCATCTCACATTCTCACTTGGTTTCTTAGATCCTAATATAAAGTTGTACTTCTCAGCCGGCCAGCGTGACCCTCCCCGATCATGCCTGTCTTGCTGTTGAAGCCACGTGGCCAGCGCGGCAGATGCTCCCCGCTCCCGCATGCTGGCCCCCTCACACCTTCCTGCTGTGCACACATCCTTGCTTGATGGTTCCTTCATCCAGCCGACTCTTCCTTCCAAACAGCTCACTTCTGGGCTACTTCCCCTGCTCCCTCAGATTTAGACCATACTTTCCTCCACCCCCCACTATTGTAATGAATTCCTTTTGATTAGGAGACAGAAATTGAGTGTTCTCATCCTGAATTGTCACTAACTTGGTATCACAAGCACATTAAGGGAGTTTAGATGGGCTTGATGATTGCGAAGCGTGAGCCTTCCTCAGATCTAATTGTGATCAGTGAAAAAATGATGGTCATTTAATTCAAATCAATTCAACAAAGTTTCATTAAGCCTCCAGAAGGAAATCCTTACCCACTCCATCATTCTCCAAACCTTCATTAGGCATCTGTTGGGTGTCGGATACCACATGGGGGCCGGAGGTGTGGGATGAAGTGGAGAGGCCCAGAGGTGATTGTACCTACAGTTGTGAAATCCAGGAGACACATCAGCGTTTGCGAAAGGAGCTCAGTAGCGAATGCGTGGCTATTAAAGCCACTGGAGCAGGTGATCTGTAGAAGATCCACAGATTGCTGGGGACCTGGACACATCCTGCTTTTCCAGCATTTCTTCTGTGAAAGGGTGGGTGCTCAGAGTGTAACCTTCCTCTTCTGAAGGGTTAAAAAAAATCATGTAGTATCTTTTATAATTGGTACATTTTCAAGTACTTCAAGGACTATCACAGTAGAGAGAACATATTGTAAAGAAGCCATAGATTAAATAAATATGTAGAGAAAATATATAACATAGCTTAGTTGCTTTGACAATTATTTTTCCCAAAATGCTTGCAGATTTGAGAATTACTTGAGGATTCACCCTGTGAGGAAGCTTTGAAAACTGGCAGTATTTTTTTTTTTCTCTTTTTTATTTATTGGAGAGAAAGGGTGAGAGAGCAAGAGAGCACAAGCAGGGGAAGGGGAAGAGGGAGAAGGAGAAGTAGGCTCCCCACTGAGCAGGGAGCCTGACCCGACCCAGGGCTCCATCCCAGGACCCCGGGATCATGACCTGAGCCGAAGACAGATGCTCAACCGACGGAGCCACTCAGGCGCCCTAGTTTTTTTCTCTTCTACTATTTACGTTCTGGAATTGAGTTAAGTTTTGCTAAGAGTTGTTCGGAGCACAACATTTTGTGGAGGTTATTTTAGCAGAACTCTGCAGAGAAGCTTAGGGTTTTCTCCCCTAACGAGAGCATTAGATTGTGCCCGAGTGACTGCTGATCTCCCCTCAGGCTAGCAGAACAGTGTTTCTTCACAGTTAAGTTGTGGTTGTCAAAATTATAGCAGCCTTTAGCTAATAAAATTAAAGGTCGATCTCGTGGCACAAGATTTTCCTTTGGAATTCCGTGCACGTTCTCTTTGGAGAACTCAGTGATGGATGTCGGAGTGAGTTTGGAACATTGCCTTTGAAGTTCTGGCATATAACAAACAGAGCAGGAGAGGCATCTTTTTCCTTTTCTATACCTGAAAGTGAGAAAAAAATGAAGAGCAACAGAAAGGTAACCTCACCTTCCCCAAGAAGATTGATGCGTATTTGTATACGTGGGGAAAAGGAAGGAGGGTGTGCCTCCTCTAACTTAGAACTTCTCAGACTTGACTGTCTGAGCTTCTTGCTACGGATGGTTCCTGACTTACAGTGGGTCGACTTAAGACTTTCTGACTCTAGAATGATGCAGGAGCAGTGGACATTCCGTAGAAACCATACTTTGAATTACGAATTTCAGTTTTTTCCCAGGCTGGCAATATCCCATAGGATGTGCTCTCGTGATGCGGGGCAGCAGCCGTGAGCCACAACTCTCAGTCAGCCGTGTGCTCACGAGGGTGGACAACCGACACGCAGAGTTCTGCTCCCATGCAGCCATGAGATGTTCCACGCTTCATTGTAAGCTTTGTGTGAGATGATTTTGCTCAACTGTAGGCTAATATAAGTGTCCTGAGCACATTTAAGGGAGGCGGGGCTAAGCTGTGACGTTCAGTAGGTTAGGTGTATCAAATGCATTTTGGACATAGGATATTTTCGACTTACGATGGGTTTATCAGATTGTAACCCCACTGTAAGTCAAGGAAGATCTGTACTTACTTTGCCTTCAGATTTCGGGACCCTGAGCCAACTTATTAAATCCGACTCCATCAAGGAGAAGCCTGGGAATCTGTGTGATGGACGGTTACCCCAGGTGATTCTTAGGAGCAGATAAATTTGAGAAACATTGTTGTAATTGATGAAGATTGTGGTGCTGCATCTTGCTCTAAGGAGAGCTCCTTCAAAGGCCGCCCATTCCCACTGATTCAAGGACTGATAATGAGCAAGTTCATTATTCTGCTTCATGGCATTCTCCCCCTTCTCGTTTCTCTGATTTGCCTCTTGTACACTTTCCATTTTTTTCTGTGCTCATAGGGTGAGCGCAGAGGTGGAATTGCATGACATAAGTCCATTTTGCTCAGCGTCTCCTGCAAATGCATTTGGTTGGTGTGTGAGGGGGAAGTTGAACATTCCTGGCTAAAATTCAGGGTTCAGAGGAGACTCTTAATACCACTTCTTTTTTTTTTTTTTTAAGATTTTATTCATTTATTTGACAGCAAGAGAGACAGCCAGCGAGAGAGGGAACACAGGCAGTGGGAGTGGGAGAGGAAGAAGCAGGCTTCCAGCAGAGGAGCCTGATGGGGGGCTCAATCCCAGGACCCTGGGATCACGCCCTGAGCCGAAGGCAGACGCTTAACGACTGAGCCACCCAGGCGCCCCAATACCACTCCTTTTAAAACTTCGCATTTTAGAAAATTAAAGGCATAAATGTATAATTAACCTCCATATATTCATCACCCTGGTTCAATAATGATCAACTCATGGCCAATTTTCTTTAGTCTGTACTCTCTCCCACATTGTTTTGAAGAAAATCCCAGAAGTCTTATTATTCATAAATATTTCAGTAGTATTTTTAAAAGGTAATAAGTATTGTTTTCTTCTCTTCCTTTCTTTTTAAAAAAAAAAAAACCTTTTTTTTTTTTTTTTTTGCAGTTTAGGTTTATAATGAAATTGAGGGAAGGTATGGAGATTTACTATATCCCCCGAGCCCACACATGCACAGCCTCCCCCACGATCAGCATCCTCCGTCAGAGAGGGCCCATTAGTTACAATTGATGAACCCACTCTGACACATCATAATGACACAAAGTCTGTAGTTTACAACAGGCTTCTCTCTTGGTGTTGTATGTTCCAGGGGTTTGGCCAAACATTTGGCCATTTTCTTTTGAACATCAGAATCTTATATAGAGACAAAACATGACAGACTGTAACTATACTTTGACAGTGTGGATAAGGGGGGCAAAGGTGGTAATTTATGGTTTTTCTTGAAAAGAGCTCAAAAAGGTCCCATTTCTTGCATTCATTATAGAATGGTGTTTCACAGTGGTAAATTGAGGTAGATGAGATTATGGGGATAGAAAAGAGCTTTGCAAGGGATTTGAGAGTGAGCCAAGAAGTGAGGAGGTGAAAGTGGTTGAAAGTTAGTTGTTTTTTCCATGGTAAAGATATAATAAAGCTCCGTGGAGTGTACATTAGAGTCCTGTTCACAATCTTACTGCTTAGTGGTTGGAGTTTGGGGACCCATCTCCTGAGTGCATGTAGTCAGAGGGTTTTTTTTTTTTTTTTTTTTTTTTTTTAGCACATCGCTGAAGTACCAGCTGTTGTTGAAATAATGTCTGTGCACCTATCTAAATAGTAATGGAATGCTAACCAAGTCATTTATTTGCTTTTTCTCCTTCTGCAAATCACAGTTGGGGAGAGGGATAAGACATTTGACATCTGATGTCTGTTTTGAAAACTAAGGACACAAACACACGTTATATAGTATGCGATTCTCTTCTCTTCCCACCCTTTGGAGGCGTTAAACATTCTAAGGTTTAAGATTCAGTAGAGAAAATTAATTTTTGTAGATTCTCTCCTTGGATTAGAATCCGGAGGTTATTTGAAATTAATGCAGTGTGAACCTGGAGCTACTCTGGGATTTACTACTGTGAAACTTGACTGTTCAATTACAAATACTCTGTGTGGTGTGAGGGTGATTTCATGGTGCCTGGTTGAAGAATGGAAGAGATGCCCGCTTGATGTAGCAGTATAAAGGGTAGCAAGTTGCACCGCAGTTACCATTTGTAACCCCAGCTAGTCCCTTTCTTCCCGCCCCCAACATCCCTCAGAACACTGTGATCTCTGCCGATTGCTATCTAACCCATTATTATGCCCAGGTAACTTAGCATACAGGTGCCTTCTTAGATGACATAAAATTGGTAATGTATGGAAATCTGAATTTGTTGAATACTTAAGGGAGGCAATTATTTGCTTTCTAGAGGGACTTTTTACTCCTTGAAGGATTTGCAGTAGAGTAATTAGTAGTTGATTTCTAGTTCTTTTTGCACATAGATTTTTCAGAGCACTTCTACTGGGCAAAGTGAGTCATAGCGAAGCATCAAAATTCAAACTATAATCTACGTCTGGTCTCTACCGGAAAATTTGCTTTTCAGAATTTTCAAGTCATTTGGCCCTGTGTAGATCTCCTCCTGTTCCCACCTTTATTAAGTCTTATGTAGTGCTGTGTGTGTGTGTGTGTGTGTGTGTGTGTGTGTTTGAGATTGCTTTGCTTCTGCTCTGTGGAGTTTTCTTCCGTCACAGTCTGGGAATGGGAAGGGCCTATTCTGTTATGCTACTATAGTCAGTTTTTATTTATGTTTTATTTTGTTATTTTTTTAAAGATTTTTTTAATTTATTAGAGAGAGAAAGAACAAGCAGGGGGAGCAGCAGTGGGAGAAGCAGGCTCTTTGCTGAGCAGGAAGCCCGACGCAGGGCTTGATCCCGGGACTCTGGGATCATGATCTGAGCTGAAGGCAGACACTGAACCGACTGAGACACCCACGCACCCCCTATAGTCAGTTTTTAAAAAATTTAAAATTTATCTTGCCGTATGAAATGCTTATGGAACACCTTGATTTTACTTTAAGATATGTTTTTGTGAAGTATTCAGTATTTTTGCTAGACAATTCTTTTGACCTTAAGTGTGATTTATTGTGGCTTATAGCCTTTCCCCCCGAGACATTAATGGCTTACAATTAAAGAGGATGGCCAAATAGAATTTAATACTCTATTTCCCTCTCCAGAAAAACATCCTTTCTTTGAAGACTTAAACTAGACTTCAACGTAATAAGAAGGTTTTCCAAACTAGATTTTCCAATATGTCCAAAGATTGAGCATTTTGGGAGGTAAACTCTCCTTTGGGTTTCTGAGTTAATAATTACTCATTTTGATGCTAAGAGGATCAGAATTCTCAAATCTGTGAATTTAGAGTTGCTTACCACAGCGGACCGCCTTGTGTATTTGTTTCTTGGACAGCTTTGCTTACGGTGTGCTCCTTGAGGCTGGCTTTCCTGAGGATCTTCAGAGCTCTGGCTCTGCAGTTTTTCCCTGCTTGGAATATCTCCTTCGGCTGCCTCTAACAGCCCCCTCGTTGCCCTGCCATCTGGTCTGCCTCACGCAAACGTCTCTGAGTCTGCTCTCAGAGAATGTGATCTAATAAATGTGGGGCATTGAGGCAGCGGACCCAGATTCAAGTCCAGAGTCGGCTACTTAATCGTGTGCGCTTGTGGGCGAGTTTTGTAACCTTTGTGTGCCCACGTTCCTCTCTGCGCGATGCGGGTGGTAATAATACCCGCAGGGAGCTTGTTCTCAGAATGAGGTTGGATGCTGCAAACTGCGCGTCATGTAGGCGTGGTAGGTGCTTAGTAGGCAGTAGCTGCTGTTCCTGTGACCTAGTGCACTCTCGGGAGCTAGTTTGTTGGTGAACTTGCCCTGGCAGTTGAGACTATATTTTACACACACACATACACACACATACACAGGATATTTTAAAAGTTAAAAGAGAATATAATAAACATGTGGTTATCCATCACTTAGTTGTTTTTTTTTTTTTAAGATTTTGTTTATTTGAGAGAGAGAGGAGAGCATGAGTGGGGTGGGGGGGAGAGGGGCAGAGGGAGGGGGACAAGCTCCCTGCCGAGCAGGGAGCCCGACCTGGGGCTCGATCCCAGGATCCTGGGATCATGGCCTGAGCTGAAGGCAGACACTTAACCGACTGAGCCACCAAGGCTCACATCACTTAGTTTAAAAAATAAAATATTACCAACATCGTTGAAGCTGCCTTGGTTACCTATCCTAATTGCATTTCCCACGCTCCCCCTAAATAGTAACCGCTATTGCGAGTTTGGTGATTTTTGCCCTCATGTGTTTTACACTTTTACTACACATGTGACTGTTGTTTTCATTGGTGGTTAACAAGAGCCATGGGAGGTGAACTAGAACTGTTTGAGAAGCCATGTATGGAGGGGTCGTAGATCCCCAGCCTCACAATTGTCAAGTGTGCCGAAAGGGCAAAGTTCTGACACCTCCCATCAGAGGGGCCCAGCCGTCATGCCCTGGTTTGGCTGTTTGGCTGCTGCCTCTCCTGGAATGGAGACCCGCCTGAGGACTACAGCCTGGCCTCTTTGTCCTCTCCTGTACCATCGCTTAGAAAGAAATCACGCAGCCAGAATTTTACATCCCCGAGATCACTCTTGAACCCACTGACTCTGTCCACCCTCATTGTTCGTCTCTAGTTTGGGGAGTCTGGGCCCTTGGGTAACTGCTTCTCTAGCCTCTCCAACTCATTGCCTTTTTGTCTCCTCCTTGTCTACCCTTCCACTCCTTGTTTGGTGTTGCTGCACTGGATACTCAGTATTTGCATTTCTTAGAAAACAGTCTTCGAACCTTCCCCTGGGAACTGCTCACGGGCAGGGGCAGCCCCGGTCCCTGGGACCACCCTCTTTTTTGAGTCCTGGAGGGTCAGCCGCCAGCTGTGGGTGGCCTTGTCATTGGCACAGACAGCCAGTAGTTTGGAGCACGTAATTACCATAGTATCAATAGAGAGTCTTGTGATACCAACCACCCAGGTAGGTCAAGGACAGGTGTGCACCTCAGTTGGAGATTCAGCTAGGGGGGGTGCCCTGGATGAGTCTGAATATCCTACTGGGTTCCAACCATTTCCTTCAGCAGGTCATCTATCCTGCTGAGTCCAGCAGGGCGGCACACTGGCTTCCACCTGGTGGGGCTATAGGTTCAACTTCCAAATCCTTAAATACATGTTGAAACTGGAGCATTTGCTGTAGTTATTTATTCCCAGAACTCAGTGACTAGAAATGATGGAGTTCTTTTGACCTCCTTGGCCGCTTCAGGCTGGACAAGCTTACCAAGAGCTGTTGCCTGCATCTCTCACCCCACGCCATTCTTCCCTTCTTGACTTGGGTGCTTGTCCTTCTGGAGCTCCTAGCAGCAATTCCTCACTGCTACCCATTCCCTCACTCCCTTCCCCTGTCAATCACATTTACTCACTTGGTTTTCTTGGCCCTGACCATGTCCTCCTCCTGACACAGAACCTTACATAACTACTACAAGGGAGTAGCCACCTTTTCTTCAGTGTCTCTGCAGGAAACTGGCCATCATGGTAACTCTGACCAGTGGTGTTAATCTTTGCAGCATGTGAGCTGCCCTTCCTCCCTGTGCCCCTAGCTGTAAGGGAAAGTCTCCAAGTCTGCCACGGTACCACTTCTACATTGTGTTGTGGTTCCTTGTCTCTGTTCTTGATTGATCTTTTTTTTTTTTTTAAGTTTTTATTTTAATTCCAAGTAGTTAACACACAGTGTTATAACAGTTTCAGGTACAGTTTAGTAATTCAACACTTCCATACATCACCCAGTGCTTATCACAGTAAATGCACTCCTTAATCCCCATCACCTATTCTCCCCATCCCCCCACCTACATCCCTTCGGGTAACCATCAACTGGTTCTCTGTAGTTAAGAGTTTGTTTCTTGGTTTCTCTCTCTTTTCCCTTTGCTCATTTGTTTCTTAAATTCCACATATGAGTGAAATCATGTTGTATATCTTTTTCTGATTTATTTCACTTAGCATTATACTCTGTAGCTCCATCAATGTCTTCGCAAATGGCAAGATTTCATTCTTTTTATGGCTGAGTAATATTCCATTGTATATATACCACATCTTCTTTATCCATTCATGACTCAGAGGACACTTGGGCTGCTTCCATATCTTGGCTATTATAGATAATACCGCTATAAACATGGGGGCGTGCATGTATCCCTTTGAATGAGTGATTTTGTATTTTCTAGGTAAATACCTAGTAGTGCAATTGCTGGACCATAGGGTAGTTCTATTTTTAACTTTCTGAGGGACTTGCATACTGTTTTCCAGAATGGCTGCACCAGTTTGCATTCCTACCAAAAGTGCAAGAGAGTTCCTTTTTCTCCATATCCTCGCCAACACCTGTTGTTTTTTATGTTGTTGATTTTAGCCATTCTGACATGTGTGAGGTGATAGCTCATTGTAGTTTTGATTTGCATTTTTCTGATGGTGAGTGATCATGAGCATCTTTTCATGTGTTTGTTGGCCATCTGCATGTCTTCTTTGGAGAAATGCCTGTTCATGTCTTCTGCCTACTTTTTAATTGGATTATTTGTTTTTTGGGGTATTGGGTTTTAAAAGTTCTTTATATATTTTGGATACTAACCCTGGGTACATGATTAGCAAATATCTTCTCCATTCTGTAGGCTGCCTTTTAGTTTTGTTGATTGTTTCCTTTGCTGTGCAGAAGCATTTTATTTTGACGTAGTCCCAGTGCTTTCCTCAGGGGACATATCTAGAAGGAAGTTGGTACAGCCAATGTCAAAGACGTTACTGCCTGCATTCTCTTCTAGGATTTCTATGGTTTCACGTCTCACATTTAGGTGTTTAATCCATTTTGAATATTTATTTATGTATTTATTTTTAAAGTAGGCTTCATGCCCAACATGGATCCCAGTGTGGGGCTTGAACTCATAACACTGAGATCAAGACCTGAGCTGAAATCAAGAGTTGGATGGTTAACTGACTGAGCCTCCCAGGCACCCCCATTTTGAATTTATTTTTGTGTATGGCATAAGAAAGTCCAGTTTTCCCAATACTGTTTGTTGAACAGACATTCTTTTTTCCATTTTCTGCTTTGTCGAAGAGTAATTGACCATATAATTATGGGTTCATTTCTGGGTTTTCTTTTCTGTTCCACTGATTTATGTCTCTATTTTTGTGCCAGTACCATACTGTTTTCATTACTATGGCTTTGTAATACAGCTTGAAATCCAGAATTGTGATGCCTACAACTTTGCGTTTCTTTTTCAAGATTGCTTTGGCTATTTGGGGTCTTTTGGGGTTCCATACAAATTTTAGGATTGTTGGTTCTAGCTCTGTGAAAAATGCTGTTGGTATTTTGATAGAAATTGCATTAAATGTGTACATTGCTTTGGGGAATATAGACATTTCAACAGTATTTGTTCTTCCAATCCATGAGCATGGAATGTCTTTCCATTTCTTTGTGTTGTTTTCAGTTTCTTTCATCTGTGTTTTATAGTTTTCAGAGTACAGGTCTTTCACCTCTTCGGTTAAGTTTATTCCTAGGTATCTTACTGTTTTTGGTGCAGTTGTAAGTGCAGTTGTAAGTGGGATTGTTTTCTTGATTTCTCTTTCTGCTGATTTCTCTTTCCGCATTTCTAGAAATGCGGCAGCTTTCCATACATTGATTTGTATTCTGGGACTTTACTGAATTCGTGTTTCAGTTCCAGCTGTTTTTTGTGGAGTCTTTCAGGGTATAGAGTATCATGTCATCCGCAAATTGTGAAAGTTTGACTTCTTCCTTGCCGATTTGGATGCCTTTTCTTTTTGTTGTCTGATTGCTGTGGCCAGGACTTCCAGTACTATGTTGAATAGAAGTGGCGAGAGTGGACATCCTTGTCTTGTTCTTGACCTTAGGGGAAAAGCTCTCAGTTTTCCCCCATTAAGATGATTTAGCTGTGGATTTTTCATAAATGGTCTTTATTATGTTGAAGTATCGTCCCTCTAAACCTACCGTTTTATCATGAATGGATGTTGTACTTTGTCAAATGCTTTTTCTTTGTCTATTGAAATCATCATATGGTTCTTATCCTTTCTGTTATTGATGTGATATATCATATTGATTTGCAAATATTGAACTACTCTTGCAGCCTAGCAGTAAATCCCACTTGATCGTGGTGAATGATTTTTTTTAATGTACAGTTGGATTTGGTTTGCTAGTATTTTGCTGAGGATTTTTGCATCTATGTTCATCGAAGATACGGGCCTGTAGTTCTCTTTTTTTGTGGTATCTTATCTGGTTTTGGTATGAGGATAAAGCTGGCTTCACAGAAATGAATTTGGAAGTTTTCCTTCTTTTTCTATTTTTTTTGAAATAGTTTGAGAAGAATAAGATATTAACTTTTCTTTAAATGTTTGGTAAAATTCGCCTGTGAAGCCATCTGGTCCTGGGCTTTTGTTTGTTGGGAGTTTTTTTAATCACTGATTCAGTTTCTTTGCTGGTAATTGGTTTGTTCGAATCTTCTTGATTAATCTTCATATTTCTGGTTCTTATCCTAGATCTTATGTAGGAAAGGTTCTTTTTTTAAAAAAAAACCAACCTGGGTAGAACATTTATTATGAGATCTAGATTAACAAAATTTTAAAAATGTATAATACAATATTGTTAACTGTAGGCATAAGACATTCTTATAAAGAACTTTGTATGAGAAGAAACTTTTTAAAAAGATTTATTTATTTATTTTAGAGAGAGAGAGAGAGAGTGCACGCACGCAGGCGCAATGTGGGGGAAGAGGGAGAGAGAAAATCTCAGGCAGACTCCCCACTGAGCGTGGAACCCTTTGTGGCGCTCAATCTCATGCCCTGAGCTGAAACCAAGAGTCAGGTGTGTAACCAACTGTGCCACCCAAGTGCCCTGAGAAGAAACTTATAAAATGTTGAGGCTTCCTGAATCTGAACAGCCTTAGTCACAGAGCATTTAAGCAAAATCTAGAGTAGGTTAGATGCAGACAAGGTCAAAGTGGCTGGAGTCATTTTCCTTGGAACAGAAAAGGTTCAGAGATGAAGTCAGGCCATGGACGGAAGCAAGAGCCCAGCATAGGCTGGAGGTGGGAGAGTGTAGCAGTGAGTTCAGGCACCCAAGCTGGTGGGGACAGATAACAGTGCAGAGACAGCATGCTTCTTGAAACAGAGTAAAGCTGATATCAGTGTCTTATACTGACTGTGTGAGTCTTGAGGGCGGGGCTCACCCGTATGAAGATGCTAGCTCTGCAGCTGGCCAGTAGAGTCAAGGGGCCTCTTTCCGCTCTGTGGCAAACTCTCCCCAATCCTTGGCAAAGGCACAGCTTGACCCATTCTGGGTGCATGAAGACTTTTCATTAGGCGGATGCTAAGTTCTTCAAGTCTAGTGGATCTAACAGTTTAAGAGGATCTGATACAATTCAGACCCTCGTGTTTACCCCTGGGAAGAACTTCCCACCATTAGCAACATTAACTGGGCAAGCTGTTTTTTCTTGGGCACCTGCTATTGCAAGTCCTGGTGTTCAACCATGTGGGCATGGGCTTTGAGCACCCTGTAATCTGGTAGAAAAATCCACAAGTACAGAAACACCTATAAGGTAATGTGTAATAGAGGTGTTAATGCTACTTCCTCGTGCATAATATAGATGGTAGGATACTAGAATTGAGATCATAAAATATTTAATGAGATAGACCATTTAAAAAATCTTATAGATTTTAGTTTATATGCCTCATATTGATAACTGTACAAAAGCAGTATCACACGAAAGGCAGTATTTGAGAAGGAAGCAGCTCATTCTCCCTGATCTTGCATCCTGTTAACAGGGAACAGAAGCCTCTGATGCTTCATATGTGAAAGAAGTCCAGGTGGCCCTAACCTTGAACGGTCTTCCTGGGTCCTCTGATGCCTTCGCTTCTTCAGACTGTGCAGTTTTGGCTCTGAAAGCTTTGTGTCCTTTAATTAGACATCCTTACTTCTGTCTTGCCTCTTCTAGCTCTGGGATTTTTCTGATTAAAGCCTGGTATTCATTTTGGAGTATTTTTGAGCTCCCCCCACCCCGCTGCCATCTTGGCCAGTGGAACGGATTTCCTCACCATTCAGTGTGGTTATATGCCCCCTAGTTACTTTTTGGGTGGTATTGCTAGCACATAAACCTCACTTCTTCATGGATGTGTATACACAGACTTACGTACATACAGATGTTCTTGTATGTTCATGTATATATATTCTCATACACATCAGCTTTTTTCCTTGACTGCTTTCAGGCACATCTAAGAATGCTATAATTTTACACCCAGGCGTTTCAATACATCTGATTGTAGTCTAGTTCCTACAAGTCTGAAGAACCTGTTTGACCATTCCTGATCGAGAATGAGACACAGTAATTCCTGGGTTTGTTCCTTGTAGGACATGTGGCTTTTGAATTTGAACCACCATTTGCCTTCACCCAAACTACATATTCAGAAAATGGCTCTGTGTTTCTTCTGGCACAGAGTTGCCATTTACAGCCACACTCTCCGTTGTCGTGACTCCTTTCCACAATCCTTGTATAATATGGCAAGGGCCAGACAGTAGGGTTTTCTGCTAGTACTTCTTTAAGGCTTAGTTATTTCCTTCTGAATATCCCCTGGATAGCCCACTCAGCTGCACCGCCCTGCCCTGCAGTACTTCCCACACACTGGGGAAGGCGCTCTGGAGGTTGGACAGCACGTGGTTGTCTTCTCAGGGCTTCCACACACACTCTGCCCTCGGCCTTCTCCTTGTGAGCACTGCTGTGGCAAACCCGCCACCCCTCCTCACCTGCCCGCTGAGGTCAGTGTGAATGGGGCCAACATGTGGCCTAGGTCTGTAGTGCCCATTGGGCACAGGGCACAGAGGTCAAAGTGGCCAGGAAGCCCGAGGAGAGAAGGTAGCTGGTGGAGCTCCCTGAGCCCTGGCTGCAGAAGTGGGTCATTCTCAGTGGGGGCAGGCAGGGGCCTGTGTGGGCCATAGCCTGCGTCTCTGACCTCACATCTTGCCTAGTGTCCACATCCTGTGTTCTTCTCATTCTGGAAAGGCACAGTTTGGGACAAGAGGCCACTGGAGCCTGGGGCCCTGAGGAATTTTTTGTTTGTTTTGCTTTGTTTTTATTAACAGGTTTGTTGTGATATAGTTCACATACCATAAAATTCACCCCCTTAAAGTATACAATTCAGTGGCGTTTAGTATAGTCACCTATGTGCAACTGTCACCACTGCCAATTTTATAATATTTCCATCACCTCAAAAAGAAAGCCTACCCTTTAGCCACCACCTCTGCCATGATCCCACCCCTGCCTCTCCAGTGCTAGGGACCCACGAATCAAAGTTCTGGTTCTGTCTCTGTTACCTCATTCTGGACTTTCATATGAATGGAATAGAATATGTGGTCTTTCATGACTGGCTCATTTCACTTAGCGTGATGTTTCAAGATTCATCAGTGTTGTAGCACGTGTCAATAGTTCATTCCTTTTCATGGCAGCATAATATTCCATTGTACGGAGAGATCACATTTTGTTTATTCATCTGGTGAGGGATATGTGGGTTGTTTTTGTCTTTTGGCTGTTGTTGATAATACAAACATTTGGGTATAAGTATCTGTGTAGGCATCTGTTCTCATTTCTCTTGGGTATATACCAAAAGTAGAATTGCTGGGTCATTGGGTAACTTTAGGTTTAATCATTTCAGGAAACGCCAAGCAGTTTTCCAAAGTGGCTGCACCACTTTCTTTCTTGCCAGCAGTGTACGACAGTTTCAGTTTCTCCACATCTTCATCAGCCCTTGTTGATCTGACTTTTTGATTTTAGCCATACTAGTGGGTGTGAACTCATGAGGTTTTGGAATTTGGGGAGGATTTTCCCTTTCTAATAGTTTTAAAATCCATTGTATATAATTATATATATAAATATATATATTATTTAAATGCATAAGTAGATATAAAACACTTCAGTGTCTGTAAAAGTGTGACTGGTAAGATGTCCTATTGCCTATCACAATAATAAAGAATATTTCCATATTTGTTAATCCAAAATTCTTACTGCTCAAAACCAATGTGGGAAACTTTTTGTAATGAGTGAGGTAAGGGGAAGAGAAGGGTGCAGAAGTGGGAGCAGGGGGTATATTTTCAGGAGCAGGAATTGCTCCATCGCTCATCTCTGCGTCTTATGGCTCCATCTGTCTTTCAGGAGGACTGGCGTTGGCCCACGTGCTCTTCTTCTATCTGAAGTACTTGGTGCTCTTCGGTGTCCCAGCTCTGCTCATGCGCCTGGACGGACTCACGCCGCCACCCCTTCCTCGCTGTGTGAGCACCATGTTCAGTTTCACGGGGATGTGGAGGTCAGTAGTTTGGTTTATTAAAGCCCTTTGGGGCTGTCCAGTGAGAGGAGCCATGGCTTGGTGAGCTTCCGAGGGTTTGGGCCACCATCCTTTCTCTGTCCCTCACTCGAGGCACATTCAGCACTTGGGTTTCTTCATCTGTCTGATAGGATGACAGTCTGTGAGAGGTACGGTCAGGCTGTGAAGATATGTGAGATAAGAAAATTTCTCTCCTGGTCTATGTACAAATGCACATAGGGTGATGTCTAAGTGGTTTCTTACTAACTTGGGATATGCTGCAGTATATTATTTTATTGCTCTCTGTTTTTCTTGAAAATGACCTCTGTATATGTGGGACTGCCAATGAAAAACAATAGAATTAGGATAATAGCATAGGTCCCTATTAGCATTTACTAGCTCTCAGCTCTGGAACAATTTCCTAAATTTCTCTAAGTTTCATTTTTCTTTTCTCTTAAATGGGAATAATAATAGTGAGGGTGATAATACCCCTATTCAAGAGTTGTTTTGAATATTAAATAAGCTGATGCATTTCAGGCATTTGGCATATAGTAGATGTTTACAAATGTTAGCTTTTTATCCTTTTATTATTCCTAAACTTGGTGCACATGGATAGACAGATGTGTTTTCTGATTTTCTTACTCTTCTTGATTTTACCCCATAAACGTATGGCTGGCCTGGAGCTTTTGTTCCAAAAGATCCCTTAGTCCCCCTGCTGTTTCTGATTGTTGTTCTCCAGATGGGCTTGCTTGCTGCTGTGTTTCTTATCACTTCCAGTATGGAACAAGTGACAGGGCTTGCTTGTGCACTTGCAGCCCTAACAGGAAGCTCAGCCTGGGGACCTGCACAGTCGTGGGGGTCAGCACGTCTTAGGCACCTCCATTTCCCCCACCCCAGCCTCGGCTCTGCTCGGAGTTGCTGTTCTGGCCCATTCACATGGCACCTTCAGTCTTATATTTCATCTCCATAGGCAGAAGAGCTAGGACCCAGGTAGAGGAAGAGCTCAGTGAATGTTATCATATTTAATATTGCTATTAAAAAAGGGGTGGGTAGCCTACAACATTCTAGTTTTCCATAGAACCTGATAATAGATGCCGTAAGCCTCTGTAAGTGCATTTTATTATTGGTTCAGTTTGCTTCTTAGAATTAGAAATTTCATATGGTTATTGAACGTAATGTTAGATAATTGCTTTGATTTGTCCTTAATTACTTCATCAAATAGCACAGGTTGCCCAGTTTTAATGGCAGGGGTGGAGAATGCTAGCAAAGGGGTTCTCTCTAGCCAGGGGGACACAGAGTGGTTCTTGGTTAAAAGGTGAACCTGGTTGGGAGGCTCTGTTAACTTTTGACCTACTCATAAAATTAATTTACTGAACAAAGGGGTTGGGACCCTGCATGATTTGGGGTCGTGTCATCAGTGACTGGTGTGTGCCCAGCATGGTTCCTCTGCTTCCTTGTGAATACTTTGCCCTAATGCAGTTCTTGGGAAACATATTCTCCTAAAGGGCTTCTCGTGTCGGTTGGCATAATGAAAATCCATGACTCTTAGGCAGACATGCCGGCTCCAGGCTCCTTGTCCATAGATCTCAGCGCATTAATTATCACAAGAGGTGGTTTAGACTGTTGACTGTATTTCACAGTCAGAGTAGTTGTCTTCTTGTCCTTTATTATTTTAGTTAATTATTTTTTGGTCCAATACCCTCTGTTGTCTGTCTATACACAACAAAGGCAGAGAGAGCCTATCTGCCAAGACCTTTGTCATTTTCGATTAGAACTAGACTCAAATCGTGTAGACTCCAGGTTGTCTAAACGCTCCTCCCTCCCTCCCAGTTAAAGTTTTAAGACAGATGTGGGCGAGAGAGTCATAAAAGTTGCTATGAGCTGGAAGCTCTGGACTGAGCCCTGGGAGTGATGTGGTCCTGGGGGAAGTGTTTACGAGAGCATCTGACAGAATAACAAGCATGGTCTTTCCTGGAGTGACCTAGACTTTTATCCTGGCTTTTTTTTTTTTCCAGCTTACATGGGTGTAGATTTTCCCCTTCACAATTTTTAGTCTGCTGAAGGGTTTTCCAGTTTGCCAGTTATACATAGAAACACCTTGGTCTTCGTTCTTGGAACACAGTGACCATTCCACATTAAGTAGTTGAATTTAGGAAGGGAGGTCAGCTCTGCACTACAGTACACAATTTAAGGCTCAGAAGAAGTAGTTTTGAATTGAAAAAATAAAAATTATAGCTTCTCTTTTACACTGTTTGCAGATATTCCTCTGTCCTTCAGAGGAAGTTTACCATGTTCGTGTTCAGGATCTGGTAACCTAACCCTACAGTGGCCCTGGTCCCCACTCTCTAACTTTTCTCTGTAAAATGCACATTGAGGGAAAATAAAGTTTTGAATTTGTAGTTTCTGTTTACATCTAGCTTTACATTAATATTTCTGGGCCATCTGTCGAGGTCTTGCTGCAGACAGGGAGTTGCCCCCTCTTCCTGGATGTAGGTCTGGGAAGAACTGAGTCACAAACATGTGAAAGCTGGCCATGCACGTTATTCTGGGCAGTGGCAGCCAGTCATACAGTGACACAAAGGGAAGGGTGGATGGGAAACAGAAGGAAGAAATTTAAAAACAGTCTTCGCAGATTGTCTAGTGGTTACCTGGCCTTCTAGAAAGTCCACACTGAATGAGGTCTGTTAGTTTATTTATTTTAGATTTTATGTATTTATTTGAGAGAGAGTGAGCAAGAGAGAGCACAAGCCAGGGGAGGGGCAGAAGGAGAGGGAGGAGCAGACTCCCCACTGAGCAGAGAGCCCAATGTGGGGCTGGATCCCAGGACCCCAGGATCTTGACCTGAGCCGAAGGCAGACGCTTAACCCACTGAGCCACCCAGGCACCCCATGAATAGGTTTAGAACTGATGATGAGAGAGGAATTTTTAGCCTCCCATTTTAAAGGCAGCTTACACACCTGAACACTGTGCTGACTGATAGCAGCATATTTCAGTCCACTTAACAGTGAGAGAAGACTTGAAGCCAGCAGTTACCATATCAGAGGAATCTGAGCTCTACATCATAGAACAGATGAAATTGGCCATCAGCAGAGAGATAATGTTCCTTGACATGCTAGTTCAGATTGATCATGAAAAATTGCTCTTCACCCAGACGGCCCAGACCTGAAAGTTAGGACCTGATGGGTTTGTTTATTTATTTTTTTCCCTTTTAGCTCTTTTCTTTCATATAATTCCTGCTCAGATATTTGCGGGCATAACAAAACCCTAAGGAGTATGTGTATTCCCTCTTGTGTGATTTTTCCGTGGCCTTACAGACCTTAGAAATTGAGAATTTTCTGCTTAATTTTTAGGTTTCATGTTTTAATTTAGGTAGGCTGAGATCTGTAATGAGCATCTTTTGCCGGGAGTCATTAAAGATGACATTGCATGTCCGAGGTTTCAAATTAGAAGTCTGATCATGTTCCCCTGATTTGATTTTTAGCTATGGAAGCAAAGAGTGCAAAGTGATAGAATTTCCTGTGGCGGCTGGTGAGTTATGGGTCAATTTCAATTATCTCAGGAATCTCGCAGAGCTTGCCCTCTGCCTTTCTTGAATTATGATGCTCTCAGGTCTTCATAGGCAAACTCATGCATCACAGCTTAACCAAGAGAAATTTGGGCACTGCTAGACCTTAACGTATGGGGACATTTTGGGGTTGGGGCAGGGGAGCAGCCTGAACCCCTTCATTCAGTGGGGAATTGATTGCATGAAGTTTTAGGTCAATAGAAGAATTTAGGGCCCTCGATGGAGAGTTGGTCCAGGCCTGTGGTAGATGATGAAAACTAGCTTTACAAACTGCTGGCTTTATATCAGTCCTGACTTTGAATCACGTCTGACCTCAGGTTGCAGGACAGGATGGAGAACCTGGAGTTGGTGAAGTACACCCCATGTCTACCAGCACTGCTGGGTGGGCAGCAGGGGCAGCGTGAACATAAAGGGGAAAAGATGGAATGGGTGTCCTTAATAAGCGTTCACTGTTTTTGCAGGCAGCCTGCTAACCAAGATCTTGCTACTTACTAGTTGTGTGCCTTGGGCAAATAATTAAAATGCTCTGGACTAACTTTTCATTTCTAAAATAGAGATAATAATAGCACTCGCTGCATAGGGCCATGTGAGGGCTGACTGAGCTTAGTGTTTAGTAGGTCCTCAGGAAGGGCTAGCTTCTATATATATATATTTTTTTGCACTAGAAAATCTAGCAAAGCCGGAGGTGATGGAGGAATCAGCCTGTGGGTAGGTGGTGTTGGGGAAGCAGTGGGCAGTGATGCGACTGGCCGAAGAAAGGCTCTGGTCCAGCTCTGAGCCTGAGATGTGACAGGTCAGAGATAAAGGCTATGGTGGAGAAGTCATGGGCTCTCTGCCCTCAGAGGAGAGAGCTCAATCCAGTTGATTCTTCCTCAGTTTTCTCCACCGTTGCCTACTGTTGAATGAAAGAAAGACCCTTGTCATTAGATGATGTCTATATTCTCTTCTAGTTCTGTGTTTATATGAGCCCCAGCCACACTGGATGGGGATGACACCAGTCCCTGGTGGTGGAGTCCTGTCTCCCTCACTACCCACGTAATTGGGCAAAAAGTCATTTAACCTCCTAATGCCTCAATTTTCTGAAGCGTTAAAATTAAGCTCCTCATAGGGCGTGCCTCCTGGGTTTTTCGAGGGTTCAGTGAAACCAGTGCTACCGCAGGAACACAGGGCAAGGACACTGTAGACACCGTGATGTTAGCCAGTAATCATAATTACAGATGTGCAAGTGAACTTTATACTGTGTGTTTTTTTAATTTCCCAGAAAAGGCAGGCCCGATACCTTCGCTGGTGGAAGGAGGTGGAAAGTGGTAGAGATGGGAGGTAACACGTGGAAGGCATGGAATCCAGAACTAGAGCGCAGGGTCCTTGTAATCTGCACTGGGCTGGCTCTCCCTCACATTTAGGGGGTTTCTTTTAGCATACAGTTTCTAGCTACCAGACATTTGTGTCACCTCACATTTTGTCTTTCTGTCTTACCCCCTTTCAACAGACTCAGAAAATGTATTTCCGTCTCCCGACGGTTATATTTCAAAATCCCTTCACCTTCTCCTTCAAACACAGACTGCCGTAAATCAGAGTGGGCACCAAGTTGAAGCAGATTTTATGAACCATTATTATGTTTTGGTTCCTGGATTTATTTTGACTTCGAAGATAGATACTCTGCTCTCCTCTCCATTTCCTCCCTCTGTGGAGGCTGTCTTCAGCATGCATATTACTGAGCAAACTCTCAGACTGGAGGCTTTTAGAGGGAGCAGCTCTCTGGCACAAGAAACACCAGGGCGTTTTCTAATGGAGGACCCTCCGGCTCTTTGAGATCCAAGATCTGGAGATTGAGTGGCTTTGAATGCTGGCTCTACTACTTATTATCTGGTGACCTCCCTGTGCCTCAGTTTCCTTCTCTGGAAAATGGAGATGTGACCGTGCCCACCTCTGGGAGCTGACACCCTGAGTCACACCCCAAAGGAGGTGTCTCTGCTTGCTCACACCCCACCAGCCTGTGAGCCCTTTGAGGACAGTGATCAGACCTTGTTCTTGGTTAACCCTGTGTCCCCCAGCACCCTCCTCAGTGCCCAGCATTTAGTGGGTACTCAGGAACTCTGGGCTACAGGGAGGAATGGTCACTTCTCTCTGAAATCTTGATCACCAGGTCTTAGGAGCAAACTTTTCAAACTTCTTGATGCAGCAGCTGTGTATTTCCTGTGTGTAACATGCACCCCTGTGTTGTTGCCGCGGCGTTCCAGGCCATGGCCATGTTGGTACCCCACCTTCCTTACCTCCCTGTGTGCATCTCAGTGACTATCAGTAATTGGTGTGCCGAAATACTGCGTTGGCTTGCAGTTTTCTTGGGAACGAGTCTTCCTTGAAAGGAATGGGGAGTCGACACCTTTTTAACTTCATTCCTTTCGTTATTTTATCAGACATCCTGCCACATCCCTGAGAGCAGATGAAGGAGAGAGTTGCAAAGTTAAAGGAAGAAAAGAGATTCCATTCAGACTCTGATATAAGAGAAGAGCTGTTTGTCTCTGGGGACAGGATTTGTCTGAGGGAGGGGCTGAAAGAAGAGATCCTAATCCCTTGCAATGGAACCTGGGGGCAGGACTGGGAGGGAAGCCCTTCTGGAACTTGTCCTCACAAGGAGTAGTAGTAAGAATAATAATAGTAATGGCAGTCACAGCAGCTCTGGCATCTGCAAGCAGCAAACACATTCAGCCAGGCATATTTCTAAGTGCTTTGGTGTATGTATTTAATCCTCACAAAACTCCTCTGTGTAGGTACTGTTACTCCCACTTTACAAAAGATGGAAGTGAGACATAGAGAGGTTGAGTAACTCTCCTTGAATCACACAGCTAGTAAGTGGCGGAGCTGGGCTTTGAACCCAAGCATGTGGCTCTGGAGTCTGAGCTTGTAATCACTACCTTTTCCCGTCTCTCTAGAGAAACGGACCTGCAGTGAATTCCTCCAGGCTCTGGAGCATGGCTTGTGTGACAGGATCTGGAGCTTTGGGGGTATCTGAGAATGATGATCGCCTATGTACTGACTCCCTAGAAAGGGAGATGGTGCAGGGAAGAGTCAAGTCAGGCAGTTGGTTGGCCTCTGTGCACCAAGGGGTGAGGAGAAAGGGAGTTGCCATTTAACCCTGAGTCACTGAGTGCTGTGGGGTCAGTGGGCCTTCGTTCTCCTGTTACATCTCTTGTGTTATAAACAGCAGTCCAGACACAGCTGCTTGAGTGGAAGTGGGAGGGGGGTTCGCCTGGCACCAACATAGAAACTTGACTCCATTTCTCTTGCCAGAGTCTCTTGTGTGGAGCTGGGGCGATGGCTGTCCTCCTCCTACTGTGTTGCTTTATCTCACGTTGGGCTGGGTCAGATACTATTTGCCAACAGAAATGGAGAATTGCCCCATGTCTGCCAGTCTAAACGTCCGGGTCCCCAGCACTATCTTTCTCCTCTCCTCTCCTTTCCTTTCCTTTCCTTTCCTTTCCTTTCCTTTCCTTTCCTTTCCTTTCCTTTCCTTTCCTTTCCTTTCCTTTCCTTTCCTTTCTTTCTTTCAACTTTAGCACTGTCTTCCTTCTAATTTACACCTTCTCTTCAGCAGACTAGTGTTGTTTTTTGCTCCACCTCAGATCTGAGGATGAAATTCAAGGTGCAGCCTGCTTTTACCCTTAAATGCTCGTAGGTATTTTGATGTTTCAGTTTTACATTTGCATGCAGTCAGATCTCTCATTCTTTGCCTGTATAGTTTCGGCCTTTGGTGATAAGTTGAGGAAGTCCATTGGAAATGTATTTATTTTTATGTAAGGAGGAATTCCTACCTCAGAGATTCACAAGCTACTGAAACAGTTTTTCTGTAGATTCTCAAAAACCGGCTCACCACAGACTTCACGTCATCTAACACAGTGCCTGGCACATAGTAGGCACTCAACAAACAGGTATTTCCTGAGTGAAAGATGAGTGAACCTCTGTGCACCCTACGAACCTCTGCACCACTGAAGAAGAGATAAAAGACAAATTGACTTACATGTGAAGTGTGGGTCTAACTTCCAGTGATTAACCTGCCATCCTGACTGCATTTTTGGTGATATAAAATGCCATCTTTTGCCATATTATCTATTTCCTATGTTGTACCTGAGGCTTTTTCTGGGCCCACCTTGTGCAGCATGCATTCTGGGTTCTGTGTTTCTTTATAGTGTGAATGTTTCAATCTTTTCTGTATTGAATGACTTACCATTAGAACCCAAGAGGGAATTTGTGTTTCCTATGGGGTCTGGTGAAAAAAGAAGGGGGTGAGTAAAGAAAACTGTTCTTCTATTTTTCTTCATTGGAGACTAAAAACCAACCAACCAGCCAACCAACCAACCAACCAACTCAACCAACCAACCACCACCACCACCACCACCACCACCACCACCACCACCACCACCACAAAAACAGCAAAGTAAAATTTAAAGGACCTTCGTTGTTTTATGGACAGGGGAATAAAGCAGAGGCTGTCCTTTGTTCTCAGTGGACTGGGAAAGAGTGACACCCTGATCATGGAAAGTCAGTGGTGCTTGAGCAAAAGGAAACAATAAGGCTAACATTCGGAGTCCCCTAGAAAATAACAGGGCTAGGTAGGTGTCACCTGGAATGGGAAGATTATGCCCAAAGGGGTTCTGAAAAACTGAACCTACAGATTTTTGTCTTTGAACCTTCTGGAACTTCCCATCCACTGCTTCTCCTCTCTGTTCTGTCTGTCTCTGTTTCATACTGTATAATGGCTCTAGCCCTGGCCCTGGGAGTCATTTTGGCCCAGGATTGGGAGGAGCAGGACCAGGTCCATTACTCTTCACAGCAGGGGAAGGGAGGCCCTTGCTTCTTGAGTGAAGAAGGCTCCTGGTAACCCATATTGCCATTCTCAGTGCATGTTTACTAGGAAAGTTGGTCTAAACCGTGGTCAGATTCTGTATCATTTTTACTACTGGACTGAGGAATAGGACTCAAATAGTGTGTAATAGAATCATCTGTGAGGCTTATTAAATGGCCAACTATGAGCCTACCTCTAGATTGTGACTGAGTAGTTTGGGATAGGGCTCACTAATCTGAATTTTATCAAGCGACTAACATGATTCTGCAGTCCACAGACCACACTTTGAGAAGCATTTGCAACTGTCATCATTGGCTTTCTGAAGGAGGCCAGATTCCTTGACCCAGCTCAAGGCCCTTCCTGATCTGGTCCCTGCTACTGACTTTCATTCTCTGTATTTTTTAAAAAAGATTTTATTTATTTATTTGAGAGAGAGATAGATAGAGTTCGAGCAGGGGCAGGGGCAGAGGGAGAGAATTTCAAGCAGACTCCATGCTGAGCATGGAGTCTGACGTGGGGCCCAATCCCACAACCCAGAGATCACGACCCAAGCTGAAATCAAGAGTCAGGTGCCCATCTGACCAAGCCACCCGGGCACCCCTCATTCTCTGTATTTGAGTACTTGCCATGTGAAAGTCTAATGAGAAAGCGTGATACTAATTTAAAGACTAATTACAGATTAAGGTAGAATTGTGTATAAAGAGATTGGTTTTAGCCATAGAAAGCTCCTTTGCTGAGGTATGGATTGAACTGAGATCTGAAGGTTGAGTAGGAGGGGAAAGAGTATTCCAGGCAGCAGGGACAGCATGTACAAAGGCCCTGTGGTAGGAGTGAACATGGCAAGTCTCTGGTCTGAAGAAGGCTATTGTGGCTGGAGTGCAGAGTATGTGCTGTGATTGGAGTTGAGGCTGGATACAGGTGGGGTCTTCTGACCAATTACAACCTTGGAGGCCCTGGGAGAAATCAAGTCTTTGAATAAGGATTGAGACTTAAGGACTCTAGTGCTTACAGCCTGGGTGGAAGAATTTGAGCCTGTAAAGGAGATAAAAAAAGTATTGGCTAGAGAAGGCCAACTTTTCTAGGAGAAGGAAAAGCTATGGAGTATATTTTATTTTATTTTAATTTTTTTGAAGATTTATTTAATCTCCTGGGGTAGGAGGAGGTACAGAGGGAGAGGGGGAGATGTAACTGTCATCATTGGCTTTCTGAAGGAGGCCAGATTCCTCGACCTAGCATTCAAGGCCCTTCCTGATCCCATCCCTGCTACTTTCTGTCATTCTTTGTATTTTTTAAAAAAAGATTTTATTTATTTATTTATTTATTTATGAAAGGGGGAGGGGCAGAGGGAGAGAATCTTGAGCAGATTCCCTGCTGAGTGCAGAGCCTGATGCAGGGCTTGGTCTCACGACCCTGAGATCATGACCTGAGCCGAAATCAAGAGTTGGATGCTTAACCAACTGAACCACCCAGGCACCCCAGGAGTATATTTTAGAAAGAAGAGCAAAGAGAGTATTTCAAGAAAGGAGGAAATAGTCACCAGAGTCCGATGCTTCTGAGAGGTCAAGGGAAGTGAAGACTGGAAAATGCTTTTGGGTTTGGTCAACCAGAAGTCATTACTAACATTATCAAGAGCACTTGTTTCAGTGGAGTAAGGGGGCTGGGGGATAGATATGAGGGATTTCAGTGTGAAAGGTAAGAAAACCCTTGTCTCTTCCCTTCCCTTCCTCCACACCATGTTTGAGCTGTAGCAGACCATTTGGTGTCCTCTGAGGATGTCAGCTGCTTCACTTCTGCTCCACTTCCACTCACGCTCTGTTCATTCCTACTTCCACGTCTCCTGCTCTCACCTCACACTGCATCCTTCTTGGGATGCCCATCCTGGCTCTGTAAGGTTGACTTAGGTATCCTTCTGCTGTGCATCCATGGTGCCCTCTACTTCTCACTCTTACCATGGTGAGTACCAGTTGGCACTGTAATCTCCTGTCAACTTGTCTGTCTCTTTTACTGGGCTGTGAGCTCCTTGAAGGCGGGGCCTGCACTGTTCCTGTTATATTGTTCATGCCTGTTGCAGTACTGAGCAGTTAGTAGGCATTCGGTATATGTGGAGTGAACAGTGAGAGAATGAATGAGCATATAATTCAGTGATGGCTGTAATAATGCCTGTGGTAGGACCATTGTCACATATACGTCTCTCCTAAACAGCCCACATTGTTACTGATTATATGACAAAATATCACTGTTAGATAGTTGGTAACGCCAAGTCATACCACACATGATCTTAGCCATACAGGATTCCTCTCTGTAGATGTAAAACATGTCATTGTTCCTGTCTTATCCCATGTGTGAAGAACAGAGGAGTATAAAAAGTGTTCGTTTTGTTTGCCTTTCGGAGGCATGTGCTTATGCATCAAATACATGGTAGAATACGATGAAGCTCAAATGACTTAGATAGTAAGTGTGTGCAGAGTTCAGAGGCAGGGAGACTGTCTCCGGCTGGGCTCATCAAGCAAGATGTTCTGAAGGAGTTGGCATCAAGAGTTAGACTCATTTCTTCATTATAGTGGCTTCTATGAACCAGACGCTGTTAGGTTTGGGCAACGCAAAAGTGTACGTGATAAAGTCCCTAAACTGTCAGAGGAATGGGCAAGGAGTAGAGTAAGAGGACTAGGCAGGTGGCCACATATGCTAAGTATCCTGCTAGGCAATTTCCTATACATCGTGTCATGGATGCAATGTAGGCACTATCACTCTAATGTATAAATTAAATGTAGCTTCTCTATTATTTTTGAAGATTTTATTTATTTATTTGAGAAGGGGTGGAGAGCAGAAGCGGGGAGGAGGGGCAGAAGGAGAAGTAGGATCCCTGCTGAGCAGGGAGCCTGACACGGGGCTCAATCCCAGGACCCTGAGATCATGACCTGAGCCGAAGGCAGCCGCTTAACCAACTGAGCCACCCAGGCGCCCCTGTAACTTCTCTATTTTAAACAGCTGATCTACTCTTCCTCATTGGGATAGCTGGGAATGGGCTTAGAAAGGGGCATTTCAATTTTAAAAGCCAATCGGTATTTATTTATTGAGTGCCTAACTAGGCACCAGGCACTGTTTTAGGTCGTACGTATTAAAGTAGTGAGAAAACAGAAAAACATCCTGCCCTCATAGAACTTCCATAATAATAATAGTCTGCTTGAATAACTTCCCAATAATAATAATAATAATAATAATAATAATAATAATACAGTAAGCAAGACAAGTAAACTACATAGAATGTTCGAAACTTATAACCATTATAGAGAAAAAAATAAATCAGGGGAAGGGGACAGGGAACAGCAGGAGTTTTCGCCGTCAATGGGGTGATCAAGGGAGGTTCACTGAGAAGGTGCCGCTGGAGCAGAGACCTGAATAAGTGAGGGAATGGCCATGTTGGTGGCCGAGTAAAGAGTTTTCCAGCGCAAGTACTCTGAGTGCAAAAGCACCAGGCAGGAGAGTGAGCCTGGGATGTGTATGGAGCGACAAAGCTGCCAGTAGCAGTGAGACAGAATGAACAAGAAAAGTGGGGTAGCAAATGGGTGTCAAGAGAACAGGGAACCATTTTAAGGCCTTTGCCTTTTATTTTTGCTTTATGCTTTTTAAGCTCTGTTTATAGGTGCACTCATTTAGGGGTGTTCTGTGTTCTTGATGAAAAGTAACCACTTTATCATTTTATGATGACTGTGTTTATTGTTGTTGATATTCCCTGTCTGAGGTTTATTTTGTCTGATATTAATACAGGGACTCCAGCTTTCTTCTGATATGTTCTCATGGCATATCTTATTCCATCTTTTTATTTTTTATTTATTTTTTATTTTTATTTTTTTAAGATTTTATTTATTTATTTGACAGAGAAAGAGACAGCCAGCGAGAGAGGGAACACAAGCAGGGGGAGTGGGAGAGGAAGAAGCAGGCTCGACCCCAGAACGCCGGGATCACGCCCTGAGCCCAAGGCAGACGCTCAACAGCTGAGCCACCCAGGCGCCCCTCCATCTTTTTATTTTTAACATTATAATTAAAATGAGGTTTTTGTAGATAGCATAGAGCTAAGTTTTGCTTTTTTATCTAAATTGACAACCTCTGCCATTGGGGCATTTAGACCATTAAGAGTTTGGTATTGGTTACATTTAAAGCTACCATCTTGATAGTTGTTTTTTTCCATCCCATTTGTTATTTTTTTAAATGCCTTCATACTTATCTATCCATCCATCCATCCATCTATTATGGTAACATATAATGTAAAGTTTACTATTTTAACCATTTTTAACTGTACAGTTAAGTGACCTTACGTATATTTACATTATTCTCCAGTCATTACCACCATCCGTCTCTAGAACTTTTTCATCTTTCCAAACAGAAACTCCATATCCATTAAATAATAGCTCCTCATTCCCTCTTCTCCCCAGCCCGTTTCTGATACTATTAATTTCTTTGTGTAGATGTAAATATTCCGTTTGGCATTATGCTCCCTTCTGCCTGAAGAACTTTCTCAGCCTTCTGGTCTGCTGGCTAAACTTTTATTTATATTTTTCTGAAAATGTCTTTATTTTGCCTTTAATTTTAAAAGACATCTTTACTGGATATAGAATTCTATGTGGACAGTTTTGTCTCTCCATTATCTTCTGGCTTGCATCGTTTCTGACAAGAAGCCTATGTAATTGCTCTGTATATTCTGTTTCTTTTTTTCCTCTAGCTGCTTTCAAGATTTTCTCTTTATCTTGGCTTCAGCATTTTGACTGTGACGTGCCTAGGTGTATTTTTCTTTGTATTTATTTTGTTTGGAGTTCTCTGAGGCTCTTAGATCTGTGGTTTATTATCTCATTAATTTTGGGAAGTTCGTGGACACTATCTCTTTGAATAGTTCTTTCTTACCATTCCCTTTTCCTTCTGGGACTCCAATGACACATATGTTAGACTGTTTGATGTTATTCCAGAGCTCTTTGATGCTTGGTTCTGACTTTTGCCCCCCCCCCCCCTTTTTCCTCTTTGTGTTTCAGTTTGAATACCTTCTGTTGGCGTATCCTTAAGTTCATTGCTCCTTTTTTTATCATGTCCAGTTGTCTTCAGATTTCAACCTAAAATTGTAAAGGAAGATGAGGATTGACATTGGAGTTGGCCTCCCATGGAGGTCATGGTGACCTTGACAACAGCAGTCTTAGTAAGGTGGTGGGGGCAAAAGCCCCATTAAAGTGGACTCAGAGGACATGGGTCTGATCTGACCCCAGGAATCCGTGTGGGGGTAATGAGGGGAAGCTGGTGCACGTGGTGTGGTTAGGGTCCAGACTTCCTCTCTTCCTGACTGAGTTTCACCCCAGTTCTTCTTGACTAGGTAGATCCCTTTGAGTCTCAGCCAGGCCCTTGCAAGGTTGTGCACTACACTTTGCAGTGGACTCACTTGCCATTCCTTACAGGTGTCCCTAAACCAGGTGTACTGGCCCACATCTTACTACCTTCAATGCAGGAACTTCTGAATGTCTGCTTGTGCTAAGGTTGCTGAGGAAGGCTCAGCAATGCTGACTAGGCTCTTTCCTTCACTCTGCCTAACAATATTCACCCCAGTATGGCCACCCTTTGTTGTAAAAAGCATCCTGCAGGTGGTCTGTCAGAGTTCCAACCAGAAAAAAAAGCCAGAGCTTCTCTGCTTGGGTTTTTACCTCCACCTATATATAACCTTCCCTTTTAGGACATGTTTCTGAGTTCTTCTATTCTCTTCCACCTCTTCCCACAGTTCACTGTGTCACAAGAGATAGGTTTTCTACTTCCTCCTCCTACCTTCTCTTTTGACATTCTTCTCTAGGGCAGGTAGCTTTAAAGCCCAGCTCTTGTAGGTAGAAGGGGGTATTCTTTCTGTAATACAGAGAAAAATATTCAAAGATCTGATTCAGTTAGACATAATTCTGAATTTGTGAGCGCTTGGATGAGGACTTAGGGGGTGCTGGGAACAGAATACATGGTTTTAATTTTTAAAAAGTCCCTGTCGAAATTAGTTATTCTTGTAATAGTATTGTTGAGTAAGGATTTAGATGTTATCATCACTGCATGAGAACCAGAGCAGTAAGTAAGGTGTCCAAGGTCATGCAGGTAGCACATTTTTACTGTATTAAAATCTAAATCCTAATCCTTTCAATCAGGAGGTTTAGATGCACAAATGCATTTGCTTGTACATGACTAGGTGAAAATTCATACCTTCAGTAGCATCATGAGTGAATAGATTCCCCTTTCCTATTATACCAAGAAAAAAGGCAAAAATATTTGGTGTCATCATTTTGTAAGTCCTGAGATTTCATTCTGCTGTAGCTACAAGTTTATTACCAGCCACTTTCTCTTTGATCCACCTGACTGTAGTAGACATTCAGAGGCTTTTCCCTCAAAATGCTAGCAAGATGCTCTGATACGGTCCAACTGCTTACCTATTGAACGAGATGGATACTCTGCCTTCTAAGTATTGTAAACTATAGTCGCCTGCAGGATAAAAGTTAAGACTAATTCTCTGCCTGTCATGCTTGAAAGTAATGTTTTATTCTTAAGTATGACAGGCAAACCTGGCTCCAACCTACTATTTCAAGTTCTTCTCACTCACCTTATATTACAACAGTAAGAATTAGCCCTTGTTCCTCAATCCAGCCCACCCCGTTCACCCACAGACCCCCATGACTTTGGGGCTGGCCTCCTGGTGCTATAGGGCTCACCATGTTCCTCTTCCTTCTGTCAGACAAGACGCCACTCACTCTACAATTCAACACCAGCTTCAGTGTCACCTTTCCTGTCGAGCTGTGCTCCACTCCTCCCCCCTGACAGAGGGATTGCTCATTCCTCTTTGCTTTATGGTACTTTGTACAAGGTTCATATATTCTAACATTTATATTTGTTAATACAGTCATTGTGTCTGGCTTATGGAGACCAAAGACTACCACTCCTTACTAATTTTCTGTATGGTATTTTACTTTAATACAGGAAATGTCTGTAAGAGCTTTACATTAGATCCTTGTTGTTCTAAGTATGGTCTGAGGGACCATAGCATCAGACTCTCCTGGTAGCCTGTTAGAAATGCAGGATCCTGGGTCTCACTCAAGACCTACTGAATTAGAATCTGCTTTTTAACAAGATCTCCTGGGGACACCATATGCCATTAAAATTTAGGACTGAGCTAGATGAATCCTAAGGATTCCTCCTTCCTGATTTGCCCTGACTCTGTAGACTACCTGGATAATGGCCATGAGTAACTATGAGTATTTATATGGGTCACAGGGACTGGGCCCCAGGAGAACTTGACTGGGAGCTTTTACTGATGTTCCTAGGGCATAGGACCACAGAAGGACTGACGAGGCAGGTAGGATGAGCTCAACCAGACTCAAGGTATGGAGGGGACTGGCAGGTGGCTTTTTGATAAAGAATAAGCAGTCTGATAAGGCAGACTTAGAGGCACACAAACCCGATGGGACAGGCCACTGCTCTGTAGTCACAAAAACCTACGAAAAATGAATTCCCCCTTTGTTATCCCCAGAAGGCGTTTGCCCCAGCTTGTTATCCTACATGTGGACTTCTCCCCATCTCTGCCCTCTTCCCTCTTTTCCCCTAGAATTGCTCCTTGTGGAGCAAGGACTCTGCCATCCAGGAAGAAATGCCCAATCTCTCCTGGAAGCTGACTGTGACCTGCATATAACCTTCTTTGGATTTTGGAGGGCTGCCCCATTGCAGGGAGGGATGTAGTTCGCAGTGAGTCTATTTACGTGGGAGACTCAGCTCACCAGACTTCGGGAAAGCAATGCCTATGGACGTGACCTTCCTGTTGAAGCAGGAACGATAAATACAAGTAGTCATTACATTTCCGGGAAATGTTTCTAGCTGCAGAAGATTTGCTAAGAAGTTAATTAAAATATACATCATGGGTATCCTACAGGTGCCGTTTGGGTTATGATTAGTGAGTGAGTTGGCGGCACTCAGGCGAGGCTGCTTGCTGTGTTATTACTGCCGAGGTTCTTCCGCTGGGAGTGGGGAGCAACACTGTATCAGACGACTGAGGAAAATGGACGCGCAGAGGCTTCATAGTGGTGGTAGCCCAGGTCCTGTTATGACACATTGCCATCATGTTGTAAATTTGCATGTAATGTTACTTGTCTAGTTAGCTAACTGACCTAATTGCTGGCAGTAGTTGTCATAGCAGTGTATTTCCTGAACCGCTCTTTTGTTGTTGTCGCAGTAGGGATTAGGTACTCTTCTTGTGGTCTGTCATCTTACTGTAAAAATTGAGGGCTAAAATTTTAGGTTCCCCAGGATTTCTTAAGTGAGAAATTGACTATTTTGCAATGGGGTGAGATGCATGTATTTGAGACAGGGTGTATTTCCTTTATTTTTTTAAAAGATTTTATTTATTCATTTGAGAGAGGAAACACAAGCACGGAGAGAGGCAGAGGGAGAGGGTGAGGGAGAAGCAGACTCCCTGCTGAGCTGGGAGCCCGACACAGGACTCGATCCCAGGACCTGGAGATCATGACCTGAGCCGAAGGGAGACACTTAACCATCTGAGCCACCGAGGCACCCCGAGACAGGGTGTATTTCCTTTAAATAGTTGTGTGGTTACTCAGTCCCATGAAACTGATCCATAGAGAAATAGGAGGGACTAGTTTTATATGTTATGTTTTCCGTGTTTCATTTCCTATTTGACAGCAGATTTAATTTCCTGAAAGTTACTAGTAATATCATCTGGCAGAACTTGGCCTTTGACTCAAAATCATTAGCAATTAAAATGCTGTCTGTGTGCTTTTCTTCCTCAAGGTTGTTGGTCACCCAAGTCCCATCAATAAAGCCAAGAAACTGCCAGCACCTCTCCTGGGTTTGAAAGGAGCCCTCAACATGGGTCGCCTGTGGGATTTGGCTATGATCCTTGTCTCCTGGAAAGACAAAAGAGGAGGGTTAAGGCCACGTCTTGGAATCTGGGAAAATCCTTAGTGTCCTGAGGGTTTCCTGGCTGAAGAGTCAGAGGAGAGGGGAGGGTGTGAGGTGAAGTGGGGAGAGCAGCTCTCTCCGATCTATCAAAGCCTTCCCTTCCTCTCTCCCTCCCTCCTTCCTTCCTTCCTTTTTAAGGTTTTATTTATTTATTTGAGTGAGAGAACACAAGCAGTGGCAGGGGGCAGAGGGGAGAGGGGTGGAGGAAGAAGGAGAAGCAGACTCCCTGCACAGCAGGGAGCCTGATGTGGGCCTTGATCTCAAGACCCTGAGATCATGACCTGAGCTGAAGGCAGATGCTTAACCAACTGAGCCAACCAGGCGCCCCTATCAGAGCACTGTCTAATGGAGCCTTGGCACAAGGGACTCAGCAGTGTACCAGCACTATGTTGAGTAGGTATAGGAACTTCGCTCAAGAATCCACGCAAGTCATTCTTGAATGAGTTTCTCATATATGCAACTCAAACATGCTGTTCCTCCAAACATGGAGGTTTTCTTGGCATTGGGAATGGTTGTCCAGAGCCCTTCCCTCTATAATGAGAGACCAGCCTTTGTGAGAGGATTATCAGGATGGGGGCAGTCTCTGTGCCAAGCCACCTGGCCCATGTAGGGTTAAACCCATGACTGTGCTCTGACTACTGAGCAGTTGGTGGAGGTGCCCAGCAGCAGGCGTAGCAAAAATATGTCTGCTTTTCCAGTGCGAATTTTATCAGCATTTCATTGAGCAGAGTGTCTTGTAGTGTGGCCTTTTCCCAAACTACTCTGCATCTTCAGGTTTGATTCTCAAATGCTTTAGGTTATTTTTATTTTTTGTCTTCCATTTATAGACTATTTAAATAAATCATAAACATTGCCTTAATAGCCTATCTATAAAAGTCCAAATTCTCTTTATTCAGTGAGTATTTATTGAACACCTGTGTGCCAGCCACTAATTTATGGGTGCAGAGCCGAACGCCCTTGGGGAATTAATGCTAACAAGTAATGTATCCCAAGAGAGGCATGACCATCATTGAGCCTGTATGACACTTTAGCATTCATAAACACTTCCACATCTGTTGTCCTATTTGTTCAGTCGGGGATGGTGTCAATTTTACTATCCCAATGTAATGATGAGGAGACTAAAAGTCCAGAGAGGCTAAATAATTTGCTCAAAGAGGTAAGCGGTAGAGCTGGGACAACACCGTGTCATCTTTTAATAGTAGGTCTTAATTTACCCAATGTTTGCTTTTTTTTTTTTTTTTTAGCATTTTAGTAATAGGTTTAAACTTCAATGTCTTTAAAGTTGTAAATATCATAAGTCAATGGATACCACGAAAGATAAATTGAAATTATACTAATTCCCTGAAAAATGTGAAATAAATTTTTAAAATTAAAGTATGTGACCATTAACATAAAGTTATTGTAGAAAACAGAGCAATATTTTATAACCATTTATTTGAAAACTAAGAGTTATGAAATTACGTAGTACAGACAATAGAGTGTGAGCTTTGGAATCCAACAGATCTGGGGTCACATTCTTTCCTTTTTAGATCTGTGACCCTGGTCAAATTATTTAACCTCTCTAAGCCTTGATTTCTCTACCTGTTAATGGGTCAGTGATGCCTACCTACTGGGGTGAGGTGAGAATTTAATCTTTCTTTTAATCTTAAATAAGGTTCATGTTCTGTTGTTACTGAATCATGCAGGTGTCAAAGTATGTGTGTTTAGGGTGAGCTGACTTAAAATATAAGCTATGTAGCACATTAGAAGTTCATTTGGGGGGCACCTGGGTGGCTTAGTTGGTTAAGCTTCTGCGTTTGGCTGAGGTCATGATCCTGGGGTCCTGGGATGGAGCCCCGCGTCGGGCTCCCTGCTCAGTGGGGAGTCTGCTTCTCCCTCTGCCCACCTGCTTGTGCTCTCTTTCTCGCTCTCTATCTCAAATAAATAAATAAATCTTAAAAAAAAAAAGTTCATTTGGGATAGAATGAGGTGCAGTCACCTGCCAGGAGTGCTGATACCTAGTGAATGAGGACTGGGAGAGAGCGGGCCTGTGTATCACAGACCCCATAGGCAGAACACAAGCTGAAGAGTCGAAGTTGAGCATCAAGTCACAAGTTGCCTAGGCAAACACTCTGAGCTGCAGCTACTGATTTGTGGTACAGCTGCTTCTTAGATAGGCAACTCTGTGGGCTGAACTCCAGGGAACCAACATCAGGGATTGTATTTATCAAGGGTTAATGATTGCCCTAGCAGTTCTTTAGCAGCCATGTAGAGAGACAGGAAATATGATGGCGCTTGGCACCCCCATATCTCTCCATTTGGACCCCATTGGATTCTGTGCCCCTCGGGGGCCTGTACCATTTCAAATGTACAGTCTACCCTTAGAAACCTGCTAACTGTCCCTCTGGGTTCAGCTTCAGAGCCTGCAGGCAAACTCTTTTTGTCTCATCCAACATCCCTTCCTTTCAGCTGACCCTGAACTATTTCTCCTACTTCCCTGCTGTAGACACTGTCTAGGCCACAATTCCTGCCTTATTGCTTGTGTTCCTGGATACCCGCCTTTGTGACTTATCCTTCAGGAATATACTCGTCCAGACCTCTGCTTCAGGGGGAGTTCTGATTCTCCATCCATCTGTTCATTCATCGATCCAAAAAATATTTGCTGAGTTCCTGTTCTATGCCAGAAACTATGCTAGGTGCTGGGGACAGAGTAATGAGCAAAACTGGCATCAGCATGCACTGTCACAGGGTTTACTTTCTAGCTGGTGAGACAGATAGTAATAACTATAGTAAATAATATGGTGTGCTAGGACCTAATAAATGCTGTGGAAAAAATAGAGCCAGGTAAGAGGGATCTGAAGTCTGGGGGAAGGGTTGCAATACTCAGTCAATAAAGTTTGCTGTGGATACTGAATTAGCAAGGAACTAAACCATTGCTCCTAAGGGAGATGTAGAGTTAGGTTCCTATGAGCCTTTAATCACAACATTTGACAACCAGTCAATACACAACCTTGTTTTAATGTGTGTTTCTGTTTAAGGACACTTAATATATATTGTTGATTCATTAACATTGAACTCTTGGCCAACAACACTATAACTTATGCCTGAGTGAATCTTCTGTAACATACATCTTTTCTCAGTAGGGCCCATTGCAGCCTTCTTGTGCTTAGGAGCACTAGCTAGCACTTTAGGACTATACCTGGGGGCCTTTCCCTACAGTGAAATCACCAATAAGAAGCACAAAAGTGCAAAAACCATGGCATTCATTTATGATGTGGGCTGAAACAAGATGTCAGAGCATCATGTTGTCCTACCTCAGCTGAGCATGTGGCATTTGGGTGGCTCACTCTACTTGCCACCCTGGCTGCAGAAGTGCCTGAAATATTTATTTTGAGGTTACAAATTTTAGTGAGTAGGCAAATTTACAAATATGTAATCAAGTTATGGGACCAACAGTAAATGGAATGATGAGGGTAGGCCTCAGTGAGAAGTGACATTTGAAGAAGACTTGGAGGAGAAGATGAGTCACATGGGTGCCTGGGGAAGTGTTCCAGGAAGAGGGTGCAGCCAGTGCAAAAGCCCTGGGCTGGAAGTGTCCATGAAATTTGCAAAGAATAGCAAGGAGGCCAGTATGACTACAGTGGAGTGTGGAGTGACCAGAGGAAAGTGGTAGGAGATGGGAGTGGGCAGGAGGGCAGGTCAGGTAAGAGCTTTGTAAGCCATTGGCATTCTTTTTTTTTTTAAATTGGAGGTGGTTTATTAGGATTCTTCAGAGAAATGGAACCAGTAGGTGATATCCATGCAGGTACGTGTGTAGGTATGTGTATATATGTGGTAGGGGGAGAGAGAGTGATTGAGAGACAGAGATTTTATACAGAAATTGGCTTGTGCAATCATGAAGAAATCCTACAGTCTGCCATATGCAAGACCAGAAAAGCCAGTGGTATAATTCAGTCTGAGTCAGAAGGCCTAAGAACCAGGAAGCTGATGTTGTCCAAAGGCCCAAGAGTCGAGAGGCCAATGTTGTATAGTCTAAGCCTGAAGGCCTGAGAATCAGGAGCACTGATGTCTGAGGACAAGAGAAAATGAATGTACCAGCTCAAGCAGAGAGCAAATGTGCCCTTTCTCTGCCTTTTTGTTCTAATCAGCCCTCAGTGGACTGGATGATGCCCACCTGCATTGGTGAGGGCGATCATCTTTACTCACTTTAGCAATTCAAATGCTAACCTCTTCTGGAAACACCTTTACAGACACACCTAGAAGTAATGTTTTACCAACTATCTGGGCATCTCTTAGCCAGTCAAGTTGACACATAAAATTAAGCACCATATTCAATAATTACAAATGAATCAACATGATATATTAATAAAAGAAGGGATAAGAACCATATGACAATTTCCATAGACAAAAAGCGTTTGACAAAGTACAACATCCATTCATTATAAAAACCCTCAACAAAATTTAGTGGGAACATACTTCAACATAATAAAGACCATACATGAAAAACCCACAGCTAATATCAGCCTAAATGGGGAAAAACTGAGAACGTTTCCTCTGTGGTTATGAATGAGACAAGGATGTCCACTCTCACCACTTTTACTCAACATAGTACTGGAAGTCCTGGCCACAGGAGTCAGACAACAAAAAGAAAGAAAAGGCATCCAGATTGGCAAGGAGGAAGTCAAACTTTCACTATTTGCAGATGACACAATACTCTATATAGAAACCCTGAAATATTCCACCAAAAAGTGCTAGAACTGATACACGAATTCAGTAAAGTCCCAGAATACAAAATCAGTGTACAGAAATCTGTTGCATTTCTATACACCTATAATGAAGCAGCAGAAAGAGAAATTAAGAAAACAATCCTATTTACAGTTGCACCAAAAATAATAAGATACCTGGGAATAAGCAGAGGTGAAAAACCTGTACTCTGAAAACCATAAAACACTGATGAAAGAAATTGGAGACAACACAAAGAAATGGAAAGACATTCCATGCTCATGAATTGGAAGAACAAATATTGTTAAAATGTCTATACTCTGCAGAGCAATGTATACACTTAATGCAACCCCTATCAAAATGCCAACAGCATTTTTCACAGAGCTAGAACCAACAATTCTAAAATTTGTATGGAACCACAAAGGACCCCAAATAGCTGAAGCATTCTTGAAAAAGAAAAGCAAAGCTGGAGGCATCACAATTCCAGACTTCAATTTATAAAATTGTAGTAATCAAAACAGTATGGTACTGGCACAAAAATAGACACATAGATCAGTGGAATAGAATAGAAAACCCAGAAATAAACCCACAATTATATGGTCAATTAATCTTTGAAAAAGGAGGCAAGAATATGCAATAGAAAAAAAAGAATGTCTCTTAAATGGCCTTGGGAAAACTGGACCACTTTCTTACACCATACACAAAAATAAATTCAAAATGGATTAAACACCTAAATGTGAGACAGGAAAGCATAAAAATCTTAGAAGAGAACATAGCAGCAACTTCTTTGACATCAGCCATAGCAACTTCTTTCTAGATATGTCTCATGAGGCAAGGGCAACAAAAGCAAAAATAAACAACTGGGACTACATCAAATGAGAAGATTCTGCACAGGGAAGGAAACAATCAACAAAACAAAAAGGCAACCTATGGAATGGGAGAAGATATTTGTTAGTGACATATCCAATAAAGAGTGAGTATCAAAAATACATGAAGAACTTATAAAACTCAACACCCAGAAAACAATTCAATTTAAAAATAGGCAGAAGACATGAACAGACATGTCTCCAAAGAAGACCTCCAGATGGCCAACAGACACGTGAAAAGATGTTCAACATCACTCACCATCAGAGAAATGCAAATCAAAACTTCAATGAAATATCACCTCACACCAGTTAGAATGGCTAAAAGTAATAACATAGGAAACGACAAGTGTTGGTGAAGATATGGAGAAAGGGGGACCCTCTTGCACTGTTGGTAGGAATGCAAACTGGTGCAGCCCCTCTGGAAAACAATATGGAGGTTCCTCAAAAAGTTAAAAATCGAACTACCCTATGATCCAGCAATTGCACTACTGGATATTTACCCAAAGAATATGAAAATACTAATTCAAAAGGATACATGCACTCCGATGTTTATAGCAGCATTATCTACAGTAGTGTGTGTGTGTGTGTGTGTGTGTGTGTGTGTATGTGTATTGTGTATATATATGTGTATATATATATACATTTCACTTAGCATAATACCCTAGCTCCATCCATGTTATCACATACAGCAAAATTTCATTCTTTTTATGGCTGAGTAATATATATATATATACACACACACACATGCAAAAATATACACAATGGAATATTACTCAGCCATAAAAAGAATGGAATTTTGCTGTCTGTGATAACATGGATGGAGCTAGAGTATTATGCTAAGTGAAATAAGCCAGAGAAAGACATATACCAGAGGATTTCACTCATGCGGAATTTAAGGAACAAAATAAAGGAATGAAGGGGGGAGAAAAAGAGTGAGAGAGGCAAACCAAGAAACAGACTCTTAACTATGGAGAAACAACTGATGGTTACTAGAAGGGAGGAAGGTGGGGGGAATGGGTGAAATAGGTGATGGGGATTCAGGAGTGCATTTGCTGTGATGAGCACTGGGTGATGTATGGAAGTGTTGAATCACTATATTGTACATCTGAAACTAATATAACACTGTATGTAAACTAACTGGAATTTAAATAAGAACTTGAAAAAAATTAACTACCATACATGGGGAGACATGGAAGGGATTTGAGTTGACAATGACACTATACTGTGTTATGAGACTAGTCTTTAGGGTCAAGGGCAGAAGCAGTAAGCCAGTGAGGGGGAGTTGCAGTAATCCGGAGTTAAGCCTTGATGCAGTCATTTGCTGACAACTTCAGAGAACTTTCTGGCACCTCCCTTGCCCCTGCAACACTCCCTCTTCACAAATGGAGCCTAGCTCCTGGGATTTGGCTGCTTTGTTTGCTGCTTCTGAGAGTGAGATGTACCTTGAGATGGCAGGACCCAGGGCCACTGGTGTCTATCTGAAGATGTGCTCTATCCTGAAATCAAACTAATTGGATTGCTGGTTTCTATAAGGCAGTTTGTCATTCTGCATTATTAGTCTTGCACATTCAAATTATTTTAAATGTGGGGTGCCAGTAAGTAGAAAAATACTTCATTGTTTTTTTGAATAACAGTTAGGCATGTTGCCTTACTGAGTTTTAGCTTTGCTTTTTACAACCACGATCACAGCCCTTGAGAACCACACATCACGTTCACCTTGACTGGGAAGGGGAAAGTGGCCGGATTGGCTGCATGAAGGTATTTGTATCCGAGGTAGAGCATAGAAATAATTCACGTCACGTTGCCGCACGGCTTTAATGAATACAGAAAGCACTTTAGGTAATGCATTATTAAGGGCACGCACGGCAGAGCTTCCTTGTATACAATTGAAGCGCGAACTTATTTGCATTTCGGTTGCTACCTCTTTTAGATTTAATTAGATTTCAGACTTCAATCGATTTATTAAATGAATTTCTCACTGCTTAAAAGGTGTAATATGCTCATGACAGTAGCTTTTTCCCAACACTCTCTTCTCATTTCCTCATGCGCCCAAGATCTCAGCTTCTGTCTTGGATTCAAAGCCAGAGGTTATTTTCCAGAGCCACTGTGCTGTATCAATGTAGCTGCTTTTGTGCTTGGAGACACTGAGGCCAAGGGGAGGGTTATGTTTTTTATCCATATTGTCTGACAGGAATGTACCTCTTATAGATTTACCGCCAGTAAATTTCACTAATGCACAGTAAAGCACCATCTTCTGTTTGGGTGACCCTTTATCACTGTGAATCTTTCTGCTGTTATTTTGGCACAACATCCACAAACCTTTATTTTTACTGCAATGAGGAGAGCATTGGGACTCTTCAAACGCTGGGAAATTAAATGTAATGAATCAAACCATATTAGTGATTCTCAAGATGAGCTGGAGAGCTAGACCATAAAATGCAGTAATTTAGTGATGTTCCACATTTGTTTAGAAGAGTAGAGGGAATGATGCTCTGAGCCACTGGAGGAACTTAATCCCATATTATTGTCACCTACCTGCATGAATTTAAGTCACTTGTTGGACCACTGGGCTGTGATGGCTTCATCTGGACTCCTGATGCCTTGTTATCTTAAGGCAGGGGAGAAATCTGCTTGCTTTCTAATGACTCCTTCCAGCTTTAGGCCATGTGTGTGTCTGTGCATTTGTGGGGCAAGGGAATGTGGTGTGAACAATAGATCCGTTTCTGATTATGTTTAGCAGCGTGATCTAGATAAATAATGTCCATAACACCAAGTGGAAGAAGTGATATTATTATATGTATTTTTACTTTCTAAATTAACTAGGACCCTCCGATTAAAGTCAGCCATGAGCAGCTCCATGAGGGAAGTTATTTTTACTCTATGTACTGTGGATCTCCAAATGTACTCTATTTTGAAAGTTCAGTTAGAAAGGGGATTAAAGACATAGCAACCAAAGTAGGATAATAAAAGTATAAATCATTTCTATAATGTAAATCTATTTTTTTAAAGATTTTATTTATTTTAGAGAGAGAGGGAGAGTGGGGGGGGAGTGGCAGAGGGGGACTGAGTGGGACAAAAAGACTCCTCACTGAGCATGGAGTCCCACATGGGGCTCCGTCCCAGGACCCTGAGATCACAACCTGAGCCAAAATCAAGAGTCAGATGCCCAACCGACTGCACTATCCAGGCGCCCCAGTAGAAATCTATTTCTGTGGTAAAAGCACAGATCCGTTTTTCCACAGAGCAAAAGCTTTGTTCAGAATGCTGTGAATTCACAATTTAGAAAAAAAATATTAAGCAAAGCCCAGTGGCAACATGGGATTATGGCGGAATGGCAGGCTCATGTTCTAGGAGAGGGCTAATTGTTCTTTATTTTTGCAAGACTCAGCATGAAGTAGGTTGTGTAAGAGGTCTGTGAATTAAAAAACAAAACAAAACAACTTCTGATTTTCCACCTGTACGCTATTCATTTAAGGAATGATAAACCCTATTATTAACCCCAAGCCTGATTTCTGTCAAAGGGGAGAATGGAGAGGTGCTGGACTGCTCTGGAGTCTCCTTCAAGCTGGAATATTCCCACAGCCTTTCTATGTCTTGTATGACTCTGAAGAGTACAGTTCCTCCTTAGTTAATAGGACATTCTGCATTTTTACTTTGATGTTTCCTTGTGATTAGAATTAGAATATGCATTTCAGGTAGGAATATTACAGAAGAAACGTTATGGTATCACCTCTGGAAGCACACTATGTCCAACAATTCTCATTACTGATGCTAATTTTCATCGTCCTGAAAGTGTGTTGTCTGATTCATCTATTGTACCGTTACCCATTTTCCCCCTCTTTGCAACTAATAAATGTTCTGTGGGAGGCACTTTAAGACCATGCAAATATCCTGCTCTTTGTCAGTGTTTCCCCCTCGACTTAGCGTTCTGGATGGTCCTTGTCTGAGCCAGTCTTTACTGTGGTGGTTGCAAATGATGGTTTTCCAACCTTGGCACATACCAGTTGGCATTCTATTGTAAATAAGAGACTTTGCCCCACTAAAAAAATCTGTTTATTATCTATATATGGTTATACCAGTTCCTATTTTTCAGAGGTTCATAATTCATAATTGCACTTGACTTTTTAGTGCTCAGATTGCTCCAGTCTTAGCCAGGGGAAGCCCCATCAACTTGACGTGGACATGCTCAAATGGTATTTGGGAAGGATACCTCATATGTGCAGACCCTGCCCTGCCAATGACCCTTCTCTCCTTTGTGGCCCCTCAAGTGTCTATGAAGTCCAGGGTCATGGCTGTCTATGTGAAAAATACCAATAAGATGAGGTTTTTGGAGTCCCTTTGCTCCTCATTGAGCCCAGACTTGAACCTCAGTATCTTGCCTCACAGCAAGTGGCTACCAGAGGAACAGGAGAAGAGAATACATGAGGATGTGGATGAGGAAGGAGAAAGAACAAAGAGGCCAGGCCTCCTTCCATGCAAGGACGGGCCCAGGACCTAATGGGACTAAGAATGGAGAATGCACCTGTGCTAGGACACGGGACACAGTCTCAGAATCCAACCACTCCAAGGCAGTCCTTTTCTCCGTGGGCTCAGGATCAGGCTCCAAATGCTTGTTCACCAGTTTGCCTCTGGTCAGAGCTATGGCCTCATCCTTGTCTTTACAGGTGCTTAAGAACAAGGCCCATCTCATCTTCCCCTTGGTCTCCCAGCAGACCTGACGTGAGGCCCTCCTCCACCAGCAGTGCTTCGGGTTCCAGGGCCACTCGGGCCATGGGATCGCAGACTGTAAGCTCTGTGTCATCTAGTGTCTCTAGAGGGCATCTGATAAGCTGTACCATTGTGCTTCCGTTTCTTTTAATGCTAAATGAGGGAATAGAATTGGGATCTTTAAGATCCTCTTCAGCTTTAAAATTCTCTAGTTCTGAAAATTGAGGTAGGAATTTTACATGCTTGAATTAATGTTCTCACATATTTGTCCTTACCCATCAACCCTACATATTCTCCTCTTGTGTCGAGCAAAATAGGCACTTTGCATGGGCTATCTTCTTTCATAATTCTTATCCCCCCAAATTATCCCTAGTGATAAAAGTATAATCAGGATGTTAATTAATACATTTGCTAACTATAACATAGAGATGTGTAGACACAAATTGTTCTCACAATAAGGGAAATGATTTTCTGTAATAGCCCGGTAAAGTTCACATTTCTGAGTTCTTCCTAGGACTATATTAAGTTAATGCTTACCCATCATGAAGCCACTCCAATCAGTTTCTCATTTCTTCTTCACTCATTTTGAAGGATTGTTCTGGAGATGTTGAAAGTGCTATTCACATTATTAATAATTAGAGCTTTTATCAAGAGACTGGGTGCTTTTGTAAGTCCTAACCATCTGCAGCCCTGGGTGTGTGTCCATTTGAATGGACAGTCAGGGTCCACACCTAGACCTTCATTATGGGGCAGGAACAGTATTTCCTATACAATCACGCCAACTACTGAGGTTATTAATTATAGAGGATTTGCCCCCAGTATTTATAATTTTTATAATAGTACCTTTTCTATAGTTTGTGTATGTAGAAAGTTGGAGATTCTGCAAACTCAAGAGTCAAGAACATTCAGCTTAGGAATCCCTGTCTCAGGTCAAGCCTCTCGGTTGTCTTCCTGCTAGCTTTGGCCACAGGAAGTCAATGTTCCTTCCCCATGTTGTTAAATCCTGCACAGGCTGCTGGCCTAAAGGAGAGCTTGATTTGCTGATTATACTATAGCTGGAAAGCCTCTTCAGCTTTCTTCAACAAAGAGGGAGAAGTCTGCCTCTGGAGAATGTGAAAAAGAGGAATAATGAAGTCCCCAGTCTCTCTTAACCTAAAGCCATATAGTTATTTTGAGTTGTTTTCACTGGCTGTTCTTCATACCTGTGATGTAATTTTTCAGGTTTCACTCTCAAGAAGTCCTATCTTGGTGCGGAGGGACAGGGGGTGGGGGAGGATGGAAGGGAATGGGGCTGCCATGCCATGCATCTGTATGGCTGGGGAATAGCTCAAGGGTTAGCTCTGATGACAAAGCAGAAGGTTTGTGGCTAGAGGGAGGGGCTCAGGACCAAGGGAGAGAAAAAAGGGAGTTATGTAACTTTGAGGATGTGGTAAGGGATGCTATGCTCAGAATTAGTTAATATTTAAAAACAATGAAAAGCAACCAGGAGGGCTTTTTAGCAATGGAAGAGGACAAACATGGTTTCCTGCTGAGCCACGTGACATCTATTTGAGTTTCTTCCTGGACTTCAAAGGGAATGGTTGTCAGGGGTATCCAGTTGAAAGACAAAGATCAGGAGTGTTCGAAGGGAGGTTCATGGTGGTCTCCACAGAGCCCTGTCCTCATCCACATTCATTTTGACAGTTAGGAAGGACGTGTGTTTCATTGGGCTGAGACCTGAGCAATAGATAGTGAATGGATAGTGAATGGCCTGGGAGGGAGGTCCAGGGTTGCTGGAGAACCTGACAGACCTACACTGCAGTTCATAATACAGAAGGGACACCCGTGTGAAGGTCATCTGGCTCTTCCTCCCACCCTTCTATCACATGTCTGCATCACAAATTCCTCTTCTCTTTCAGGTCTTGATTCAGTTGTCACCTTCAAGATGAGGCTTACCCTAACTATTCTGTTTTAAATTGTAGCCCACATCCCACCCATCCCTCTTACACTGCTCTACTTTCTCTTTTTCCTCTGTTACTTCCCCTCCCCTAACACACTGTAGGGTCCTGCTTACCGATAATGTATATTTTTAATTGTTTCTCTCCCTGTTGGAATGAAAGCTCCATGTTTGTCTGTTTTATTCACTGATGTATTCTGAGAGCCAAAACAATGCCTAGGACATGGTAGTGGTTCAATTATTATTTGCTCATTGAATGAATGAAATGAATAAAGTAAAAAACATTCACAGATAGCAAATAAGCTAAAATAGGGTCTTGGAGGAATCCCATTATCAAGTTTGGTTTAAGAGAAAAAGGAAATTTCCATACTAAAATTAGACAACAGAAGCAATGCTTTCCCAAATAGTTTATGATAAATTTTGTCAACTGGAAAGTCCTAAGTAATGGGTTTTCCGCCATGGTTTGTTCTTTTAAGATTCCATCTCTTTGATGAAAGTTATTAGTTTGATATTATTTGCTTTTGGTACAACTAGATTTAAGTGCTGTGTAGGTTATTTAAAATGTGATGGTTTGCAAAAGGTGTTATTGTTGGTGACTGGTGCTCTGCTGGCTTTGAAGGGCTGAGTGGGAAGTAGCGAGATGAGCCAAGCAGAGGGCAGGGAGTGAAAGAGGAGAGGAAAGTAAACCAGGGGCCAGGGCTAACTAAACTGGATTCTTTAGGAGGAATGACTGAAAAGTCACTCTGAGGGCCTGTCGGTTTAATTTCATAATTGCGCTACATAATTAAATATATAAATGTTGAGGAAACACTGATTGAAGTCTTCCTGAGAGAGAAGCAGGCCTAATTGGAGGCTCTTATTTTGTGCTCCATGACTCAGAGTGTTTCTCACTGTCCCCACGACATTATTTTGTCTTTTAGCCTCCCCCAAGTGTTTTCTCAGTTTCTCTTGACCAGGGCCTCTTTCTGTAATGTTCTTTCTCTACTCCATAGCAACTGACATTCAGTGTAGTCTTGGTAACTATCAACTCCTGTGTTTCCATTTTGTATGTGGAGCTTATAAAGCTAAAATTGTAGGTCAGGCTGTGTACATGCTGATATCTGTAAATCCAGGAAAATGTCCCATGACCATATGAACCATAGCACACACCTCTTGAATGCCTGCCCTTAGTTAAAGAGGGGCTTACCAGAAAGTTATGGGTGCTCCTCCCATGTCACTTCTAAGTCTTTGTCCCCGGGGGTCTAAAGTGCACTCTTTGGAGAAGACCATTAATATTACTCACTCTTACTTCAAATTGGCTAAGTGGTCTTATCTGTAGGGGGCATAGTCTTTAAAGATTTTTCCATGTCCTAACATAGAGCCTCTACAAACCACTGAGTTATGGAAGGAAGCAAAGAACATATGAGTCCATTTTAGTAAGAACAGTAACCTACAAAAGTCCACTATGTATCTGAAACACACAGTTTTGAGATCTGGTAACCAGTACTGTGGCCCCTGAATCAGCCCAGGTTTGGAAATGAGCTTTGCTCCCTGATCTCTGATGAAAGGTCTGGACTCCAGGCATATAGGGTTCAATAGGCATTCAAGTTATATTGGGCCTAAATGGAGTGGTGGACCAAGCAATGGTTTAGGAGAGAGGAGAAAGACAAACGTGTTAAACCAGGGTAACACTCTGGCCTTTAACACATTTGAAAGAAAGAAAAGGCCTCTCTGAGCATCTCTAAGAAATTACAGTTACCATCAGGCACTCTGCCAGATATAATGACCACAAGTTGAGATGAGCAGAAACATGTATCTACCAATGTCCATGGACATCTCCAGTTGGAGTTGAAACACTCTTTCATAGACTTGGTTCTCAGGAGAATTCTCTAGCGGAGGGCCCCCTGGATGTGAACACGGAGACTCAAATACCAAACCTAAGAATTTTCATATTCACCCAGGAGGTGGTATTCCAGCTGAATCAAACACCTCAGAAAATTTCCAAAAACATCCCTGCATGACCTCAGGCAAAAATCCTTAATGAGAATCTTACTCTAATGGCCTTACAAAGGGAATGAAACAAGGACCCACTGACCTGATGGTGGCATTACACCAGAAATTTAAAGGAGGTCTATGGGTCTATGGCATTTAACCTGAGTGTCATGTCTTAATTTTTGTCAAGGGTAAGCTCAGTAATAGAGAAAGATTATGGAGAACTCATCTAAGAAAAACATTCCATCATAGAAAATTTTACTTTCAACCTAGAAAAATACTTAAAATATGAAATTACAAAATTATTTTTTTCACACCAGGAGACAGAAATAGCACATTGTAAAGAGCACTGGCCGGGGTGGGGAGGAAGAGCTCCATATAGAAAAGCAGACATTATGTGTTTAAGCTTCTTCATTATGAAGCCATCTCATAAAACCTGTCCAAAGACACCATTTTTCTGAGAGTAAATATAGTCCTTGGTTGAAAGTGGGAAGAAATGGAAAGGAGCAGCAATTTCTTTATGTGCTAAGTCCTCTGTGAGCTTAGTCTGTGCTGGCTCACGCCTGGTTCAGGCCGATCATAGTAGGACCACCACCATCTCCCAGAACAGGCTTCCCCACTGCACTCTTGCCCCTTCTTCCTCCACCCTTTAGGTAAGAGTGGGGTCTTTCTGGAAGGCAAGTCTCTGTCCAGTCATTCCTTTGCTTAAAACTGTGTAATGGCTCCCTAGTACCCTTAGGATAAATCTAAAGTCCCGTGGTGTACAGGCATGTTCAGAGAGGCAGCATGGGGCAGTGCTTACCACCGCGGGCTCTGAGCCACACTTCCTGCTTTAGGATGTTGCCTCAGCCCCCTAGCAGCTGAGAACCCTTAGCCAAGTTATTTACATCTTTGGGCTTCAGCTATCTCAACTATAAAATGGAGAGGATGGTGATGATGGTATAGTCCTGACAGGGTTGTTGTGAGGATCAAATAAGTTCTAATACTAAATATTCAGTATTATTTATTTTCTGCTTTCTGTTTGCCTCTGTCCCTATACCCTTGCCCTATGTCATACCAAAGTATTTGCAGATACTGTCCCCCCCTTCATTCTCCTAATGGGACATATCATCTCCTTTTGTCTCTATTTCTTATAAACTGTTTCTTCTGCCTGAAATGTTCTCTCTCTTTCTCATATCTATCTGTATCCTCTACATTCACCTACTGCATCCTCTGGTTCACTCTTCTTCAACCTTCAAAGCTCAGATCAGAGCTCCTTTACTCTGAGCAGCCTACCCAGATGTCACTCTGTATTGTATACTCTCCCAGAGCTCCCATTCTTCCTTCTGTCCTGTCATTTATCACTCAGTACAATCAGGTCTTTCCCTAGCCCTGTGAAAGAGGGATTATATCTTGGTCATTTCTACATACTCACTGTCTACATACTATGTGCTCAAGTATGGATGGTGGATGAAGATCACTGAGGCGGTGTGATCTAGTGACAGGGAACCTTCCAAGACAGTCCATTTGGTCATAATGACATTTGAGCTAAATCTGCCTGAACAGAGAATCACTCCGTCATGTTTTCAATCCATTACTTGTCCATATTAATTTTATCCGGTTCCCTGTGCCATCCCCTCCGCATCCTGACTGGTACCCTCTAAGCTTGCTTCTCTCTGCCAATCTCTCAAGTAGACACTTGACATTGAGAATGACCCTCTGGGTATGGTCTAGTGAGCACAAAGAGACATTATTAATTCTTTTGTTCCTCTGCTAAAGCAGACAGGTGCTAAGTTTGGTTTGTTTGTTTGTTTGGTCTCACAGCTCTGTTGGTTCATGAGCTCACTGTCTAGGGTGACTGCAGTGTTTTTGGCTGAGCGAGCAGCTGGAAGCATGGAGTTGCCGTCAACGACAGGGAGGGCTATGGGAGGGGCACGTGCAAGGGGACCATCAGGAGTTTAATTTTGGATGTGCTAAGTTTGGAATTTCTTTTAGACATTCAAGTGGAGATATTTAAAAAGGCAAGGAGATATATGGATCTGGAATACAGGAGAGAGGTCTGAATTGGAAATGCCAATTTGGGAGTTTCAAGCCTATAGATAGCATTTAAAACTCTGAGACGAGGTGGTGAGACGACCATGGGAAGGAGTTTATAGAGAAGAGGATCCAGGAAGAAGGAGCCCTGGCTCTCTGAAAGCAACAGTTTGGAATCAACAAAGACATCCGAGAAGGAGCAGCCAGTGAGGTCTGAGGGAAACCAGGAGAGAGTGATGTCCTGGATGACTGAATGCAAGCCCAGGAGGATAGTTCCATAATAGATTACAAACTTAACATGTCATCTATTATACAGATTTATATTAAGATAAGTGTATAGTAAATATTTAATAGACATATATCTTTACATAGGTATATGATGAGAAATTTATATAATGAATTGCATCTGGGGAAATACCAGGAGTTTGAAGGGCTGGGAGCTGGGCCCAGTTCTGTTTTTTTTTACTTCTTGGACTTCAGGCAAGTTAAATAGCCTTTTTTGAGTATCATATTTTACACATCTGGAAAGTGGGGATTTTAGTCCTTGCTTCACTCTGAGTTATTGTGAGAATCAGTTGAAATAATAGATATAGATATGGTTTGTTAGTACACACTCTATCCATATCTATCTATATATGCATATTCACAAGTGTGCGTATGTCTACCTATATGTGCGTATGTATACATGGGACTCAAGATAATTGGTATATTGTAAGTGTCTATTGAATCTCTTAGGTTATGACCTGTTGGTAGGTCATACTCATTTTACTGGGTTGCAAACAGCTTTCTGAAAAATGGAGAATAGAAAATATCGCTATGAATTGCTCAGAGTAAAAGTAAGTAAGCCTTCTTGAAACTTTTTGTTTCAGTTATATACCTGTAGTAGTTATCTATTTCTCTGTAAGAATTACCCCAAAACTTAGCAGTTTAAAACAATAAGCCTCTATTATTTCTGGGGGTCAGGGGCTGCCTCTCTGTTTGGTTTGACTCAGGTTGAAGACAAGCTGTTCACCAGGGCTGCAGTCACTGGGACCTGCTTCCAGTCACTCCTGTGGCTGTTGGCAAGGGGGTTCAGCTCCTGGCCACATGGGTCTTTCTTAGGGCAACTCATGACGTCATAGCTGGCTTTCACCAGAGCACGTGACCTGAGAAAGAACCAGAGAGCATCCCCAAGACCAAAGCCACAGTTTCTTCTATGACCTACTCTCAGCAGTGACATGTCATCACTTCTGCCCTGATTTCACATAGTCCAGTCCTGGTACAGTGGGGACCACACATAGGTGTGACTGTCAGAGGTGGGGACCATTGAGGGCCATCTTGGAGCCTGGCTACTACAACCTCTCTATATCTGTGAATGCTGGGTTGAGCTATGAAATACATTTGTTAATGTGGGTCACGTGGAAAAAAATGTTCAAGAAACACTGCTCTACGGGGCAGAGGTGTCCATTAGCTGGCGGAAGCCTATTTCAGAAGCTCTGCTATCAACACTCGTTTACTCCCATGGCTGATTACCACTGACTTTCAGATCATGAATGTTAACACCAGGGAGTTTTACAATGAAACAACCCAATTGAAGTCTAAATGGGCTGTGTGGGACTGCTTGTCCCTAAATAAAAGGATTCTACACTAGGGTCCTTTCATAGTTCCCCTGTCTTATTTCTGTAATTCTCTATCTTGAATCGGTCTGGCAAGTACATCTTCTGTTTGTGAGCTCCTGCTTCAAACCTGTGGCCATACGTTATGTACAACTGTGTGACTTGACTCAAGTTTCTTGTAGATATGGGCTTGTGATAGAAGTTATCTGTTCTGTCTCTTTTTTTTCCTACTTGCTTATTGGCATGTGACTATGGTCTAGGTAATGAGCTTGTGGAAAATTCTACCTGTAGATAAATGGGGTAAACGGAAACTTTTATGTTTTGGGAAGAGGGGTTATTACATGTATAAAGGTGTGCCCTACTTAAAGGAATCTTATAGGATAATTACTGACATGACTTTTTATATAGTTTGATATACCCTGCTGTGAAAAATAAATCTGTTTTGGCTCTCCTACCTGGAATTTTTTGTTTTTGTTTTGGATTTTTACAAGCATAAGTGACTGAAAAAGAACATACCATCTTTGAGGTACCAATAGGCTCTCAGCCGGCTAGAAGTTTCTAGTTAAACATTAAGAGACCAGTAGAAAGCACAACACTAAGTAGAAACATATGGCCACTGGCTCTTAACTTAAAACTGTGGGAGTTTCAGAACGGAGTAGTTTCTTGGGATGAAGTGAGTGCTACCAAATAATTGGAAGCCTTCTGGTGTGGTGTTTACTGTTTGTGCTTGGGAACGCTCATTCTTGTCAGCTCAGTGGCCTTTGGTCTTTTCTGAGTAGTTAAGATCTTGTGACTGAGGGCTCTTCCTCATCTGTTAGGCACAGGAGAGGATGGGAGGATTGTCACTCTCAGCAGCCTCCCAGGGACAGAGGCCCTTTTGTTCTTGAAGAGGTACCCCCCTAGCATGCTGGGCTGCTGGAGTCTGTAGTTTACGTATTAGTTGTCTCCCGAGGCGTATGCTCTTGCAAGCAGGGACTCTTCACAGCACCTGGCAGTATCTGGCCCAAGGTAGGGGCTCATGAGTATTTGTTGGGGTGAGGGGGGAATTAAATTCTTTATTCTCTTGAAAGGGTTTATGTTCAGAAGAACAAGGTTTGTGGTGTAGTGTGCATATGATACTACTTTTCCTTGGTGTCTCTATTAAAGGTAGTCTATTTTAATTTTCCTTGGAAGTTGTGAACTTTAAATTGTGGGAGATTATTTACAATGTAATTCCTATTCTTTGAAGTAAGATCTCTTTTGCCTTTGAGGCCCATGTCACCTTTGGTAACATCCAAAGGGAGAGGGGTTTAATTTTCTTACCACAGATGCTGAGCACTGGCAGCGTGAGTGAACAGGTCGAGGACTGCGAGCTAGAGAACTTTGAAGATCCCTTTAGGTTCCAACCCACACATCCCTGAAGGCCACATTCCCAGTAGACCAGGCAGCCCCATCAGTCAGCTGCATGAAAGGACTTCTCTGTCTGGAATGCTGTCCGAACAAAGAACCTCTGGTGAAGTTGTCTAGGCTTGGCCTCCCGACCTGGCTCTGGGGTTCTAAATATGAAAAATAAAGGCAAACGTTTACATGGTGGTTTATGAGAAGCCAAGAGCGTTTGTGTGTGTAAGCTCTCTGCCTCGCAGTCTCTTGATTTTTCCTTGCTGGCTCTGCTGTGCTGATCAGGTTCATGCAGTATGTTCTGTGCAGTCCTGGTGAGAGCATTTGGGTCAGGCGGCTTCGAGCCTCAAGCCTTGTACCGTGACACAGCCCTGCGGAGCTCCGTCCCCATCCCTGTCCCCGTGTCTCTGCCCTGCATCTGCTGGATTGTGGTATGGGCTCTTCTCCCGTTGACAGATTGTTGCTGTATGACCCCCTTATTTTGTTCTTTGGATTTCAATAAAGAGAACTTGATAGAAATTCATAGAAGGAAAAATAGTCATATTCACTTTGATCAGCTGGAGCCATCTAGGTGAAAGAGGTGCCCAAGGAGAAACTAAGAAGTTTTGCTAGTAATTAGTATAGGAGAGGCTGCAAAGATTTGGGGAGGTGGTGGTTTTAAACTCTGGCATCTGATTATATCCTAGACAGTCAAGGAGCAGGTAAATACCAAAGAGGCATTCTTTTTTTTTTCTTAAAGAGTTTATCTATCTATCTATCTATCTGTCTATCTATCTATCTATCTATCTATCTATCTGACAGAGAGAGACAGCCAGTGAGAGAGGGAACACAAGCAGGGGGAGTGGGAGCGGAAGAAGCAGGCTCCTAGTGGAGAAGCCTGATGTGGGGCTCGATCCCAGATTTCCGGGATCACGCCCCGAGCCAAAGGCAGATGCTTAACGACTGCGCCACCCAGGCGCCCCCAAAGAGGCATTCTTATCAAGGCTCCGATATATAACAGATACGAAAATAAAACGGGAGGGAAAGGATATAATTTAGTGAGAATGAGGCTAATATTGAATTTGTTTTAAAATTTGTTATTACGTATCACTTTTAGATATAATGACCATTATTTTTGAATTCCAGTTATAGTAAAGAATTGCTTGTTTCCCTGTAAAAAAGGAGGAAAAGCCTGTGTACCTCACCCCAGTTAAACACACTTGAATTTCATATCTGTCTTTTCAAGTTGGTTGGCCTTGGATTACTGACAGTGGAAGAACCAAATGTTCAACTATTCCAAGGGGCAAAACTAGATCATTGACGTGGTCATGTGATGGCAGTTTTTCAAACCACAGTGGGCAGCTTCATCAAACACGTATCATGAAGGATCCCTCATTTTAATGTTGTATCTACGAGAGAAAAGCCGTACCTTCTAACGAAATTTTAGTAACATGATTGACTGAAAATTATCTATCTATCTATCTATCTATCTATCTATCTATCTATCTATCTATCTACACAGAGAAGACATTATCAGCTTCTAATATGGTTAACATTTGCTTTGTGTTAAACTTTTGTGAACTGGTAGCATTTTTGGGGCGGGTGTTGACTTATTGCCCAGTTCCCAGTCCCCAACCTTTTAAGGCCTGACCCTACTTTATTGTGGTTCCTGAAGCACTGGGTGTCTTGGGCCCAGTTTACCTTATAAATAGAAGCTGAGGCCCATGTCTCTGTGTAATCTTTCCTGAAGGGGGAATGAAAGGCAAAAGTCAGATGTTACTCTGCATTTGGAGATAATTTAGTAGTTGGGTTATCAGAGGCAGCCTGGATGGCAGGATCAGCAGGCCCATATCTGTAGTGCCATCAGGGATATGGATTTCTCTCCCTTTGTCTTGCTGCTTCTGGTTACATTGTGGGCACAAATGCTGCCTGGAAGAAAGAAGAGCATTCTATCACCATCTCCTATGGCTCTGGAGCCAGCTCCCCTCATCTCAGTAACACTTCAGATTCCAACCCAGGTGATCTGTGGGAGTCACTGCCAGTTGGCTTCCAGTGGGAGGAGCCTAGTACTATCCACTTTTCTCTCATGATAGCTTTGCCTCATATTCTGTTAAAATTCTTGCTTCCACTAAATCTTCTGGCCTCTGCACCCATCACCTGTCACGGTGGAAAATTCCCCTCCAGATAAACAAGAAACAACCTCCTTTGTCTCATCCTTCTGCAGCTACTACCCTTCCCCCTCCTCTTCAGAACCAAACTGATCATAAGTGTTATTTATATCCCACTGTCTCTGCTTCCTGTCCTTTTCATTCACTCTGCTCTCGGCTCTGGTCTGGCTTCCATTTCCACCACTTGATGAAACTGCATTTGTCACAGCTGCCAATGACCTCCATGTTGACAGATATGTCCAGGAGACGTTTTTACATGAAGAGATGAAAAGCAAGATGAACTTAGACCCTTCCCTCATAGTGTGCACAAAAATTAACTTCAAATAGATTAAAGACTTAAATATAAAAGCCAAACTTAAAGCTTTTAGGAGAAAACATAGGAGAAAGAAATCTTTAGGGAATGAGTTAGGCAAAGATGTCTTACATAATGATATCAAATACATGGTCTGCAATTGAAAAAAATTGATGAATGGATTTTTAAAATTCAAAGCTTTTGTGCTTCAGAAGATACTTTTAAGAAAATAAAAAGACAAGCTACAGACTGAGAGAAAACATGTTCCAATCACCTATCAGTTAAAGGAGTTGTTTCTGGAACATACATGAGGATAGGAACTTAGCTGTCTTGTTCACTGTCGTACCCCAGGCATCTCTTGCAGTGTCTGACGTCTAGAAGGTGCTCCATAAATATTTGCTGGATGAATGAATGCATATGGCACTAATGCAGTTTGGAGAAGAACCTTTAGGAACTTCATTAAGTCCGAGGAGGAAAGAAAATAATCTTGAGCATTCATAGAAGGTTTATAAACTGCTTGTACCCACTACATTGGCTCCGTCTTGTGCCGTGGGTGCTATCTCTGTGCCACAGGTATAAACGCTGAGACACGGAGCTGTGATTTTTGTGCCCACCATCAGGTTCTTTTAAGTGACATAGCTGGAGCTCAGAGCTTGAATTTCTAATCCCACGTCTTGGGAGATGTGGTTTCTACTGTAAAGCTCTTCACTCCTGAGCTGTTTATGCCTGGAACTGGCACCTTCTCTCTTTTTCTTTCTCTAACACTGTGAAATGCCCAGATGTCCAGGCTTTTGGGCTGTTTTCCCAGAATTTGCTCCCTAATAATCTGATGGCAGACATACCTGTCTGATGCAGTAAAGAACATGTCCTGTGAAAACCCAGCACCATTTGTTTTGTTTTGTTTTGTTTTTACTGTGTCTGCTTTTTAGAATTTGTCCTCGCGGGCTGCAGTTTCACTTTCTACTTTCCTATCACACTTCGGTGAGGTATTTACCAAATGTGCATTGGCTGCCAGCTGGGGTCTTACTGGCCTAAGTTCGCTTTTACTTTTCCCTGATCCCCCAGCATCACTTTTTTAAAAGTTTTTGTTCAGATTCCAGTTAGTTAACATACAGTGCGATAATAGTTTCAGATGTACGATATAGTGATTCAACATTTCCATACACTGCCCGGTGCTCATCACAGGAAGTGCCCCCGGGAGTCCCCATCACCTATTCCCCCATCCCCTGCACCCACCTCCCCTCTGGTAACCATCAGTTCTCCATAGTTAAAAATCTGTTTCTCGTTTTGCTTCTCTCTCTCTCCCTGCCCCCTTGCTCATTTGTTTTGTTTCTTAAATTCCATATGAGTGAAACCATGCAGTATTTATTTTCTCTGACTGATTTATTTCATTTAACATAATACTCTGGATCCATCCATGTTGGTGCAAATGGCAAGATTTCATTCTTTTTTATGGTTGAGTTATACGCCATTGTATGTGTGTGTGTGTGTGTATATATATATATATAAAATATATAATATATATAATTATCTATCTATCTATCTATCTATCTATCTATCTATCTATCTATCTATCACATCTTCCTTATGCATTCATCAGTTGGTGGACGGACACCTGGGCTGTTTCCATAATTTGGCTATTGTAGATGATAACCCCCAACATCATGTTTTATTCCTGACTGTCAGCAGGCTCTGAGTCTCAAATCCATGTGCAGGTTAGGTCCAGACAGACCCAGACGGTGGAAGGAGCGTAAGAGAGTGAGTGTTCCTGGAGAGGCATCCTGCAGGCTGGGTGTTCTCGTGACTTCCACAGACAGAGATGGACCTGCTCTAACATGGTGCCACATGTACGTCATGTCATCAGGAAGCCGGTTGCCAGTCTGGGGCATTCTCCGAAAATATAGATGGCAGTTGAGTCTGGGAGGAAGCTGTGTGGGGACACATTGAATGACGCAGCAGGGTCTCGGGGACCGCTCACCGCAGCTCTGCCTCTAGTTGTGAAGCTCTGTTTCAAACTCCCTCATCTTTTTTATCCTGTTTCCTAGTCTGTCAAGTGAGGAAGGAGGTCAGCGCGGATAGACTTGAAGGTCTTTTCCATTCTCTGAAATGAAGCTAGGCAGCCCAGTGAGAAGTGACCAGGGCTTCTTGAGTCTGGCTATAAACTTTACTCTCCTAGTCATTGATTTGGTTTTTGCTTCCAACTGTCTAAGTCAGTTTTCACACTTGGCAGGCGGGAGTGGGATCACTAAATGCCCACTAACCAGATGACCACAGCTGGAGAGGAGACACCGAAGACTGTAGGTTGAAGGCACAGAGCAAGGACTGAGACCTAAACGTGGCACTTCATACAAACACTGCCCTGCATGCGGCATGCCAGGCGGCCGTAACAACCCTGGTTCTAAGACGGGCCTCACCAGTTCGAACGCACTGGCAGCTTCTGGCCACAGCTTCTTGGTCTTTTTATCCCTAGCTCCCAAAGAGCCCAGACAAGCCTGGGAGGAAGAACCAGGAGCCCGGAAGGCAGGCAACCTGGCAGGGCAGGGCACGTCCTCGAACCGTGTATGGGTTCTGCTCCGAGCTCTGCCATGGACATGCTGTGTGGGGCTGACCCTCTTCGGCCAAAGCGGGGGTAGCCATGGGGGTCAACACACATGCAGCCCTGTGTCAGGCACAGCTAGCCTGATTGCAGCGGCCTGGGAGGCTCTGCAACACAGCGATCGTAGTGGTAATAACTAAGCATCGGGGCTGCTGCGGGAGCGTCAGGCCAGGCACAGTGTGCGAGTATGTGGACGGTCATCAGAGCTGCTGCTGGGCAAGGGAGCGTTCAGACTAGAACAGGGACTCAGAAGCCTGAGGCTAGGCGGACCCTTTAAGGTCATCCATTCCAGCTTTCTATGCAATGGTTCACTGTCCTCTAAATGCCTTCATAACGCATGCTTGAACTCACCCTGTGATGGGAAGTTCATGGCCGTGGGTAGGACATTGCAGCTTGTTAGAAACTTCCTTTTTATGTAGCAAGCTGAAAACTGCCTCCCGCTGCTTCTCCTGGTTGACATTCAGACAACAAAAACTTCTATATCACATCCACACATAAAAGACTTCCTATTTTTGATTTCTGGAAGGAACCAAGAATAATACACACAAGGTCACTCTTTCTCATGTCTCCTAAGGAAATCCTGGCTTACCGTGGCCTGGTAGCGAGGAGAGATTATTTTCTCAGGAGGTGATAAGATGTATTGTGCTGTAGTTCGATAGCCATCTTATCCGGAGAGAAGCCCCATTTCTCTCTGTGGGTATTTATTTTATATATTTACATATGGTAATTGGCGTGGTCAGTAACCACTTTGGGCCTCTTCTCTCTGCAGTGCACTGTGCCTAGTATCAGAGCAGACGGAGGCATCGGTGTCTTGTTACAACACACTCTTCACACTTTGGTTCACTCATCAGATATTTATCGAGAATTTGCTCGGTGGCTGGCTCAGGATCTTGCCCTCATGGAGTTTGCATCCCTTGAGAGACAGAACATTTGTGATCAGTCACACTGTATTGAACTTCTTGTTGGCTCTGCCATCACTTTACTAGGCTCTACTTCCCTTGAAGCTGGGGCTCTATGCTGTGCGTTACTGAATTCCCACTACCTGGCACATGGTAAATATTTGTTAAATGAGTCAGTGGCTGAAGACACAAAAGCACAGACTTTGGCGTTTGGTACTCTGAGCTAGATCCTGACTCAGCAGCTGGCTAGCTATGTGATGGGGGTGAGGACGCGAGGCTTTATAAAACAGGGATCTACCCTGGAGGTGGTGAGGACGAAGAGGTAACACCCAGAGGGCCTAGCCCAGTAACTGGCATACAATTCTAAAATCAAAAAAGAAAAGAAAAGCATATTCCCTTTTTACTGTAGTTCCCTACGGTGCCTTTTTACATTAATACAGGAAAATTAAGTGAGAAGATATTTCTAGACTGCACTGGTTGGCTTCTGTTTTGAAATTAAAGACATAGCCCTGTGTGAGGGGGCACCCCTGAACTATTTGGAAGGAGCCCAAATCAACTTTGCCGGGGTAAAGAGGAAACCCAGTGTTTCATGTGAGGAAGGTTGAAGAAGTTCTGGAGATGGATGGTTGTGATGTTTGCACAACAGTGTGAGTGTACTTAATGCCACTGGGTTGTGCACGCAAGAAATGGTTAAAGTTGAAGTTTTGTGTTATGTGGATTTTACCACAATAAATTCATTAAAAAGACCCCAAACCACTGCCATCATTTAGAGTTCTTCCAGCAGGTGAGCCATTGTCCAAGTTAAGCCAGTCACAGAACATCGCCATCCCCTCAGTCTGGATGCCGGCCCCCAAGCATTCCTGTGCAGCCTCCAGCAGTAGCCAAGGCCTGGCTGAGCCTTTGGGTTGCCTGGTGTGAAACTGCATAATGCGAGGCGCTCAGCTCTTCTGCAGATTATTTCCCCCCTTCCTCTTTCCCTCTCTCTTTCCCTCCCTCCCTTCTTCCCTCGCTTCCTTGTCCCCACCCTGCCTGAGTCTGTGAGCAAGTCTTTGTACTGGACCACAGAATCCTATCTGAATCCATCCCTGTCTCTCCACCTTCGTTTCCAGGGTTTCTATCCTGGGCTGAGTCCCCGTCACCTCTCAGATAGACTGTCAGTGGCTCCCTGCCCTACTTCTGTTCCCACCCTTTCTCCTCAGGGCACCTAAAGTGTTCTTTTTGATACATAAAGCATACCACTCCCTCACCCCTCGGAATGAATGAAATTTTAAACAAATGAAAAAAATACCATTACCCTGTTAAAGACCCTTTAGTGCTTCCTATCGATGTTAAAATGAAGCCCAAACTCCTTATGTACAGCCATTTCAGATCTGGTCCCTGCCCCTCTCTCCTACCTTGGCTTGTCCCAGTCCTGCTGGCCTTCTTCCTTTCCTCCAAGGTGCCACATTCCTTCTCACCTTGGTGCTTTACCCAGCTGTCCTGCTGCCTGGAACACTCTTCCTCTGGTCTTTGCATAGTTTGTCCTTTCTGACCATACAGATCACAACCCAAGTGTCACCTCATCAGAGAGGACTTCCCTGAGCAGCTGTGTGGCCCAACCCTCTGTCCTATCACCTCCTGTGCGTTCTCTGCTCTGCTCTCTGACACTTTATGTAAGTGCTTATTTGTTGTGGACCTCTCCCACCTAGACTGTGAGTGCCACAAGAAGTAGGACCCTGTTACATTACTCTCCCCCCCTCCTCAGGGCTAGATCAGTGGCCAGCAGCACTTAGAAGGCTCTGACAAAATACCTGTTAACGAATGAATGAATGTCCACGCGATGAATTGACGTAGCAAAAGAGTAAGGCGTGAATACCTGTGAGGAAGTTCCATTTTCTTCCCCTTAAGGTTTTTCCTGGTATATTTTCTGATGCTAATACCCATTCTTGCTTGACCTTCTGCATTCCACTGGTTTCCAAGTGACTGTTAACCATTATCGTATTCTCCATCCTAAGCTTGCCTGTCACAGGATGCTTGAAGACCCTCACTTGTCCCGGCCCCAAATTCCATCCACGACCAGTCATGTTTGCACGAGAAGAAATGTTCCGCAACACCATGCGTCACAACCCCTTACTTCTGTGTATTTAGGCCCTAAACTTTAGGGGACCCCATGGTGACAGGTGAAGCTGGGCACGCACTCGTGTGTACTGGTTCTTCTTATTGAGATGCCAGTCAGGGCCAGGGCAGGCAGGATGAGGCCTTCCCTGCCTGGCAGCCAGATCCCGCTCCCCTGTATGCCCTGCCGGCTCTCACGTGCAGCTTCAAGGCTCTGTATGAGGCCTCCATGGAATAATTGGTCCTGCTGCTCTTCTTCCTATTTCCTGAGCTCTGGGTCTGTCCCTCAGCTTTCCAGCTGTCCTACCCTTTACTCCACTGCTCAGGCCCCACCTGCATCCTGGATTAAGTGACCTCTCTTTGTGGGCTGCATAGTGAGACCTGTTGTTTCCTTTTAATGTGGCTTCCTTTTCCTGTTGAGTTATTGGGAATTGGGCTTCCATTGAAACAACTCTTAAAAATTGGAGGGAAGGAGCTTGCTATTTATTGAGTACTCACGGATTTACCAAGCACTGTGCTAAGCCCAGTATTTATGTTATATCACCTAATCCTCATAACCTCCCATGAATAAGGGATCTCCATTTTCCCATGGAGAAGTTGAAGCCCAGAGGTGACATAACTTTCCAGAGCCTGACTTGATTCCAAGAGCCAAGGAGGTAGACGGCACCTGCAGGGCAGGTGTGCTCAGGGAAGCAGAGCAGGCGGGCTTGCCAGGGGCAGGGCAGCCACGTTGGAAGAAGCGGAAATCAGGGCAGGTGGAAAGGGACCCGTTCTTAAAATGAACAGTCATTTTCAATGAGTAATAATGAAAGGCAGTGAGAGCCTGTGCTTTTAGCGGGAAGAGCAAGCAGTTCATGGCTTTTAGGGCCCAGTTGGACTCCTAGATTTGTCCTCTACCAGCTGTGAGCCCTGCAAGTTATTTAGCCTCTGAGCTTAGTTCCTGCGCTGAGGAATGGAGACGCCAGTAGCAGCCTCACTGGCGAAGGCTTGTGTATGCGTGCACCGAACATAGGAGTTGCCGCCTTCTAGATACTAAATCATCATTTCTATGAATATCATTAGGTTTCTCATTACTCCCTCAGAGTCTTCTTTCCTTCCTTCCCGCACCATGTTGTGGTTCTCTGTGATTCCTTCTCTATTTTGTGCTGTCTTTCCTGCAATGGAATCTGGTGCTTTCTGTGGCTGACGTCACTGACGAGGCTGAATACGTTTTGGATGAGTGAAGGAAGCTGAAATCTTTGTTCTCATCTAAATGTACTTGTATCTCCCATATCGCAGATCCTGGCGAACTTGCAGTTGCTATCCGTCATATGACTATTTACTTACGTGGCCAAGGAGTGTAGCCTGGGTTTTGGTTGCGAGGAAGGATCATTTCTGTTTCTTGGGGTTTTTTTTGTTTTTTTTTGTTTTTTTTTTTTTTAAATCTGTGTTAAATGTGATTGTAGGAAGAACTTAGCATCTCCTCAGGTCAATGTAATATCAACTGAAACAAATCAGCTAACCCTGAAGGTACACCTCCCTTTAGAGCTCTTTTCAGAAGACTTAGGAGTAAGTGGAATTTCTGTGTCTTGGATTCCATTTTCCTTGAATCACGTGATGACTACAGGTGGTAAATGATGTGGTGAATGAGCTACCTTGTATTTTGGCTTTGGTGCTCTGTTCTCTTCTACCCCGTGTCCATGACCTGTAAACAGATTTTGAGTACATAAAGGAAGCTTGCCATTTAAAGGTACCCAAAGGAATCCCATTTTTTTTTAAGATTTTATTTATTTATTAGACAGAGATAGAGACAGCCAGCGAGAGAAGGAACACAGGCAGGGGGAGTGGGAGAGGAAGAAGCAGGCTCATAGCGGAGGAGCCTGACGTGGGGCTCGATCCCATAACGCCGGAATCACGTCCTGAGCCGAAGGCAGACGCTTAACCGCTGTGCCACCCAGGCGCCCCAGGAATCCCATTTTAATGTCAGTAATCATCTGCTCTATGTCAGGTGAGGTGAGGTGCCAGGCATGCTGGGATGTTCCACGGACGGGGGAGGAGTGAAGCTGGGAGCTAGGGACAGTCAGGGCCTCTGCAGTCGGACCCCACTGTAGGGTAAATTTCTGTGTCTATTGCTCATTGTCCGTAGGGATAGAATTAACTCAGGCTTTACTTGGGCACATCGCTAACCTGAGGGGCCAGTCTGTTGGGTGGGATACAATGACCACCATCTTGGTGTTAGGAGTAGCGGTCATGCGTGGTGGACAGCAGCATCGTGGTTCCAGCCACCCAGTCTTTTTACTCACAGCCAGACCCAAAGGGGAGAGGAGAACACTGGCTAAGTGGTCAGAGGTTTAGGGAGAACCAATGTGCTAATTAGAGAAACCAAGGCAGTACCATTCATATGGACTAAGCCAGTTTCATGGTATCAGGGGAAGCTGTCTCTGAAAGGGTCCACCACTGCCCAGGGCTTACTGGCTGCCTGGTATGAGGCCCAAGCACCGTGGCCAGCTCGCCAGCATGTGCATGGAGCTACTCTCCTCCCTTCCTTCCCAGCTATGGACAGGGTAAGTCTCTGGTAAAAAGCTCCAGGGACTACGGCTGGGAGGAACATGGATGGACAGAGCTGACCCTTCCCCACCCCTGCTCTTACCTTTGGCCAGCATGGTTTTGTACCGGTAAAACATTTCATTTATATTTGAGCGAGGAAACCTCTGAGACAACTAGTGTTATAAAAGGACTTACCTGTGGGCAAATCTACCTGTATGGCCTTTATTTTCTAGAGAGGAGCATAGACTTGCTGAGACACTTTTGCTGTCATAGCGTAGTGGTTCTGCATCAGAATCGCCTGGAGGGCTTTCAAATCTAATTGCTGGGCCACATGCCCAGAATTTCTGAGTTGTATGTTGGGGTAGGGCCTGAGAGTTTGCATTTCCAGCAAATTCCCAGGTAATGCTGCTGTGGCCGCTCCAGGGGGTCATACTTTGAGAACCACTGTTAGAGAGTGATTGATTTATTTGCCATGCTCTGAATGTAAATTATATATTTTTAGTCAAGCCCACCATTGCTGTGCATTTCTTTTACTGACATACTTGTCTGTGTCTTCTTTGAACAGGTATTTTGATGTAGGACTGCATGATTTCTTAATCAGGTAAGCCCATAATTTTTATTCTAGATATCATTGACTAGCATGTCTATAATGCAAGACTGGGATGAAAATAAAATCCTTTTTAAATATCTTGACGAATAATGGCAATTGTATACTTGTCAAAAAAACCCCACCACTGGCACTATGGTTTTTGGGTCTCTAAGAATTGTACATGGAATTATCCTTTTTCAACAATCAGAAGAACTTCTCTTTAAAGGTGTTTATATCTGAAGTGATAGTTTCCCAAAAGCTTGGACAAACTTACTCCAAGTGCTGGGCTGCTGGAAAGACAAATAGAAAAGTGAAGAGTGCCAGCTTGCATTCATACATTAAACGACCCACTTAACCAATTTTCCCTCCATTGAGTTTAAGCTTTTAAAGTTGAATCTACTGGTTGTGTTGTAGTCATGCAACTCCAACCTTGTTCATAATTGGAGGAGATTACAGATGGCAGTTTATATCCTAGTTTATTGGTGATTTTTACCAGAGTTGGCTTATGGGGCATATTAATTCCAAATAGTTATTAAATCAAACAGAGGTTAAATGGAAATATACCAGAGTATTAACAGGATTGGTAAAAATTTGTATGATATTTTTTCTGCTATCAAGTTTGCTGTATTTTCTAGGGTTTTTTTTTGTATTGAGCATATATTATTCTAATAACAGTTAAAAATGATTGTTAAAAAAACCTCTTGTCAAAAATATATGTGAGAAGTAGTAATGGTTGATAAAGGACTGTAAGTTAATGATTACAAGGAAACTAGAAATTGTATAGAGTGATTTGCTTTCTGCAGATACGAGACTTTAAATGCTAATTCTAAGAGTCTGCTAATAAACAACTGGAAATCACATGTGATTTCTGGATAGATGTTACAGTGGTTCAGTTCTCCACAGTGCATGACCATCTTTCTGTGGGGAAGATGCCGTCTGAGGGGAAATGTACATCACCAGCATCACCTTTTTCCTAAACCCACAGCATTTCCTCGGCTGCATCACATATGGTGGTGTTCCAAGAAAGGCCAGACATACCTTGACATTTCTCCAGGGCCTCAAGGCTGTGCACTGAAATCTTTGTGGCTTACCCTAGACCCAAGGAATATGGATTTTCCTGGCTTTCTCCAGGATATCACACATAGATGGTAGTGTGTTAAGCACTACCCTTAACACATTAAGGGTAAATGCGTTTTAGCAGAAGGGATAAAAGACCGGCGTTCACCGAAAAGGCAGACATGAGAATTCCATATGTGAACTGACGAGACAAAGCCGGGTGGGTATACTTCAGCAGGTGGTGTGGATTTTTGAGTTAACATCTTTGGTGCTTGGTACTGTTGCCATGCCACTCGTTCCCACGAGTGCTAGTGGCCGATGTAAGCCTGTACTCGCTTATGTTCTCTAGTAACTCTCTGGAGGGCAGGCGACATGTCTTAATCACCTGTCCATGATTAAATTGTATAGAATCAACCTTCAACAAATATTTGTGGTTGGAGTGAATGAACAAAATGAGGCAGAAAGGACAAGGAAGGCAAGAATTAAGAAGAAGCCGTTCAGTCATTTATTCAACAAATAATGATAACGCCTGTCGTGTGCCACTTACTTGGAAACGTCTGGGAACCCCACTGTGAGAAACACAGGCATTTGATTTAAGGCTTTCCCTGAGCCTATCACTTGCCAGGCTTGTGGTGGGAGGGACCTGAAGTGGGGAGGAGGGATGGTCTGCCTCTGGGACCCCTCCTCCTTTTCCTTCTTCTGGGCTCTAACCAAATCTCCTATGTTGGGTGGGCAGGAAGGAAAGGGGGTGGCTATGTTCCTCTAATGTAACTGGTGCTGTGATCCCCTTGTCCTGGCAGGAGACCCTTTTGGATGGGTACCAGTGAGATGTTCTAAATGGTCACCTTCGTCAGTGTTCTGTGAACCAAGCAGAACTGGGGGTTAAGGCTTCTTTCTGCCCTGACATCTCTCTGCAGTTGTCCTTTCATATATTATCCCTACATATATTTCCTGTGGTAGGGGCAGAGCAAATCAGCACGTTTGTCGTGTGTCCACTTGGGGAACTCCTCCTTGCAGGCATGCCCAGTCTCTGTGACAAGGTCTCTTCATTCCCGCCACCCCCCCTCCCCCAAATGGCAGCAATCTGCCCTAAGCCAAGAACATGAAGACTCTGAGTTCCTTCCTCTGCCCTCCTCCCAGTTTGGAAGTTGAGGGGTAGAGATGTGGGGTGGAGGTGGTTGCAGGGACCAGTCAGTTTTCCATCTCCTACGGGTGGGGGTATCACCCCTTTATTTGCAGCTCTCTTTAGAAAATGGGTCCTTTCTGCTCCCGGTTTGGGAGGTCCAGCCCGATGGGGACGGAGCGCTGTTTCAGACGCGCATGTCAGTGAGAACTATTGCCCTGGCACGAGGGTCCCTAAGCCAGGTTGAAGTGGGTAGGGGCGCCATGTGAGGGGCAGATGACGGAATGGCAGCAACAAATCTTTCAAGAAGTGAAGCTGGGAAGGGGAGGAGAGAAAGGCCAGGCAGCTGGTGGAGAGGGTGGTTTGAGTGGGGATTTTTTTTTCTTTTTAATTGGAAGAACTCTTGTATTTAGCCACCAGAAGGTGTTGAGTGCCCTTTTGACGTAGAGAAAGTGGTTCCAATTGGGTGGAGGGAAGCAGAGGGTGATTGCCCGGTTGCCCGGGGAGTGGGGAGGCAAAGGTGATGGTGGTACCTTTGTTGCGCCGGAGACTGCTGGCATCTTCCTGGGCCTCTGTCACTGGAGAGAACTGTAGAGGGTCGGAAGAGTGAGGCAGTGCTGCTTGAATCCTTCCCACCCTGTGTTGGCTGAGAGAAAAATATATTCCCTTTGTAAAAGAGGAGGCGTTGGAAAAATTGGCATCGATTTTTTTTTTTAATTAACTACATTTATTGGCTCCGACAAGCTCTTCACTTGTACTCTGGGTCGTCAGGCTGTATTGAATACTTAGTGTTTGGCATGAGAGAAACTGCAGCATGCCTGAAATTAATCAGCTGCATCTTTTATGTAGATGGGAGTAATGTCAACTTCTCTGGAATGACATAAATTTCCACAAAGCCAGGAGCCCTGTCTGTACTCCCAGCCTAGGCAACTGCAAGGAGGGACATGCTTCCTTTTAAGTTGTTGGAGTATTTCACTGTGGGAGCAGGAGGGAGCTGTCAAGTTTGATGAAATGTGAGCATTTTTGGTATTGGTGTTTTATGATGACTGTGGGAAAATTGAGTGACCTCAATCCTTCCAAATCTCACGGAAATCAAAGGAAGGACTTTGAGGAAACAGTAATCACAACTCACTTAAGAATAGCCTCAGAAGAAGACTCGAGGTTGGGGTCCTACAAAAGAAAAAGGGAAAAAAGTGTCCAATCTGGAAAGAGAGATTAGGGAAGAAAATCGCTGTTTCATTTTAAAGGATAGGGTAGCATGTTTAAGTTTAGCTTAGTTTTGGCAAGAAAGTCAGAGTGATTAGTGATGTTGGTTTGATTCTTGCTGACCCAGGCATTTTACATTTTACCCAGAGTTGTGGCCAGCCCCACCCCTCTTATGCAGGCACACGGTTACTGTCCTGTGCCTGCCCTTCCGCCCCTCTCTGAGCTCCTCATGTTGGCGAGTAATTTTAAGTGATACAGGTTGTTGTCATGTCTGAAAGATTAAACTTGTCCATTTTCCTTTTACAAGTTTTGCATTGCCCTTATGCTTATACATTTAAAAATCAGAAAATAGTACCTGTATTTCCATCTTCTTTTCTATATTATTTATACTTAGCTATATAATCCATTTCAAATAAGGATTTTTTTTTCTAAATAACAAAATAAGTTTTCTTTACTATTATTTTCCTTTTTTTTTCCCTAAAGATCAGGTGTGAGTACAGCGGAGGCACTAGTTTTGTCCTAAGGATGGTGTCTTGATGTCCCGTCAGGACTAGCAGAAATGCAGCATCAGGGCCTTCCACTGACATTTCTTAGACAAATAGAAAATGTCACTGAGCCTCTGGCCCTAAAACTATCTGAGAAGATCTCCAGGGTTGATCATGGTCATTAGAAGATAAGTACCTCTCTCTAAGTAAACAGATGCTGCTTATAGAATGGTGTTTAATATAGTATAGATTCGATCCTGTGGAAATGCTGATGTTTCTGTAAAACAGCGTTTGCCCTTTGGAAGCGTTTTGTTCTGGTGAGAGAGAAGGTAGAATGGGAGAACTGTTCCCTTCCTGTAGTGCTTTCATTCTGGAGGTCGATCCTGAGAGTCCATCGTGGTCCGGAGGGTCTTTGAGTTGCTGGAGGGCAGCGAATCACAGTCCTGTGTGGATTAATGGTTCACTGAATTCTGAAATGAGCAAAGCCGTTTTTGGCTTTCCCTTGGTGACGTCCTTTACCCGACCCATTCATGCAACTAGCCCTAGAGCAGAAGAGAAGGGTTGTTTCGGCTAAAAAAATGTTGGTGTTTTGAGCTCCATGAATCACAGGGTAGTTTTTAACCTCCTTTATTTTGAGTAGCACAAAGTCTACCAGCACATTTGCTGAAGTTAATTGTAGCATTCGTGGTGTTGATAAAGAAGTCTGCTCACCATCATTTGAAATATGTCTTGGATTCTGTGATGTGTGAAATGTTCAAAAGAGTCTGCCTTGCATCTTTAAGGAGGCAAGTAGTCAAATGAAGGATTAATTTAGGCTAAAGGACTCCTCCTAAGAAAAAGGAAGAGAGCTAGGGATAAGCCTCCCTCTTTTCTGTGTCTCCTTAGGGTAGTTGATACCTGGTTAGGCTCTGAGCTGCTCTGGAAACAGAGAGGTTAAGGACAGGAGGGTGGGCATTTGGTCCTGGGAGTAAGAACCAGATGGTAATAGGAAGATAATTAGCATCTGTATTCAGTCTAGCAGTTTAGAGACATATAAATATATATACACATACATATATACACACACACATATTTTATAGATAAATATAAAAGAAAGATAAAACTATTATGTATATATTTCTAAACACAGACACACATACATGCACAATAACTCAGAGGCGGAATACCTGATTTGTTACATGGGATTTTGGATTTTTAGTTTTGTAAATGTAACATGGAAGTCAACTTTTGTTTGTCCAACAAGATGATTTTTAGTAGTGGTATGAAAAGCAAATGCATTGATTAAAAGCTGCTCCCACCTGAGCTGAGCCTAAACTCTGTGTTTCACAGTCCTAATTAGGCCCTGCTGATCGTCTCTGAGTGGCACCCGGAGGGGAGAAGTAGCTCCTGGGGAGCCACCAAGTCTCTTTGGTCCCCGCCTGCCGCAAGCTTCTCTTCTCTGAGGCCACTGCGGTAGCACAGCATTCTTTTTAAACCTTCCTTTCATTCCACTTGTGGTATATGAAAACCAATGGCTAATGAGCTGTGCAATGTTCCCGTAACAAAGTGTTTTACATAAAAAGTGAAAAGCATGTGAGTGAAGAAAGCCAGACCCCAAAGCAGACCCCACAGAGGCAGTTAATGAAAATGCAGGCAGGGTCCTGAAGAGAAGCTATCCTGCTTCCACAGGGATGTCCCCCCCGTCTTCCATGGGGCTGTCGCCCCCTTCCATGGGGCCGACCCCCTGCCTTCCAAGAGGCCATCTTCCCCCTTCCATGGGGCCATGCTCCCGCCTTCCACGGGGCTGTCCCCCATTCCACCGGGTGTCCCACCTTTTACGGGCTGTCCCCCCACCCCTTCCACGAGCCTGCCCCCTCTTCCGTGGCGCTGCCCTACTTCCATCATTGTTCCTGTGCCCAGTTTCCAAATGCCTTTGAGTCGGCCTCCTCAGCATCTTTCACATCACCCTTTCCTTCCTTTTCTGGAGAAGGATTGTGTACTTTTGTCTGTAACTCGGACTTCATACCTCCTAGAGCTGTCGTGAGGTGTGGTGATGGGTGCCAATAGCTCAGTTCTGTGCCTGCGAACGGTGGGGACTCAGCAAGGGCCAGTTTGTCCCTTCCCCTCCTGCACCTCACCTCTGGAATCAGAGTAGCAGGGTTTGAGTGTTGGCCTCTCTCCTTCCAGCTGTGGGCCTGTAGGTAGCTCAGGACCCTTTCTGAGCCCCTCATTACTCACCTGTGAGTTGACCACTTACCTGATGCTGTCACTTCCTACTCAGAACGAGTCAGTGCTTCTCTTCCCTTCTGTCAAAGTCAGACCATATGCTCATGTTCCGGGCCCACCGCAGTCGGTCTTCGAGCTGCCTTTCCACCTCACCTCACCATATTCTTCTTTGTGCCACCACCAAATGAGCACACATGCGGCTTTCTGTCCCTCCCCGAATCTCCTGGCTTCTTTCCTTGGCTTATGTGTTCCCTGTGCCTGAATCATCCCCCTTTTCTCCACACCCACCTCCTGGCCCTCCAGCCCAACTGAGTGCTGCCTCCTCCAAGCAGCCTTCTGCCTTCTCCCTTCATAACACTACTTCCCAAGCTCCCCGGACCATGGGAATCTGCCAGCATGCTTTAGATGCATGTGGGCCAGGAATCGGTGTCATACCACCAGCCCCAGGTGACCCTTATGCTCAGGGAAGTTTGGAACCCATCGCTTTAAACAGAGTTCTTTTTGTGATGTCCTACATTCCTCCTTGACAGCTCTTTGAGGGCAGGGTCTGGTTCATGTGTGTATTCCCCACAATATCCCATAGTGTCTAATGCACATAGGGTCCTTTGGGAGCCCAAACTTCCCACTATAAAATAAATAAGTCCTGGGAATGTAATGCACAGCACGGTGACGATAGCTAATAATACTGTCTTGCAAATTTGAAAGTCACTAAGAGCGTAGATCTTGAAAGTCTCATCACACGTACAAAAATTTGTAACCATGTGAGGTGATGGTTGTTAACTAGACTTACTACTGTGGGGATCATTTTGCAACATACTCGTGGATCAGATCTTTTATGTTATATACTTGAAATTTAATATAATGTTTGTTAAAAGATACACTGAGGCACACGAAAAGTTTGAAGAGTCTATTTGAGCAAAAATCGAACCAGTTAGGACAGTATGCAATCTAGCCAGAAAGAAGGGAGCCCTGAGGAGCTGTACAAAATGAAAGACTTGCATAGGCAGGAGGGAGGGGAACAAGGAAGTTAAACTAGGCCAAAAAATGGGTTGGTTTTTTGCATGGTTACTTTGCTTATTTTGGCACATGGCAGGGGTCTATGGGGCACATTAACTTGCGCTGATCAGGTGATTCCTGATGGACTGGTTTAAGAATCCATTTCTGGAAGAGAGGAAACTGCAGTTAAGTCTCTGTTTGGTGAAGTCTCAGTGTGGGGCTTAGCATTAGCAACTCCATTTTGGGCCTGTTGTCTTGTTTTTAATATGTTAAATGTCAGTTATATCTCAATTTTTAGAAATGTAATGCTTTTCCCATTAAAAGAAAGGAATAAAGCAACAGATTGAGAAAGTTCATTTCCTTTATGATAGAGCTGAAACCCGTGTCCCCAGTCGGAGTAACCCAAGAACGCAGAATGTAGGTAGGACGGCTGCCTGAGCGTTTGGCACCATTATTATTATTATCTTTTAAATGTTTGAATGAGTAAATTTTAACTCTCAAACATGTAACGGGACTTAGTAACCATGTCCTTGTCTTTTCGTGTAATCCAGTTCTGCAACCAGTTAAGTGCCTAAAGCACTCTTCCAGGAGCTGGGAGAGAGGCAGTGAGAAGGTAGACAGTGCCCTGCCCGCACTTGGCTTGCACTGCAGTGGGCGGAGACAGAGAGTAGACAAGCAAACAAACAAGTGGGCACAGGGGCTGCCATGAAGTGACGGAGGGGCATGCGCCGAGAGCCACTTGTGACAGCACAGGTAAAGTAGGAAGAGCCTCTTTGAGGCAGCTGGGGACACTGAGCGGAGATGTGAGCAAGGAGGAGAAGGCAGCCAGAGAAAGGTCTGGCCTAGGCTGTTTGCAGGCAGAGGGAAGGGCAAGCTCCAAGGCCCTGAGATGAAGAGGAGCCACGGGAGGAACAGAAGGAAGGAAGCCGGTGGGGCTGCAGGATCATGGAACAAGGAGTCCAAGGAGATCTGGAGGCAGAGGCCACAGCCAGACTGTGAGGAAGAGTGGGTTCCCTTTTAAATGTCGTCAGAGCCATCGGAGGGTTTGAAGGAGGGGAATAATATGATCTGACTTATGTTTTTCAAAACTCACTGTGACAGGCTTAGCTGGGAAGTCAGTGAAATTGGGATTTTTGAACCTCAGCCATCACCATGCTGTGCCACCGCAAGCTGGAGCTCGGTGACCCAGGCCTGTCCTTGCTCCTCAGCGAAGATTCTCTGACCACCAGCTGCTGTGAAAGCTGCTCTGTTAAATAACAATGACAACCCTAAACTGTGCTTTAGCTTCCCTCTGTTAATGTTTGCTTGGTATACCGTCAAAGGTGCCGTCGTGCACGCGGGCAGTACCTTGGAGGCAATAAAACCATAGTGGACCATGGCGGTAGGCCCTCTCTCGAAGCATGGGCAGCTGGAGAGAGTGGGTCTGGCGCCAGGAACTTCACTCAGGGTGGAGGTCTGCAGCCTTCCCCTGGTGATGAGTCATCATCTTGTCTCGGGAGCTCCCTGCCAGCCCGGCCTCTGGCTCCTTCCCTGGCACTTTATCTTAGGCCCTCAGTGCTCCCGTCGTGGTGCTGCTGCCCCTGGACGTCAGCCACTGTTAGGACAGGAGCTACATCCCCAGCGCTGGCTCCCCCTCTGGGCGGCCAGGAGCAGAACCCCATCGGGTTTGCTCATGGAAGCTGTTGCATAATGTGTTGGTTTGTTGTCGAAAACTGAGCCCCCTTCCCAACCTCCCCTCTGCCACGGTCACTGTCCAAGACAGTTTTTCTTATTTACTGTCCAGACTGAAACCCCTGATGTGGTTTATAGACCTTTTCTTTCCTTTGTAGAATTTTGGGGTTGGAATGGCCTTGACGACTCCGTTCTACATTACGGTAATTTTCAGTTCTTAGAAGATTTCTCAGATCTACTCTTGCTTCTCTCTTACTGGTACCACTTTTGAGGAAGAAGTTTTTAGAATTATTCATCTTCATGGCTGTGCTATATTAGGGTTGTTAATTAGAAAACCCAGATTAAAAAAAAAAACAACTAAAAGAAACCCTTCATGCTCAGAGAGTTGAAATGCATAATTTACTTCCTACCATACATAGCTTCTATCAATACAGATGTTTCAGTGAATAAATGTTTCTTTAACGAAAAATGAAAAAGAGCCACTGGTGAACTAATTGAGAAAATTTGCAATGTAGAGACATTATTTTAAGTGTGAAAAGCTCTGAGTCAGGGATGGTGCTGAGCAAGACAGGCTGTAAGTTCCATGGTCTAAAACTAGTGCAGATGGGTTATTTACTTGACAGGACATTTGTTAAGTAATGATGGTGGTAGTGCCTTTTTGGGAATTCTTTTTCTAATTCCTGGGAGCATTCTGCCCTGTGGGGCTTCCACACCAGGTGGGAGCCAGGAACTTGCTTTTCTTCACTGGGCAAGGGTCTCGCATTCCCCCTCCCCTCGATTTCTACTCTGATGAGAACAGGTGCGTGCTGGTGGGACCTGGAATGCCTTCTGCTGAGCCCGGCAGCAGTGACATCTGGCTCTGAAAGGCAGCGGTCTGGGCTTGGGGCCCCTCACCCGGCCCTGGTGATTGGGAACCGCTCCCCTGAGCCAAGTGGCGGGCACAGTAGGGTCCCCATCACTGCCGGGGGAGTGTGATTTGTTGGCATTGTCTGTCTGCATCACCTCCAAGCCTGGCTTTGAGACCCTCTCTCAGAGACCCTGCAAACTGCCGATCCTTCTCTCATCAATCCCTTTCATAGTCAAACGAATTAGAGTGGGTTCTGTTATTTGCAGCTAAAACACCTGAGAGAGTTCCTTATCCAATGGTGTTTGGGGTGTGTAGTGCGGCGGCGGGGAGGGGGTCGCTTTGCCCATGAACCGCTTTAGTTCCATACACACCGGAGTTAACACTGCAGCTGTTTCTGCATCAGGACGAGCAGTGTGTGAAGGGGCCAGGACACTGGGTTGGACGCAGAAGACCATGGCCATCGTCTACCTTACTGCTATCTTGCTGCATTGGCTTCGTGCAAGTGTCTTCTCCTGTTTTAACCTCAGTTTACGTAGTTGTGAAGTGAGGGAATTATACCCAATAAACTCCAAGGTCCCTTCCAAACTCAGCCATCTTTGACAAGCAGTCTTGGTGTGTTTAATATTAGAGGACTGATTCTCTTGTCCAGATCTGCACTGTCTACTGTAGCAGCCACATTATTTATTATAAAAAATATAAATTGATTAAAAGTCAACAGAATTACAAGTTCAGTTCCTCAGGTGCATGAACCACATTTTCAGGGCTCTGTAGCCACAGGTAGCTACAGGCTGTCGTATTGGACAGTGGATACCAAAGAGAGAACAGTTCCATTATCACAGAAAATTCTCTTGCCTGACACTGGTCTAGATGATAATGCCATTTGTCTACTTCCCTTGTAGAAACACTGGTGTTCTGTTGTATTTCTGCCCGCCTGTTTGAATGATCAACATCACCTTCGTAGCATTCGGATTGCCTCAAATGGGGCTCCTTAGTTACCTGCCCCCACCAGGAGCCGACCCTACTCTTCTCCCCCCCCCCCCCCCATCTTACAGGGTGCTGCTCTACTCAAAACCACCAGGGTAGAATCCTTGGGGGTATTCTGGAAATGTCCGTCTTCCTCAAGCCCCACATCCATTTTCGTTTCTAAATTCCGTTAGTTCCCCCTATAAATACTAACTGCCCATGTCCTGTTTCCCTCATTCCCACTCTGTACGCCATAACTGAGGCCCCCCTCATCTTCACTTACCTTCTATTGTGAACCTCACCTTTATTTTCTTCCTCCTTCCAGTCTGTCCCCTCAGCCCACCCCAAGGTACTGAATCAAAATAGCCCAGAAACAGGGGCGCCTGGGTGGCTCAGTCGTTTGCAAGCGTCTGCCTTCGGCTCAGGTCATGATCCCAGCGTTCTGGGATGGAGCCCTGCATCGGGCTCCCTGCTCGGCAGGAAGCCTGCTTCTCCCTCTCCCACTCCCCCTGCTTGTGTTCCCTCTCTTGCTGCCTCTCTCTGTCAAATAAATAAATAAAATCTTAAAAAAAAATAGCCCAGAAACAAAAGGCAGTTTTTTTGGGATCATGCCCTGAGCTGAAGGCCGACGCTTCACGACTGCGCTACCCAGGCGCCCCAAGGCAGTTTTAATCAGTGCTCTCCTCCCTCAATCATCTGTTCAAGGGCTTTTCTAGACCTAACAGCCCCATGAGCAGGCTCCTTAAACTTCCTTCTGTTCCCTGAGCAAGACTCACTTGTTCATTTTCTTCTTTTTGTGCATGCTGTTTCCGATTCCTTCTTTCTATATAGGCCCTCTTAGCACCTGGTTCAGAGGACACCTCTTTTGCAAAGCCCTGCTGACTCCCCTGAAAGAGCTAGGTCCCCCCTCCCCAATCAGCTCTGGTACTTACTACTTATGTGGTTTTATCAGCCAGTTATTAAATATTACTGCATCAGTTTCCCCCCTGTGAAATGCTGCCTTAGGAAGACAGTCAGGTACTTCAAATTCTGAGTTAAACCAAGCAAATAGGTAAATGCCAAATGGGTGCGATCAATCATTCTAAATGTATGGATCTCTTCACTTCTTTATCAAACAGTTATAGTGTCTACTGCCCCCTACTCAGTGCTTGGAACCCAGTAGTTAGCAAAAGAGATAGAGTTCCTTCTCCCGTGGAGCTTATGATTTAGGAGCAGAGAAATGTTTATCAGAGACCCTATGCATGTCTGGAAAAGTAGAACCGCCAGTAGTGCCAAAAAGGAGAAACACATGGTCCTACAAGTGTGTGTCAGAAGGCACCCGATCCAGGGGTGGGGCAGGAGCCAGCCACCGGGAAGGTTCCCCCAGGAGGCAATGCTTGGGGTGGAGGGTGGAGGGAAAAGCATACCTAGAGCTCTGAGGTAGAGAAGCAGGGTGTATTCCAGGAGGAAGAACAGAAAGAAGGTCCTTGTGGTTGGGGCACAGAGTGAGGCTGGGAAGTTATTTTGGGCCAGGCCATGCTAGGCTTTCCATGCCATTCGGGCCAGCCAGGCCTAGATTCTCAGCAGTAACTTGGGAATGAGTGACTGAGCAGTTGGCTGGGAAAGTGTAGCTATAGTTAAAACTGACATATGCATGTGTATCCTAGCATGTTCAAAGTCCTCACTTGGACGATGGAATTGACATACTGAAGAGAAGAAACATTCAATAGAAAATGTGTAGCATAGCCTGTTTACTAGAGCAGAAGGATCTGTTGTGGGAATATTATCCCTAGTGTTAATAATACCAGCATTTGCAATGACGTACACTTTTGTATTAATTAGAGCAGATTCATTTGCATCTAGATGCTTTTACCCAAATGAGAAGAATGGGTGACAGTCTACTCAGTGAACTGGGGATCTGGTATACCCCGCAGTCTGTAGGAATAAGGAGTTGCTGATGTACCGGAGAGTAAGTATGATGCTGGGAGTCAGTGTAGTGATTTATTTCTCCATTATTTGTTTTGGAGGATTGTCAAAAATCCCAGTGTGCTCATGGGAATGTTACTCCTTCCAACATTACTTATTAAGAAGTGCAGCCTTGGGACCCTGGGATTGGCTTCAAATATTGGTCAACATTTAAGATCAAGTTCTGTTGTGGTGAGGATACATGCTATGAAGCTGGTGTGGGTCAGACAGAACGCTAAAGCAAGCAGGCTGTGAGGAATGGGGACAACTTGCTCTGGGGCAGGAGCTCAGTCGGGCACCAGCCTCGTACCAGGAGCTTGGTATATGCAAAGAGTGATGTAAGAATTGCTTCTTAAGTGTCGTGGATACTTTCTCCATACTCTGGCTATTCCGTACCTTTAGAGCATCCTCTGGCTTTTGGAGAATTTCTGGCCTTCTGAAACTGACCTCTGAAAGTACAAGTCAGAGGTCACTTTCTGGGTCTCCCTTACATCAAGGGTCAGAATGTATCCCAGGCCCTAGAAAGCTGGTACAGCCACTTTGGAAAGCAGTGTGGAGGTTCCTCAAAAAGTTAAAAATAGAGCTACCCTATGACCCAGCAATTGCACTACTAGGTATTTACCCCAAAGATACAGATGTAGTGAAAAGAAGGGCCATATGCACCCCAATATTCATAACAGCAATTTCCACAATAGCCAAACTGTGGAAGGAGCCGAGATGCCCTTCAACAGACGAATAGATAAAAAAGATGTGGTCCATATATACAATGGAATATTACTCAGCCATCAGAAAGGATGATTACCCAACGTTTGTATCAACATGGTTGGAACCGGAGGAGATTATGCTAAGTGAAATAAATCAAGCAGAGAAAGACAAGTATCATATGGTTTCACTTATTTGTGGAACATAAGGAATAGCAGGGAGGACATTAGGAGAAGGAAGGGAAAAATGAAGGGGGAAACAGCGGAGGAGATGAACCGTGAGAGACTATGGACTCCGGGAAACAAACCGAGGGTTTTAAAGGGTAGGGGAGTCAGAGGATGGGCTAGCCCGGTGATGGGTATTAAGGAGGGCAGGTATTGCATGGAACATTGGGTGTTATATGCAAACAATGAATCATGGAACACTACATAAAAACTAATGATGTACTTTATGGTGACTAACATAACATAATTAATATATACATATAAAAGAATATATCCCAGGCCCTGGCACTCCGATGCAGCAGAGAGGCAACTTTGATTCATAAGAGAGAAAAGGAGGGATCCCACCGAACTGTTTCTGGCAATGGTGGTAGAGAGATGTGCAACTTCTAAATGCCACTTGATCGAGTTCCCAGCTACCGCCAGCAGTGGTATCCGCAGAGCAGTCTGGTGGACCAGTCGTCTTCTAGCCTGGCCTGATTCACTGACCTACCCAGATACTCTGTGACGCAACGTCCTTGAAGAAATTCCTTTTCTGCTTAAATTAGCTAGAGTGGATTCTGGTGATTGTAACTAAAAACTCTATCATACTATGCAGATGAGCATGGTCAAGGCAGCAAGTAGCTCTGTTCTCACGGCCACCCATTGCTGAGGAGGGAACTCAGGAATTGCAAGGTCATTGGATAAAGTTTCATTCTTTTGGTTGTCGTATCAGTTCAGGTGTTTCTGCTAAAATGTGAGGCCAACAAACTTGAAAAACCTCAGGTTATATAAAATCGCACACACAAAAACAACAAGATTTATGGAAAAATAGAGTTGGCTAAATCACTTGAAACCTATGTAACATTGTCCAGGACGCTAAGAAAAACAGCAATCCTAATAAAAATATCAGCACAACTGGGAAGACACTGTGAATTCCTAGGAAATAAATATTCTGGTAAGGATCCAGTAAATATGCTACCTTTAGTAGAAGGGGCTATAAGGAGGGGCCCGGCCACTGAGTTCTAGAGACAAGGGCAGAGGGGGGTGGGGGGAAGGCACTTGCAGAGTTTATACAACTTGAGCCATGACTGAGATGAGTGGCTTTGGGTCCTTGTTTTGTGTTGTTTTTTCACACAGGGTCTTAGAGAACCGTGTCACCAGTGCTTCTCAGAGCATGTGGCCCACCTAGGCCAGTGGGAGAAAGGGGCGGGATCAGCGGGATGAGTAGTCAGCTCTGTCGGTGAACTTTGTGTTTGGATGCTTTTACTTGGGGGCTAAGAAAAAATACGTATAAACTGACATAATTTCTGTTGTATATGGACATTGTTCTCCTATTTACCAATTCCGTAGAAACTATGATATTTAAAGAAGTGTGCATTATTATAGACCAGACTGTATTTAAAGTGTTCTGTAAACCTGAAAAGGTGGAGGACCCTTGGCCTGTCAGTAAAGGGACTCCGGGGAAGAGATCCGCAGCCCTGATTAAGAGGAGGAACGCCTGTGGAAGAGTAGACTCATCACCGGCGGCTACAGAGAGGCGGGATAGCATTGCAGGCTGTGGCTAGACCACCTGGGTTTGAATTCCTGCGCTCTTTCATACGAGGTCTGAGCCTCGATCTTGTCATTTGTAAAGTGGAGGTAACAATGATGCTGTCTTAAATTTGTTAATGCACGTAAAATGCACGTCAACTACTTAGCTCCCCAAGGGAGGACTTCTGTTGCTGTTGTTGACTTCTCATCCATTTTTCTACACCACCATCGGCTTCAAGGACAAGGACAGGGAGCTCACATGTAGTACCTCTCATAGGGTCTAACAGGTGCTCTGTCCATATTTGTTGAATTTGAATCCGATGAGAAATATCCACACGGACCACAACGGACAATTTTTCCGTTTCTCCTCCTAAGTCGGTGTGGAAACGGCTTTGCCGCAGAGGTGGGATGATCTTTATTGAGAGAACGGATTCAGAAGCACATTCTGGACTGGCAGGCTGTGAATCCCAGTGCTCTGGAGTAATGTGAAATCCCAAGGCAAGGTCAGATCTTTGAAACGGATCCTGAGGAGAAAGGAAGAACAGTTTGCTGCCAGCCTGGTTTCACTTGTGACCAGGCCATTTAAAATAAAAACACTTCAGAATCTGAAAGCCCACAGCGTCTGTTTCTAATTGAAAGGTTATTTGCAGACAGTATGTTTTTCATAGAGTGACATTTGGAAGTGTTTATTAATACATTGAGTCTATTGCAGTGAAATCCATTTTGTAAATGGAAATAGATAATTATTTTTGAACCTTTTAATCACTTTTAAGCAAAATAATGAACTACAAACCATTTAGCTGAGGATGTGCATCTGATTACACAAGCAAATTATTCAGCTGGGGTGAGACGCAACTCTGTATCGTGTCCTTCTGCTGTACCGGAGGGTGGTTCCTCACTTTCTCTCTAGGTTCTGTGACATCTTTACTCTCATCTGGTACTTCAGACACCCATGATTCTAGTCCAGGCCTTTTCATTTATTCCAGGGCCTTGAGAAAGTCACCAGAAGTTTCTGGGCATCAGTCACTCATCTGTAAAACACCTAATGATTTTAAAAGTCTCTTCTAGCTCTGACCCTATATAATGCAGAATTCTGTGACTCGATGAAAGTGGACAGATTCCTGTAACCAGCTGAGCAATCCAAGAATTCTGGTCTTCTTGAGACCCCTTATCAGAGTTAAAAATACTAGATATTCTGTTTCATTCAGCATCATGCACAGAGCTGCTACTATGCACAGAATATATTAGAGCCAATGAGGGGACAGAAGAGTAAGCAACTGCTTAATTTTTCTGTGTTCTAGTTGGAGAGGGGAAGGAAACACTTGTGGCACAATGAGAAAGATCAAGTCAGCCAGAAATGTCGGAGTTCAAGCGTTCTCTAACGGTGGAATTTGGAGGGAAGGAAGCGTCCTACCAGAGAATCTGGAGAATGGGACACAGTCCCAAAGATAATATTTATAATTACATAATGGGGCTTGGAGTTGGACTGTATTTGGTGAGCCAAATCTGGACTATTTATCTTCTTTCCATCCTGGTTTTTTTTGGAATATAGTTGTGTGGGTCTTTCTCCCTCATTTGATTTATGAGTGCCTTGGACACTTCTCGTTTTTCTTTGTGTTTGAAAATTCCCATGACATCTAGGATAGCACTTAGTTTAAGGTAAATCTCTTGAATGGCATAACCCCCCCGATCCTCACTTCTTGGGCCTACTGGTGTTCGGGAGAGGTAGTCTGGTGAGATGGAGGTAAATGGCACAGAGAAGCCTGGCTCAGAGGACAGCATCTGTGGTAATGGTCAACCCCGGGGAAGTGAGGGTGGTTGACACAGCTGTCTTACTGGAGGCAGCTCTTTGGCTTATGTCTGGAGATTGTCTTTGCAATGTTTAGATATGTGTACAGTTGCCTTTGAGGTCTGAGATTGGTAGACGACCTACAGCTTTCACCTGTGAAGAGCTTCGCAGTCCCGTTGCTGATGCGTCTTGCTGGGCAGGTGGGGGAGCAGCAGCTTGCCCATCGTGTGTCTCAAGTGTCCCCATAGGTACGTTTTGGAGAGCAACGGAATCCGGCTATGCCGACGCTGCCGTCTGCTGGGGATCTTTAAAGGCGTCGTGTAGTCCTGCCAATGAGGCTATCGGATCAAATGAAGTTTAGGGATTTTCTCTGGTTTTGGTATCCCTGGCTTTCTCTAATAATATTAAGAGGCTGGTAAATTTGTTCCATTAAGATTTGTTAAACTTCTGAGACATCCACCCTGCCTCTAAGAGCTAAAAACGGGCCTGGCATGTGTTGGCCCCTGGCTGCTCGGGGTGGTGTCACAATGAAGAACGCTCGCCGGTTCCTAACGTCACTGTGGGAGACTGGGATGGGCAAAGTGCTGCTGCCTGTGAACTCCAGAGAGCCAGTGGGAGAACGGGGAGTGTCAGGCTGTGGTACCAACGGAAGAACATCTTCTCACACCTGCTGGCTGCCCCAGGACTGAGCTAAATATGCCGCGATTTGCTGAATGCCCTCCCCCAGCTGCTCTTCCTCTCCTCGGCACTGCTGAGCAGGTACCCGAGGGCGCAGCCTGGCATCCGACCCCTTCCTGGCTCTCTGATGGCTCGTGTAGAGCCCAGTGGTTTTTCTTTTCAGACTTCATATTGTGTCACTGCCCTGGTGCCCTGGGGGATTCGTGCACTCCTGTCGTATTTCACTCGGTTATCTGAGGACACGGAGTGATGATTATTCACACTACACAGAGGAGAGATACATACATTTTTTAATAGGGTCTTGTATCTTACTTTACTTATTTATTTACTTGCATGCTCTTTTTATAAAGCAGTCCTCCACCCCAGAAATCTCCTACTTCTTGTGCGCACAAGCAATAATAGACTTCCTAGAGAAAGCCCACATATATAGCATTTAGATTTACCGATCCCATCAATGCCAGCATATGCACAGTGTTGTTCCTCCTGTGTCTAACTTTGTGGCTGTCGACAAGGACTCTCTAGATTGGGTTAGTCCCTTTTTGCTTTCCATGGATGTACTAATAGCAGAATGCACCACTGGATGTTACCCTTTGGTAGAGGTTTGGCTTTGCATCCACATGTTCTTAACTAGTCTTCCTAACGAGCCACCTGCTTTTTGTAAGGTTGCCTAGTTGCATTCGTGTGCCAGGGAAGGGCACAGCGGCCTCTCTGGGACAGAACCAGTGGACATGTGGAATCGTAGCCCTTGGGAGGGCTGCTGCTGTACATAGAGCTGTGGGCTAGAGGACTTGGCCTCAGCTGCCAGCACCTCTGCTCCCTGGCCACGTGAAGGTGCCTATGTCAGTCTGCATTCCCCATCGGCCAAGGGAAGACAGTGCCTAAATCACAGGAATGAGTTAGATGATCTATGTCGGAGAACTGAGTGCCTTGCAAAGTAGTGTATGGCTGAGTATGGGCCTGATGCTTTGACCCGCTGTGCTCTAATTCTATGGGAGTAGGGGACTGAGAAACAGGGTGATCCCTTTTTGCTGATTTCTTAGGTAGAAAAAAAATGGACCCTGTTTTCAAGGATGTAGAAGAAACATAGTAGATATATAAAAAATAATCTGTCTTTTGTAGTTGATGATTCTCTGGACATTGGCTGGAATCCCGGTGGTTGGGGGAGGGAGAACAGTAGGAGAGGGGAGGCCAGTCAGCTTACAGATAGCTTTGTCCCCACTTCAGACATCAAACATGGACTGGCCTTTTATAACAGAAACTGCTTTGAGGGGCTCGCTTACTCTGTGTGTGTGTGTGTGTGTGTGTGTGTGTGTGTGTGTCTGTCTGTCTGTCTGTCTTTATGCTGTATCTGCATGAAAAAGACAGCAAAGATTTTGGTTGAACATTTTTTTGCAGTGGGGGAGACTCCTTGTGGGTAGCATACCCATGGGTGAATTTCCAAGAACCAAAAAGCAGAGTAAACAACATTCCAGACCAAACCAAAATAACAACAGAAAATATGCAAATGGGCTAAAAACATTGCAACCAATAGCGGAACTCCCTCAGTTGTGATTACAGAGCCTGGAAGAGCAGCCTGGGTGTGCTGGGGTGATCCTAGCAATTACTCAGCCAGCAGCCAGAAGCCTAACTCAGAGAGAGCTGCTTCGGAGGGGCTTGGAGCATATGCATGTCAGGTATAGTCACTGCTTGTCCCTAGCCCTAGCCATCAGAATGCTGATCACTAACTGGGTTGGCTGTCTTAAAGCGGTGAAATGTTTTCTTTAAGAAATGCTTTCTTCTTTTTAATTGGGGAAAATATTTATTGTGGTGAGCATTGCATAATGCATAGAATTGTTGAATCACTATGTTATACACTTGAAATTAATGTAACGGTGTATATCAACCATACTTCAACTAAGAAAAAATACGCTTTGAACAACTGACATAGTCAAACCATAGAATGGGTGTTGGTATTACAAAGACGAATGAATGTTGATGAGCATAGTAAAGATACAATATGTATGGAATTCCCTTGATATGATGTGGCAAGTGATATATGGAAGTTGAAAAACAGAAGTAAAATTTGTTTTGGGGGCCCAGGTAGGAGAGATTATTTCAACCCGGGAAGTCCAGGAAAATTTCAGGAAAAAAGTATGGTTTGAAAAATAACTAGCTATTGCCTAAATATAATTCCTTTTTTCCCCTACTGAATAAATATGTATTTCCTACCAAAAACAAAAACTTTCAGAGCTTTAGTGAGCTAATCACTGAAGCCACTGCTATGAACTATATAAATAACCATATGAATGCTCTGAGACATGTAATTCTAGCCCATTCCAGCACACAGACCCCCCATCATCTTCCACCCATCCAACCCAGAGCCTCTGGTTTGTTTTGTTTCTTGGTGGGTCACAGTGACCGCTGCTATTATGAGGATGAGTTTCAGAGCCTCTTTCTGGTGTCCCTTCAACACTGTTTGTCTGATCAGACAAAATGCGTCCAGCTCACCCCAGTTTCCCACTGGGGAACACAGCTGTCTGCAGTTTTCATGCGTGGCTACCCCATCATGCTGGGTACAGCACCACATTACTGCTAGTTGACTGGGAGCTTTTCAGCATCTGCCTGTTAATGGTTAGATCTCGCCCGCGCTGTGTCATGTGCGTCAAAGAGGGCAAAAGCTGTCCTTTCTCATATAAGGATTTGTTATTCTAATCAACAGACAGTTAATGTAACTGCGGCATTCAGATAACGGGTCTGGTGCCAATACAGGTAATGAGGAGAGTAGCAAAGACACCTGTCGAATCATTCCCCCAGGGGCTACTGTTCGAGTTGGACCTTTGCTGTAAAGCCGGATTTCTCCACCTCGGTACTATGGGCATTTTGGACAAGATACTTCTTTGTCATGGAAGGCTGCCCTGTGCCCTGTAGATGTTTCGCAGCATCTCCAGCTTCTACTAAATGCCAGTGGTACCCTCAGTTGTGACAACCAAAAATGTCTCCAGACAGTGGCAACTGGGCTGGGCGGGGGAAGGGGTAAGAATTGCTCTCAGCTGAGCAGCACAGCTCTAAAATAAAATACCATGCCTGGTTTTAAGGTGTACATAAAAGAGGATGTGAAAAAGGTGGCCACAGGGCTTCAAGTTTTAAATGATATCTTTGGCCTCTGATAGAGCCTCACCCAGGTGCCCACAGTAACGTCTAGAAAACACTGAAAAAGAGGAACACGATAAACACTGGAAAGCTGGACTAGAATTCAGTCTGTTGTCAGAGTCAGCGAGACATCTCCTTCACCATGGCACATGGAACTGGTCTGGAGAGGAAATAGTGCCCTCTGTCTGCCTTGCTGGTTCAGAAACGTGTGGTCTGTGGCCACCAGAAAAGCGGGTTGCCCTCCTCCAGTACGTAGTTGTATGTTGTCCCAGTGCAACTCCTGTGCTCTTCCTCCATTCGTAAGCACCCCTGCTTCTGCACCCACGTGGAGCCCCCCATGGTAAGTAAGTCGGCAGGAAGTAGGGGACACGGGGCTGACTGTCAGTGGTGCCCGTCTGTACTGTGTCCCCCATGAGGTGCTACTGGAGGTGGAAGTGCCCGCAGAAGGGGCCCTGCCCGCGGGCAATTTCACTTCATTGTGTCATGTCAGTTTCTTGATTAGATGGGCAGGGAAATGGGTAGAAGACAATGCTCTGCCGCCCCAGCCCCCAGGAAAGATGATCCGCATCATAGAACACCTGTCAGAAACTTGGAATTGGCCTGGGTGCTGGCACCTCATCTTGTCACCACGTGTATTGCCTGCGAATGAGATTTGGCTGCTGCTAAAGAAGTCAGAGAACAAAGTGAAAGGCAGCAAACATTTTCTTTTACCTTTTCAACTGAAGAATAATTTTGAGAAAAACTACAGTCATTTGAAGTCCTCCTTCATTGTTAATTTCATAGGTACTTTGTGGTTCTGTATGTTGTTGTTATTTTGTAAAAAGATGCATTTTAGATTCTTTAAATTTTTTTTAGTGATTTTTTCTTCATATTAGAAGTAGTGATTAGAGTATCTTTTATATTACCTGACATTTCCCCCTTAAACAGTTGTACATATTTCATATTCTTTGCTTTTCTCCATATAGGCTTTAATCAGAATGGATTCATTGTGTACCATAATTTGCTGTTATAGGGCATCATGAATGTGAATTATTTCCGTCACTGAAATATAATGCCCAGTGTAATATAAAAAAGAAAGCTAAGAGCAATAAGCTCTTTGATAGATATCAAGCTGTTGATAGATGCTAAGTCTGAATACATTTTACTTCATCTAGGGATTTATGTAGAGAAAGAAGTAGTATGTGGCCATTGAAAAAAATTCCATCTAAAGTAAAGGGCACATCATCCCAAGTCTCAAAGGAAGAGCAGATCTATAAAGTGATTTATTATAAGAAACAGGGGAAATATTTTAAAAAATTTTTACTCTCCTCAGTATGATATAAAGAAGATGTGGCATAAAAGAAATAGGAGTGCCAAGATATAAATAGAGGATAAGAAGGGAAGGGGATGGAGCTAGGTGAAATAAAAAAGAGTTATTGAGGAAAAATGAGGATACAATCACATAATTAAAATCCACTTTGGAGATTAGAATTGGTCCTTTAGAATGATGACTCATATGTGGACAACAGTCTGGAGATGCTCTTCTTCCACACTGTAGAAAAAACAAAGAGATGGTGTGATGAGAGAAATAATAAATGTAAGGAATAACCATAGAATTCTTGAGGTTCCTGAAAATGAAACCAGAACAATGAGAGCAGAAGCAATTGAAAACAATAAAATACAAAAGAAAACTTTTCTGGACTTAAAGGATTAACCGTATTACAGATAAAATACCAGAAACGGAGCCATATGGAGGCGTATTCTGCCATAATTTTAAAATCACTGAACAAAGGAGGAAACTATACAGGGATGCAAGCAGGAAAACAGGGTTACTGGAAAGGAGTAAAAAGATGTCAGACGTCTGCTTGGCAACCCTTCATGCTAGACACAGTGAAACACAGTCTACTGGGTATCGAGGGCAAAAGATGGTCATTCCAGAATTGTATATCCAGTGGAGTTGTTTTACTGTCTAAAGTCAAAAAAGAGCTGCTCTCTAAAAACGCTTTATGGGGAGTGCTGGGGAGTGCCTGAGGAGAGGGAGCCCTCTCCTTAGAGAATCACCTTCACCTGAACTGACTCGCAGAGTAGGCGGGCACCTGAGCCAGGTACCTGCCATCTCCCGCTAACCTGATTGGACTAGGAGTGCAGATCTCTGGGAAGTAACCTGTGACTTCAGGTCTGGCACAGAGAGATGAGCTGGGCCAACGAGAGCCTTCCTCAAGGATTTTGGAAGAGTGAACTGTTGTGGTTGGCATTGAGGACTGGAGCTCGGAAGTCACGGAGATAAGGGTATTGTTAGCGCCATGGCAGGTCCTGTGTTGGGCAAGCCAACCTCCCGAGAGAGGCAGAAATGGTGAGGAGGCAGAGAAGCGAATTGGGGGAGAGAGAAAGGAGACGTGAGGAGGGTCCGCAAGAAGCAGAGAAGCCATGGAAGGAGGTAGGCGGTCTCCGTTCCTTTCTTGTTACCACCAAGCCCTTTTCACCCTCTGAATTTTGTCCCGTTTCCTTAAAATAAGTCCTCTTGGACATGAGCATGTAATCTCTTCCTTCCAGTGAAGAAAAGTTCTTAACACAAGGGCATTTTCAGATAATCAAGGTCTTAAGAAGTATAACACCTTGCAACGTTTCATTGAAAAAGTTGTTTAAAGTAGAATAAAAATTATAATTCTAATAATGAGGAAGTGTGAAAAGACTGGATAAGATTGGATTGCTCTGTGGGACTCTCATCTGGCTTGAGACTCAATTTATCACTAAAATCCTGACGAGACTCTTCAGCTGGTGAACTAGCCTCTAACTTCAGCCACACTCATGACACAGAAGACGGTGGAGGGTTTGCTGCTGCTTTTCACAATAGCATCTAGACAAAACTTAAAGAAGGTTGTTTGGGATCATTATTCCTAATTTAGGCAATAGTCCTGTAATCTGACTTAAAAGATGCTCTGAAACAGCCTCTCTCCCAGGTAGCATTTATCATCAGAATTATAATTGCATCCACATATAGCTGCAATGAGGCAGGAAACCTGCAAACAGATCTACAAGGTTGCCTAGGAAGTAACCAGGAGAAAACATTCCAAAATATTGACGTGATTTTCTTTGTAGGACAATAGCTGATTTATTTATATGTTTTCTCTGTCCGTCTCTCTCCCCCTCCGCCATCACACACATGTGCACACACATGCACACATGAACCCATATGCACACACATGCATGTACACAGCATGTGTGTGTGTTTGCTTCAGTGAGTGTTGATTTTTAAATGAAAAGATAAACTTTATATTAAAAAAATTAGACACTACACTGAGAAACATTTCCAAATAAAACCACAGTAATGACCCACTAAAAACCTACCGTGCCTTGGGTACCATACTTAGGCTCTTTAATTGTCTCTCCAAATTTCTTTGTGAATCCAATAGGGAGTGTGGGTTATTGCCATTTTCTAAATAAGGAAACTCAGGCTCTTTGAGGTTAAAGACTTGCCACGGTCTCTCAGGCAGTAAGTGGCACATCTGGGGGTTTGAATCTGGGTCTCTTGCACCCCCAAGAGCCCTCTCTCTACCCTGTTCACTGCCTCTTCTGAATAAGCCAGGGATTGAGATGAGACCTGGCAAGCTTGTGTCACAGCACTGGGATTAATCACAATGAAGAAGAGTAGACATTGGGGAGAATTCAGGAATTCCCTCTGTGTATTTGAAGAAAGGTTATTTAGAGAAACCACCAGTTTTATGATGTGGAACAAGTCTTCCCCTCTGCCCCCATTTATGCTTCGGTTTCTTTGTGAAACTAGAGGCGTTGGCTGCCCAGTCCTGGCATTCTTGTCACTCTTATGTTCATGGACTCATCTAAGCAAGCAAGCCAACAGGAATGGGCCTTCTTTCTCTGTTGTTGTTTTTGTTTTTGCTTTAGCAGGGATTTGAGTTGGGAATGAAAAATGAATGAGCAACGTTGCAAAGCACAATAAAGCCTAATTAGAGAGCATTGTGGTTAAAGTCCTGGAAAGCAATCATAATTATGCAATACATAATACGATTGAGCAGTGGTTTGGAAACATGGGATTACTTCTTCATCTGAGTTGTACATTTTCATGGAAAATACTGACTTTTTTCATTCCTACCTGAAATCATGTTCCAGGACTTTCCTTCATGACACAACTTGCATATTCACATGCTAATTGTGAATGAGTCAGTTGACCATGACCACAGTGAATGTCTTCATTTCTTCCTGTTTTTGTGCGTGAACACATCACGCTGCTCCTGTTTATTAGCAAAAACAGTAGCCGAGGAGCCAGGAGATTGCTCCCGTCTGTCTGTAAAGAACTGGCCAAGTTATTTCACCCCTTCGACCTCAGTTTTCTTGATAAAATGAGTTGAATTATGCCCATTCCAACACTTAATGCTCTAGTCTCCAAACTTTTCCTGACTTTTGAAGAGCTCTTGACTCCTCTCGACTGACAAAAACACACAGAAAAGATGACAACAAGAGGCAACCTGTGCTGGGTACTTGGGATGTTTCAGGCACTTACTAAGTGTTTAATAGATAGTATTTCTGTTAACCCTTTTGAAGTTGGGAAGTACTATTATTACTCCATCTTAAGTTAGAAATCTCCGAGAGTCGAAGTAACTGCCCAAGGTTGAACAGCCAGATATGCACTCAGGCAGTTCAACTCCAGGACCGGAGGTCTTGGCCACTGTGATAGTATTGAGTGCACGTGGGGGGAGCAAAAGGGCCTCGGGGTCGCAGTGCATACATGGCTGGGGGTAAAGAGCTGCGGGAGTAGGTCTGTGCTCGGAAGGTGGTTTAGGATGATCCCCTATAATTGGTATTTGTGCTAAATCAGTGACGGCACCCTCTGGAAATGTGTGCATAAAGGTCGACTCTCCTAGAAAAGACTGTCTACTGCCACAGGGACCTTTGGAGAGCTGAGGTGGGATTGTCTGCATCCTGATCTGAATGACTCGGCCCCAGGTCCACTCAGAGTGGAGCCATGTGAATCTCGTGGTGAATGTCTTCTGGGTTGGCCAGGGAGCCCCTCAGGGTTTATTCCTGTGGTTCCCCGTTGAGTCCCGGTGTCTAAATGGGATAGCTGACCAGTTGGTGGATTCATCTGTCTCCTCCCCTGCTTTCTCTTTCTCCTCTCCCTCGATAGCCTCCTGTTTGTGGAGGCTTTTGGGGGCTGTTTTCTCTGCCTCTAGCTCTGCTCTTTTTCGGTGGCAAAGGGTGAAATTCAGATTGTTTCAAGACTGGTATGAGAGAAAGTTGTCACTTTTGACTGAAATAATATATTTGCGTCCTTACAGACCTTGATTATTCTGCCTTCCCATCTTCCAGCCGTTCTCCACCTCCAGGTAGACAATAGACAGCAGGGGTGGGAGGTTGGCCTCTCCAACTTGCCTGGACTTCTTGCTGTCACTAAACTGTTACCGCTGGGTTACAGAGTCACGTTATCCCACTGGTGTCATTGTATTTGAAAAACACATCTCAGTTCCTCTCTAGTCCAGCAGATGCATTAGTTTCTTTCGCTGTTTTTGCTGTGTCAGTTTAGGTTTAGGAGATTATTAAAATTCTGAAGCTGTTTTTGCTGCTTCAGTGTTTTTGTTTATATTATCCTAAATCATATTAAATATACATATTGTGTGTGTGTGTCTGTGTGTGTGTGTGTGTGTGTGTGTGTGTATTTTTCATTTGGTTGTTTTGTTCTACGCTTACAAGTTGCTTAGGGGCTGCTTTTGGAGCTGTGCAAACAGAGGGGGGTTCTTATGGCACTGTTGCTTGCAGGACAGTGTCGTGCGGTAAATTCCATTATATCACCATAACGACCAGAGTTAGACAAAGGTTTTAGTTTTCTTATCCCAAAGCCTCTGGACCTGCTGAGAAAGGGCAGGCCTGTTTAGTGGGTCCATGATCAGGAAATGACAGGGGTGCCTGGGTGGCTCAGTTGTTAAGCGTTTGCCTTTGGCCCAGCGCGTGATCCCAGAGCCCTGGGATCGAGCCCCACATCAGGCTCCCTGCTGGGAGCCTGCTTCTTCCTGTCCCACTCCCCCTGCTTGTGTTCCCCCTCTCGCTGGCTGTCTCTATCTCTGTCAAATAAATAAATAAAATCTTAAAAAAAAAAAAACGAAATGACAGAGTAGCCTTTTAAAAATGTGGATGTGTTTTGAAGGAAAAGAAATTCATCAAATTTCATAAACATAGGCTGCCTAGGAGGACGGAGAGGAGGTGGCAGGAGGGTTAACTGCGTGAGTGGGTGGTTCTGCATGCTTTACTTGAAGAACTGAGGGACTTGTTCAGATGACCTCTCTTGACACTTCTAAACTCAAATTTTATGAATTATTACCCATTGTACCTTTTCCTTTCTTTTAGTTCATTGTTACGCTCTTGTCATTTCTTCATGGGATGCTTCCAGTAGCCTTCTCACTCTGTTCTGTACTATTGCCTGTGTTCTTTTGCCCTTTTAGTCCATTCTTTCACTGCCTTATTACCTTCTCAGAGCACGGATCAGAGTCTCCTCATCTCCTGAGAAACATTGAGAGCTCCTCTCTGCCCACAGGGCGAGGGTCCGAGGCATTCCAATCGGAGGCCTTCATATTGGACCCCACCCAGCTCACCTTTCCAACCTTATTTTTCTGCTCTTGTTTTCTCTACCTTCCACTTATCCGAGGCAACTGAACCTGTCGTTAGTCCCAGAATGCATTGTTGATGTTTCTTCCCTTTGTGTCTTAGGGGTGTAGGTGGACTGTGGGCCATCCATCAGGTCCAAGGTATGTCTATTCCATGGCTCTTGCCCTTTTCACACCAGACCCCGATAAGAGGACAGAGAAAGAAATGTATGCACTGCCCATCCCCTCTGTTCCTCTACCACTGGACCTGGGGTGGCATTTTCAAGCTCTGGGCATCTCCATTGGGATCAATACAGCTGGCAGTGCATACAGTCCTAGTGAATTTGACTATGTGACTTCCTGTCTGGTGATCTTGTCAGATATCTTGATTTAGGGAAGGTCAGAAGGGTCTAATAAGGTTCCAGGGTGTTTTTCAAAGCATACTATGCAGTTATTCATAATCCAGCTTCTACCTGGGTTCAGTTCTCTTATAGGTGTGTCCCCCACCTGGTTCATCCGAAACATTTGTTGACTACAACTCATGATCTTCCCCCAAGAACTGAGCTCTTCAAGAGTTGTTATCCCAGCAGATGGTGCCATCACCTCTCCTGCTACATGTATCAGACCACAGGTGTCATGTCTGATACCTCTCTTGTACCTCCCCTGCACCCCTGTATCAATCCATTACTATGTCTTTTGATTCTGCATACCTTATAGCTCCCAGATTTGCTCACTATCTCTAAATCTCCATTGCTATGCTCATCTCGTATCTGGACAATTGAAATAGTTTCTCATCTAGTCAATACCCATTCATTCTCCCATCCTATCCCCAGTCCATTCTCCATCTTGTATTGAGAATGAATTTTTCGAAACACAATTCTGTTCATGGCAACCTTTGCTCCAGTACCTTCCACTGCTTTGAGAATGAAGACAAAATTCTTGAACTGACCTGTGAGACTTCCTCAGGTCTGGCCTCTTCTCTTTCTTACCTCTCCAGCCGCATCCAGGATATTCATCCCTCACTCTGCACCCTTCAGCCTCATGAGTTCTCTTTCATTCCTTGCGGGCACATTTTCCCTTCCTGCCACAGGGTATTTGCATAAGCTATTCCATCTGCTTAGAATACCATCCCTCTGATCTCTCAGTCAGATCCTCCTATTATTTCTCTCTCAACAGTTTGTTCTATGTCTTTGGGGCCTCATTACAGTTTGTTTTTTGTTTGTGAAATGATTTGGTTGCTTTTCTTCTCTGTTGGGTCTTAAGCTCCATTAAGGCAGGAATCCTATCTGGGTTTGCTCATTGTTATATCACCAACACTTAGCTCAATACCTGGCACTTAATAAGATCCTTTAAATAATTGTTGAAGGGCACGAGGAAGGGCATTTACCATACACTTAGTGTGCACTCTTTTCTCACTGGCTTCTTTTCCTCATCTTACTTAAGGTTCAGTCTAGATGCCTCACCCCCCATTACAGTGTGCTGGTCCTCAGCAGCCTGGATTACTGAGTAATTCAGCTGATCACGTCAGCTAACATTCTCTCCATGGCTGCTGTGCCGGGCAACACACTGCGCTGTGGGAATAGAACGATGGAAAGGATGTGGCTCCTGACACAGAGTGGCCCACAGCTTATAGAATGTGGTATGGTGGAGGGCTGTATGAGGGCTGTGAATAACCTGATAGGAAAATACAGAAGAAGAAACATCAGCTCGGCTTGGGGAAGCCAGGAAACATTTCAGAGAATGTGACACAGGGGCTGGACTTGAAGATTTGTATGTGATTTTGCCGTGGCAGGCATGGCAGATCGGAGAAGAGGGCATTTTTGGAGAGGAAACAGCCAGAGCAGGGGTGCAGAGTGGGAAGATGAGTGTGGGTTTAGAGAGGAGGAGGTCCATTGTGGCTGGGGCAGAGGCATCAGGCCCATGCATAGGACCATGGTGAGAGTAAGGTATTAAGGGACAGATAGGCCAGGGCGCTGGGACTTAATCCTGCTCATGCAACAACGAGCCTCTGCATGGCTTTAAACACAAGATTAACAGGATCAGATTCATGTTTTTAAATTGATAACAACATCAGCATGGGCAGCACGTGGCAGCTGGCGGTGGCAGGCATGGAGGCATAGCGACAGACAAGGAGTTGTTGCAAGTGTCTGAGCAGTGAATGAGGAGGGCTTGAACCTTCACCTTCACATGAGAGTAGGAGTGGGCAGGATTGAATGATTTGAGAGACGTTATGAAAGTGGAAGAGACAAGACTTGATGACGAATCTTGATAGTGTGAGGGAGGGCGGAGTGGAGACGGGGTGGCTCGGGGTTTTTCATGGAGTGAGGTGACAGATAGTGACACCTTGAATGGAGGCAGTCCCCAAGGCTCCTTGGAAGTCAGATGGTCCCAGGTGGCTCCAGTGGTCAGTAGATGGCAGGACAGGTTGGAATGTAATATAGAGAAGTAAATTTAATAGATTATAAGAAAAAAAAAACCTTTTTGATTCATAATTTGAGTAGAGCCTGAGCAGAAATTTGCATTTGTTCTCTGTGAGAAAGGAAATTACTGGACTTGTTGATCGTATTAGCAGAAAACTGCACTGTGATCCCATTAAGAAAATACATCCCTGGCCCCTCCGTGGTACTCTGGCTAATTGTGATGAGGGCACAATGGTTTTATCTCTCAGTAAGGCAGGTCCCGAAGGACCTCTATTTGGCAATACTCCAATAATCTAGTTACTGTTTCTGTTCTCTAAGCTTACTGGACAACCATTGTGCACATGACATTGAGTTGGGCACTGTAAGGAATATGATTGAGCAAGTCATGAAAATCTCCTGTCTTCTAAAGCCTCTGGTAATTCGGCTCCCGTTTCCCCCAGATAGCTTTAATTTGTAAATTTGGCCAAGTCCTCCAGTAACTCCAGAACCCCACTCAAGGGCCATTTCCCTCTGCCTGTACTGAGCCTGGACTATTTGAGCAGGCGTGTCATACCACACAGGTGGTAGTTCCCCAATGTGTGTAGAGGGCACAGCAGATTGGCTTGGAAGTGCCAGTAACTTTAAAAAGTCAAAATATGAAACTATTCATATTTTACAGGGGGGCATCAACATCTGTGTGACGAGGAGGTGTTCACATGAAGCAGAGTCTAGAGGGTCGTTGGGGAAGGCTGATGGGACAGCTGCATTTGTATTCTCCTTTCGTATCTCCTGTACTTGCTGTCCCCAGAAGCGATGGACCCTCCTCGGGAGCCCCCACTGTCTGTTGAACATTCCACTCTGCCCTTGGTGCTCACTCGTGGGTACCAAGGCAAAGGAAACCTCGGGAAAGCTTCCACAAACACCCAGGAAAAGTGTGACCCCATTACCAAGGCCAAGCAGGTGGCTGTGAGCTCAGGCCTGATGGTAGCGTGTATGATGGTGGGCGCCGTGGCAGATAGGAGGGGCTCATGTGCAGGGATGCAGGTTAACGGAGACAGCAGCTGCTTTGAAAGGCTGTATCCGTTGAGTCTACAAGGCCTGGAAAATTTTAAGTTTTTAGTAATTATTTGTAAGCTAAATGAATGGATGAGTGAATGAATGAATGAATGAATGAATAACAAATGGATGAACAGGGTCCAAGTGAAGGACCTTGAGTAGGAACCACAGCACTTGGGGGAGCTAGTGTGGCAGGTGGGTACAGAGGGTTGGAGAGGGGGCCCGGCTACAGTTTGAGGCTCATGTCATACCCAGGGCTCCTGTTCTCCTTGGCACACTGGCGATCAGGCAACAGGATGTTGTAGACCCCACACATGGACTAATGGGAAGGTATTCTGTGCTTAACCACCAGATTTAGTGCCTGCTTCCCCCAGTGGTAGATGGCAGTGCCAAGAGGTGGTTAAGAACATGGACACTGGAGCCCAGCTCCTGAGTTTCACTCTTGGCTGTGCCACTTGGTAGCTGTTAGGCAAGTCTAATCTCTTGGGGCCTCAGTTTGCTCATCTGTAAAACAGGGTTAATAATAGGACCTGCCTTCAAATGTTGTGAGGATCACATGGCATAATACGTTTAAAATACTGAGTTAGGTATTGTTGTTATTTTACTGTTGGAAGGGGAGAAAAGGAGGAAGGGTCAGACATTGTCTGTCTTTATTTTCAGTGTAGGCTCCAGTTCATAGAATGAAGGATTGGCATTGAGCCGTTGACAAGGAGTACATTTTTGTCAATGATAGGCAGAGTTGACTGGCTGAGTGTGGGCTTGGGTAGGGGTTCAGGTTCGAGTCCCTGGTCCTCTGGGGAGTCCAGGGTAAGCAGGGCTCCCTGACTCCTGAAAGTGTACAGAGAAGAGTGTGAGGAGGGGTGGGAATCCATAGCACCAGCCGGTTCTCCAAGGCGATTTAATGGGTGACATCCATCCCCTTGAAGGGTCTGGTGGTCCGGGACCTGAGTTTTCGGTTCATCGCTAACTTGGAGGAGTTGTAGGGAAGGTAGGCCTCATTTTCCCCCTCTTTAAAGTGAGCAGAATAATACATACCTTGTTTAAACAATGACGTTTTTACAGGATAAAAGAATCAAAGGAAATATTTTGGAAAGATTAAGATATCCATAACGGCAATAAATGATTATTGTGAAATTGGATCCCACTGCTCACTTGCACTCTGCCTTTAAAAATAACATGGTGAGTCGTCATCTTTCCTGAGGCACATGTACCAAAGGCTCATCAAGGCCAGCGATGCGGAAATTTACTGTCTGCACCCATCCCCCACCCCGCACCCATCCAGGCACTGTGCTGATTCCCAGCCACAGGCCTTCGTGCTGGTTCCTGAAGTGTTGATTCTTCCCACCTCCTGTCATCTCAGCGTGTCTCTCCCTCAAGCCTGGCTGTTTGATTATTCCAGCCACATGGGTTCTGTCTTTTCCGAAATCTACAAATTAGCACTGGCTTATTCTTCAGCCCAAATTGGCTTGGGTTTCTAACCACCTTGTAGGAGACTCGAGATGATTCTGTGCACATCCAGAAGTCCACCGGAGAAAAGAGATCGGCTGTGCAGTAGAAACAGCACTTTGGCGCCTGAGCTTGGGATCTTATCTCTGCCTCTCACAGTCTGTGTGCCCTTGGGTAACTTACTGAAGTTCTCTGAACCCCAGTTTTTTCACCTGTGAAATGATAGTAGCACTTACTTCAGCATCACTGTGCAACTTAAAAGATAGGAAGCTAAAGGTGCAATGATGAGCACACGGCAGGCATTCAGTCAAGGTTGTTTCAAGTCGCCTCTCCCCTGCGGAGGAAGACTAGGGGTAGGGGCGAGGTGGGAAAGAGGTATTTTTAAACCCCAGTGACACCCAACCTTTCATTCTCATTGGTTTGTCTTATCTTCAGAAATGCTTTCTCAAACAGGACTGAGGACTTCCACAGGCTGAGCCCGAGCTAACGCTCCGTGGGGGTAAGCATCCTGACATGAGCCAGAGTTGGGCTTTCAGCGGTAGCATCCAGCTCTTGTCAGGAGACTCGGTGTCCTTGTATGACACTGTGTGCACTCCAGCCACCAAATCCAAGTGCCTGCAGAGGTTCCCAGTGCTGTCCTGCTGCTACAGCCAGCCGAAGGCCTTGCTGTGAAATAAAAGCCAGAGCTTTCAGTCCTCCTCGCGTTCTCCTGCCTGAGCAGCTGGAAGGAGAGAACCCATTCTGATGATTCTGCACCATTTTAGAGACCGCTCAGACTTAGCAACTATTCTGAACATTCTAACCCTGCTACAAGATTAGTAGTTTGCTTTTTGTCTTTTTAAAATTGTGTTTCTGAGTAATCCCCTAGGAGAGGCGGCTGGGCTGTTGGCTCTTGAGACTTTAAGGTGATTAATGCTTTCCCCCTTCATTATTCAAGATAAAACTTTATCATCACGAGGAACTACTTCATCAAAATGCCAGGATCCTCTCGGTTATAAGAAATTTATTAGAATGATTCTTTTTTAATCTCAAGTCATAAAACCATTTTAAACTTTAAATGTCATAGCAACATTAATGAACGATTTATTGAGGGCAAAACAAATTGGTTTATCAGCTCCCAGGCTGCTTTGCTAACCGAGGTACTTTGGAGAAGCTTTTGCCTTTGTAAACAGGTGTGTAAGCTTTGCAGAAAGGAGGAGATCCTTAAAGTTTTGTAATGTTGAAGTTTTGGAAAGTGAACCTAATATTTTTATTCACTCTCAAGGCCATTTCAGTTATTCCTGAGTTCTGATTTTCTGCAAAGTGGCTAAAATAGGGAAATGAGCTGTTCTTACTGACAGTCGACTATAATGTGAAGAGTTGAATTTCCTTTTCTCTGCTTCAAAATCCATGACCAGCAGTTAAAGAAAAATAAAAAAGTTTGCAATCCCATTGTTTCCTCAGCATTATTGATTGCCTTGAGAATGGCTTGCTTCCCATTTGTATTCCTGATGACAGCTCTAACATTTTGTTTCTATGTGGGTAAACAAAGTTGTGAATAATGAGGAAGACACACAGAGAGGCAGGTGGCAGGAAGATGTTCTGAGAATTCCTCAGGGTGTTGTAATTTTCCAAAGAGATTCCTCCAGACCTCTCATGACTTTCAGAGTGCTCTAGGGGAAAGTTTGCATGTTTGGCAGATAATCAGTGCCTTGCTTGCTTCAAACGTAAATAACTTATGCATGAGATTTGTCTCCTTCCCCGGTGCCTTTCTCGGCAAACCGCCGCCGGTGCCTGGCTGAGAGAGCGGATTCTCTGGGAAACAGACCGTGAGAGGAGATCGGAGTGCAGGTTCTTGTCTGGGAAGGGCTCTTGGGATGGACACCTGTGAGGGAGCGAGAGAGGCAGGATTAAGCAAAGGGAAGGTTGAACCGCTGTCAGTTGCAGAGAAGCCTCTCTCAGTGACCCCACGGGTAGCTGTGGAGTGGGGATGCCCTTCACACTTGTCCCGCCGTGAGACAAGGAGGCTGGACCTTAATAACCCTCTCCTTAACAAGTTATGGAGGTAGCCGCCTCCAGAAAGCGGCCACCCTAAAGCTGCAGCATCTTGCTGAAGCCCTGGCAGACGTGAAGGGGAGCAGAAGATAGGTTTCCAGAGGCAGCTGTGGAAGCTTCTTGCCCCCGGTGGCTCCATCACTGACCAGAAGGAGGGGACCAAGGCTGGCTTCTTGGCTTACCACAGAAAGGGCCAAGTTCTGTGATGTTGGAACCCACACCGAATTTTCAGAGTGTGGAAGCTGCTGCTACTTGTCCTCCGCTCTCAGCCTGAGTCCTTGCTCTTTAGAGGCTCCCCCAGGAGTTGGGGCTAAGAGAAGCAACATAGCTTCCCTTTTCTCACGAGCCTTCCAGACAGAGGAGAGGGGACATTAGTTCTGCCATTGAGGCACTTCTGGGACCGAGGAGAGAACAGACACACACCCATGAAAGCAGGAGAGAGAAAGGCCTCAGGAATGTAAGTACAGTGAGAAGGCCAAAACCCAAGTGCATTTTGCAGTCAGCTCACTCAGCGTGGGGTTTCACAGTCTCCTTCAGATTTTATCCATATCCCTTCGAAACGCTCACTGAGCATCCCAAAATACCCTTCCCTGATGCCAGCGTTACACTTCTGGCGTTCAGAACTGGCTGGGCTCAGTCCCTGCGATGGAGCTTCGCTCATCACTTTGCTGTGGTCCTGGGTCTCCTCCCCTGCAAACAGGGCTGGACTCAGAGCTGTTCAGTCCACACTCTGCCTCTGCCTATCTGTCTGTCTGTCTCTCTGGTTTGCCTGGGGCCTTGGCTCCTCCTGGTGCTGGTGCTTACCCACCTCATTACTCTCCAGCTCCCTCCCAGTCCTATTGGGTTGACGTGTTGTTAGAAATGGCCCTGAAATTGTTTTCTTCACTGGATAAAATATTCATCACTTAGATCTGTATTTTTATTGAAAATTTCAAGTGGAGCAGGCTCCGTTTATGTTGTCATACATCATAGGCATGCGGAGCCTTGCATGAGCGAGCGGAATCAAGGGTTGACAGGGTTTATGAATACTGTGTGTGGAGAGACAGGGAGGGGGGCAGTGAATGCCCGTGATTTTTCTAGCAGGCATTTTCAGAAAGATAAAGCAGCAGCAGCAGTAGTAATAGTAGTAATAATAATAATAGCAATAAAAAAGATAGGTTAATAATTCTAGGATGAGGGCACCCACTGTTATAATTGTGTAATTAGAGTTTTGTTCACTGCTGTATCATCAGTGCCCTCTAGAGTGTCTGTGATAATGTAGGGGCTCAAAAATACTTGTTGAATTAATTGCTTAATTAATTATCTCTGGAAAACCATAGCTTTCTACCCTAATTCATCTAGGGGCATAGCCTCAGTTTGCTGCTTGGTCCTCCTGGCTTCAGTAAATGAGCTTGGTTTAGTGTTGTGCTGTAGAGACCCTGGAACTCGGAGGGCCGAGGAAGCGATTTCACCGTGTAAGGTCTGGCTCCTGATGGTTGAGATGTGGGTTTGGGGACAAAGGCACCATTCTCTACCCAGAGACCAGGCACCCTGCCTTGTGTGTGTGAGTCATGGGTGTGTGAGTGTGCGGAGGCCCCGCAGGCGCGTGTGTGTGAGTACACAGGCAGGTGTGATGTGTGTGTTGGAGGAGATACTGGGGGAGGAAGGGGCTTGTTTTCAGCTTGAGCCTATAAAGGTGCTGAGGTCCTTTAAATGGGCAGATGCCATCCCTAAACCATGGTCAGAGAGTGGGTTTTCATGGGCTACCTGTCTTTAGGGATGGATTTGTATGGAATCATCTAGTCTTTCTAAAGATGCCCCATGTGGTCAGTGGAGATATGAGCTAAGAGCGGGTAACTTCTGGAACATGATGTCGAGAGAGTTTTCTTTTTATTCTGGGGAACTGATGAAGACCCAAAGCTGGGACAAGAGCCCATTAATCCCACATTTTAAGTTCAGAGTGTACTCCCAGAGCTTACTGAAAGTCCTGACTCAGAGAAGTAGCCTTACAGGCCCCTTCCCACCACCTGCCTGCCGATAGCAAGGGACTGGAAGAGAGAAAGGGGTTTAAGGTTTATAAAGAGGTGTCTATAAAGAGAGGCTATTGTGTCCTCTATTCCCCATGTCTTTGTGGAAGGAGAAGGAGTGTTTTTCCTCTCTAAAATGGAGAGATGAAGACCCCAAGAGAATAACACATAAAGGGTGGGGGTGCCCCAAACTCTTCCTCCTCAGTTAAACTGGGACTAGCAATTACCTTACCTTTGAAAATCATCAAGCCACCAGGTTTGCAAAATGCCCAAAGCTGCTGTGGTTTGAAGACAGGGTCAGGAGGGAGGTGGAGGGTCTGAAAGGGGTGCTGTCAGGCAGTCTGCTGTTAGTCATCTGGCAAGGCTAGAGTACATGAGGTTCATGTCTGTTGCATGGGCCCCTTTGAAGGTGGCTGGGCTTGAGCCATCTTGCTGGAATCTTCTTTTTCCCATCCCCCCACCTGCCAAGAAGGCTGCCCATCAGATAAGGAGTCCCAGAAGCGAGAGGATATGGATTGGGCCTCTTGTGGGAGGTACTCAAGGATGGGGGAGTGTGGTGAACTTGAGATGGATATCTCTCACCCAGGTGCTGGAGGAGAAGGTCCCTCCAAGGAACCAATAAACACTTCCCACTAAAGACTGATATTTGGACATATTGCAACAAGGAAGAACTGACCACCAGCCAGTTTGAAGAAGCAGGGACAGCCCACAGAACAAGGACTACCTTTTTGCTCTGAGCACTCACGTGGGAAAACTTCTTTCTGCCTGTTCCTCCCCACCCCCCACCCTGACACCAGAGGTAAAGCACACATGAGGGAAGGAGAGACATTCGTCTACAGACTTGTTGGTCTTTCTCTCCAAGCTGCTGGGACACACAACAGTTCCTGCCTGTGCTGGGGGCGGGGATGGGGGTGGTGGGCAGGAAGGAGAAGAGTTAGCATCTGTGTGTGGGACTGGAGTGGTGGGTCAAAGGCCGGAGAAGTCCTGGAATTGGGCCGAAATCCTGTTAAGGGCATGGCCACCCAAGGTGGGGGAGTCTATGGGAGGTAGAGATGCCATGGTCTAGTTGGGCAGTTAGGGAAATGGTGGAAGAGGTCATCATTAAATCACTGTTAGAAGCAGGAATTCTCTGGTTTTCTATTTCAGAGGGGCGCTTGCAGAATTTCAAACCAGCCAGTCTTTCACATGCTATCCCTCAAAACTGTTAGATAACAGGATTCAGTAGCGATCAAGCATGCAGGTTGAAACATTTAGGGGCTAACCAACAAACCAACTGAACTAATAGTCTGAGCCTCATATATTGGTTGACAGACACTTGGAGATAGAAATGGTGCCCATCAGGCCCCCTTGGAAGCCAGCAGTAAATTCTGTACTGGTGACCTCATTAGTATGCATGCGTGTGGACTCTCAATCCAATAAGGGCCAGGAAGTGTCATTAAACCCAGCAAGGAGAAGTGGGCCAGCTGAGCCTGATTAGTATTGATTGGAATTTCTTGCCACCAATAAATTTGCTTATTAATGTCGATGTTTGGAGTCCCTGTTTTCATAAGAGCAGCCATCTTTATTCTTTTCTCTTTCATCTTCCCCTTGATTTTCTTGTTTTGTTTTGTTTTTGTTTTCAGTGACAGTTTTCATTTGAAAAAGTATTTTGTGAAGAATGAGAACTGTGGTCTGCAGAGTGTGTGTTCTACTCTGCTCTCCAGCTGCTCTTACTTCTCCCCAACCCTGTCTTTTTCTCAGCTTGTCTCTACTGGGTGGTGGTTGAAGGGGGGTTGGGAGGTGGGGGTTGGCTGTCACACTCTCACCAGCCCTCTCCAGTGCTGTTTCATGTTCCCTGACTTTGCAGAGGGTTTTCCTCTTAAATGGTATCTTTCTTCAGGTTTTCTTAAAACGAAGAAGCAAAAACCCCAAACCTTCTATAATTTGACTCCACCCTTGCTAAAATGTCAGTTCTACTTGGGCGAGTGCTGTGTTTCTTTTTGCTTATCACTAGATGCCCTCGCTGTGTTCAGGCCCCGGGCATTTGTTAAGTGCATGATTACATAAAAGCAGGCATACCCATCGTGATCCCCACTGCTCCTTGCCGCTTGCCAGGCGCCGGGGGCTGCTCTCCCTGCCGTCATGCCAGCACGGCATCACCGACCTACACCCACATGTCCTTTCCTTCCACTGATGCCCACTTATGTGTGTCATCTTGGAGACCCAGAGGCAGTCTGAAGCCTGACACCAGCAGCTCTGCTCTCTTGCCACATTTGATTGATTGTAGTTTGGCAGACGTTGATTAGCTCTTTGAGTTGGAGACTGGTGCTGATGAGACCAAGATTATGGAATTTAACTTCATATAATTTGCCCCAAATAACAATTCCTTGACCACATATTTCACCCCTAACCTGCCCAGCCAGTCACAAATGGGTATGACTTGTTCTGGGAGAGAAAGAATATCAGATTCAGCACAATTCAGTACCACTGGAAAAGCAGCTCAAAGCCAGTGACCTCCTGAAGGACTTAGGCATTTTGACCTTTTATGTGAAGAAGAGTGTAGCATGGCTGTAGGAGCATGGGATCCAAATATGCACGAGACTTCCTATAGATTGTGCTAGTTGTCACGCATGCTCAGTCCTTATCCCCGAGAGGCTAAAGGAGCATGGAGAAGGGCTGGTGGGACCAAAGACTCATGGATGAGGAAGAGACCTCAGGAAGAGTGGCCAGGTGTTGCTGGGACCAGCTTCTGAGTATATAGCTTATTTAAAGAATTATATGTATTATATTTGTAACTGAAGTAAATTGCTAGATAAATATACAGAAATAAGGTCTTTACTATGTCAGGGACTGGTCTGTTACGGTAAATACCCTCACAGATGTCCGTTTCCCCAGATGACAGGTAACTCTCAGACTAGCCAGTCTCCTCTTCCCACCTTTCCAACTTCACAAACCCCTGGTAGTGTTGAAAAGTTGTAACCTTCTCAGCCTAAAGATCATAACCCAAGTCACATTTCTGCATGAATGTCTCCTGCCTGGTAATAGATACCCAGGGCCAGCTATTTGTTGACTACTGTCAGAAAGGGAGCGGGCAAGGTTATTGGCTGATTATCTAGGTGGCCAGGAGTATGTGGGTGGAGCAGGTCGGATGACACTGTCCACATGGGCATTTGGACACAGTTTTTAGAGGGCCAGAAGAATAGTCTTGCCACTTGGCCTTCAATGTGTCTTGGGCAAATGGGTACACTTTATGTGGGCCTGAATTCCTAGGATCTGTTCTTTAGCGTGGGTGGTGATTCTACTTTGTATTTGGAGGTAATACGATATTGTAGATTACTTGGTGGCAAAGATTTTTCATCTTACTCAGGTTTGAATTTATTATAGCACCTAGCATAGGGCCTTCTACTGAAAGGTATCCAACAAATGGTAGTTGGGTAAAAGCCAAGTGAATATAAAATGTTATTCACAAAGCATAGTGGCCCCTATTACAGAAAGAATCAGGATAGTGGGAGCTTTAATTGAAGGTAGTGATTCCTATCTGGCTGACCCTGTGTTTCTTTTGTTACTTTCCTTAGAAATAAAGAATACAGTTGGCCTGAAGGTCAGATGTTTGGCACCTGCCAGGACTTGACTTTGGGTCTTACATATCTGTTTTTGTTGGCTTGAGTGGTTTGTGGTGTTTAAGGATTCTAGTGGGAGAATTGCTAGGAAGAAGGGACAGGAAGAGAAAAATTAACTTTCCAGTGTTAAGAAATGGATTTGGTAACTTTTTTCTTGCTGCTTTCCTGGTCAGTTTTGAGGGTTCCTAGTTGAAAGGGCTTGCAAGTTTTGGAAAAGGGAGGAAAGAAAATACTTTCATTTTCAAATGGGTAAACAATCTCTGCCTTTTTCTTCAAACCTCCAAAATAGTTCTTGAGGAAAGAAGCTGCTAATCCACTTAGAATTTTGTCAGTTATTCTTGTGGCCAAGTATTCATAGATGGGGGTCAGATAGATGGCTGGTATATGGTCTGATGGGGAATCCTTGGGAAAGGTGCTGAAAGAAATTGAAATGGAAAGATGACTGGGACTTTCCTGGGGTCAGATTTGTTGCAAGGATGAGAAGTATATAAGAAGTCTTGGTCTGGCAGTAGTGAGGAAACTGCATTTCCGAAGTTTCTCTTTTGTAATGATGTCAGGAAGTTGCTCATGGGATTAGATGATGTCTGACTTGCAGAATATTCTTTAGTCAGTTTGTTCTTCATCAGTTGATGGGAATTTTTCTGAGCATTTGCTGTGTACTCGGCACTCTAATGGATGTCATAGGGCATAAAGACTTACAAGGCTTGCTTTGTATGCCCAAAGCTTTATCTCCTAGTTCAGGATATAGATGAACATACAGAAACAAGTAGTGAATAGCATGATGCCATCTCCGGTGGGATTCTAAATTATGTGCTCTGATGCTAGCCCTTTATTTTGCTTTATTTTTTCACAGAAATTATTAATGAAAGTATATCACCTATTCATTTGTTTAAGTCTTTTCCAACAGAATGCTCCGTGAGAGCAGAGACCTCGTCTATTCTGTTTACAATTGAAAATAAATAATTTAATCTCTGCCTGGCCCATATTAGGTACTCGGTAAACACCTGTTGAATCATTAGAGTAGAATCTAAGTGCTAGAAGAGAGGTTTGTCAGTAGAGGTTAGGGTGAAGCAGGTTTTAGTAATAGATCTAATTTTTAATTCCATTCATTATTAATTATTCAGCACGGACTTTAGCTCCTTTTGGATAGTCATGCTGATGATTTAAGCAGTGGAGCTAGGATTTGGGCCAAGGCCTTTCTGGCTCCTAAACCTATATCTTTAAACTCCTCAATGCTGCCATCCACAAAAATGGCCCCATCCTCCCACTGAGTGTCCCAGGGACCGCACATCAGAGATGGAAATCCGGCGCTGGTCTGCACGTGCCTGGCCAGGATCTAATCTGATTGTGATGCTTGCTGGCAGCTCTGCCGTGACTGGGCCATCCAGTCATTGTGCTACCCAGGAAAATGAAGGTATTTTTGCATGAGTGACATTAGTGAAACAACGTATGCCAGACTCCATAACACATTATCTGCGGAATTACGGCATTTCCACCCAGAAACATTTCTAATGAGGCCAAAAATCTGATTAGTGTGAAGTAGTTGGGGAGAAGCCCTCTCTGGGGGTGGTCAGGCCCGTTGAGGGCTTCGGTTTACTATGACATCAGAAGGCCCTCCAGGCTTTGAGTCTGCCGTCCACTATTTGTTTCTTCTGGTTTGACTGCCTCCTAGCTTTGCCACTCGATAATGTTTCCCTGTGCTTTCCTTTCCTAGGAAATCTTAGAATCATGTGGAAACCCTCAGTACCAACGTGCTGGGTCCTCCACTTCCTCTCTTGTACCATCTAAGGACCAGGGCCCTACCTTAGAGCTGGTGTTTAGTTTCCAAAAGTGGTCTTTTATTATTTTGCTTATTTCTCTTTAGAATAAAAGAGAAAGGAAGAAAAAGAACAGGATAGAGCATATCTGACTTCCTCAAAGGTGTTTTGTTTTTTAATTAAAGAAAAAAATGGGAATATGTGTATCTTGTCTCTCTCATGCTTTGCTGGTTTTCTCAAAATTGGGTTATTCTGGGGGTGCATGGGTGGCTCAGTTGGTTAAGTGTCCGCCTTCGGTTCAGGTCATGATCCCTGCTTCTCCCTCTCCTTCTGCTGCTCCCCCTGTTTGTTGTTCTCTCTCTCTTTCAAGTAAATAGATAGATAGATAAATAAAACTGGATTATTCTGAGCCATGTTTGTGGTGCAGAGCACTTAGCTGCAGGTTGGAAAGAGCCAGTGGAAAGGGGACAGTAGCAACACCATCAGTCAAGATGAGCAGAGGAGAGCATGGTGGATCTGCTTTTTCCTTTTCGTTTTGACTTTGAAAGCTTTGCAGATTAAGAAATGCCAAACCGTGGGGCTCCTGGGTGGCACAGTCAGTTAAACATCTGACTCTGGGTTTTGGCTCAGGTTGTGATCTCAGGGTTGTGAGATGGAGCCCCACGTCCAAGCCCTGCATCAGGCTCCGTGCTCAACATAGGAATCAGCTTGAGTTTCTCTCTCCCTCTGCCCCTCCCTCTGCTCTCTCTCTAAAATAAATGAATGAATGAATGAATGAATGAATGAATAAATAATAAATAAATAAATCTATCCATCTTTAAAAAAATGCCAAACCTTGAGCTTCACTGCTCATGGGGATAGAAGGAGGCTGTCTTAGTGCATTTGGGCTGCTATCACAGAATCTAATAGCATGTAATAGATTATAAAGGACAGAAATTTGTTTCTCACAGTTCTGGAGGCTAGAAGTAAAGGTTTCAGGATGGCCAGGTTCTGAAGAAAATTCTCTTCTGTTTGCAGACTGCTGACTTCTTATTGTATCCTCACATGGTGGAAGAAGCAAAAGAGCTCTTCGGGGTTTCTTTTACGAGGGCACTAATCTCATTCACAAGGGCTCCACCCTCAGGACCTAATTCCATCCCAAAGGCCCCACCTCCTAATATCATCACACTGGGGGTTAGGATTCAGTGTATTAATCCAGGAGAAACACAATCCAGTCCATTGCAGAGGTTACTGATTACTGAGGACCAGGTACTCTGCGGGGTTCTTTTGTTTAACCTTTTTTCAGAGGAAGAGCTCAGAGAGATGATGACAGCGACCCCCTCCTTTCCTGGTTTAAGTACAGAATCCTTTGCCACATTCCAGGCCCTCGCTGAGGTTTAGATTGAGCCCTGTAGGACCAGGTACATTCCTTCCTGGCCTATGCTCTTCTTGACCTTTTTTTATGGCCTCCAGGCAAGACTGCGGGCTACTTTTTGGGGCAAATAGAGGGGCATTTGGTTTAATTGTGGAATTTGTAGGATTTGAAAACTAAGAACTCTTAAAAATATAAACCTGTTCATAATTTTAAAATATGAGCAAGGCACTTAACCATTCTGTACCTCATTGCATACATTTTGTATAAATCAGTATAAATGCATAAATAAGTCTAGGTGAAGAAGTTGAGCTAAGAGTTGGCATGATTTGGTGACAAGATGCGAGTTTCAGAGACAGATCCGAGTCTCAAAGTCACTTTTCTCATCCGGAAAATTGGGAGTTTTTAACTTATCTCCTACACTTAAATATGGCAGGTGCCCAGCCAAGTGGCTGCATATAGAAGGTACTGGATAAATGTTAATTCAAATCCGTTTTGGGGCTACTTACACTGTCTTACAGTGCTGTCTTTTTCAATGTTTGTTTTGCCTGTCCACCAGATTATAAACTTACTGAGGGTAGGGATTATATCTCTAGCATCTTTATATTCCTCATCATGCCCACCACAATGCCAGATGAGTACGAGCCACTTAATAAAATCCTTAATGAAGCCTCGTTTAGAGATGGTGAAACAAGAGCTGCCCAGTGGCATGAAATTTTCACAGAGATATCACTAAGTGTGTGAATCCCCAGCACTTAGCCCAGTGCCTAGTGTATAGTGGGTGCCCATAGTAGGTATCGAAATAATAAATGGATGAATGAAAATGACAGAGATTCGATGAATATAACACAAACTTCATCATATTATATCAGCCATTACAGAGCAGTGGGACTGCAGGGACTAATGAAGCCTTAATTACAGGATTACGGTTCACAAATATCATGCAATAAGCTGGTTCAATTTTAGGTAGCTGTTGAACATTTAGGAGCTAGGGAATTTACTGATATTTCTAGAATACTCTCTAGCGTAAAATATATTAGTTGTACAAATCATGCAAACACGAATTAGAGAAGGTAATAATGTGTATTTTTCTGATCTGAATTGTTGACATGGGCCTTCCACTTACCCAGCTTATTAAGCAATGTGATGCCCCTAAAGAGAAGAGTGCTTGTAGAAGTTCTTTTTAATCCAGGTGTCAAGGGTCAGGAGATGGGGGTAGGTGAGGAATTTGAAGTTGCTGTGGATATGAGGACATTAGTGCTTTGCTGGAAGAGCAGGAGCCCTTCTCTTTACGTGACCGCTTCTAAATGTGTTGTCTTTGTCACAGGTGACATCTGACACCTATTGAATGCTTGCTGTATATGCCAGGCATTGTTCTAAGCTCTTTCCCTTCAATATCTCAGTTAATTTTTATATCTCTATGGGTTTTATACTCTACCAATGAGGGACCTGGGGCTCAGAGAGTGTGAACTGTCTGCCATAGCCTTCAACCAGTAAGTGGAAGTGGGATCAGATCCCTGGGGGGATCCCATGATCTGTTATAATCACTGTGCTTTAAGGCCTCTCCTTATCTTAGTGCCCTGGATCACGTGGTTCTGCCTCTGGCAAGCACCCAGAGGAATACAGAAGTGTATTGGGCATTTGGGATATGGATTCAAGTAACATACTAGATCTCAGCCCTACGGCATTCCCATACAGTCAAGAAAATGGAGCAACTGAAAACTTGAATAGTTATAAAACCTGTTAAGAGTTTAAGAATAGTAGAAAAGATTATATTAGAGGTCAGGGCAATCATTTGGGCTTGGCAGATTAATGATGTTAATCTGGAAAGGGGCTGAAAGGAGATATTGGGTGGGGGGTGGAAGGCAGTGTATGAAGTGGTGGGTGGGAAGCATAGTGGGGAGGGTTCTTCAACTCTGCAGCAGAGTGAAATCCAGGGAGAGCTGCTGCAGGGTCACTTCACAAGGGTTCCCATGCACAGTGATTCTCGGAGGCTGATTGCAAGGGGGTTGTTAGGAGCTCCTCCGTGCGCATTCAGTAGAGCATTTCAGCAATTGCATGACACATCCAGCTCTCAGCAAAGGTTCGAAGGGGGGAGTTTGGTTTTGATCCTTCTCTGTCATTTTTCCTTCATCCTTTTTTTCTCGTTTCTTGCCCTCTTGTTGGTCTTCATGTTTGCAAAGTCACTTCCCCAGCAGTACCCTCGCTGGAGCTCTTCTTCTGCTTCCTCTTGCCTTCTGATTAGTGTAGCAGACATGCCTTGAGCATGTTGTGTACATTAGCGTCACCGTTTACCTGTTCTCTGTGTGGCTGACTTGCTGGCTAATGTGGTAGATGAACCACACTCCAGTAATCGCTGTGTTAATGAGCCGATGCAGTCTCCCGGTGTGAACACGGAGAGGCCTGGCGAGAGAGCCCTGAGAAGTTGCTGACGTTTTTAGAACTAGCCAGAGGATGAGAAGAGAAGGGAGACTGAGAAATGATGGCTCTAGAGGTAAAAGGAAAATGAGGAGGGTGGTTTCACTAGAGCTAAGGGAGGAAAAACTGTGGATATAGACGGTGGAGATATGGAAGTATGCTCATGACCGGGTGACCAGAGCAGTGTTTTAAAATGGTCCATATATGATCCTATTCTTATGAGAAGTACGTATCTATGTGTATTTGTAGAAAAATGTCACAGAGGATATTAAGAAAAGGTCATTGGTAGTTAATTTTGGATTTTTTAATGTATCTATTCCTAAAATTTCTATAATGAATGTAAGTAGTACTATAATGACTAAGACATGGAAGGCACGGTCAGTACCAAACGTGGCAGACAAGACATGTAAGAGAATGTTGTAAATATACCCATCGGCTTTGACAATATAGAGGACATTAATGACCTTGACAAAAATTGTTTAAATGGAATAGGAAGGAACAGGAGTCAGACCACAACAGGGTAGGGAATGGGTGGGAGGGGAGGACTTAGAGGCTGGGAATGGACTGTTCTTTCAAGGATCTGGAAATACTTGACCATGAAGAGAAGAAGTTACGATCGAAGCTGATGATGTAGAAGTTGTGGGATGAAAGAAAGGTGTTTATAAAACAGGAGGGGCTGAAATATGTCTTAATGCTAAGGAGAGAACCAGTTCAGATGAGCTGGATGAGGATGTAGTGTGAGAGGGAGATAACTGATGGAGCATTGTCCCTCAGGAGGCTTAAGGGAAGAGGACCAAAGAACAGAGCTAGTTTTGTCATGGGAAGGCCATCCCTTCCCCTATGGGAACACAAATGAATGAGTGGGTCGGTGCCAGTGGAGATAAAGATGTATGTGATTAGGAAAGAAGGTGAAGATAGTCTTATATGATGGTCTTGACTTTCTCAGAAAATCAGTGGGTGCAAGCTTTGGTATGAGATAAGGCTGCTCCCCAAACAAATGTCCCCACAGGTTTCGTCAGTGTAATAGGTTAGATGTAAGTTCTGTAAGGGCAAGGGACATTCCCGTGTATCTCCAGTCCTTAGCATAATACCTAGCACGTAGTAGATGCTTAGAAAATATTTGTCATTCATACAAATATATGGTTACAAAAGAATTGGTATTCCTACTCTGTTCTTCATTATTCATGTCATTTTTTTAGTTTTTTTTTTAAAGATATTTATTTACTTATTTATTTGAGAGAGAGAGAAAGAGCACAAGCAGAGTTAGAGGGAGAAGCAGGCTTCCTGCTGAGCAGGGAGCCTGATGCAGGGCTCGATCCCACGACCCTGGGATCATGACCTGAGCCAAAGGCAGATGCTTAACTAACTGAGCCACCCAGGCACCCTATTCATGTCATTCCTTAAATGTTCAATCTCCTTCAGGTACCATAATCCCAAAGGAACCCGGACAAATGAGGAAATATCTAGAAAAGGGGGAACTATGATAGGAGATTTGAAACCAGATATAAAAGAATGAATAAAGAAACTGAGGATATGTCACCTGCACATTGAAGCCTTTGGAGTGAGATGAGGACTTTCATTAGATATTTGACAGGCTGCTTGCTGGTCGAAGACCTGCTACATTTGTTCCATATTTCTTCAGAGAGGAGAACTGGGATTAATCGGTAAAAAGTAAAGAGAAGCATCTTCTCTTCAATCTAAGTTGTCTTAAAAAAAAAAAGGTAGAAAAAACTTTTTCAAGAAATGGAGAATTCTTGGTCACTGAGAGTGTTGAGGCTTTGGCTGGATGACTTCTGGTTGTGGTATGGTACGGGGGATCTATGTGCAAGATGGCCTCCAGGATTCCTTCTTCTTCCCTCTGGACTTTGAGGTGGTATAATAAGTTTCCACTGGATTTATTCGAGTGGAAATACATTGGATTTTTTGTCATCTCGTAGTGACTTTGGACACTCTATAATCTAGAACTGTTATGCTTTGCTGTTACAATGATAATGTAGGTTCACAAAAATGACTCTGAGGCACTAAAAAATGCTAAAGTATCAACTAAATCAAGTGAAATACTGTATAAAGCACTGAGCATGGTGATTGACCCTACTAGGGACTTGATAGATATTTTTAAAAGCTAAAAGATATTGGATTAAGTATTAACTGTCTTTTTAATGTTAAGCATATAAGTTATCTATGCCTAACATCCATAGTTATCTTGGGGAAACCACTTGATTTACTGAAAAAAAGCACACAGTTTGGAGTCAGACCTGAATCTCAGTCTCCCCTCCATCATTAGCTTTGTAACTTTAGACAGCTCAGATTGAAGAAGAAAAGCTTCTGTGTAATTTTCATCGGTTGGTCCAGGCTCTGCTCTCTGATGCAGCACGGACGAAGTCTGCCAGCTCTTTGATTGGGGAACTAAGTAAATCATCTCTCTGAGCTTCATTTTCCTCATCTATAAATTGGAGTGGGGGTGGGGGAGTTTCCAGGGTAGTTTTGAAAATTGAATTAACACCTATAAAATGTTTAGGGCAGGGCCTGGCTTAAGTAGCAGTCTGGTTTTTTTTTTTTCCTCTCTCTTCTTTATTAAGCAAAATATTTATCTCAATGGAAATTCTTTCCCTGATTATTGTAGATAATAGTATCACTAATATACTATTATCCGTATACTGTTAGTATAATAATCATTTTTTTTTTTTTTGGTGATGACTTTTTTATTTTTATTTTTATTTTTTTATTATTTTTTTTAATTTTTTTTTATTTTAATGATTTTTTATTATATTATGTTAGTCACCATACAGTACATCCCCGGTTTCCGATGTAAGGCTCGATGATTCTATAATAATCATTTTTTACATTACTTTTCAGTTCCTTTTCATTCCTTTTATTCGATCATCATATGCAATCTTATGAGGTGAGCTGGACGTGGATTATAAATGTGTCTCCTAGAGGGATGCTCTCTGGCCCTGTAGGGATCACAGCTGTTCAGGGTTGCGGAGGTGGAGGCGGGGCCAGGGGTGTCCCTAGGGCCCTGCCTGCTGAGCCAGGCGCATTCCTGGGGCAGCATCTTTAATATCCAGGTGTGATGTCTAGGTTCCCTGGGTTCCCAGGTAACTCATTAAGAAAGCTTCATTTCATTTTGTGTCTCATGTGCCCTCATGTCACCTTGTAGCCTACCATTTAGATTTTCCAAAGTGAAATGTAAGATTACATTTTTTTTAAATAAAAACATCAGTGCCCCCCAATGTTCATAGCAGCAATGTCCACAATAGCTAAATCGTGGAAGGAGCCGAGATGCCCTGCAACAGATGACTGGATTAAGAAGTTGTGGTCCATATATACAATGGAATATTACTCAGCAATCAGAAAGAACGAGTTCTCAACATTTGCTACAACATGGACGGCACTGGAGGAGATAATGCTTAGTGAAATAAGTCAAGCAGAGAAAGACAACTATCATATGATTTCTCTCATCTATGGAACATAAGAACTAGAATGATCAGTAGGGGAAGAAAGCGATAAAGAAAGGGGGGGTAATCAGAAGGGGGAATGAAACATGAGAGACTATGGACTATGAGAAACAAACTGAGGGCTACAGAGGGGAGGAGGGTGGGGGAATGGGATAGACCGGTGATGGGTAGTAAGGAGGGCACATATTGCATGGTGCACTGGGTGTTATACACAACTAATGAATCATCGAGCCTTACATCGAAAACTGGGGATGTACTGTATGGTGACTAACATAATATAATAAAAAATCATTATTAAAAAAATAAAATAAAATAAAATAAAATCTAAAAACAAAAAACAAAAAACAAAAAACATCAGTGCCAATACCAGTAACTGAAGATTTTATTTAAATTTCTTATTTTTTTTTATTTTTTAGCTTTTCTGTTTATTTCACTCAAGCAATTCCAAGCATGACATGACTGTTTTAGATACCCTATATTCTGAATGTTTTCTCAAATCTAAACATTTAATTGATAACTTTTTTCTTTTTTTTAATAATAATATTTTTTATTATGTTAGTCACCATACAGTATATCCCTAGTTTTTGATGTAAAGTTCCATGATTCATTACTTGCATATAACACCCAGTGCACCACGCAATACGTGCCCTCCTTAATACCCATCACCAGCCTATCCCATTCCCCCACCCCCTCTGAAGCCCTCAGTTTGTTTCCCAGAGTCCACAGTCTCTTGTGGTTCATTCCCCCTTCTGTTTACCCCCCTTTCTTCTTCCCTTTCTTCTCCTACTGATCTTCCTACTTCTTATGTTCCATAAATGAGTGAAACCATATGGTAATTGTCTTTCTCTGCTTGACTTATTCCGCTTAGCATTATCTCCTCTAGTCCCGTCCATGTTGCAGCAAATGTAAGATTACATTTTTTTTAAAAAAAATGTCAACTTCTAAGAGTATTTTTCCTTGAAAGATTTGAGCAAGCAATGATGACCGTTCTCCTCTGACGTTGGCTTTGGTTAAGAGTTTGTCAGTAGTATGAGGGTTAAATGGGAATTGGGTCAACTGGTCAGTAAAGACAAAATAGAGCTTTCTCCCACTGTCCTTTCTTACTCTGCCGCAGATGTGGGCTTCCCTGTGAATCCTCCGCGGCAGAGTCAACACCTTCTTCACCTGCACGCCCTCAGTGCGTACGTGTCGTTTAGATCTCTGGGCTGTGTGTGTTTGCTTGTTTGCTTGTTTTCTGCCTCTATTTGCAGTTTCTAACTCTACCTCAGTCTACCCAGGCAGACCCAGGATGGTGCTATTTACCTTTTTGCGATTTCAGCGTCTATTACAGGGCCTAGCCCATAGTTGGTACTCAGCGTATTTTTAGTAGGCACATTCTTTTCACAAACACAAATACACACATGCATGATTTGGGAGCAGTTAAATGATACCAGGTTACACAGGTGCAACTCAGTCACTATTAGAATGTTTCGTTTCTGGAAGCCCGTACCCTTAAAGAGTGACGTTTGACCTTGAGCACTGTGTGCTGCCTTGGGAGTACACTTGTCGGAAGTATTTGAGCTCACCCAGAGCGGTGGGGGGCGGCTCAGTCCTTTGTGGAGTCTGTGCTCTGAGGTGTCTCACTCCCGAGAGGACTTTGGATGAAGGTTCTCCAAAGAGCTATATGGCCCCATGGGTCTCAGCAGAGACCCTGATGCAAGCTCCCACCAAGAGTGGTGTTGGGCACATGACAGTACAATGTAGCCCTGGAAACCGAGAGGTTCCTAGAGAGCTCCGGAGATGCTGGAGAGAACACTGAAGGTTCTGCAGCTGCGCCAGAGGCAGCCACATGTGCAGCTGCTTCTGCAGAGGGACAGAAGCAGCCACAGACCCACCAGCCAGGGCTGGATGTTGCAGGAGGAGCAGAAGGGGCCTTAGGCTGGGGAAACCTTTTAGCCAATGTGAGTTGGGAGTCCCCCTTGACATCCAGTGGGGTGTTGAGATTTCCATCACTCCAGCAAACTCCTCACTGAAGAGCTGATGTGACTGAGAATCGCAGTACTGGGACTCCCAGTGGAGGTCACTAAGGCGGAGCCCTCGAGTCCAGCCTGAAGCCTTAGAGGTCTTGTCATGACTGTGATGCAGCAGGAAAGTGTGGCAGACATGAGGACAACTAGACAGGCTGGGAATATTGATCTTGAACTCAAGAATAGATTGGTTGCCCCCTACCTCTAGCCCCCTCTGGCATCCCCCTGGATGGTTCTTGGCTCCTGGATCCATAAGAGGAGTTGGTGTTTAAAGCCCATGGCTGCATCTTAGCACCTCCACGCTCTACATATGGGCAGCCACCCCTCTCTCCTACAAGGTTCCAGAAACTCCTTCTAGGAGAAGAGGGAGTGTTCTAGAAGTAGGTTTCCTATCTCTTAGCCTTGATCATGGAATGGAAAAAGAGTGTGTCAGTTGAGCTCTCAAAATAAACTTCTTCATCAATGCCACCTAAGGTGGAGATAGTAAACTCAGCTACTTTCTACCCTTCACCTTGTATTTGGGCACATGACCCAGACTGATTGCATTTCTTCCATGTCTTTTCCTTTCTCATCAGGAAGAGTGATGATGTTGGAAGCCCACGGCTGCTGGACTGGTTACTGGGCCTTAAATTTGTGTTAGTGGATGTAGCCCTGGCAGATGAGACACCATGGGCAGGCAGGAGTTCCAAGGGGATGCTGTTGCTCTTTGGCCCCCATGAAATGGCTCCTCTTGGGAACTGCCCTTGCCTGCAGTTTCACTGGTCATATAGTCTTGGATGGCAGGACCGTGATGTGGGAGCGAAGAGCTGGGAACAGCACTTCTTTCATTTGAACCCCAGCTGCTTCTCTGCTTCTCTAGACTCAAAACCTGGTTTCTCTCTGCAGCCACATTAGCCACTTGTAGCTGGGGACTACTTGATTACTCCCCATTCTCTCCACCCATCTTTCTCAGGAGTAAGATAAAAATCAAGCACAGTTCTCTCCAGCCCATAAAACTTCTTTCCTCATCTTGACCACACTTGAGAAGGAACCCAGGGAGAAAGTAAAATGCCGTTCTCATGGTCCACTTCTTTCCTCAACCCTTGGGACGGGATGCTTTCCAACACGGATTACCATGTTAATATCCAGTTCCACGTCTGATGTCTATGGATTTCTTATGATTTTACTGCATGAATGGTGGCATTTTTAATCTACAGAAGACTCTGCCTTTTGTGACACACGTTGAACGTCATTCTTAGACTGTCTCTGTAAAATGCCATCTCTTAAAATATTAATCTCTAATGTGCACTCAAGGGTTCGTTCAATTACCATGGGATCTTTCGAATAAGCAGTGTCATCTGGGCAGCCTCTCACTGCATTAAGGGAAAAATGCTTATTGGGACATCGTTTTCCGGGCATGAGATGATGTTCTTGCTTTGTTTCCGTAAGTGTTGTGCTAGCATGGTTGTGTTGGATGCCGCTGCAGATTTATTGCCATTCGTGCCCAAACCCAAGCATTATCAGTTTTCCCTTCCAGAGCCCGGCCTTAAAAGGTATCATGCCTGATAGGGATTATGGATCATAATTATGATAAATGAGAAACAGTTCTGTCAGAGCTGATTTGTCCGAGCGCTGACTTCAGTCCAGAGAGGGGGTAGCCTCATTATTACCACCAGTAGCCATTTTGCTTTCATTATTTTTTGAAAATCACTTCGGTGCCTGAGATTTTTATTTTATTTCTTCCTGAAAACAGTCTTGAATGGCATTGTTTTTAAAATGGTGCTTGTCTGATATCTGCCGGCATTTTTTTCTCCCACTTTTCTCCCTTTCTAGGCATTGAACCCCATCTATGGCCACTCCAGATGAGCATTTTTATTACCAACGGGCTGTTACTCTTTAAGGAAGTCCAGAATATGAATGTCTGAATTGGCAAAGCAGATCAATTAGTGGGTAGAAATTTGTTACCAGGAAGGGATTCATCACCTTAAGTCAGGATTCCCTGCAGCCTTCCTTCAGATAACCCTTTCCTCATGCATTTCATATTAATTCATGAGTTAGCTTTATGGCAATAGGGAGGTAGAGAAATGGGGAACTCAGAAGCGTAAGCTCATAATTCAGGCACTCCACGTCTTGAAAATCCATTAAAAAAGACAGATCCTTTGTGTTTTAGCAGAAACCAGTAGCAAAACAGCATGCCATTGTGATTCATCATTCTAGAACATTCATGTTTCAAGCTATAGAGACCTCACCCCCTAGTTCTCCCCATCTCTTCTTAGCTGTAAACCAAGGCCCAGAGAAGGAAACAGCGCTCTGAAGTCCATGACCGTGAGTTACCCATCCAGACTCCCACCCTTCTCTATGCTCTGAGGTGGTGTGTGTGTTTTCATTCATTAATCCATGTCCAACAATTGTCTTGACCCTTCAGCTCGGTACTTTCTCTTATAGCCAAAGCATACACTGGACTTGGAAGTGACATTCGTGGCAGAGGAAGAGATATTGTCCAAAAGTTGAAGGGTTAAAGCCACACTCCTGTTGGCCTTGAGAATACCCTCCCCTTACAGGTACCTAACACTGATGGACATGTCCATGATTTTATTTGAAGCTTTTAAAGTTAACATCACAAATCTTAAACCTCCCAACTTGGGTGCTTTAATTTTAAAAACATTTTAACACATTGGGGCACCTAGGTATCTCAGTCAGTTACACATCCAACGCTTGGTTTTGGCTCAGGTCATGATGATCTCAGGGTTGTGAGATCGAGCCTGGCATTGAGCTCCATGATTGGCACGGAGTCTGCTTGAGTTTCTCTCTCCCTCTTCCTCTGCACGTATCTCTAAAATAAATAAATAAATCTTAAAAAAAAAAACCACTTAGCACTGAAGTTTTGCTTTTTGGTTTGATCTCCCTTTTCTTTTGGATAGCTCTGGCAGTTTCCTGGGGAAGTTGGAGTTGGCACATGTTCCACGTCTCAGTCCCTGCCAGCTGTCCCCTGGCTCAGGACACCTCCTGGTGGTGTCTGTGATTTAGTCTGACTTTGTAAATGTTACTTTGCAAAACCCACAGCACCTTAGAGGACAATGTGGCAGCAGATGTGAATTATGACATTTACTTATGAAGCCATACGTTCTAGCTGGAGAATCATCTTTTGTTTAGAGACAGTGACAGTCAAAGAAAAAAGAAGGGGAGGGAAGGTGAATCAGGGAAACGAGGAGGATGAGGGAACGAAGGGAGTTGGTCAGGATTTACTGAACAACCCTGAATTCAGAGGCTAAGATAGACTCTGGGGGAATTGTAACATTTCCCTGCTCCATGTCTTGGTTGCGAGGTGGGGGATCCTACATGCCCGCGGACCTGATGAAGTCACTCAGAAATGCTAGAGAGCAGCACATCGACAAGTCTGGGGAAATTAGGCCACAGCGAATACGTGAATTCTGAAGAGAGGAAGAATCAAAGGGCCACCAGTGTTGTGTGAGATCGGCAAGGGAAATTTTCCTTGAAGTGAATAAAAAATTAGATGGGGGCAGTTATGACCGGGGGTCTTCCATGGTGGGGAGATGGGCTGGCATGCTTATAGAGCTCAGACTTGTGTAAGAATGCAGTTCACTGACTAGAGTGGAAAACCTGTTTTGGAGAATCAGAAAATAAGTTGGTGGCACAGGAAGGAGCCAGTTGGAGAATGACTTTGTAAAAGCCAGGTAGATGGGTTTTAATTTAGGATATACTGCCATGGGAATCTCTTATAGGCAGGACCCCCTAAGGAGAAGGACTTGGCTACCATTGTCAGACTAGAAGCTTCCTGAGGACATGGAAGTTGCATCTTCTTTTCCTTAGCTGTTAATTTTTGTTTTGTCCTGAATGACCAACCAACTGGTATGTGTGAGATACTGTGTTGCTGTGGGAACACAGACTATATACCTATCAGGGCCATGCGCCCTGCCTCTGTGGGGCCCTAACACGGCTGTCTCAAAATCGTTACACCGTAAACCCGGATGGAGGATGAAATGCTTCAACTATCAGTTAGGCATTTCTTTATTGCACTTGTCTTCGGAGCACTTTGTTCGAGAGACCCTCAAGGCATTGCACCACTGCAGCAACTTTTGAGTTGTACAAGTTCATTATTATAATGAACATTTCCCTAACGGTCATGATCAGTGAGTTAGAAGATTAGACCAGCAGGGTGGCACTGGATAAGATGTGGGAGAGGCAGAGATCAAAAGGGAGAATATGAGAGAAACAGCACAGTTACTTTTGAGAGGAGTTGTGTATCCAGGACTGTGGTAATTTTGATCCGGGGCCTGGGATCTGCTGATGAAGCAAGGGTTGGGAAATGTGTTAGGAGCAGCGAAGAATGTCATCTTTCCCCTCAACCCTTTCCCTCTGACTGTGAGATTGGCAATCAGACCTACCTCATGCAGACAGCTGGGTTTGCCCCTTCTCGTCTGCCATTCCATACACTCCTCCTTTTCATCTGGCCTAGGGAAGCTTATAGATGCTTTTAACATCCTCTTGGGAGGAAGGTGGGGAGACAGGCAGGCAGCCAGGAAATCTTGGTGGTTATTAAACTGAGGCTCAAGGACCTTTTTATTAGCGATTAGACTCAGCTCCGTGGCACTAAAGAGTATAAACTCCCGTCCTGTCTCCTCTGCTCAAATCTCCAAAGAATCTGTTTTATATTGTGTTTATTTATAACCCAAAATAGACACAGGCCCCAGAGCCAAGGCTTCAATGTGCTCCTAGGCTGAAGACGGTTGGAAACCCCATGGAGGGAATAGTGTGTACCCCTGTCTGTGGTCACTCCCACCCGGGCTTTACTTCCTCCACGAGTGACTGGAAGTTAGTTTGGAAGTATTGCATGTTAAAGAGTTGTTTGTTTGTTTTTTAGTTCCAGTCTGTAGTGTGCGAATTGTAGTGCTGCAAAGACTCATGTATCACTGAGGACGGAAACTTCTGGAGCGTGATCAGGCTGCTTGAAATTGGTCGAATGCGTAAACCTGTAAACGCACTTTCTTGAGGCTCTGCCCACCCAGTAGTCACCCATTATAAGGAAAGGGTTTGGTCATGTGGCTCTCATATTCGGTAGGTAAAGGGGAACCTGAGTGGAAGGCCAGCAGTGATTTGTAGGTGAGATGTTGGTGATGGACCAAGTTGTGAAGGGGCTCCTGCACCCTGACCCATCTGTATACCCTCTACAGGCCCCTCTGTAGCCAACGTCAGATGTTGGGAGAAGAGCTGGCCTCCATCTGGGCTAAATGTAATCAACAGGTCTGCATGGGTGGGTGTTGAATCCATAGCTTAGACCCCTGAGCACTAAGCAGCTTGGTTCTGATGGTGGCATATTTAAAGCTAATGGTTTTAAGTAAAGAACATCTCTGAGGGAGCAGGCCAGAGGTTTGGTGCCTTCAAATGCTTATGGAAGATACGGGCATGGCATCTGATCATTCTGATAATGGCATTTTGTTTTTTCCTGCATGCAAGTGTGGTGCTCCTGGCTCATTATTAGTACGTATGCATCCTCCCATTCATATGGGATGTTGGCATCGCCAAATTCCTTACACATACATTGTCTCATCTGATCTTCATAGCAGCTCTTACCCGAAGAAGGTTTTAGTGCTCCCAGCATATGGTCTGTGTACACACTTAAGCCGAGTAGGCTTGATTGACAAGCTCAAGATTACGGAGATTGGTTGGTGGCAGAGCAGAACCAAGGTCACATCTCCAGGTCTTAAGCACCGCCTTCCTGCTTGCCCTATGCTTTGCTGCTGTTGCTACTTGAGCTGTGCTCTGGTGGTGAGGAAGGCTGGGCTGAGCCATTCATTCTCTGTCAGCTTCTGCGGTGAGGAAGATAGAGGTTTTGGGGAGCTAGAGTTTGGGTTTCGGTCTGTGAATGTAGAGCTGAATCTTCCTCTAGGATAGGTGTTATAGGCTTGAGTTTGTCAGCACAGCATCTCAACCCGCTCAGCTACTGACTTTGTGGAATGAAAAGATTAATTTAAAAAAAAATGTTGGCATCTAATTACACGAACCTGGAAGTTTAAATGTAGACTAAATATAGCCCGAGTTTAATCTCTATTTTATAAATTCCACAATGTTCTGTTGCCAAATAGGACATAGCGTTTTTAATAAGCAATTTTTCAGAGTTTCATGTAAAACTTACAGCCAGCATCTCTTGGTAAAAGAGCTGAGAGCTATCACAGCTCAAAATGTGCCCTCTGCTTTAAAGTAGACCTCTTTTAGCCTTCTGGAGATGATAAAGTCTAGAGTTGTCCATTAACCAACTGCTGGTTTTTACTTATTAAAATTCCATTATGATCTGTACTGGACAGAGTGATTTCTTTACCGTGTGCATCTTCTTTTGAAAGCTTTTTATAAGCAGATCTGTAGCTGCTTTTGTGAGATCTAAACACCAGCTCTTTGTCTACTACCCAGAGGATGGGGGTTGACCAGGCGTGGGAGAGAGCACTCAGATGTGAGCCAGGGTCAGTTCAGGGAGCTATTGCCCATGAGAGCTGCATTTAGGAGAGCCTGGCCAGCCCTGCAAAGATCTCTAAGTAGGAGCTCCTCTTAGAGCCCAGGTGAAGCCAAGGTGAGGTCACCTCACTGACAGTGTAATGCAGCCGGAAGTCTTGCCCTTCCCCACTACTGAAGGCTCTCATCTTTACAAGCCTAGTACTTGTCATCTGTGAAGTCTCTTGAGGTTAGGATAGGTCTAGTGTTTGGAGCCACATGCTTTTGAGCCTAATGGGGAAGTAGGATTACAAAGTGTGGAGAGACTTCAGCGTCCTTCAAGTGTCTGTATTCTCTAGGAACAAGAGTCCCCTGAAGTTTCTCCCAATAACTGGGGCAGGACCTTACAATCCTCCCTTGGTTCCTAATTGCTCATAATAGGTCCATGACAGTGGTGATAATTTATCACAAGTTTGAAAGCTATGGGAGGGTGTGAAAATTTTGTTGCTAGGTGAGTAAATACTGTTGACTAGGAACTATATATTAACAAATGCACACATGTACACACATCACACATCTAGTCCTTCTGGAAAGAAGTTTACAATTTAATTGAGATGACAATATAATAGAGGAGACATCTTTTGGTGAATAACTGTGCGGTCAGTGGTACAAAGAGTAGGTGCCCTGGGTTAAATAGAAGAGTGGGAATATTCAAAAGAGACTTCTGGGAGGAGGTAGAAAATGGACTAAATTTTGTAGGCCACGTAGGAGTTGGAAAACCGGAGAGGCTGGAGGATGTGAATGTGGTATGACCAAAGGCGTGGAGGTGTGAAAGCCCCATTTGTTCAGGATTTCATGATTTGCCAAGAGAACCAGTGGGAAATAAGGATGGAAAGATGTGGCAGAGCTGGAATAGGATGGAATAGCCCTGCTGAGCACTAGGAAATTGAAGATTGGGACCTTGCAAGCCCACCTCACCTCATTCCACGGGATAGTAAAAACCAAGTCATTCAGTATCCTCTTACCTCAAGGGGGTCAGGGATTAGGCCTCAGCAAAGAGTTTGAAGATAATATGCCAAGCTGGGAAGCTATTGTGTAGGTCCTGGGAAAAGGGAGCCTTGTGGTTTTAAGATTAATGTTTTTACCACGTGTATTTTCACCACCCCTCTCCCCAACTGTAAGACATATTCTTGAGTTGTTTTTCATAGCGGATCTGAGAGAGACACATATTTTCTTCTCCCTTCATGTATAACTACTCGGCAACAACCGCCCCCCCCAACCATTGACTTCGTATGCCCCCCATGTCTTTTGTAATCAGACATCTGCTGGATCCCAGTCTGGTCAGGATAACACGTATCATCTCTGCTTGTGGGACAGAAGGAAACTAGTTAGTCTGTTTAAAATTTGAACTTACACCCCTGGACTTCTGGCACAGTGCTCCTTGGCCCAAATGCCTTTGTAAATAATAAGCATCTTTTCCCCCAGCAAGATTCCTTTCTGACTAAGGACATTTCTTCAAGTTAGTAAAATGCTGGTGATTGTTTTTGTGGAGATTGCTTTGAAGATTTGGTTAAATAAGAGGAACATATCACCAAGAAATGTTTCTATTACCAAAAAAAAACCCAAAAAACAAAAAAACCCAAACCAAAACAACAACAACAACAACAACAACAAGACAAATAGGACATAGGCCTGGAAGGTCTATGTCAGAACATTCTAGGTTCGGATTTCATCCCTCCTGTATAAGACAGGCCTAGTCACTAGTTCCTTGCTAGGTTGTTGTAATGATTAGAAATAGTATACATAAAGCACCTGGCTCACAGACACTCGGTAAAGGGTAGACATTATTAATAACATCTCCATTTTATAGAAGGTCCTCCTCCTGAGTTGGGGAATTGCTGTGTTGTGCTGGTTCCGTGAGATGGTTTTAAATTCAGAAGGCGGCTGCAGATGGAGGCTAACTCCTTGAAGCAGCATTCTCTGCAAGCAGTGACCACATGAGGCCGCCTGGCAGGGCAGGCCCTGTGCAGACTCAAGCTCACAGTCACTGACAAGAAAAATCTTTTTATTTTTTGCTTTGCGGAGAAGGTGGTACTGAAAGCTTTCTTCCTTTGGGAAATCAATTTCACTGAGCAGTGGATCTCAGTGAGTGGGGTCATACTACTGCTTTCCTAAAAGAGAGACGTTTCTGTTTTTATTAATCATGGAACTGACACAAGACTGGTAGAATTTGTAAAAGAAAATAACTTGTTTACTCTCCTTTTTGATGCATCTCCTGCCTTCCAGAGGTTAAGAGGGAAGAAGGGATTTTTATCTTCCAGTCTGGAAGCCAGACTCTCTTCAGGTTTAAAAATAAGCAGCCTCATGTCCTTGGAGACCTGCCGTATATGAATTTTAGGAATAAAAGGAATTCTCAGATTTTTGTCGGCTGTCATTTGGAAGGCAAAGTTACAAAGCCGTAGTGCCAAGAGTCCCTAAAATAGCTGTGCCTGTAATTATGGGGCTAGACACTTCCTCGTCACAAGTATGAGAACATGTCCTTCTTGGAGTTGAATCCAATATGAAGGACCATTGGTGTGGATGATGAAAGGCTTTTATTCTACACTGGGTTTCCTGACATACAGAGGGCTGCTCACCTTAACATTGTGAGATACAATAAAAGGTCAACATGAAATAGTTATCTTGGGTGAGAAGAGTATTGGTGTTAGTATTACCTTTTTAAATAAAATTATCTGTAGTTTCTATCAAAAGCCATCATTCCTCATACTTCTGAAGTTGGTTTGAACACCTGTTTCCCTCTCCCTCTCTCCCCGCCTCTATACATACATATATATGTATGTATACATATGTGTAAGAAGGTTGCATGCGTGTATATAGGAGTGCAGCCTCATGGAGTGCCATGATGGAGCAGCAGCTCCCTCCACGCAGGCAGGATAGAGAATTGTGGCCCATCTTTTGCTTCTTCTGAGGCGTGTTCTGCACCACTAACCGAACCGCCTCTAGGGGGCAGCAGAACACCAACTAAAAGTACAGTGCCTGGGGTTGTCAGGCTTTTCTGGCTCATAGTCCAGCCCTTCTAGGTCCATGATGCAGTCCCCGCCTTCTCCCCTTCACCCAGCAAAATTCATCCTCTTGGCCTTGCCAAGCTGGGGTCCACTTGCCTCCACTCACTCCCTTCTCCTCTGCACTCTTGAACTCTCCTGGTCTACTTTCTACCGTATCAACTAGCTTAATGCTGGGACGTGTTTGCAATTGTTTCCCAACCAGCTATACTTGTCCTTTTTGGCAGGAACAGTGTTTTATGTCTTTGGGTTTCCCATTATGCCAGGACTGCCCTGGAGGCCTAAATAAATGCTTGATGGCAGATGAAGGTCCCGTAATCTATAGTGAGCGCTTGATACGTATTTGCTAATTTAGTTGTCAAGATGGTCTTGTTTTTGCACAGGAGAAGGCATTTTATTTGTTGCGCTTATTTCTGCAATGGCTACTTTGTCGTGTGCGTTCTGGTTTTGGACTGGAGTGTAAGATGTAGGTGTGATGCAGAGCGTGAACTTTGGTGCCGTAGTTGGAGGAGGGCTCTTCCCCTTCCTGGTTGTGTGCCTTGCTCAAGTGACCTTCTCAGCCTCCGTTTTCTCACCTATGCAATGGGCCTATTTAACCTGAGCATATAACTTTATCTAAACTGGAGCACGTTTGAGAGTGAAGGAGGAGATCTAAAAATACTTATCCTATAGTTTTTTTAAAATATTTATTGACTGAGGAGTGGTTTTCATTTTTATTATGTTCGGCTTGTCTATAAAATTGTTCTATTCAAAAATGGTGTGCAAAAATGGTTTTCAAAATAACGTTTCCTACAAAATATTAAAATAATATACGAACAGGACAAATTGTAAACTGGCTGGCACGCTGGAATAGCAGGTGTAAACCATATGGTGCTTCAAAGAATCAAACCACGCAATGTGTGTAGAGTGTGTAGTGCCGTGCCTGGAACACACTGTGCGTGCAGGAAATGGATATTTCATTTTCCTTCCTGGAAGAAGGTTGGACAAAGAAGCACTCACCACAGACCAAAGACCTATGGGTTTTTTTTTTAAAGGCTGCCACCAGGAGGCTGTGCTCCTAGCTTTCCAGTCTACCGACACAAGGGATGAGTTTTGTTCAACCCCAGCTGAAAAATACCGAGTGAAGAAGGTTGTCCTGCTTATGTGTAGTCAGATATCTGCCTCAGCAGTAGAGAGCATACCCTGGGGATGCTGTGCATTTTGGGTAATAACTGGGCTGACCTGTGAGCGCAGAGCTCTTCCCTTCACTTGCAAAGTCACTACTCCTTCTGGGCAACTTGCCTGGAAAGCTGGAGCAGCGGGTCCTGGCACCCCTGCTCTGCACCCAGCTCCTCCCGCTTAGAAGCTTGATTGTAGCAATTGTGCTTAAATATTGGGCTTAACCATAAACATAATAGTGTGAGCTGTAAAATATATACCTGTCTTGAAGGTTGGTGTCCCCATGTAACTGGAAGCTTCGTTGCCATTCTGTGATTAGGCTTCCAGGGTTGGGCACACCCCTTTTAGCAACTGTAAATTCACCACTCCTCACCCCTGCCTCCTGTAAGTGCTGTTTTGCTCTGATGAGTGCTCTCAAGCCTGCGTGTTCATTTAACCTCAAGCCCCTCAGAACTGAGGCTTGTGTTTCTGCCGGTTGCTGGTGTGTTGGAGAATTCAGGGAGTGCTCTGTGGCTTCCTGGAAGCAGGGAAGGATCTCCACATGGTCGCTAACCATGTGTGACAGGAGAATCGAGGGCAGGAGCAGGTAGTGGTGAAGGGACAGCCCACTGCATGGCTCCTAACAGGCTCTTCTTTCTCTAGGTATGTGTACATTCCGGTCGGCGGGTCCCAGCACGGCCTGCTGGGGACACTGTTTTCCACCGCAGTGACGTTTGCGTTTGTGAGCTTCTGGCATGGTGGCTATGACTACCTGTGGTGCTGGGCGGCGCTCAACTGGCTGGGAGTCACCGTGGAGAATGCAGTCCAGAGGCTGGTGCAGACCCCGTGCGTCCAGGACAGCGTGGTGAGCAGGTGGCGGGGGGCGGGGGGCAGCCGACCCAGGTGGACTAGGCCTGGGAGGGAAGGCGGTTGTCAGATTCACCCCACTGTGGGCTATTCTTGCCAGATTGGTTCAAAGTATGTGCCCAGAGGTAGCAGGGTTTTTGTTTTGTTTTTTACACAAGTGTTTTAAAGCAATGCATGCCTATTGTAGAAAAATAAGAAAATTCACACAAGAGGAAAAGAAAAATACCTCTTCAACAAAAACTGTTACAACTATTCTAACTTTTTTCTTTATATGTACGCACACATGTATAACGTCTAACACAAATGCTATTATTCCAGAGACATAGTGTATCAGGACCACCTTTCTATGTCATCAAATCCATTTCTAACAACCCCTTTTAATGGCTACATAGAATTCCATTATATGGCTATGCCATCATTTATTTAGTCTCCTACTATTGGCAGTTGTGTCATTCTAATTTTTTGCAGTTGTCAATCAAAATTGAAATGAGTATCATAACCAGGACAAATTCTTGTATGTAAAATTGCTAAGTAAAGGTTTTTCTCACCCCCCCCCTTTTTTTTTTTTTTTTTTTTGCCATGCATACAGCTTAACTCTTCCTTAACTGCCCTGCAGTCAGAGTGTGCCAGGTGACTTTCCTACCAGCAGTGCACGAGGATGCCCTTGCCAGTTCTGAGTAGTGCTGGTGTTTTTAGTCCCGGCTAATTTGATAGGGACTGTTACTGTAGCATAAAAAACCCCCCCAAAAAACAAAAAATAGCTAAGTACTTAAGTCCCATTCTGATTCCACAGGAAAGTGATTTGGAAAATTAGGCACTTTACACACGTATTTTACACAAATGTTTTATCATATAAAAGTGATATACAGTGTATTAGAATCTTGTAGGAAATGGTCGGTTCTGAATATGCAGCAGTATGCTGATAACCCTGAAAAAAAGTGGCTAAAAAGAAATATGCTGTTGTCAGTGTTCACGGCAGGCAATAAAACACAAGAAATTTACTGAGCAGTGATTAATGTGCCTAAACTCCCCCAGTATATGCAGCTAAAGCAAATAGATTTCAGAAACCCAAAAAAACCCAAATAGAATACATTTGAGTTTTTTCCTATAAAGATAGCCATAGTAAAAATGGACAGTTATTTCAATAAAAACTGATACAAAGCACATAGCAAAATAACACGTCTGAAGGAATTTAAATATGCTCATGTATGTTTAAAGATAAATATTTTATTCAGTAGTTGTACCCAGCAATCAGCAGGAAAGAAATGTCAGTGAATCTTAATAGAAAATGGAATTTCAATAAAAGTCATGGCTATGTAACACAAAGAAAAACCATAAAAGGTGGTATCATCAAGGTTTCAATCTCTGTCTTCAAATCTGAATAGTCTTCCCCAAAGCCTGAAACCCAATTATCATCTGTGAAAGCCAGAGAATTCTTTTCAGCCTAGGCTGAAGCCCTGTAACACATCTCTCCATTCCTTCACAAAGGGTCTAAAATTAACCTTGAACTTAATGTTAAGCATTGCTCTGTAGACTTCGAGCCGTGGCTTATGTTATTGACAAATTTTGAAAATCTAAAATGTTAAAGGAGTAGCCCAAACTGTGCTATGTAGCCAATGGCTCGTTAATTCTGGTTAAAAATGAAGGCAGTGAAAACACTTAATCACGGGAGGAAGCACGTGAATGTTCGCTCTGCCTCTTATCACAGCTCAGTGCAGGACCTTCGTGTGGTTGCCTCATTTGAGTCCCCACCCACAAGTTAGACGCCTAAGTGTATAGTAATTTTTGAGTATGCGTTTTTTTGTGAAATATATGTCTTGTATATTATGAAAATGGTGTTTAGTGTACATATTTATTGAGAACATATTTCATAAAGCCTATTTTATCACCTTCTGTCCTGACAGCCTGGTGGTTGGTTCTGGCTGTGTAGATGAGGAGCTCCTTGAGTACGAGATCAGGATGAATTACTATTTATAGCCCAGTGGTCGGCTCAGTGTCTGAGTTAGCTACAGTGTTAAGTCAGTGCACAATTGGGTTGATTCCTTTTTTTTTTTATTTTTTTTACTTCAATTAGCCAACATATAGTACATCATTAGTTTCAGAGGTAGAGTTCAGTAATTCATCAGTTGCGCGTAACGCCCAGTGCTCATCACATCACGTGCCCTCCTTAATGCCCATCACCGACTTACCCCATCCCCGCCCACCTCCCCCCCAGCAACCCTCAGTTTGTTTCCTAGAGTTAAGAGTCTCTCATGGTTTGTCTCCATTTCTGATTTCTTCTCATGCCATTCTCCCTCCCTTCCCCTATGATTCTCTGCGCTATTTCTTATATTCCACATATGAGTGAAACCATATGATAATTGTCTTTCTCTGATTGACTTATTTCACTCAGCATAATACAATTGGGTAGATTCTTTAGTTGTTCTTCCACTTGTCCACCCAAAGGTCCCCCCCCCTCCATTACTCTGTTTCTTATACAGCTCAGCATAGATTCTGTTCTCCTTCAGAGAAACAGGGCTGACATTTCAAATGTTGTGTAACTTCTTGAATAAATTGTTTCCCCACTTGGGTTACTCTCCCTCCCTCTCTCTTCATGAATCCAGTCCCCATTCTTTTGTCCAAATCCAAATGAAGACTTAATGTCTCCTTAGCACCTAATTTCCTCTGACACTAGTCTCTATGATTGATCTGATAGTATTTTTACAATGTGAGTTCCCCTCTCCCCCAGGCTGCTCATACACTCTCTCCATGGCATTAATCCTTCATCTGTTTTTTTGAAGATAGGTTGGAAGATACTTGAGTAACAAGGATGATCATACCTTCTTTCCCCATATTTTTTTCATCTTCAACCTCAAAGCTTTGTCTGGAACACAAAATACAGTAGGATTTCTCAGTGTTGATGAAATGGCAGTTGAACATTCACCAGAAGACTAATCAGAACTGAGTATTGTAGGAAGCCCTCTGATGTTCTAGGCAGGGCTGTCCAATTGAACTTTCTGCAGTAATGGAAATGACCAATATGGGAGTCACAGGCCACACTGAGCACTTGAAATGTGACTAGGTGTCACCAAGAAACTAATTTTTAAGTTTATGTAATTTTAATTAATTTGAGTCTAGGTAGCCCTCAAGGGGCTAGGGGCTTCCATTTTGAGCAGCACAATTCCAAAACATACCCCCCATCTAGAAAAAAAAAATTAAAAGAATGTACAATGTGACTATAATTTTAAATGATGTGCATTAATGACGAGGTACCTCGTATATCCAATGGCTACTGAGCTGTTGCACTTGTGTATCTCACAGATATCTCAGACTCAACATGTGTACTACTGAACTCGTGTACCCCATCCCCCCATAATTCCAACCAGCTCCATTCCCTCTAGCATTCTCTAGTTCTAGAAGAGTCATCCTCATCTAGTTACTCAAGGCCCAAACCAGCAAGTCACCCTTTGTACTCTCTCTCCCTCACTTCTGCCTGTATGCACTGTATATTCTGTCTCCTAGGTAGATCTTACTTTTTTTTAAGATTGATTTATTTATTTGTCAGAGAGTGAGAGAGTGGGAGGGAGAGAGAGAGAGAGCACGAACAGGGGGAGCAGCAGGCAGAGGGAGAAGCAGGACCCCGCTGAGCAAGGAGCCTATGTAGGACTTGATCCCAGGACCCCGGGATCATGACCCAAGCTGAAGGCAGATGCCCAACTGACTGAGCCACCCAGGCGTCCCTCCTACGTAGATCTTAATTTTTAAAAATCATTTCCATTTCTGCTAGTTCTTCTTAATCTAACCGTTCTTATTTCTTGCCCAGTCTACCAGATTGTTTTTAACTAGTCTCTCTGCTTCCATTTTTGCCTTCTTCAATTCGTTATCCTCACAGTGCCGAATGATGTTTCTCAATAAAAACCTAACTATGTTGTTACCCTTAAAATCCTTAGTGGTATCTCATGATTTTAGGACAAAGCCCACAATATTTAAGGTGACCTACGAGGCCCGGCCTGATCTTGAGCTTGCTACTTCTCCCCATCCTCTCTGCTCCCACCCCTCACTTCACACTCTGTTCTTCCTTCTCTTCATTTGCCCACCTGGCCCCTCCAGCCTCAGAATCCCCACATGGGCTCGTCCATTTCCTGGGATGCTCCCTCCCCTCCCTCCCCTCCCTCCACCTCTATTCATCCTTCAGATTGCAATTCAAGTGATATCTTGTTTGTCCTTTGCGGACCCTCCTAAGTCAATTAGCTCCTGATTAAAAAAGCATTTTGGGCACCTTGTAGGTGATCTCTTCTGTTGTACTTAACACAGTTGCAATGAAATATTTTTATACAATAACCTGTGTAATCCTTACCTCCTTCCCTGAACTGCAAGTCTCATGAAGTCAGAGATCTGTATCCTTGGCGTGTATCACAATGCCTGGCGCAGAGTAAGCATGTAGTAAATACTTGTTAAATGAGTGAATATTTTCTGACCTCACTGAGGGCAGTATAAGAGGAAGTAGGCCCATACAGCAACATGAAGAATATAGATTGAATACTGGAAGAACTTCCTAAGGCTGAGGCTTGTTGAGCATTATATAGGCAGATTATTTTTTTCCATAGCAGCATAGATAGTAATTGGTCTAGTGATGGCAAAATGCTATTTTAGTGCTCAGTGAACAAAATATATATAGGAAAGAAAGAGTTGGGGAGGAATTAGCCTATCTGGTACCCTGCTGCTTTACGAGAGGGGGGATTATTGGTTGTGACTCACTGGGGCACAGAGCCGTAGGAAGCTGACAAAAGGTACTTTCACAAAGCACCGAGCTGGGTGGACAGAGAAGAGTTACTGCTGAAGCAACACGCTTTTTCTCTATACAAGCACTCTCTCAGGGAGCTAGAATTTGTGTCCAGCATTGAAATCTTTTAATAAGTGGAAACATTTTGAAGCATCAGTACAATGACATTACCTCTTGCCAGTTCTCGATGTGTTCTCTCTTTTGAAGGAAGATAGCTTCAGGTTGCTTGTCAGTGATTCCTACAAAGGGAGAATCGACATCTCAAGCAGCTCACCCACCCCCACCCCTGATGCTCATTTCATTGAATAATTTCAGTATGTCCTCCTCCCCCCAGCCCTTGTCTCCTCTTCTTTGCCCCAAGAGTATCCTGCTGAGCTGATTTATAGCCTCTCTGAAGCAGTAAAATTTCTATTTATAGACTTAATTGAGGAAAGGCGCCTCCAGTGACAATCAGGGAGGGTCAGTCTAATGGTTCTGGGAGGGATCTGATGCTCTGGTGTGTCAGAAGGAGCCCAAAGACCACAGCTCTGTGGAGATATCCATTCAGTTTATCTGTTATATTGGTTATTTTGACTTTGAAGATGTAGGTACAGAAATCCCATGAGTTTGAGAGATCAGTCAATTTAAAATTGATCATCCAGCCATTGCACTACTGGGTATTTACCCCAAAGATACAGACGTAGTGAAGAGAAGGGCCATATGCACCCCAATTTCATAGCAGCATTGTCCACAATAGCTAAATCGTGGAAGGAACCGAGATGCCCTTCAACAGATGACTGGATTAAGAAGTTGTGGTCCATATATACAATGGAATATTACTCAGCTATCAGAAAGAACGAGTTCTCAACATTTGCTGCAACATGGACGGCACTGGAGGAGATAATGCTAAGTGAAATAAATCAAGCAGAGAAAGACAATTATCATATGATTTCTCTCATCTATGGAACATAAGAACTAGGAAGATCGGTAGGGGAAGAAAGGGATAAAGAAAGGGGGGTAATCAGAAGGGGGAATGAAGCATGAGAGACTGTGGACTCTGAGAAACAAACTGAGGGCTTCAGAGGGGAGGGGGGTGGGGGAATGGGATAGGCTGGTGATGGGTAGTAAGGAGGGCATGTATTGGTACACTGGGTGTTATATGCAACTAATGAATCATCAGACTTTACATCAGAAACCAGGGATGCACTGTGTGGTGACTAACATAATAAAAAAACATTAAAATAAAAAAAATAAAATAAAATTGATCATTCAATTTTAAGAATGATTGACATGATCCAACTAATGCTTACGTAGTTCTCTGGAATCCTAACCCACTAGTTAGCAGGATATACATGTCAGTTGACCTGATAAGAAAAACTTTCACTTGAGGTCAGTGACACCAGCCCCACCTGACTCACTGAAGGATTAAAAAGCAAACTAGTCTAGCTGGGAAAATTGGACAGCTACATGCAAAAGAATGAAACTTGACCACTCTCTCACACCATACACAAAGATAAACTCTAAATGGATGAAAGATCTCGATGTGAGACAGGAATCCATCAAAATCCTAGAGGAGAGCAAAGGCAGCAACCTCTACGACATAAGCCACAGCAACCTTTTTCATGACACATCTCCAAAGGCAAGAGAAACAAAAGATAAAATGAACTTGTGGGACTTCATCAAGATAAAAAGCTTCTGCACAGCCAAGGAAAAGTCAAAAAAAAAAAAAAAAGAGGCAGCCCACAGAATGGGAGAATATATTTGCAAATGATGCTACAGATAAAAGACTGGTATCCAAGATCTACAAAGAACTTCTCAAACTCAATACACGAGAAACAAATAAACAAATCATAAAATGGGCAGAAGATATGAATAGACACTTTTCCAATGAAGACATACAAATGGGTAACAGACACATGAAAAAATGTTCAAAATCATTAGCCATCAGGGAAATTCAAATCAAAACCACACTAAGATACCACCTTACGCCAGTTAGAATGGCAAAAATTGACAAGGCAAGAGACAACAATTGTTGGAGAGGATGTGGAGAAAGGGGATCCCTCCTACATTGTTGGTGGGAATGCAAGTTGGTACAGCCACTCTGGAAAACAGTGTGGAGGTCCCTTAAAAAGTTAAAAATTGAGCTACCCTATGACCCAGCCATTGCACTACTGGGTGTTTACCCCAAAGATACAGACGTAGTGAAGAGAAGGGCCATATGCACCCCAATGTTCATAGCAGCTCTGTCCACAATAGCTAAATCGTGGAAGGAGCCGAGATGCCCTTCAACAGATGACTGGATTAAGAAGTTGTGGTCCATATATACAATGGAATATTATTCAGCTATCAGAAAGAATTATCTCAGAGGAGATAATGCTAAGTGAAATAAGTCAAGTAGAGAAAGAATTATCATATGGTTTCTCTCATCTATGGAACGTAACTAGGAAGATCGGTAGGAGAAGAAAGGGATAAAGAAAGGGGGGGTAATCAGAAGGAGGAATGAAGCATGAGAGACTGTGGACTCTGAGAAACAAACTGTGGGCTACAGAGGGGAGGGGGTGGGGGAATGGGATAGGCTGGTGATGGGTAGTAAGGAGGGCACGTATTGCATGGTGCACTGGGTGTTATACGCAACTAATGAATCATCGAACTTTACATCAAAAACCGGGGATGTACTGTATGGTGACTAACATAATATAATAAAAAAAAAGCAAACTAGTCTAAGAAGAGTATTTCTATTTGACAGACTCATGATCTTCTGTTTCTCTACTGCTTGGCTTGATGCAGCAAGTGGAGATCAAGTACTTACTGTAGATAAGCCATTTTCTCAAGACTGGAAGCCTTCCTAGACTTGACCGCTTAGGCAGGATCAGTCTGGTTCTTCACTCCTTAATTTGCTCATTTAGGGAAAAAAACATTTTCAGTGCCCAATGTGGCAGACACATTGCAGAACCCTGGAGAACTCTGAGGAAGAGACATGGTCCTCCTAATTTCTTTTTTTCTTCTCATCTCTTTCAGTGCATCAATGCCTATAGTGTACTATCTATCATTGTATAGTGGTAGAGTCTATTGTGAGTCAGTTCTCTACAAGAACAAGGTATTTTATGGGGCCTATCAGGATAATCATCTTTGCAGTTTCTGCTTTGGAATAAAGAGGCAATAAAGCCATGGAATGAGAGCTTTTCTCTAGGAAGAGCTAAGTGATCTATATTAAAAAACAGTCTTGTCTTCATAAACATCATAAATACTGATTGGCCTAGCATTCCCAGGCATTGCTCAGAAGAAAGGTCCAGGCTAGAGATAGACATTTGGGAGCATAGAGTTGGTATTTTGGAGCCTTGGAAGTGTTTGAGACCTTCCAGAGAGAGTGCAGAAAGAGGAGAAAAAGTGGCAGCCCAGGACCGAACCTGCGGAACACCAACGTTGGAAAGTTGGGTGGAGGAGAAGGGGCCACAAGGGGGAGGCAAATCTAGAGGGTGATTTCACTGAAACCAAGAAAAAGAGGGTATTTCATGGAGGGGGTGGTCGGTGGTGGTGATGCCATTAAGGGGTAAAGTAAGGTGAGGTTAAAGACTGGTTATGTCTTCAGGCCAGGGTGCTAACAGTGGGAGGAGGGAGCTGGGAGACATCTTCCTTGTGCTGTAGGAGGTCATGGTCCAGCTGGAGATGCAAGACATGTGCAGATAGTTGAGAACCAGCGTAAGGCGTTATGTGCAGAGAGACCAGAATGAGTGACAGAGGCAGCTGGTGTTTGTGAGGGGTGACGGTCAGTGTGAGCTAAGCTTTTAAGAATGGTTTATTTAAAGAGCTGGAACTTGAGTAGGACTCTGAAGAATGAAGAGTGGGGCTTGGATAGGTCAGCAGAGAGAAGACAGGCATTCCAGGTCAGGAGACTAGCACACATACAGCCTGAAGTCAGGAATAGGGTTGCCATGGAGGTGAGAAGGCAGACATGGCAGCCCAGGGGTTATGACTCAGGAGAACGGAGGAGAGGAAGCTAGAGAAGCCAAATGGTTTCCCCTATAAAGGTGTTTGAACGCCAAACTTAGAAATATAGAAATGCAAACCACTTAACCAAACAGGAGAGCATTAAATTAACGTATTAATCCCACACGTCAAATTAGCCTGTTGTGCCCGCTTGTTAGCACTCACCCAGGCCTCTCCGTCTGGAAAAGGCAATGTGTGTTGTTACGAACAGTGTGTTCCTTGGTGGATGGCGACCTGTGGGTGCCCCCCCATTGTCTCCCGCTCCGAAGGGTCATTAACGATGCAGGAAGCACACTGCACAATTCACTGCTTACACATTTTCTTCTCTGTGGGAATCTGAACCTAAACCTTAACCCCTCTGGTCTAGGAGGTGGAATGTGGCAAAGAATTCTACCTCTTAGTCAAATATGTTTAGCACGGCAGAAGCATTTTCACAGGTTCTTTTTAACCTTCCATTACTGAGTCTGCTCTCTGGCGGAGAGAAGGCTTTGAACTAGAGCCAGTTTCCAGTTCTGCATGGCCTGGTGAGCTCCCCAGGTCTGGCCCGCTCTCGGACTTCTGTGGCCTTCCTGTCCCTGTCAGGTTAGGCCTGAGCAGGGTGGGGTCGTCCTCTCATCATCACTGCTGCCATGGCGCTTCTGTCGTTCCTGTCAAGCGCACAGCACAGTCTCCCGGCCTTGGGGATTGTAACCTCGGGAAAGAATACTAAGCCAAAGATGAGATCTATCACTTGAATGTCAATTGTTGAAATAGGCTTTTTCAGGTGGCTCGCGGGGTTAGATTCATTACTTGCGAGTCCTCAGTGCCCGCGTCTACAGCACGGATAAGTGCTGCTTACTCTAGTCGCAGCCTAGCGCCCAGCAGCTCTCTGTGGATGAGCTTAGGGAAAAGCAAAATCTTACTGTGTACGTGCTGAAGCTTTGGTTGTGTCTTTCCAAATCCGGGTCTCCAGAAAACCCATTACTCTCTGAAGGTAGCAAAGCATGAGTTTCCAGTGTTTCTATTATCAATAGAAGGATGAAATTAGCCCCCTTTTCCCAAAGAATAATATGCATGTACTTTGTGCGATATATTTCTACAATATGTATTTATTTACAATGTATACTTAAGCTTTATGTGCAATTAATATTCTGTATATGTGCTGTAATTGCATAGCACATATATGTAATATATATGTGTGTATATGTATGTATACATACACATATGTGTGTACATATGTATGTATACATACATATATATGTGCATACATATATATATGTGTGTGTGTGTGTTCATTTTATAAAGCTCTGAGGAGTCAGAGATGTTCAGGACTTCCAAAATATCTCACATTCCTCCCAAGACCTAGAAATAAACACTGCTTTAAAAAGCCTATGGAGCAGCTGCTGGCCTCATTTGAGATGAGCTGAGTTGGTATCAATGTACTGTGATTGCCAGAATGTATTGAAACACAATTTAAGGGGGCTTCTGCTTTTTCCTCTGGTCTGGACCCTAGAGTCTCTCCAGTAGGCTGGAGTAAGAGCTGGAATGGCCACTGTCCATCCCCCGAGGGGTGGCAGGAAAGTGTCTCATATAAAAGGTTCAGGACATCTATCAAATTGACTAGGCCACCATTAAAAGTAATGATTTTCAAATCATTCCACTGTGAAGAAAGATGGAAAGGAATAAAGAATAACAGATATAACAAACATTTATTTTTATTTAAAGGTACATAGCAAACATAGAGAAATGCATAGAAGTTTACACACTCCAACATTAATGGTGGTTAGCTTTTTACTAACAGGATTCTTGGTGATACTTATTCTCTTGGTTTTACTCATTTACATTTTCAGCCTTTTCTACAGTGCATATGTACTGTTATCTGATTAAAGGTTGTTGAGAGTAAAGGGTACAGGATGGATCCACCCTCAGGACGCTTCGCTTAGCTGACCGTGGATGCTTGATTCGTGTTGGAAATGGAAGGACCAGACTCTCCTGGGGCCGTTGTAGCCGCCACCCTTTGCCAGGAAATAAACTGTACCAGATCCTGCACAAGGATCTTTCCCGTTTATTTTATGTAAGCATCACAACCACCATGCAGGGTAGGTGTTCCTTATCTTCAGTTTTGTAGATGAGGAAACCTACAGGCTGGGAAGGTGTGTGATTTGTGTAGGAACACACGGTTAGTTCAGTTAGAAAGGGAGTCAAATTCAGGTATACATAATTTATTCTAAGCATCCTTGATACCAGATAAGAGACATCTGCTTTGATAGACCTTATACACTTATTCATTCACTTAATTTCTCCTTGCTGCTTGTGTACATTTGGCATTAGATTTTTTTTTTTTAACCAGCAAAAATGGGGTTTCTCAGGAATAACAAAGAATTGCAATTTGAGACGAGCAAGCTATGGCCAAACCATTTGGCATTAGATTAATTGACATTCCAGCCCTCAGTTGTTGGACAACTTAGGTTTTAGTTGTGGCTTCACTCAACCTGTCTATGGAAAAATTGGTCCGAGTGAAATGGGAATGCTCACAAAAGCATTTTTACCCAATTACGTCATGTGGTTTCAATAGTAGCTTTATAGGTAAGTACTAGCATTATCCCTGTTTTGCAGTGGAAATGAATGGAAACCCAGAAAGTTTAAGAAATATGTGTTCATGGGTCAGAAGTCAAATCGTACTGCAAGGCTTTCTTGAGATAAATGAATCTTTGGTCTCCATTCCTCCTGCACATACGTCCTTGTCCTCATCAGCAACAACTTCTAATTCTCTTAGTTGTTTCTACATCTACTTTTGCCTTTCTAAAGTCTATTCTCGTATTTCTTCACTTATGAATTATAAGCGTTAACTGCTTTCTACCTGAGGTTTTTGCATCTGAAACGTCCTCCCAACTTCTAATAGAATAGCGTCTCTATTTTTGGCTAAGTCAACACTTGCTGTTTACATTCTTACCACAATGTTCAGTGTGGCTCACTGCCAAGCCAGTTAATATGCTATCGCTGAATTTCCTTTTTAGTCATCTCTTTCCCCATCTCAGATTAAGAATCACCTTGCCTCTTTTTGTTTGATTAGGAGTTTACTATCACCACTTCTTTCCAAACTCCCCAGTGAAATTGAGAAATCCCTCAGAATAGTATTTTCCGGGTAGTCAGATGTGTTTGGAAATCTGTCAGCTCTCTTCTTTTCCTGGAGAACCTCTCCTGAAGCCCTTCCCTCCTCCCGTCCCATCTGGATCGTTTCCCTTCAGATAGGCGGTACAGCTGATATCCTGACATTTCCCTCCTCTTCTCTCCTGGGCTGAATCCCTGTGTCGTGGGCCCTAGAACTCCTTGTTTTCTCCCCTCCCTTCGATTTGGGGGAGCACATCCTTCAGTAGCTGCCTTAGAAAAGCACCGTGGGTGATACATGTTTTTTGAGACCCTGTATTTCCCAAACTCTCTTGATTACACCCTCACCTTTGATTATCGGAGCACTGAATTTTAAGGTCGAAAGGTAATTTCTCCTGCAAATTTTGAAGATGTAATTTGTCTTCTTGTTTTTAGTTTTACTGTTGAGAAATGCCATTTTGGTTTTTGATTCTTTGTATGTCATCTGTTTTTCTCTCTGGAACCTTAATGAAACTATCTTTGGTATTCTGAAATGCCACTGTGCCTGTTGGCCGTGAGTTTAGAGTGACTCTAATGCAGTTTATTGATTTAAAGAACCTTGTTATCACCTCATTCATCATGGGGGGTTAGGGGCAGAGAAGGGGGAAAACCCAGAGTCTGTACGCCCATTACCCAGGTTTTTAACCAACCTTCCTGTTTTCTTTCTCCGTAGTTTACTGTTGCCATCTGTGGTATATGGTGCCTGTAATGGCTAGGCCTTCTGGGGATCTATCTGGTGAATGAATGACTCCTCTCTTTGATATCTACTATCCATGTGTCTCAGTCCCGCTAATTCCTCCATCTGCTCTCTATCTTATAAAAATGGGTTGATTTTGCTCACTTGCTTTTCACTTCTATTCCATTCCTTGCCTGTAGATTTATAACTTTTCCAACAAATGTTTGCTTTTTAAGGGGGTTTTGAAGGGAGCAGAGATATCTACTGTGTTTAACTGGATGTCACAGAACAGTTTTCTCTGCTATTGGCTGAATTATTTTGGAATGCTTTACCTGTTTGTCAGTTTTAGATTTTTAAATTTTTAAATATAAAATTTGCTTAAAAGCAGGACTTGCTCTAAGCTGTTGTTTTTGTGTTTGAACAGATTATAGCTGTGGCCACATCTGTCACATTTTAGGCTTATTTAATAGTCTCACAGGACCTCAGTACTACCTGGAGAGGAGGTCCCCAGTGCCTTGAACAGTCATAACTTGGGTGTGATGGTCATCTAGCTTCTATCTTCCCACCTATGTGCCTTGACTCCATACTTAGAGGAGATAGCCAAGGTCTTAGGTCATTAAGTGGAAAGATTCCTAGATTTCCTTCTTTTATTCTTTTATACTTTTTTAATTTATGAAGTCATTCATGACCATATGCTCTTGAAAAAAATACAGATAAAACTGGAGTCCTCTAAGACAGCCACCCCACTCCCCACCCCAACAAACACACCTTGCTGTCTTTCTTCTTCCATGAGAGGTAACCATTGTTGTCAGATTGGAGTATAGCCTTCCATACATACCTTTACTACTGTGTGTGTTATAATAAATATATAAATATTCTAAAATTTGTGCTTTTTTCCTCCTCATGGCATGTTTTGAAGATGTTTCTATATTAGTGTATGTAGATCTGCATAATTGGACGTGGTATGGATATATAATGTATTTAGCCATTCTTCTGTTGTTGAAATTTTAGGTTACTTCTAATTTATTCTTTTGCAAATGCAGCTGCTGTGGAGATGCCTAGATATGCCTCCTTGTACATATGTGTAAGTATTTCTTTAGGACAGATACCAAGAATAGAATAGAGTAGGAGTTGGCCAACTATGGCCCATGGGCCAAATCTGGTCTACTGCCTGTTTCTGTATGGCCTGCAACTAAGAATGGTTTTTATATCTTCAGACTGCTTTATTCAGTGGTCCATACTTTCCTTACTGATTTGAAAGATCATCTTTAATATATAGTAAATATCCAAATATACGTAAGTTCATTTTTAGGCTCTATTCTGTTGTATCGATCTACTTGATTCTTCCTATTTTAAATACTAGAGTTCTATAGTATGTCTTGATTCCTGATATGGAAAGTCCCATGCCTCTTTTGGCTCTTTTTCCAAATTACATTGGAATTTGGTATTTATACTGGAATTTGTTAGATTTGCATTAAATTGTAGCTTAATTTGGGTTGAGTTAGTATGTCTGTGATGCTGTCTTTCTAATCATGAATAGTTATGTATTCGAGTCTTCCCTCATGTTATTACATAATGATTTATCATTTCTCCTTACAAGTCTTGGACACTTTTTTGTGGATTATTACTTTTGCATAGGAAAGATGCTGATTTTTATTTTGAGCTGATCATTTTGCATCTATCCTGTTTAAACCTTTCATTAGCTCTAGTAATTTGTCAGTTGTTGCTTGCGAATTTTCTAGATTGATGGTCATATCATCTACAAATAATGACAGTTTTGTCCTTCGCAACAGATTTAACCCTCGCTGCATTCAATTGTCTTGTTGTATTGACTGGGTCTTTGAGTATGATTTTGAGTGGTAGAGGAGAAAATGTCTTTTTCTTGAAGCTAGTGGGAATACTTACTCTGGGTTTTGACATATTATCTTTATCAACCTAAAGAAGCTTACTCCTTTCTTTTACTAGTTTTTTTTTTAAATCATGAATGAGTGTGCAATTTTACCTTTTATTGGCATCTATTGAGTGATCAGAAGATTAATCTCCTTTATTTAATCTCATGAGTTACATGAATTTCTAATATTTTCAATATTGAATTCTCCTCCCATTCCTGGGATGAATTTTACTTGATTGAGAGAATTCTTTTAATCACTCCTATACTCAATTTACAGCTATTTAATTTAGAATTTTTAAGGTAATGTGCAGAAGAAAGATCAACTTATGGTTTTCTTTCCCTATGTTGGCTTTTTATCACTTTAGTATCAGGGTTATACTAGCATCATGAAATCAGTGGAAGCTTCCCATGGTTTTTTAATCCTCTGAAACAGTTCCCATGGAAATTGTCTGTTCCTTGGCCATCTGGTAGAACTTGCTCATTAAGATCATCTGGGCAATTTTTCTTTGAGCATAGAGTTTTGACCACTCTTTCAGTTCTTCTGTGGTTATGCTTTTTCAGGCCATCTACTTTTTCTGTGAGAATTTTGGGTAATTTATATTTTCTAGATACTTTATGTTTCTCAGCTACATTATCAAATATATTGCTATATAATCTCCAAAGAGTTTTAAATCTTCTGTATATTATTACCTCTTATCGTTTATTTGACCTTGTTTTCTTAATCATACTTGCCAACATTTATTCATTTTACTATTCCTTCAATAAAAGTTTTTGGTTTACATCAATGAAATTTTAAAAGATTTTACTGGTGTGTTAAGGTTTACGAATTTTTGTTGTTGCTGATTTATTTTATTCCGTTGTTGGTGAGCATGGCCTTCATGATAACTTCTTAGACTGTATCTGTCTTCCTTTGCTGGCTTAGTTTGTATTCACTTTTGATTATGGTCCACTTGTGTATGAAAATTACATGTATTCATTATTCTGTATATCTGTCTGTGAGACAGGCCTAATAATTCTTTCATTGTGATAAATTATACATGACATAAAATTTATTGTTTTAACTGTTTTTAAATGTACAATTTAGAGGCATTAAATTTATTCACAATGTTGTGCAGCCCTTACCACCATCAATCTCCAGAATATTTTAATCATCCCAAACAGAAACTCTAAACCTATTAAGTAATAACTTCATATTACCTCCTTCCCCTGGCCCCCGGAAACCACTATTGTACTTTCTTTCTCTATGAATTTGATGATTGTAGGTACCACATATAAGTGGAATCATGTAATTTTTTTCCTTCTGACTTATTTCACTTAGCATAATGTCTTTATGATTCATCCATGTTGTAGTGTTGTAGTGTATATTAGAATTTTTTGTCTTTTAAAGGCTGAATACTGTTCCATCCTATGTATATCACATTTTGTTTATCCATTCACCCATTGACAGATATTTGGGTTGTTTCCACCTTTTGCCTGTTGTGAATAATATTGCAGTAAACACTGGTATACAAATTTATCTGTCTTTTGATTGGAGAATATAATCCGTTTACATTTTCTAAAAAAGTTTTTATTTAAATTCCAGTTAACATCCAGTGTAATATTATTTTCAGGTGTACAATATTAGTCATTCCACACTTCCATAAAACATTTATAGTAATTATTTATAGGTATGCACTTACTGTTTCTATTTTGTTAATTATTTCTAGCTGTATTTTATTCCTTTGTTTCTCTCTTACTCTCTTTATTTGCAATATGATAATTTTCTGTAGTGGTATGCTTTGATTCCTTTATCTTTTGTGTATCTGCTTTATGTTTTTGCTTTGTGATTACTATGATGCTTACATAAAACATAACAGTCTATTTTAAGCTGATAACTTCCATTGCATGCAGAAGCTCAACATTTTTACACCTCCCTGTTCTGTTTTTGATGTTACAATTTACATCTTTTACATTGTGTGTCTATAACACATTTTTGTAGTTGTTATTATTTTTAGTACTTTTTCTTTTAACCTTTATATTAGATTTATAAATTATTTACCACCACCATTACAACATTAGAGTGTTCTGAATTTATATATTTACCATTTCCAGTGACTTTTATATGTTTTCCTATTACTAATTAGCATCCTTTTGTTTTAGCTTAAAAATCCCTTTAACATTTATTATAAGGCTGGTTTAGTGGTGATGAACTCCTTCAGCTTTTGTTTGAAAAACTCATTTTCTCTCCTTCATTCTGAAGGACAACTCTTCCAGGTAGAGTGTTTTTGGTTGGCTATGTTTTTCTTTAAGCATTTTAATTACATTGTGCCACTGCCTTCTGGCCTGTAAAGTTTCTGCTGAAAAATTTGCTGATAGTCTTATGAGGGTTCCCTTGTATGTAACAAATTGTTTTTCTTATGCTGATTTAAGAGTCTCTCCTTGTCTTTAACTTTTGACAGTTTAATTATAATCTGTCTCTGTGTGGGTCTCTTTAGATTTCTTATTTGCTACTTCTTATGCTTCCTAGATCTAGATGCCTGTTTCTTTCTCTGGGTTAGGGAAGCTTTTGGCCATTATTTTTTTGACTAAACTTTCTTCCCCTTTCAGTCTCTCTTTTTCTTCTGAGACCCCTGTAATATGTACTTTGGCTGCTTAATGGTATCCATAAGTCCCTTAAACCATCTTAATTCTTTCCATTCTTTTTTCATTTTCTACTCTGATTGGATAAATTCCACTGACCTGTCTCTGAGTTTGCTGATTATTTATTCCACTTGACCTAGTCTGCTTTTGAACCCCTCTATTAAATTTTCAGTTCCGTTGATATATTATTAAGCTCTGTGATTTCTGTTTGGTACTTTCTGTCTCTTTGTTGAAATTCTCACTTTGTTCACACATTACTCTCCTGGCTTTGGTGAGCATCTTAATGACTATTATTTTAAACTCTCAATCAGGTAAAAATCACTTAGATTTTTCTTCTTCTTCCTCCTCCTCCTCCTCCTCTTCTTCTCCTCCTCCTACTTCTTCTTCTTCCTCCTCCCCCTCCTCCTTCTTTTCCTCCTCCTCCTCCTCCTCCTCCTCCTCCTCCTCCTCCATCTTTTTTGTTTGGAACACATTCCTCTGTTTCTGCATATTTTTTGACTCTCTGTGATGGTTTCTTTGCATTATATAAGAATGCCATCTCCCCCAGTCTTGATAGAGTGGTCTTATGTAGAAGATGAACCACGCCAGTCAGCCTGGCCTGAGCTTCTAATTTTTATCTCAAACCTTTATGATTGTCCAAGTTTAAGTTACCTTCTTTATTCTTAGTGGCCCTCTTAGTTGAAAGTATGCTAAGACCTATTAGTGTCCCATAGGGGAGGATTACAGTCAGCACTTTGATACAATATGATTAGAATCAGACCCTTGAACAGCAACTGGGAGGGTATGTATTTAATCCCCTTTGCAGGGAAAAACTGGGAGATGGGAATTTTTGCCTGCTCACCCTGTACCAGGACTTGTAGTATGGTCTCAGAAGGGTGCTCCTGTACCCCTTAGGAACTGCTTGTTTGTTTACCACAGTCCTCTGGGACTTGTGAATGGAAGCCCCATTAGCTATCTGAGCCAGATCACTGGGGGACCTGTTCCTTGGGCAGCAGCTGCAAAAGCTGGTATGCAGGTATGATTACTGGGTCCTCCCAGGGAGATACTAACAACTTAAAGTGAGCTGGAGGGAAAAGGTGAGGGAGGTTCTATTAGCTTCCCAGTGTCCTGGGAGCATCACCATCTGCCTCTAGATGTGTGCTAAATTAAAAGCCTGACTCTCAGGCAGCAATTTTTTAAAAAGATTTATTTATTTATTTTGGCTAGAGCGAGACAGAGCATACAAGAATGGGGGGAGGGGCAAAGGAGAGGGAGAGAGAATCTCAAGCAGACTCTCTGCTGAGCATGAAGCCCGACATGAGGCTGATCTCATGACCCTGATATCATGACCTAAGCCAAAATCAAGAGTCCGACGCTCAGCCAACAGAGCCACACAGGCACCCCTCAAGCAGCAGTTTTTAAAGTATGCAGATTGACCTTTTTTAGAGAAAGACCAGGAGTGTTGCTTGCTCCCTCTGTGGGGGAAGAGCTGTGACCAAGTGCTCATGTGCCCCTTAAGAACTGCTTCTTTGTTTGCGAGTCTTGCAGGTCTTGTGAACACAAGCACCTTTGGTTTTTCAGACCTAACTGCCTGTTCCTGTGGTGGGAGTCTTAAAATGTGGGGTGCTAGATGGGGGTTACAAATTTTTGTTCCTCAGAAAAAAGCTTTGAGTTGGGGTTTTTCTCCCAATTGTATGATGCTGTGCTGGGGGTGGGCTTTATGACAAGAGTGTGTCTCAGCTTTGCCTACCTGTTAAGATGTGGGTATTTTCTCATTTGTCTGATGTGTAGGAGTTGCTCGGCTAGTTTCTGGGTTTCTTTCAGTGTGAATCGTTCCATGTATAACTGTACGTTCAGTGCATCCATGGGAGGAAGGAGAGTGTAGGAGCCTCTTATGTTGCGTCTTGATAGCCTCTCCTATTCTAAGATTGTTTTGCCCATTTAGGTTCCCTTGAGATTCCATATTAATTTTAAAATGAGTTTTTCTATTTTTGAAAAAAATGTCATTGGGATTTTGTTAGGGATTGTGCTGAATCTGTAGATAGCTTTGGGTGGTATTGTCATCTTAATAATATTAAATATTCCAATCTACGAATATGGGTGTCTTTCTGTTTCTTTTTTAAGCAGTGTTTTGTGGTTTTCACTATGTAAGTCTTTTCCCTCCTTAAATTTATTCCTAAGTATTTTATTCTTTTTGATTATTGTAAATGGAATTGTTTAATCTACTTTTCAGATTGTTCAGTATTAATGTATAGAAGTGTAACTGATTTTTGCATGTTGATTTTTAAAAAAATTTTTTTATTATGTTAGTCACCATACAGTACATCATTAGTTTCTGATTTTTTATCTTGAAACTTTGCTGAACTTTTTCATTAGTTGTAGCAGTTTCTTGGGTTTTTGTTTTGTTTTGTTTTGTTTTTTTGTAGAATCTTTAGTACTTTTTACATATGAGATCATTTCCCTTGCAATCAGAGATAAATTTTGCTTCTTTCTTTCCAGTTTGGATGCTAGGCCTATTAATTTTTATTCAGCTATTTTATAGTCTTTTGATCTTTTAGGTGTCATTTTCTAGGGAGATATGCTAAATCTCCTACTATAATGGTTAATTTTAATTATTTTTTTAAGTTCCAGTGTCATATTAAGCCATATTGTTCTTGAAAGTATTGAGCTTCTGAAATTGACACTTGGTCAATATCTATCAACCATTACTAAAGGAACACATACATGAAGTACTAGTTTTTGAAGTATTTCAAGAAATAAAAACATTTCTTGAAGATCTACTTTGTATCTGGCACTGAAGAGACAAATATCTTGAAGATTTCATTCTAGAGGAGGGGACACACACTGCTACACTGAATGTAGCAGGGAGCATGAAGATGTTGAGTTAGAGCAATGTGTGAATGACTGCACTATATTTATTACTATACTTACCAGTGTCTGCCTAGGATCAGTTACTTAATGGCTCTACTCTTTGGTTCTTCCTTTGTAAAATGGGAATAACTTTTTCTACTTAGGTAGCAATATAGGTTAAGCTCCTCACATAGGGAATTTTTTTGTATCAAAAACTGTGTATCTAAAACATATAGATTGATACTCTCTATCCCATGGGTTACCGAAACACAGAAAATGGGTGGCTGACTCTGTCAGGGTTAGAATAGCCTACGTGGATCAAATACCATTGTGAACTAGGTCTATGAGGACTCTGATCTTGCCCTGGGCCAGAACCTGAGCACTGTTTGGGCTGGTCCAAAGCTGTTGGTCTCCTGACCTGACATCGAGCTGGAGCTTGAAGAAAGAATTAGGAGGATACATTCCCAGTAGAGAAAACAGTTTCTGCAAAAGAAGTAATGTGTGAAGTAATTTTAGAGATGTACGAGTGTGTGCCATGTTGGAAGAACAGTGAATAGAGCTGTGTCATCAGTAGAGTAGTAGGAGGTAAGGTTGGAAAGTAAAACGAGGGCTGATTGTAAAGGGCCTTCTTTGGATTTTAGTCTGCAAGCGATGAAGAACCACCGAGATATTTTGCACAGTGGAGGGACATACTCGGTGTGCTTGATGAACCAGAGGGGGAAAGGCCAGAGCATATAACATGCCAGTTAAGAAAGAGGCTTCTGCAAAATCCAGAGCAGAGATGTGAGGACTAGAAGCGAGGGCGTATTGTTACAAGAGCAAGAACACAGAGTGAGACAGTATTGTTGGCCATTCCAGAACTTTTGACAGGACCCTGGCTCCTCAGATATGGCTTAAGTTCTCTGATTATACCAAGAGCCAGTTGTTTGCTTAGTTATTTGAAAGTCCTCTGAAATTCCTTTATATGCTATGTGGGTTTTTTTAATTTTAATTTTAATTATTTTTTTATCATGTTATGTTAGTCACCATACAGTACATCATTAATTTTTGATGTAGTGTTCCATGATTCATTGTTCGCTTATAATACCCAGTGCCCCTTGCAATACCTGTCCTCCTTAATACCCATCACCGGGCTAACCCATCACCCCACCCTCCTGTCCCCTCTGAAACCCTCAGTTTGTTTCCCGGAGTCCGTAGTCTCTCATGGTTCACCTCCCCCTCTGATTTCCTCACCTTCATTTCCCCCCTCCTTCTTCTAATGTCCTCCATGCTATTCCTTATGTTCTACATATAAGTGAAACCATATGATAATTGTCTGTCTCTGCTTGACTTATTTCACTTCCAGTTGTGTGGATTTGGATGCTAAATTATAGCCGCTGCTGTTTTTAATCAAGCAGGATATCTGAACTGTGGAGCAGGTGACTCGTCCACTTAAGCAAAACTGGCTTTGTCTTTGTCACTGCAGTATTTGATTCTCTCTCAGGAGCATGCATTGCTTAGATCTCAGGAGCAGAGATTGGAAAATGTAAATAACTTCATTGACCAGATATATTTTGAAGCTCCATACACTTAAAAGGAGGAAGGAGGTGTTGCTTTCAAGTGCCTTCATGTATTCATTTGGCTTGGATATAGGATGCAATGGAACATTAAGAAAGTCAGGAGATTCTGTAACTTATTTAGGGTAAAGAGAGAGACAGGTGTTAAGTAATTGCTGAGCGCACACAGAGTGTGCATGGGTCTTAGGGGATACAGACTGAAGGACAGAGCTCACCATGCTGGGAGGAGCATGAGAAAGAGGGGATACTTGTGAAATACAGACTTCTAAATGGAAATGACCAAAGTGCCTTGGCAAAGGAAGCAAGGGGAGCAGTGTCCTGGTGGGTTGGTGCAGGATGGGACAGGAGTTCAGGTCCTCCTGAGTGTTTTGCTCTAGCCACCCTTCTCTTTCACAAGAGCTATAATGTTTCTTTGGTTGTCTTTGGTCTCATCTTTACAGCCTGTGGGGTGTCTACCCTTGTTTGCTCCTCCTGGTCTCCAGCAGTATCCCCCTTGCCATTTCCTTGTTCATCCTCTCTTACCCTCTGGTTACCATTTTTATTAGAAAATGAAAGACTTCAGTGATTATATGGAAGAACTGTGTCCAGCTGCTCAAACCCACCCAATTTCTTTTTTTAGCTTCTCCCCATTTAAAAATAAACAGTATCAGGTCCCACTTGCCAAGCCTTTGTCAGTCTCCAGCAGCCATTCCTCCGGCCCATCTGCTCCCCCAGATGCTCAGCCTGTCCCCTTCTCCCAGCTCAGCCCCACATGCAGTCCCTCTGTGGACAAGTGCGGGACCCACCTCGCACAGCAGCCTGCAGCCCCACCGCGCCATCTGCCTCCCACCCTCGCAGACGCTCTGAGAGTAACTTCTGACCCAGATTCCATGGACCACACCACCCCAGCACCCAGCTGGTTTGCCCCAGCCTCAGTCCTGTGATTTCCAGGGACAGGATGCTGACTGGAAAAGAGAGAGGAGTTTCCATAGAGATAAGAATATAGACAGGAGCTGCCACCTCACAGCAGGAAATGCAAACTAGTTTGACAATTTAGTTCTGCCCTAAGGTTTACTTTGTTTGGGTTAGTTCCTCGCCTTCGGAAGCCAGTGTCTCAGAGAGAAGTTTAAAGCACTGCTAGACGGTCCTTATGTAGTATTCCCACACCCCACCTCTTGTTTCTTCCACCAGAAACCCCAGACTCAACAGGAATTAGAGCTCTACCCTGGGCCTGGTGTTCTAAGGGGCTTGCTGTATCCAGGCCCAAAATCCAGTACCTTCTCTTGGGCCTGAAGAGTGGGTTATATCAACATTAACATGGAGAGAACCCCCCCACAACCTTTCATTGAAGTCAAGAGTCCCTGAGGGAGAACTGGTCACCCCAGCATAGGAAATGATACTTTCTGACCTGCTTTGCCTCCCATTCTTCCTCTTTCCTATGGGTCTGAGTGGTGTGAGGGAGAGGAACCTTGGAACTGGTGCTACACCATGCCCGTCTGTGGTCGGAAGCATAGGAGGCGCCTCCTCTCTCAAGTTTGATGCCAGGGGGTAGTGGGTGGGCTCGGGGGGGCCACACTGGGGCACTGTAAAGAGCACTTTCCCTGCCCTGGGATGCCTGTCTCTGGGCACCAGGGGAAAGGGGGCACATTTTTGGCATTGCTCCTACTGAGGGAGAAAGGAAGGTGCTGTGTCCCCACAGGCCAAGAGGGAAGTTGGCTTTACAATGAATGTAGAAGAAAACATTTGACCCACACTCAAGAGGCACTGTTGACATTCTGGGCAGGACAGTTCCGTCTCACACACTGCAGGATGTTTACTATCCCTGGACCCTGCCCATCAAATGCCATAATTTTGATGTCCTTGAGACAATCAGAAGTGCTCAGCAAGTTATAAACATCCCCTGGGAGCCCATGCCCTCCCGGGTTTTTGCCTCCAGGACTACCATCAGATTGCCATCCCCTCATCTATCTCCTGGGAAGGGAGCATGACCAGACCAGAGTTCTTTTTTATTCTATTATATTTGTGTTAAAATCAAATTCTGTTTACTAGTCATTGGCTTATCTGATCAATTGGCAATTCTTATTTTTATACCTGATGACTCTTCATTGTGCACTGACTTATTTCCCCATTTGGCTCACAGTCCCTCATATACGTTTTCCTACCAAGGGGGGTTTTAAGCATGTCAGCCATGACTACCATACGAGGCATGGTCCCTGCGCATGGACAGACAGCCTGTATTCTAGATGTGAAGGACCACAGGAGTGATGACGACAATTGCTCTAGGATATCAGAGGAGAGCGTGTAGAAGAAATCAAGAGTTTAAAATGGGAACCTTGGCCTTATGTCCCTACACATTCAGAAAGTTGTATTTGTTGATGGATCTCGCCTTGCCCATGTGACTTTTTCCCTCCTAGGACCCCTAAGTATGGAACCTACAACTAGAGTATCAACCCGTGGCTGAGGTAGAGAGAGCCTCATTGTCAAACTGTCACCTTCTCTAACGCGTCCAGGGAATCCGAAGACAGATGAATTACAGCTGAGACTCACATGTCCTTTGTTATTATTAATCATGCGTTAGCCACACGGGCCCCTTTTTTGGGGGGGCTGGTGGCCTATCATTCTGCTTTCCCACTGATTCACAATGAAGAGAAGTAATGCTCAGCCGAGTTTGCTGCTTGTTGGCAAGGCTAATTTTGTCAGTTCAGAGGGTGGGGCTATTAGTTAAATCAGGTTTTTGGATTTTCTTTATCATCACCTACTTTGTCTCCCACCTGCTCACCCTGGGGGTCATCAAGAACTGCCTGTGGACATCTTGATTTCTCCTTCGTATCTTTCTACTTCATTGATTCCAACAGCCTACACCTTTTGCGTTCTTGCTTAGTTTTTGCAAAATTAACTCTTTATAAAAATTGAATTGTAGTCCTTCGCTTCCAATTTTAGATGTCCTCCCTTGTCTCTGAGAGCAGAGGCTCCTTCATATTTGCGGGTATTTTGACTTTTCTTTTCCTCAGCAGAAATAGGGATTTATTTGAATCACGTAGACAAGTAATCACAGAAGCAAAGGAAGACCCGTGGGAACTACGGCCTCGGGTGCTGGAAAGAGAAGCCCTGTGTCTCAGGCACTCATTCTCCCCTTCACCTCCTCCCTTGCTCTGCCCCTTGCCCCTCAGCTCTGCCTCCAACTAGCCTGGCCCTTGCCCCAAACTAGGTTACCCGGCACCACAGCCTTGCTTAGAAGTCCAATGCAAAGAGTGTTTTTCTCTCTTGGTACCTCTCAGTCGATTATTTAATAATTGTAATCATTTCCTGTAAAAGGAGAACCACTCTGAGCTTAACCAAGCTATGTGCATTCTCTGTCATTGACATTAATATGGAAAAGATTGCATGGGGCCTTTGAATTCCCCTAACAGGATGTAAGGTTGGAGGACACGGATGGGGTTAGAACAGAAATGGTAGAACATCTGATTCACCAGGTCCCTTAGAAATCAAATGTGTTATCAGTGGTCCTGTACACGGAGAGACTTATTTGGACACATTTATGCCAATTACAGCAATTTGTATTTTCATGATTTATTATTCTGGGTTTTCCCCCATCTCCCTGCTTCCTCTCACCCGGCCTCCCCAGTTACTGCTAACTGAGCCAGTAATACCCAGAAAATATCTTCTGCTCTAAAATGCAAAAACCAGTAGATTAATGTCTCCTTATCCTCAGAGGTGAAGAGTGCTGAGTTACAAGCCTGCTTTATCCCCTTTTCTCTTTCATTACCAGTTTTCATACTGTGTAGCTATCTCTTATCTGGTCTTGCTTGACAGCATCCCTTGTACGTGCTTGTGGCCTCTTAGAACAAGGGAGAGACTAGAGGTCATCTTGTCTGGTAGCCTCTAACCAGGGACATGTCAGCATCATCTGAGAGCTTTCCAGAACAATCATGTCCAAGCAGATGAGTCAGTCAGTGCCTGCTACACAGCTTATGCATGAGAAGGCCACACTTTCACATGTGGTGGCAGTAACACCATGCTCCGAGGTGATGCTGGAGGAGAATGCCATGGATGGGGACGTATATGGTAGCAGCTGTATCTGAGCATATAGAACAGAACCTGGGATGGTCAGGAGAGAAAAAAGGAGAGGGAGTCAGAAATTCATTTCTCTAGGTTTCAAGAGGACACTGGCCAAGGCTTACACAGTGGCCCCAGATGGCAGGGTTGCCAGAACTAAGTAACCTCCCTGCTGGAGACACCCTCTAGCTTAATCCTTTTTACCCATTAGGAATTCACATTTCTTTTTTTTTTTTAAGATTTATTTATTTATTTGATTTTTTAAATGTTTTTTTTGTTATATTATGTTAGTCACCATACAGTACATCCCTGGTTTCTGATGTAAAGTTCGATGATTCATTAGTTGCGTATAACACCCAGTGCACCATGCAATACGTGCCCTCCTTACTACCCATCACCAGCCTATCCCATTCTCCCCCCCCCCCTGAAGCCCTCAGTTTATTTCTTGGAGTCCATAGTCTCTCATGCTTTCCCCCTTCTGATTACCCCCCCTTTCTTTATCCCTTTCTTCCCCTACCGATCTTCCTAGTTCTTATGTTCCATAGATGAGAGAAATCATATGATAATTGTCTTTCTCTGCTTGACTTATTTCACTTAGCATTATCTCCTCCAGTGCCATCCATGTTGCAGCAAATGTTGAGAACTTGTTCTTTCTGATGGCTGAGTAATATTCCATTGTATATATGGACCACAACTTCTTAATCCAGTCATCTGTTGAAGGGCATCTCGGTTCCTTCCACGATTTAGCTATTATTTGAGAGAAAGTGAGTGAGTGAGTGCTGGGAGGGGAGGGGCAGAGGGAGCGAGAGAGAAAATCCAAGCAGACTTCCCACTGAGCATGGAGCCTGATGCAGGGCTGGATCTCACAACCCTGAGATCATGACCTGAGTCGAAATTGAGAGTTGGGTGCTTAACCGACTGAGCCACCCACGTGCTCCCAGATTCCTATTTGTAATTGGAGCACAACCGAAATCAGGATGCAAGTGACCCCGGAGATGTGTAGGTTTCTGGAAGATATTCAGGAACGATCTCTAGGCCCTTTGTTCCCTCTCTTTTCCCCATCTTTGGATTAGACTGAGGTATTTGTCAGAAACCCTGGGGCCCTTTGGTCCGGTGGTTACACTGTACCTGGTTCTCATTCTGCATATGCAGGCCCTATGGCCCATGCCTGCGGATGTGCCGATGGCACTCACACACTCCCGGCGCAGCGCTGTGATCTCACTCGGTAGGGCCAGCAGAACAGTTGGTGTCGAGAAATAAAGGCTTTGCTTACTTTATGCAATCCCCAAGAAGATGTTAAAGGGGGAGAAAAAAGTGCAGTGAAGACCTCAGATGGGTGAGCAGAGTTCGTTACCATCAGTGCTGGAAACCACTTCTCCATTTCCTGCGAATTCAGGTGCTGTGACAGGCAACCATTGTGTGATGCGTGTCCCCGAACTCTGATTCCAGGAAGGAGGGTGGCTTATGCTGATTCTCCTGCACCCTCTTCATGGGATTCCTCCTAACAGTGGGTCAGATGGACAAGGTGGCTTCCCAGAGTCAAGTTAACTGGCCCAGAAGATCGTCCTGATCTTGACCTCATGACATGGACTGGTGCTGGTTACCAGGGAGAGTTCTCGTACCTATAGGTTTGCACGCAGAGAACATGTGGAGGCATTCCAGCCAAATCTGCACTAGTTTCAGTGCTTGTGTCACACATCAGGGGGGAGCCCGTCTGGCAGGAGGAAGCAACAAGTTGGGGGTGCATGGCTTCTTTCCTCAGACCAGAGTGCGCATGTCGCAGGAATAGAGGTTTGGAGAGCCATTTACGTCAAACCCTGGCTCAGGCTCTGGGGTGGGCATTCTGGGCAGGTGTCTGACAAGGGCTGGGTGGCACCTCGGCATTGTTTTTCCACGCCTGTGATGAGACACTGCCTGTCTTTGCCCGCAGGTCCAGTTCCTCTCCCCGCAAGCCCGCCGTCGCTTCCACGCTGCCCTTGCGTCTTGCTCCACATCCATGCTGATCCTGTCCAACCTGGTGTTTCTCGGCGGCAGTCAAGTGGGGAAAATCTACTGGAACAGGATCTTCATACAAGGTAGGTTGCCCAACAGTGCTGTTTTCAGTCAGTTTCTTCTTTTCCACGTATGCTGTCGGTACCTTGAATGGATTTAGGGGGAGGCGTTCATTGATCTGTTCATGGTATGTAACCCTTGAAATACCAACCAGAAACAATTCCCTGTGTTGAGCTGTGACTTTCAGGGTCCCCTATTTAGATGTACCTCTTATTTATCACACGTGGCACTGGACATTAAAAGGTACTATCCCACCTCTCCCAAGCTCTACCTTTGCCTTTTGCTGTTACTGCTCTGGTGTTTAAAATGTTTCCTGATCTTCCTTCCTTATCATCCCAGCCTTCAGTACACTGCAAAGTCTAACCTTGTGTCGTTTACCACTCTGAACGTCCTGCCAGGGAAGGTCCTAGAAGCCCCGCTGTGCTCCCTTACAGCTGTGGGCACGGCACCTGGGTTTGCCACGGCTCTTTGTTGGGGCTGTTTCTGTCTGAACGCTGGGATGCCAGAAGTAGTGGTCGACCTCATGTCCCAGTGTCCACAGCTAAGCCACACCTGCAGCAGGTAAAATACGGTCTGTGGGAACTACTGTGAAAACATTGCATTAATAACCAAGCATCATTTATTTCTGGGAGCCACTCCCTCGGGCTGGAACTAAGAGTTCTATCACAGCCTTAAAAGAATCGGGAGAGTGGGAGCGGTTAACAGTGCATGTTGCAGGTTTGCTGGATGTGAAACCAAAGGTCCTCTGTTCTGTTTCCCTGACCACTGGCATGGTTTTGTGCCTTTGGTTTGGGAAGTTTTGCCAAGCGGCGATGACGTGACTGCACGGCCAGGCTATCGTCTCTACATCTGGGTCCCTGAAAGGCTGGAGATGCTTTCCCTGCAGCTTTTTTCATACCAGAAATAACCCTGGTACAGCTGCGTGATCCCAGAATGCCAGGTCACAAGTCTAAAGCAAGGCAGCTTGGGGGAGCCAGGCCCAAAGGGGTCATGAGAGAGCCCTGCTCCGCTTTCCTCTCGTCATTACAAACCCGTTTGATCTTGCATTCTGAGAAACGTCTTAGCCGATGGTTCCTGAAAAGACAATGTACTTCTTAAGTGGAAGCTGTCCTTTAATAAAGATGGAAGCTAATGGGGTGCAGAGGATCTAAAGATAAAAAACACTCCTCGTCGTGGGCGATAGTGCCCTACTTTTCTTGCCTCCAGTCACGGTATGTACCGTGATGCTGAGAACACTGTGACTCGGGGGGAAATGCTGACTTGGGATTTGCTGGTCACATGAGCAAGAAGGCTCTGATCTTTGCTTCAGGAAATCAAACATCAGGTGTTTGCTACTTCCGAGGCCCTGAGAACATAGTATTAAAAAGAGAAGCACACACACATGTCAGAGCCAAACGTGCGAACAGAAAAGTGTCTGCAGACTGAGGTAACTGTTGGGCCGGACGCGTGAGTGAATCGCTAGAGGTCACAGGCTTATCATCCCACGAAAGTTGGATCTCACAGAAGAGGTGGCATTGGAATTGGAGTTTGGAGCATTAAGTAGGAACTTGCCAGGTGGAGAAGCAGGTGTAGAGCATCTCTGCTATGTCAGATCATTCTAAACTCTCATGATCCTTCCCCAGAGAAGTTTGTTTTTCTCACAGTTCAGTGCAGGTCCAGTGGCTTTTTCTAGGCAGGGACTCCAGGACCCAGACTGTTTCTATTTTGATTCTCTGCTGTCTTGTCCTGGCCTCACGGAGGGGATGAGAACACGGGGATGGTGCACAAGTACTAAACAACTCTGCCAACAGTGCCACACGGCATTTCTGCTCACATTCCATTGGCCAGAATGAGTCATGTGACCAACCCAAGTGCAAGGTAGATGTGGGGAAGTATGCAGGTATTAGTAGGTTATGGCTCAGGAGGAGAGGGTACGTGAGGCAACCTGGAGGTGCCCAAGAGGCAGTTAAACATGTGAGTTAGAGTATGAAAAACAGGATGGAGCCTCATCAAAAAATTAAAATAAAATTAAAATATGATCCAGAAATTCCACTACTGGAAATTTACCCAAAGAAAATGAAAACACTAATTGGAAAAGATAGGTGCATCCTTATGTTCGTTGCATTATTTACAATTGCCAAGATATGGAAGCAACCTAAGTGTCCATCAGTAGAAGAATGGATAAAAAGATGTGGTACGTATACATAGTGGAATATTACTCAGCCATAAAAAAGCCATCTTGCTACTTGCGACATGGATGGACCTAGAGGGTATCATGCGAAGTGAAATAAGTCAGACAGAGAAGGGCAAATACCATATGATTTCACCTATGTGTAGAATATGAAAAAACAAAGTAAACAAAACCAGCAACAGACTTGTAAACACAGAAGACAAACTGGTGGTTGTCACGGGGGGGGGGAGGTGTGGGGGGATGGGTGAAATAGGTGATGGGGATGAAGAGGCACAAACTTTCAGTTATGAAATAAGTCACAGAGATGAAAAATACAGCATAGGGAATATAGTTAGTATATATTATAATAATGTCTTATGGTGAGAGATGGTAACTATACTTATTGTGGTGAGCATAGCATAATGTCAGAACTGTTGAATGACTATGTTGTGCATCTGAATCTGAAACTAATATAACATTGTATGTCAACTATCCTAAAATAATAAAATCTTCTTTTAAATGCGAGTTGTAGTTGGGGAGGGTGGAACTAAGAGCTGTGGGAGTCAAGGTCATATAGGTGGGTGAGGTCATGGGAGTGGATATAGTTAGCCAGGGTGAAGGCACAGAGTGAGAAGAAAACGGGGGGGAGGGAGGTGGCTCCTGGGCGTGCTGGCATTTCAAGCGGCAGAGGAAAGACAGCAGCTACAAGATGTTCTTACTGTTTCTTGAAGGCATCAAGATCAAGGCATGGTTTGCCCTGCACACCGTGGAGCTATCAGCTGGCACACAGGGCTCAGGCCTCTGACAAAACCTGTCTGCTTCTGCCGAGCGGGTCCTTTTACGGCCCATCACTGGATCTATGTGGTATCCTTGGGGCCAGGTGCCTGAGTCCTGGAGACCAAATTTCCAAATATGGAGGGCCCCGTGGACGCATTTTTCTCTGGCTTCTTAGGCCAGGGAAGCTCAGCTGAAAACGCATTTACTGTGTCAGAGATTCTTTAAATCAGCCTGGTCCCATCGTCGCCGATCTGTCCCCTGGGCCTCCTGAGTCAGGAACTGTCTGCGGGGATTTGACAGTTGCCTCATTTGTCTGTTTCCCACTGTGGGTCTTTCTCTGAGTGAATTTCAGTATCTCCTGGAGGAAAGTAAACCAGATGGTGCCAAATCCCCCATCCTTGGGAACTCTGGATTTCTCTTCATAACAAAATTGATTGACTTGATAGAAGATTAGTATGAATATTCATGTTTGGGTACAAAAAATACTAATGAGTTTATAGGATGCTTCCTCATACTCTGCTGGGGGTGTTATATTAGCTTTCTAAAATTTAAAAAGAAAATCTGAATTCTGAAACTCCTCTAGCCCCAATGGTTTCAGATACAGGGTTGCTGTCCTGTACGCGTAGCTGCTGACGAACAAACCAGGACTTGAACACCCTGGTTGTCTCTGGCCTCTTCCTTTAGCCACGTGGATCCTGCTCTTCCAAGACCCACCTCTGCTCGCTGAGGAACATGCAGTGGAGTGAGTGAGGGGATGGAGAGTTTGAGCTCATACTAGATGCCCAGGTTTAATGGGAAGGTGGCCCTTCCCTGGGGGTAACCAGCCTGGTCCCTGTGCACCTTGATCCTTGATGGGCTGGGACCTGCTGCCATGACAGGAGCTGGTAGCAGGTGTCGCTCTAACAGATCTTGCCTCGGTGAGTCCTGGAAGAGCAGGGAGGGGACAGCCAGAAGTCTGAGGAAAAGGATTCTAGAGGAGATTTCAGATCCCTCCACAGTGGAGGGGCTGAGAGGATACAGCCTTGCTAGTTCTCAGAGAGCCTCTTTACTGCATCATCGATGTCCCTAGAAGCATCTCATGATTAGCCTGGAGTTGTCTTAAGGCCGCTATCTCCCTATTTCAGTACGGATCTGTTTGCTTTAAGCTGCAAAGCTTGTTTTAGTAGTGTATGTAAAAATCTCTAGCCTGGTTTCTATGGGATTGGTGATACAAAGCTGTGAAACCAGACCCTTCCCTTTCTGTTGTGCACACTGCCCAGGTGCCCAGAACTGTGCACCATGCCAGCCAAGGGATGGGAATGCTAAGCATCCCTCTGAGGGCTCTGGTATGCGTCGCACACACATCATTTTTCTCAGGTGTTTTCTCTGCCACAGAGGTTGGAGAAGTAATGTTCCATTAATTGTGGAAAATAAGAATCTATATCTTTGCCTTTAAAAAAAAAGTCCCCAAATTTGTGCTATCAAAATTTATTTCCAGCAGCTTGAGGAATGTGAATGTGTGGGCCTCAGATATTTAAGGAGCTTAGCTGGATTCAGGGATCTGAGAAGGATGTGGCCTGGGGATTTGGTCCCCAGGCCTGCTCTCGGAGGGACCTCGCCGTGTGATGCTTTGCGGAGGCAAACTCAGGTTATTCATACATAACTCTTTGGCCTTCAAAAGCATTTGTTGATGAAAAAAAAGCTCTCTCATGTCTGCCTTAAATCCTTGATGTTGAAGTATAAGTTCATTTCTTGAACAAGCAGATGATGACTGCTCTATAACTCAGAAATACCAGTGAGGTATAACTCCAAGTCTGCAAGACCAAGCTCCATAAACCAGTTGTGTCTCCAGCACCCTCGCAGTGCCCTGTAGTCCTGTGACAGCGGGGGAGAAAATGTATTCAGCAGGGATCGATAGACATTGGGAATATATCTGGCCTTGAGCAGGCCAAGGGCTTTATTAGTGTTGTTTGGGTGCAGGGTGGTGTTCCTTCTGGAAAGACCATCCACTCGTGTTAGCAGTAGGCAGGGGCTCTTTAAAAAAGGGACTTAATCATTTCCCCAGAAGTGGGTTTTGCAGTGCTAGGAGTTTGGTAGAGACATGGCATCCACCATACATTCTCCTGCCTGACTTCTCATTACACACACACACACACACACACACACACACACACACACACCCTCGCTCTCCCTCTTGTTGCCTGATCTAATTTGGCAAACCCCATCTCAGCACTTAGCCCCTGGAGTGGCCCTGTGCCAAGGCAAGGAGAATTTGGTTGTTTTCCCTCCAGATTACAATGAGAGAGGTACTAGTAATTTTTTAATGCAGGTCAGGACCTTTACACTCCCCATATTCACTTACTATTTCTAGCTGAGAGAGGAGAAAGTATCTTTTCTTGCTGATTACTAGCTTGTCCAGGCAGTTTATTTGTCTCCTGACTCAAATGGCTCCGGACAGGCATTTTATTTAAAGCTGAATTGGGGTATCACACTGGGAATTCAGGAAGGCTGTGGTTAAATAGAAGCTCATTCCCCTCACATCTTGTTAAGTTCTTGGGAATAATATTTTATTTTTGATGAGAGAAGACGGGGCAGTTTTCAGCGTCTCAGGGGCCTTCCCTTGTGATTACATTGTCTCACGGACTTCACCAGCCTTTACCTTCAAAGGGAGTTTCTTTTGCTCCGATTGGTTCTGCTTCTGCCTCACTGGGTCCCCTGCGAGTTCTAGAAGAGTTAGAGGAGCAGGAGCTTCCCGCCCGTGTACCAGTGGTAAAGTTGATCTGTAGACGTAGGTCATACGGTTTATCCATGGCTACACATTAGTCCATTTATGGCCCTTCTTGGAATCTGAATTTCAAGACTTCCAGAGGTCTTGGTTTCTTCTTTACTCTGCCACGTGGTCACCCACATGGCGTGGGCATGGGTACTTCCGGTACAGGACACGAGAAATAGCGAGTGGGCGTTCTTATCCAGCAGTGCGCCTGGGGTTATGTTAAAGCTGAGGGAATTTCTAAAATATCTAGAAAGGGATTTGAATCATAGTACATTTAAATACTACTTTCTGTGAGGTTGTGGGAAACTTTTTCCTGTTAACTAGGAGTTTCTGTGAATTCATTTGAAAAGAGTTTTATGGAATATGGGAACATTTTAAATTGGTCTTTAAATAGAATATCACGTAAAGACTAGTAGAACTTAGACACAGTTAATCAAATAAAAACAATTTTGATTTTTACTACTTTATTAGCATGTAATATTTGAAGTTGCTAGCTTTCACTGGCTCCAAGCTATCTGCCCCCAATCATATATATGCAGGGTGATATTCAAAAGTGTATTACAATCAAATCAGTATGTTATACCCCTTAAAATAATACAGTGTTATATGCCAATCATATCTCAATGAAACTGGGGGGAAAAGGGGAAAAAGTATATTACAAATATGTTAATAGAAATTAAAATCAAGCCAAAATAATTTAAAAAATTGAAGTAAGTCCCCTTTACTCTCTAACCGTATATCTAGCTGCTTGCCACATGGTAGCTATTCTCTATATACAAGGATATTTGCAGCAGGATTCCCAGACCTGTACTCTAAGGCCCACACCAGAAAATCACTTGGGATTTCAGTGCATGTGTGGTTTCTGAAATGAACCACGCATCCTAGAATTTGTTATTAATTTATTTGACTGCTTATCGCAGTTACTGTTATACCTTCTGCCATGTGTGCAGGAATGATTCAGCACCAGCTGGGCCTAGCACATGCCAGCTGAAGATGAAAGGGGAGAGCCCTGCTCTTCACCCACTGCTTCTGGAACTAATGCCTTATGTAAGGATAAAGTCTGAAATGGTAACTCTTCTAGCCTTTATCACACGTACCAGTAGCCAAGAGACCCTTTTTACCATATTGTCTCCACCAGTCACTACTAAGCATTTGTTAAAAGTATTAAAAAAAATTAAGTATATGTAATGTGGAATTCAGTCACATTTTGTAACCAAAGGAAATTCAGCAAGAACTATCATCACCAGGTGTCTCAGCTTTGGGACAAAGTCTTTTGTGCAGCAGGACCCATTGCTGGGTTTGTTTACCATTGCACTGGGCACTGACCACCTGCTTTATGCCACCACCTGCTCTGTTTTGTATGGTTGCTGTAACAAATCATTACAAACTTGATGGCTTAAAGCAACATAAATTTATCTCTCGCTGTTCTGGAGGCCAGAAATCTGAATTCAGTCTTGCTGGACCAAAGTCAAAGTGTTGGCAAGACTGGTTTCTTCTGTAGGCTCTGGAGTAGAGATCTGTTTCCTTGCCTTTTCCAGCTTCCAGAGGCCACCTGCATCCCTTGGCTCATGGTTGACCTTCCTCCTCTTCAAATTACTCTCTCTGTCCCTCTATTTCTGTCTTCACCATGCCTTCTCTCTGATTCCTCGTGTCTCTATTGTAAGGAACCTATGGTTACATCTGGCCCACCTGGATAATCCAGGATCATCTTCCCATATCAAGATCCCTTACTTGATCACATCTGCAAAGTCCCTTTTGCCAAGTAAGATAACCTTTATGGCTTCCAGAGATAAGGGCATGGTCGTCTGTGGAGGAGCCATTATTTAATCTGGAATAGCAGAGTAAGGTAACAACGGCAATCAAACAGAACATCCTTTCTGTGGCACCACTGTGGATGGATTCTTCCCAAAGAGCTTTGATTATAGTCTCTCATGGTTCCTCTCCCCCTCTGATTTCAGAGGGGACGGGGTGGGGGGTTGGGCTAGCCCAAGGATGGCTATTAAGGAGGGCACGTATTGCATGGTGCACTGGGTGTTATACGCAAACAATGAATCATGGAACACTACATCAAAAACTAATGAAGTACTGTATGCTGACTAACATAACATAATAAAAATTTTTCACTAAAGAGCTTTGATTATAAAATAGCAAATTGGATATGCCACTAGCTTCATTAAAATGAGAATCAGCCTATAAAAAGAAATGGTACTTGAATTTCACGGAAGTATACACGTGAGGTTTGTTATCTTGAAGGCATTTGGAAAGTCATATAGGAGAAAGCTACAGCTTTGGCTGCTCAGCTCAGTTCCCCATTCTTTGGGAACAAAGCTCTCCCACCGCACTCTCGATCTGTGCCTTTGTGGTGGGGCAACCCGGCACCCGAGATCCCGGGTTCAGTATGTGACCAGGACTGGCCAGTCAATATGGCCCATCTCCCCATGCGGAGCAATTCCAGAGTTTCTGTTGGAACTGTCAGGAATGAAAAACATTCTTTCCTTTGCTGTTGTGTTGGTGTCAGGACATTGGGCTGGAACTGCCGGCGGCCCTCTTGCCACCACCCAGTGAGAGCCAAGTAGCAAGGAAAGCCAATTCCAAGGAAAGCAGAGCTGCATGTTGGATGCTATAGTTTTGAGACAACCCACTGCCACATATTTTTAAGCCCCTAGATCCAGGAGTTCTTGATGCTAACATATCTGTAGTACTTTTGAGTTATACAAATTTATTTTTATTATTTTTTTTTTACTCAGCTTATGTTGGGAGACAGTTCTCCACTGTTCTTTTGTGTTTGTGCATATCTTTTGACTCTCTTTCAGACGTTTTTCCAAGAATATTTGTATAACAAATATCTCTAGGAGATGGAAACCATATCTTTCTCCAAAGTAAAGTATTTGTTTATCGTTCAGTATAATAAAGATAACATCCTTCTCTGGGAGAAAGGTCAGGCAGGCTTACTGCTCATTATAAAATATTTGGATTTCCTAAGCCAGGGTTTATCTCCTGTGACATACCTCCCTGCCTGTGCAGGCATCGTCTGGCCCTCTTTGCAGTGCACTGTGGGATGACGGGCTCGGGGAAATGGCACAAATGCTCTGGCTACTGTTATTGCTGTGAGTAATAAAGTCCTTCGTCTCTGACCCAAGAGTCTTGTGCCTTCGACCAGCATCCTGAAATTGTGACAAGCTGATTAGTTGTTTGCAAGTAGGGTGTAATCTCAGACCTTTCACTGACTCTTTTTTTTTTTTAATGTTTTTTTATTTTGTTAGTCACCATACAGTACATCCCGGGTTTCTGATGTAAAGTTCGATGATTTATTAGTTGCGTATAACACCCAGTGCACCATGCAATACGTGCCCTCCTTACTACCCATCACCGGTCTATCCCATTCCCCCACCCCCCTCCCCTCTGAGGCCCTCAGTTTCCCATAGTCCGTAGTCTCTTGTGCTTCATTCCCCCTTCTGTTTACCCCCCCTTTCTTTATCCCTTTCTTCCCCTACCGATCTTCCTAGTTCTTATGTTCCATAGATGAGAGAAATCATATGATAATTGTCTTTCTCTGCTTGACTTATTTCACTTAGCATTATCTCCTCCAGTGCCGTCCATGTTGCAGCAAATGTTGAGAACTCGTTCTTTCTGATAGCTGAGTAATATTCCATTGTATATATGGACCACAACTTCTTAATCCAGTCATCTGTTGAAGGGCATCTCGGTCCCTTCCACAATTTAGCTATTGCGGACAATGCTGCTATGAACATTGGGGTGCATATGGCCCTTCTCTTCACTATGTCAGACTTTTCACTGACTCTTAATCCAGTTTGGTTGGATTTCTGTGACTTGTAACCAAAAGCAGCCTGATTAATGTAGATTAACCTAAAAAATGGAAGTAGAACACACCTCTGACAGGTTCTTAAGGGAAGGCTACTTGGGGCGATTGTTTCATACTGAATCATTTTTTCCGTAGAACCATTTTTGGCTTCTGTTCTTCCTAATAAAGAAACTTGGAAAAATTATATACCCTGTTATGCTTTTTAATGTGGGCATCTAAATTCTTCTATTATAAATTTAAATAAATATAAAAGATCTCATTTTTGCCATAATATGAATATCAATATTTAAAAATAAAACTGATACCTTTAAATAGTGTAGATTATAAATAATTTAGTGATTTGCTATTCACCATCATCCTTTTAAAAATGGATGTGGGCCAGATCTTCTTTCACAGTGATATTTCCTTGATCTATTTGTATTTCATTTCTCCCACAGAATTTTGTCTTGTTGAAAGATTACTCCCTTTTTCAGCGGTCCTACTTCTCTGTAGCACTGTTGTGTTGTTTGCTGTTTGGTTACCATAAGGCTAGAAATATAAATGTTTCTCCTAGATTGAGTCATTACAATTATTATTAATGCGTAACTCAAGGCACAAAAATGATAATAATGACAAGTAATTATTAAACCTAGAATGTAAAATATTATTAGAAATTCGTTTTTCTTTAGACGGATAATGTAGGAATATGTGGTTATTTGAGTAAAGGAATTATGTAATTATCCCTTTATTCTGTCCCTCTGTTTTCAAGCTTTTTATTAAAATGTAACATAGCCCATACATTGTTTGACTGAGAGATTTCATGTAAGGTACCCGAAACGTTTGAGTAGGTATGGTGCACCAGTAATGTCCATGCCAGTCACAAGCACTACAGCTATATGGGGAGCTTGTGAAAGAAGGAAGATGCCAGTTTTCAATCTGTTCTCATGAAATGATATCCATATCATGATCTTCCAACATTCTTTTTTGCAGTATAATTAAATGTTTCTCAAAAAATCTCCTATATGTTTCTGAGGTTTAACTTTAGTTCCATGAAGTTTACACAAAAGTTCAACATATTAACATCACTTTTAGGTGATGTGTTAGATAATATGTTTTTGTACAATTGAAGGACAAATATGTCTGTTTAGAACATATATTGTAAACTTTGACTTAAAAAATATAAATGGTTCATCCAGGACAATAAATATTTAAAAAAATATATATATATATGTATAACATAGCCCAGAAACATGCACATAAGAATTTTCTCTAAGTGAACACAATGTGTAACTGATTCCTAAAGGTCCCTTCTTAGGACTCTACCAATTACAACCTGCCCTTAGGTGACCACTAGTCTGGCTTCTAAATGCACATCTTTGTGTTATGGAGCTTGTTTCTTTTTTAAATAGGTCTATAAATAGAAGCACATACTATGTATTCTTTCATGTCTAGCTTCATTTGCTCAATATCATGTTGAGAGATCCATCCATATTGTTGAGTGTGGTTATAGATTTTGCCTGCTTAGTACTGTAAAGTATGCCATTGTGTGAACGTGTTACAATTCATTTATCCGGAGCATCTTTGAGCTCCTCTGATTGGATTGATGGCCTGTGGTGAAACTCTGTACGCATTTTTGTTGGGACACACCTGAGAATGGGGTTGCTGTATCACACACTATACATACATTCCTCTTTTGTAGACACCGCCAGACAGTTTCACAAAATGTTTTACCAACTCCCTTGAGGGTTTTACACTCTGAAACAATATCCCGAGGTCACATAAGGATGGGGGGAGCTTACCTTTCCTTTGTCAGGTGGGATAAAGGATATGAGAGAAGAAGGGAAAAGGGGAACCTTAACCTTAGGTTAATTTTTAGAGAAAAATGTGTGTGTGTGTATTTTTTATATTTATATTTATATTTGTGTGTGTGTGTGTGTGTGTGTATATATATATATATATATAGAATTGAGGGTCTGGAAATTAATTCTTCTAAACTTATCCATGTTGTTTGTACTTTGGAAAGTCCTGCTATAATCCTATGCATAGCTCAGTGTGAAGAGTGGTGTGCTGTGGGGAAAGAAGGTCACTGTTCCGTGTCCCTCTCCATCGTCTTTATTCCCGCCCAAAGGAAAGGAGTGTTGATCTGGAGCGGACCCTGGTTGTTGGGGTGAGCATGTGTCACTTAGCCACTGCTGTGTAACAAACCACCGCAAAATGTAATAGTTTGAAGGAAGAAACGTTTATTTGGCTCATGAGCCTGTGTCACTTGGGAACTGGCTGGTCTCGGACAGTCTCAGGCCTACACATGTGGGTCAGCCGTGGGTCGGGTTTAGTGGGGCTTTCACGTTCCTGTGGCCTTGGCTGAGACGAACTGACGGAGCCAGGTCTGCTTCATGTTGACTTCTATCATCGGCAGACTGTTCCAGGCTTGCTCACACGGCGCTCATCACAGTTCAAGAGGGAGCAGAAAGCGCGCGAGGACGGTCAGGCTTAGACTCCGGCTGGCGCCCTATGGCTGCTGCATTCTTTTGGCCCAAGCACATCATAAAGTGTGTCCAGGTTCGCGGGAGGGGCAGGACACCATCTCATGGGGGGAGCTGTACACTCGTATTGCAAAGGTGTTGATACGGGAATATGAAGGAGTGAGAGCATTTTCGCAGCCTGTCTCAGTCGCATATTCAGAGGGGACAGAGAGCTGGTGCAGTAGTGTGGCCCTTTAGATGATCCCATGAGGCTGGAGAGGGAACAAGAATCACACTGGTCCCATTTTGCCATCTCTCCCCTTGACCTCTTCTCTTGTGGCCATTTCTCCTTTTTCCCCCTGCAGAAGCTTTCTCTGCCCCCCATGTAGTTACTCCTATCTTTGTGTTGTTTTGACTGGTGAAGGCCAGGAGAGGGTCTGGGGCTGAGGCCTAGGCCAGCTCTAGCTTGCAGTGAAGTAATCACAAGCACGCTTACACGCGTGCGTGCATGCATCTGTACGTGTGTGGTATCCACACTGTGAAAATCCGGAACATCAGGGCATTCAGGCTGCTCTGACTTACGAGCTTCCCTGTGGTCCGGCCTAGCCATGTGGAGTTCGGCATAGGGTGTGTGGCCAGAGCCCAGCTGACAAGCAAGTATTCCTTTGCTTTACATAGATGTCTAGGCTGCTTGGCGTTCAGATTTTCCCAGGGGCTCCGACTAACTGTCCCTCAATGCCTGTTAGTAGCATCCACCGTTACTAGCCTATTTATTGTTCATCGATGTTCACTTCCCCAGCTCAGTTGGTCTGCTTGGCAATCCTGTGAGACAGTTTAGGCAGAAGTTACCACAGTGTTACCAAGAACTCTGAGGCTCAGAGAGGCTGGGAAAACTGCTCATCATTACACAGCCAGTAAGCAGAAAGACCATGTGAGTCCCAGGCCTTTTGACTCCAGGTCTCACATTCTTTATGTTATACTATACTCTGGCCTCTTTGCTCTGTGAGGCCCACATCAAGACAGGCAACCACTATTTTCACCACAGACCGTCTCTGGATATGACTGTCGGAGACGCAGTCTCTGTGCTTGGGTCATTGTTCTGTTCCTGGTACTTATCATAGGGGGTTGGCGGGAGGTGACAGGTTCTCGGGCTGATAGGCCAGTCCGTGGCCATAGCTGGGTTGGCCGCTAGCTGGTCTGCACCCTTAAACACCTGTTTTTATTCTGAATTTGCTCTGTTGGTGAAGGACTCTGGCTTACCTGACAGAGCAGCACTCAGGTGTTGGCTTCTCCTCATTAGGCTTACTCAGGCATTGCCATTAGCTTGCTCCTGAGCCTGTTTCTAGTATTAACCACCCTTCCTCAGAGCAGGAGAGCAGGGAAAGAAGATCGTTTTGTTTGGGCGTGCTGTCCGAATTACCAGAGAAAATGATCTCAGGATGGCTGTCATGAGAGCCAGAGGCCCGTACGACCTTGCGCAGTGCTGAAAATGCAGCCCTGGACAGCAACGCGGGCTGGTTGTGGCTCTTGTTTGCAGTAAAGATGAGAAGGTGGAGTCCAGAGGGACTTTCCTTGCCTCAGGAATTCTGTCCAGCACTGTGGTCACCTCTCTTGAGTAGAATTAAGGCAGGCAAGTATTTCAATGAATATTCAGTGGATGCGATTGAAAACTGCAGAGAAAAACTGTTCATTGTCTCGAAATCCAGAAAACAAAAATGAGTCCTGTTTTGTGAGTGCCTGTGTCGTACCTCACAGAATATTAAAGGGTCAGAGGTTGGTGTTGGCAGGCAGTTGAGTCTCGCCTGAGCCGTTTTTCCCTGTACTGACTTGTAGTCCTACCAGCTGTCATCCTGTCCCCATTCCCTGCTGCTGAGGAGTATTCTTTGCAAGGGAAACCTACTAAGAGAGTAAGACATGGCAAAGGGGGTGCTATGGATTGAGTTGTGTCCCCCCAAAAAGATATGATGAAGTCCTAAAGCCAGTATCTCAAAATGTGACTTTATTTGGAAATAGGGTCTTTACAGAGAGAATCACAATTAAAATGAGACCATTGGGGTGGGCCCTAATCCATATGACTGGTGTCATAAAATGGGGCGATTTGGGCCCAGAGAAAGACATGCAGAGGGAAGATGTTCTGAAGCCACAGGGAAAGGAGGGCCACGTGAAGACAGAGGGGTTGCAGCAGTGCTGCCACATGCCCGGGCAGCCTGGAACCAGCAGAAGCCGCCAGTGGCAAGGAGGGAACTTCCCCTGGGGGCCTCTGAGGAAGCAGGGCCCTGTCGACACCTGGTCTTCAGACTTCTGGCCTCCAGAAGGGTGACAAATTTCTGTTGGTCAGGCCATTCTGTTTATGGCGCTTTGTTATGGCAGCCCTGGGAAACTCACACGGGTTGTGTCATGCAGGAAGGTGGTGGGAGGCGGGATAAGGCACTGAGGTGGGCTGGCAGTGACTTCTTCCCACCTCGAGGGACGGAGCAGTTCAGGCGTGAGGCTAGAACCGGAAGGTCAGAACACTCTCTTTAAGTTAAGTCCATGCCTCATCTTCGTCTTCTCCTCATGTGTCCTCTTCTAACCCATGACATTGATTATGCAGGAAGCAGCAGACAGAAATAGCTGATCTGGAATTATATGTCTCATGTCGGGCTGGCACACTGAGGCTGCCTGCGAGGTCAAACGTCACCGACCGCCACTTGGAAGTGGCCCAGCACCCAGCCAACCCAAGGCTTGAAGCCTCTGTCCCCCATGCACGCAGGCCTGAGTAGCATGCCTGCAGGGCCTCTTGCTCCCTTCTCTTCTCCTCTGGGTATTGTCACACTCCAGCTGCTGCCAGCTCTTGCCCAGAGAAGGAGGCAGCTACTAATTTTAGCCCTGTGTAGGTCTCTAGGCAGCATGTCTCAGGATTTTTCTTTTTTTTTTTCTGGTGGCATTTTCATGTGACCTTGGGGGTGAAAAACTGAGAAGACTCACCTTCTATCAGTAAAGTAAAAGGGGAAATCTAATATTTTGTTTTAAAGGTGATTGTCTTGCTGTACTGTTAGAAGTCTTGAAGGCACTAGGTGTGTGTACCGAAGGGAGTTTCCTAAAACCTGTAGATTTTAGAGGGAGAAGAAACAGACAACTGAGGTCTGAGGCAGGGGATAGAGTACTGTTCCAGAGAACATTAGAAAGATATATCTGGCCTGCCACCCAGTTTATGACACAGAAACATGGGTTTTGCTTGATTTCCCTTCCCCCAGTTGTCTGTTTACATATTGGGTAGATGGAACCATTTTCATAGTCTTTGTTCCAAGTTGAGTCTAGGTGAAAAGGTCTTTGAGCACATTTGTTGTAATGTACAAGAGCGGATCATTTGCATCCTGAGGGTTGCCAATCACACAAAATCAAAAAGATTTCAGACAACATAATGGGTGCTGTTCTGTGCTGACTTTCAAATGACAGCCTATCAGCCTGTCTTGGGAGCCATGCCTTTCCTAGGAAAGTCATTGTTTTTTACTAAGCTAGAAGAAACTAGGTAACTTTTAACATTAAAAAAAAAATGCTTCTAGTCCTGTTTTAACATTCTATTCGTGTCCACAGTTACCTGTCACTTTTCTCATATTTGAAGCTTGCTTCTTGATTACTTTTTTTCACTTCATGGCTGCCCCAACAAGATTGCCGGAGGGTTGGGTCATACCTTTTGCATTGCTGTAAAAAAATTGCTATCATCAGTGAAGATTTTACTAAAGGAAGCGAAAGTACAGAGTAAGGAAATAAGAAATTGGGAAGCCGCTCAGCCTGTCTGATTCAGGAAGAAGAGGCGCAGTGGTCAGGTGAGTCTGGATGAGGCTAACATCTTTTGCAGAGAAAATTGCTTGAAGGAGAGAGGGCCTCCCTGTACTCTGCCAGTCATTGTACTGAGTGCTTAGGAGATAGTGATAAGCAAACGTGGCAAAATGTGACACAGTGCTCTGGAACATGGCACTTTGATAAGTGCTTTGGGAACAAAAAGGTGAATGCTAAACTTTATCTTGTGGGTGAGAAGGTGGCATCAGAGGTGGGCTTAAAGGATGAGTAAGTACCAGACTTGAGGGATAGGTACAGCATGGACAAAACCCATGCACAGAACCATGAAGCTGTAAAATTGCACACTGAGGAAACTGTAAGCATCTCAGGGTCATGGTGGGAAAGAGGCAAGGCACAATGTTGGTGAACGGGCTGGTCGCAGCAGAGGACTCCAAAAAGTTATGAAGACCATACTTGTCGTGTTACCGCGTGTGGACTTCATCCTTAGTACGCTGGGGGAGGGGTGGGTCACAGAAAGATTTTTGCACTAGAGTAACGTGATCCTTATTTTTGAAAGATCTGTGTCGAGGTAATGTGGAGGCTGGTTTGTACTTAGAGCAGAGAGGCCAGTCAGGGAGCTATGTGAGGGAGGACTAGGGATGCTGGCTGTCAAAGACAGGAGAAAAAGTCTTCAGTATTCTCCCGGGGAAGATCTTAGGGAATTATCTAAGTCTTCATAATTTGTATAGGTTAATGGTTTTGGTACCTGAGAGGAACAAAAATACTTGAGGTTTGTCTGCTGGTTTCGTAGATCAGTTCGATTAATTTATGAATTTTGAAGAAAAAATGGCCACTACAGACTTCTCTGTTTCCTTACCTTTGCCTCTGGAGTTTGAGGGACTAGGCAAGTGTGCCAAGGAAAATGCCAAGGCAGAGAGGTGGTCTTTGTGGAGATAAGCAGCTTGCTCAATAGACTGCTTGGATTAATAACTTTTTCCAAAGCCAATGCATCCTGGAAGGATCTTGGGTCATATGTTGTAGTTTCTTTTTTTTTTTTTTTTAAGATTTTATTTATTTATGTGACAGAGAGACAGCCAGCTAGAGAGGGAACACAGCAGGGGAGTGGGAGAGGAAGAAGCAGGCTCCCAGCGGAGGAGCCCGATGTGGGACTTGATCCCGGAACGCCGGGATCACGCCCTGAGCCGAAGGCAGACGCTTAACGACTGCGCTACCCAGGCGCCCAATATGTTGTAGTTTCTTGTTCTTTGCAGATATTTTCAGATTTGTCTTTTGTTTCTTAAACATAGTGAGTATAGTTGCTTTATAATCTGTGCTTGATATGTTCAATATATTAAATCTGTATTTATATCTATTGTCTTCTTTTTGTGCTGGGTCTTACCCATAGACCTCTTTCCTTATATGCTTGGTTACTTTTGTGTGCTGCTCATTGTCTTCTGTAATTATGTGTGGGGTTGAGGCCTACTACGAAGGTACCTTCCTCCAGACAAAATTTGTGCTTGTATCTGATAGATACTAGATAGGAATGGTTCATGGTTATATTCTCTTAGGGGGAGATTCACTTCTTCTTCCTCCTTCTTTGGAAGAAGGAGGCTATGTTTACATCTGGTTCACCATTAACCTGTAGGTGATTTGATTCCTTTTTAGGCCCCAACCTAATGTGCTTTTGTGATTTGCCTATTAAACTCACTACTTTTAGCAGGCCCTGGAATTTTTTTTTCTGTTATCTTACCCCAAATATTGTAGCCTAGTCTGGAAAGACAAACAAACAAATTAGAAATACTTTCTAATGCTCTCTTTCCCTTGTCTCCCCTGGTTCTCATTTTCTCTTAGATTTTGGCCAGGAAATTCCTTACTATTGTGCAGAACATTGCCAGCCTTTTGAAAAAATTAAAATGTTTATCTAGCAATTTTAGTTTTTTTTTTCTTCTGGTGAGAATTTTTTTCTTCCAATTCCAGGGAGAATTGGTCCAAATAACTTAACTTCCATTGCCAGAAACAGAAGTCTTCCTTAGATTCTGTAGAAATCCTGATTTTCATTTGAGTCAAACATACTATTTGAAACGTCAAAGACGTGATAATATCCTTCAAGTATAAAGAGAAGGCATCATATAAATTCTTGATAAATGAATTCATATTGGATTGCTAAGAGAAGGCAGATGTGTTTGAGGAACCCCCTAATTTCTAAAGGCTGTGTTTCAGTGGTAGCGTAGAATGGTGATAAAGGACTCTGAAGTCAAACACAATTGAGTCATTTACTACCTTTGGGACCTAGCACACAATACCTACCCTAAGACTCCGCTTCTCACCTATAATTTGAGGAAAATATGTACCTCATAGGTGACTGTGGAGATTAAATAAGATAATGAATATAAAATCTTGCACAGCCCTTACTAATGGTAGCTTATTATTGGTAATATTAACAGTATTCCACCCGTGTATCACCTTTTCTTCTGTCAAAAATAGTTTGGTGGATATTCAACATGCAAAAGAATGAAGTTGGATCCCTACCTCACATCATATACCAAAATTAATTCAAAATGCATCAAGACCTAAGTGTAAAAATTAAAGCTACAAAATTCTTATGGGGGCAAATCTTTGTGACCTTAGTTAGCCAATGGTTTCTTTATATATGGCACTAAAAGCCCAAGTAACAAAAGGAAAAATAATAGATCAATTGGACATCATTGAAATTAATTTTTTGTGTGTGATTTAAAGGGCATCATTAGGAAAGTAAAAATGCAACTAGAATGTGAGAAAATTTTGCAAACCATATATCTGATTATTTGTATCTGGAATACATGAAGAATTATGACAACTCAATAATAAAATGACACATAATTTAAAATGGGCAAAGGATCTGAATAGACATTTATCCAAAGAAGATATACAAATGACCAATAGACACATGAAAAGATATTCAGCCTCATTAGCCATCAGGAAAATGCAAATCAAAACCATAATGAATTATGGAACACTACCTCAAAAACTAAGGATACACTGTATGGTGACTAACATAACATAATAAAAAATTATTATGTAAAAAAATTAAGTAAAACAAACAAGAAAAAAAAGAGGTAATTAAAAAAAACAAAAAACCAAAAAAAAACCCATAGTGAGAGATCTCTTCACAGCCTGTAATAAGATTGCTGTAATAAAAATTGAACAAACCCAAAATGAAAAATAAGTGTTGGTGAGAGAAATTTGAACACTCATGCACTGCCAGCGGAACTGTAACATAGAAAACAGACATTTTGGAATATTGCCTGGAACTTCTTCAAAGGGTTAAACAGAGTTACCCTGTGACCTAGTAATTCTACTCCTAGTTATATACCCAAGAAAAATGAACATATATATCCACACAAAAACTTGTACATGAATGTTCATAGCAGGATTATTCATAATCGTGAAAAAGGTGGGAACAGCTCATATGTCCATCAATTGATGAATAGGTGAATAAGATGTGGTGTAATCTATACAGTGGCTTATCATCCAGCAATAAAAAGGAATGAAGTACTGATATGTGCTACAACATAAATGAATGTTGAAAACATAATTGTAAGTGGAAGAACCAGTCACAAAGGACCGTATATTGTATGATTCCATTTCTATGAAATGTCCAGAATAGGCAAATCTATGGAGATAAAAAGTATATCAGTGGTTGCTTTAAGCTGGAAGGGATGGGAGTTTAGAGGGTCATGGCTAATGTTCATGAGGTTCCTTTTTGAGGGAGGTGCTGATGCAATATTCTAAGATTGGCTATGGTAATGGTTGCACAACTCTGGGTACAAAAGCCATTGAATTATACTTTACATGGGTTAATTGTATAGTGTTTTAATTATATCTCAGTAAATTTGTTTAAAATTAGTTTGGAGCTACAGGATAATTGGTCTGGCATAGTTGTTTTATCTGTTCCTCAATCCATCTGTTCATCCGTCCATCCATTCGTTTATACACCTGACCTTCCTCCTTTCAGTTTACTTTTCCTTCCATCCTCCAATAACATTCCATCTCATTTTCTTTTTCCTTTTTTTTAAAGATTTTATTTATTTATTCATCAGAGAGAGACAGAGAGGGAGAAAGAGTACTCAAAAGCAGGCAGAGGGAGAAGCAGACTCCCTGCTGAGCAAGGAGCCTGATGCAGGACTCGATCCTAGGACCCTGGGATCATGACCAGAGCCGAAGACAGACTCTTACCCGACTAAACCACCCGGGAGTCCCTCATTTTCTCTTTCCTACTTCACTCTATAAATCCAAAAACATTCAGTGGTCGTCTGTTAAAGCCCAGGAACCGTGCTACTCCCTGCCTTTCATCAGGCCAGTTTGGCATTTCTAGCGTCCTTATGAGTTGCAACTGCCTGGTGTAAGGAGACTTTTCCAAGCTCACCAGAGGAAATGCTCTCTATCAATCCATCCAGTAAATGGATTGACGCACACAAGTGGGAAGTGTGTTATGTGACCAGGGGTATGCTGAAGTAGCAGGAACACCTGGGCCACATCTCACCTCTGATGAGTCCTCAGAATGGTATGTAGGAAATTTTCTGGTTTTGTTTATTTGCTATGACAACTCAGTGTTAAATATGTGCGACATTCTCTCTTGTCTCCTGTCTGTGGCTCAGTGCAGGTGTGAAGCCTGGTAGCTGTGTTTCTCATTATTAATGCAATGTTGAATGATTTCAAGGTTGACCTGGTCTAACACAGCTTCGTTAATGAGATTGCTCCCCTTTGTGTCATCATTAATCAGTGTGATGTCAGCTCTTCTCTGGCCCCGCCTCCAGTACAGTTTCCACAGTCAATGCTCCACAGAATCACTTGAAAAGCTTATTTAAAGTGCAAAATCCTGAGCCCCTATTTCTAAGAGATTCTGATTCCGTGGGTCTAGGGTGGCACCCAGGAATCTGTATTTCAGTAAACATCCTTAGTGACTCTGATGGAGACGCTCCTTTCATCATCCAGAGATGCTCTCCCGTAATTGATCTGTCAGTGCCAGCATTACTCAACATGGGAAACTTCTGGTTTCCCTTCTAGTGCCCTCCTACTGCCAGTCTCTTCAAGCCTGGAGCTGTTGCACATGGCTGGGAAGGAGCAAAACTTCTTCTGTGTGTGAGCCTCTCCCACTGAGTTTAGTGGGTAGAATCTGTAACGTGCTTTGAGATTCTTGAAGGACGCAAGGACCCAACTGCTCTAGGTAACTCTCCTAGGTCCAGTGATGGAGATAATCCAAACTAACATATCCAAGTAATCAGCATGTGGGTGGAAATACGTATTGTTAGATATCAGATTTTTGCACCCTCTTCAGTTCGCTTGATTCGATAGGGAAAACAGAACTTGAATTTTAGGAGATTAGGGTGGAGGTGCCTTAGGAAGATAATGACCAGGGCCAGCGGAGAGTGGAATAGAGGCAATGCCAATAGTAGTGAAAACTCTTGTCTGAACACGGATAACTGAGTGCTGACTCCAGTAAGGTGGAAAGGAAGTTTTAAAATGCCTCTAGATCTACACATACTTCCAAATGCTGTGTGGATGCGTGTTTTCCTTACGAAGACAATACATCCATCAGAACACCCAGTTACACTGTTGCCATCTAAATGCATTTGTGGAAGCCCTCATTACACGGGGCTGTATTTAAAAAAACAACAACACTTTAGGTGATGCCAGCCATCTGTGTTATTGGGGAACTTGATGTCCAAGACATTGTTGACATACCCCAACATGGGAGGAGGAGACTGAAACTAAATTTCAGTTGAACAGGAGAGAGGAAATACTAAATCGCACCTTACAATATAGGTCTCTGTTTACATTTTGAAAGGCAGTGTCATTGGCATTACAGTCCTGTAATATAGATTGAGCAATAAGTGAGGGAGCTAGAACTCAGTGAAATGATGAGAAACCCACTCAGCCAGGAAAGGGCAGAGCTGAAACTCTGAAGCCGTGTCATCCAGTTCCTTTTTCAGTGCTAGGAAGAGGCGGGAATTTCGGCTAAGGACCTGTCTGGAGTTGGTAACTTAGGAATCCTACTTTGTTATTCTTTGTGCTATGGATGATGGACTGCTGAACATTGCGTGAAAAGAGCCATATAAATGTTCGTGACGTGAGTATGGCTGATTAGTGTACTTGTTTGGGGAGGAACTGAAATGTCTATCCAGCGGGGTAGGAAAACCTCATCATTTATCTTAAAGGCCAGGAAGCCTTCCTAAAAGGGGTAGATCTTGTTTTTCAATTTTTAATGTAGCATTCCCTTTTTTGAACTTTTATTTAAACATATACATGAAGTGCACAAGTCTTACGTGTGTGGCATGATGAATTTTCACAAAGTAGACACACCTGTTTAGCTAGTATCTAGCACTATGGAAGTTTCTCTTTGTGATCCTTTCTAGTTCCAACCCCGTCTAGGGTAACCAGCATCCTGATATCTAATGTCATAGATGAATTTTGCCTATGAGCTTTATTTAAATAGAATAATAAGGTACTATCAGTTCAGCAATGTTGCTTATTTTGTAAGTATGTATTTCCATCCATCCGTGATTGATACATAGGGAGTAATTTGAGCATAATGCAATTTAGTATTTGCTTGCATGCAATTTCATCTTCAAGGAAGTGAATGCAGAAAACTGCACGCAGCCGAATGGAGCCCAGTGAAAATACAGAACACGTACACATGCGCACACCCCACACATCTACCAGCCACCTCAGTTCATGGGGCACATTATGAACCACACCCACCCACATATAGTATTGATACTCTGCCCCATTTCAGATAACGCTCCTCCCATCCCTTCATGGTAACTCGCAAGCTGCAGCTCTCTGAGGCCACTTCCACAAGCAAACTTCAGATCTTCGTAAACGTACATACTATTTTAGTACTTGATTCATTTCTTAACAATTTTACATGTGTAAATCCATGCTACCACTTTTACTAGATTTCTTTTTTTAAAATTTTATGTGTCACTGACAAAGTTTTGAATATTATGCCCTTAGCTGTGTTTTTTTTTCCTTAAGCCCTATGATTTTGTTTTTTTTTTTTTAATTCCAGTATAGTTGACATACAGTGTTATATTAGTTATAGGTGAAGAGCATAGTGATTGAACAATTCTGTACATTACTCAGTGTTCATCATGGTAAATGTACTCTTAATCCCTTTCACCTATTTCACCCATCCCCCATCCACCTCCCCTCTAGTAACCATCAGTTTGTTTTCTGTAGTTAAGAGTCTATTTTTGGTTTGTCTCTTTTTTCTTTGTTTGTTTTGTTTCTTAAATTCCACATATGAGTGAAATCATATAATATTTGTCTTTCTCTGAGTGACACACATGCATACATATATATAATATATGGGTATATGTAACATATTGGATATGTCATTTGCAAATATCTTCTAAGCCCTGTGGTTTCAGTTGCATGGTTTTGTGTAGCGTGGTGATTTTTAGGAGCATATGCATCACATTTTGGCAGAACTGACATTTCTTTTTGGTGTCTTCTTCCACCATAATGTTTGAGAGATTCATCAATATCACTACATATAGCAATAGTTTATTCATTTTCATTGCTGTATTATGTTTCATTGCATAAAATGCCACAAGTCATATATCCAACTATTAATGGACTTTTTAGATATCTTCTAGACTGATGTTCTTACAAATATTGCTGTTCTGAAAAATCTTGTACATGTCTTTGAGTGCACACATGCCCACCCTTCTATTGGATACAACTGCGGGAATGGAATTGCTAAGTCTCAGGAGATGTGTATGGTCAGTTTCAGTAGAAGTCACCAGTTTTCTAATATGGTTTCACCAATTTATTCTCTAACCAGTATACGTGAAGCTTCCAGTGGCCATGTATCCTCTCCAAAACTTGGAATTGTCCATCTTCTTAACTTTCATTCTTCTAGTATTGCGTGTGTGTGTGTGCAGGTATGTCTGTGCATAGGTGTATGTGTGTGTGTGTGTATGTTTGTAGGTGTGTAAGTGTGTGTGTAGATGTGTAAGGTATTTCATCATGATTTTAATTTGCATGTCCTTGATGACTAAAGTTTAAGTATCTTTGCATGTTTGTTGACAAATTCTTTTTCTCTTTTGGGAAATACCATTTGAAGTGTTTTGGGCATTAAGAAAATTGAGTCAGTTGCTTTATTCTTCTTGATATATAAGCATTCTTTATATATTCCAGGTAAGTCTTTCGTTGGTTGTATGTATTGCAGCTATGTTCTCTCCTACTCTCGGCTTCCATATTTTACTCATTTAATGATGTTTTCTGATACGTAGTCCTTTTACATTTATTAGGTCTTGTTTATATTTTCCCTTTGTTAGTGGTTTCTGTGTTCTCATTAAGAAATGTTTCCTTAGGGGCGCCTGGGTGGCACAGCGGTTAAGCGTCTGCCTTTGGCTCAGGGCGTGATCCTGGCGTTATGGGATCGAGCCCCACATCAGGCTCCTCCGCTATGAGCCTGCTTCTTCCTCTCCCACTCCCCCTGCTTGTGTTCCCTCTCTCGCTGGCTGTCTTTCTCTGTCAAATAAATAAATAAAACCTTTAAAAAAAAAAAGAAAAGAAATGTTTCCTTACCTCAAGATCATGAAGATATCACTCTATATTATCTTCTGGAAGCTTTACTTTTTTTACCTTTCCTATTTAGATCTCCATTTGGAATTAATTTTGTGTGTGATATGAAATAAGGATGAAGATCTGTTTATCATCTGTGTGAATATCTGAACTGACCTAGCAACATTCATTGAAAAGACCATCAATTCCCTGCCAATGTGCAGCACTATCTTTATCATAAATCAGATGTCCAGTGGTTTATTTGCCTCCTGGGCCAATATTGTACTATATTAATTGAGTAAGTTTTGTAATTCTTATTGCTGGTAATATAATTCCTCCACTATCATTCTCTCAGATTGTCTTAGGTACTCTTCGATCTTTGGCTTTCCATAAAAATTTTAGAAACATCTTGCCAATTTCTGGAAAAAAAAAAACCTGAAACAAAGCAAAAAACAAAACACCTTGGTTGACTTTTGATTGGAATTGCATTGAATATGTATATAAATTTGGTGAGAACTGACATCTCCCCAATGTTGGTATATCCCTTGATTTATCTAGAAAGTAAAAAATAGAATTCTTATAGTTAGTGCTAGTCTTTGATAAATCACAAATGAAATCATTATGTGAAATAGGTAATATTTCCAAACATTCTAGCATATACTGCTCGTATGTTGGAGGAATCACTGCCTTATCTTTTGTAAGGCATCACTGTAACCATGCGAGTTGAAGTGGGAGATGCAGAGGTAGAGTCGGTCATGATTTAGCTCTGGGAAGTGGATCATGTAAGGGTTTGGTGTGAACCGCCTGCCCGCAGAGTGCAGCTTTCCTGTTGTCCCTTGTTAGCTCCATTATTTTTTTGCACCAGACAGCTTTTTTGGAAGAGAAGAGGGAACATCTTATTCAATTTAGTGGACAGAATTTAAATACAACAGAGCTAATTGCAGAAGCATCTGGAGACATTAGAAAGATGAGCCAGTGGTGTTTAGAGCTAGTGGAAAATGATATATTCATATGCCAAGAATGAGTGTTAATACTTCTGGAAATGCTCATACTTTGGACAAATTAAATTTTTTTGTTTTTGAGATTTGGAGCTGAATATATGGGCATTTTTGAAGAATTATTTGGGAATTCAGAGGCCTCTGGTTTGCCGTCTCTCTGATGCAAGACAATCTAGTATATTCTGCAGAAGCCATAGAATTGTGGAAAGTTAGATCCAAAAGATCTTGGAGGAGAGATTCTGGGCTAAGTCTCCCATTTCGGAGAAGAGGACACTGAGGCCCAGAGACGTAAAATTACTTGCATCAGACCAGAACCAGAGGCCAGGTCTCCAGACTCTCAGTCCCATGCTCATTTCAAGAGGTCAGCATTTCCCACAGTATTGCCAAAGTTTAATCCTTAAAATAATATTCTTGGGAGAGGGAAATGTTTCCTCTGAAAAGGGATCCTTGGCAAAATCAGTTTGAAAAATTTTGCATAGCATTTCCTCTTTTGCAATTTTACCATAAAGTAAGGATATTTATTTTACTTTAATTCAGCGTTTCCTAAACATGTAACCCTGGAACATTTTTTGCTTAGAACAAGTTGTTCTAAGGTAGTAGGCAATATGAATCCAACAGGCTTTGCTGCTAGTAAGGCCTCTGCTTGTCACTTTCACTTGTCACACATTGCCATGCCCTCCGAGTGCTCATCTGGACGTGAAAGTCCTCTAACATCTGCTAATTGCATGTGCCTGGGCTCTTGCTTATATTGTCCTATTTAGTCCTCACAAAATTCTTAGAAGGTTAGATGTTATAATCCCTATTTACAGATGAGGAAAAGAAGAATCCAAGAGGCTAAATGACTTGTTCAAGGTCACTCAGGTTAGCAAACGGGATGTGTTTTCCATCACACCTGGCTGCCTCCTTACCAGATTCTATCCTCATTATTATGGAGATAGTTTCAGGTGTCATTGTTCTCTCCCTTTTTTTTTTAACTTTTTTTTTTTAATTTTTTATTATGTTATGTTAGTCACCATACAGTACATCATTAGTTTTTGATGTAGTGTTCCATGATTCATTGTTTGCATATAACACCCAGTGCTCCATGCAATACATGCTCTCCTTAATACCCATCACCGGCCTATCCCAATCCCCCACCCCCCTTCCCTCCGAAGCCCTCAGTTTGTTTCCCAGAGTCCATAGTCTCTCGTGGTTCATTCCCCCTTCTGTTTACCCCCCCTTTCATTCTTCCTTTTTTCTCTTACCAATCTCCCTGCTATTTCTTATGTTCCATAAATGAGTGAAACCATATGATAGTTGTCTTTCTCTGCTTGAGTTATTTCACTTAGCATAATCTCCAGTCCTGTCCATGTTGTTGCAAATGTTGGGTAATTGTTCTGATGGCTGAGTAATATTCCATTGTTTATATGGACCACATCTTCTTTATCCATTCTTCTGTTGAAGGGCATCTTGGCTCCTTCCACAATTTAGCTATTGTGGACAATGCTGCTATGAACTTTGGGGTGCACCCAGCACCATTTATTAAAGAGACTGCCCTTCCCCATTGTATATTCTTGGCTCCTTTATCATAAATTAATTGACCTTTTATGTTTGGGTTTCTTTCTTTTTTTCTTTTTTTGACATGAATTGTATTTTTTATTAGTGTTGATTTTTTGAGAGGTAATTCACATAACATAAAATTCACCCTTAGAAGTATACTTACAATTCAGCAGCTTTTAGTAAATTCACAGTGTGCAGCCATCATCACTGTCTGTTTCCACAACACTGTCATCACCCCCAGAAGAAACCCGATTGCCATTAGCGGTCATTCCCCATTCTCCCCTCCTCCCACCCAGAAACCACTAATCTTTATGTGTCTACAGATTTGTCTGTTCTGGATATTTCATATAAATGGAATCACACAGGATGGGGCCTTTTGTGACTGGCACCCTCTCCATAGCATGTTTTCTTTCTTTTTTTCTTTCTTTCTTTCTTTCTTTCTTTCTTTCTTTCTTTCTTTCTTTCTTTCTTTCTTTCTTTCTTTTTTTCTTTTCTTTTCTTTTCTTTTCTTTTCTTTTCTTTTCTTTTCTTTTCTTTTCTTCTTTCTTTCTTTGAGAGGGAAAGAGAGGGGGAGGGCAGAGGAAGGGGGAGAGAGAATCTTCAGCAGGCTTCCTGCCCAGCTCAAAGCCCAATGTGGGGCTCAGTCTCACAACCCTGAGACCATGTCCTGAGCCAAAATCGAGAGTCATACACTTAACACACTGAGCCAGCCACACACCCCTCCCATAGCATGTTTTCATGGTTCTTCCAAGTTGTGTATTAGCACTTCATCCCTTTTTAAGATCAAATAATATTCCATTGTATGGATATATTTGTTTATCCATTTATCAGTTGATGGACATTTGGGTTATTTCCACTTTCGGTGAATGAATACTGCTGCTCTAAACACTGACGTAGAAGTTTTTGTGGGAGCACATGTCTAGGGAGAGTTAGAGTCATATGGGAACTCTATGTTTAACTTCTTGAGGAAATACCAAACTTTTATAGAGTGGCTGCATCATTTTCCATTCCCGTCAGCAACTTACGAGGGTTCCAGTTTCTCCACATCCTGACCAACACTTGCTCTTGTCTTTTATATTATAGCTACACCTGTGGGTGGGAGGTAGTATCTCATGGTGGTTTTCATCTGCATTTCTCTAAAGACTAATGACATGGAACATCTTTTCATGTGTTTGTCAGCCATTCTTGTTTGGGGAAATGTCTGTTCAAATCCTTTGCTCACTCTTTAATTGGATTATTTGTTTTTTTATCATTGAGTTGTAAGAGTTCTTTATATATTCTGGATACTAGACTCTTATCAAATATATGATTCACAAATCTTTTTCTCCCATTCTGTGAGTTGTTTTTTTCTTTCTTGATAGTGTCCTTTTAAGAACAAAAGTTTTTCATCATAATGAAATCCAGTGAGTCTATTCTTTCTTTTGTTGCCTGTGCTATAGGCATCATATCTAAGAAACTGTTGCTTAGTTGAAGGTTATGAAGATTTATGCCTGTGTTTTCTTCTAAGGGTTTTACAGGGTTAGCTCTTACACTTAGGTATTTGATCCATTTGAGTTAATTTTTGTATATGGTGTTAGGTAAGGGTTCAGATGCATATTTTTGCATGTCGAGATCCAGTTTTCCCAGACCACTGGTTGAAGAGACCATTTTTTCCCCAAGGCCTTGGCACCATTGTAGAAAATCAATTGGCCATAATATGTATGTATTTATTTCTGCATTTTCAACTCTATTCTGTTGATCTATTTGCCTGTGCATTTGCATTTTTAAAAACGAATTGCATTTTTAAAAGATCACTGTGGCTGCTCTGAGACCGGAATGGAAGGCGAGTGGTGGAACCAGGAACATCAGTCTAGAGGCTACTACAGCTGGAATAGTCCAGAAATCCTGCTTGCTTAGGGGTGCCTGGGTGGCTCAGTTGTTAAGCGTCTGCCTTCTGCTCAGGGCGTGATCCCAGCATTCTGGGATCGAGCCCCACATCAGGCTCCTCCTCTGGGAGCCTGCTTCTTCCTCTCCCACTCCCCCTGCTTGTGTTCCCTCTCTCACTGGCTGTCTCTCTGTCAAATAAATAAATAAAATCTTAAAAAAAAAAAAAAGAAAGAAATCCTGCTGGCTTAGTTTAGAGTTATGCTAATAGACATAAAAAGTAGGTAGATCTTGGAGCACCTGGCTGGCTAAGTCAGTGGAACATGAGATTCTTGATCTCGGTGTCCTGAGTTTGAGCCCCATATTGGGCGTGGAGCCTGTTGGCCTGTGCCTCCTCCAGGCTCTGGCCAGTGATGGCCAGGATCTGCGGCAGGACCTCACCTGGGTCAGGCCTGGTGGAGGCCTGGGTGGTGGGCAGTGTGGGCCACTGTGGGCGTGGCAGGGAGTCCATGGGTGATGGGCCAGGGAAGTGCTACGGTAGAGCCACTGGGCCTGGAGTGCTCACTGTGGTTTATTTCTGGGCTCTCTTCTAAAAAATGTTAAATCAACTTTATTTAGGTATAACTTACATATAATAAAATGTAACCCTTTTAAGTACCGTATAGTCGTCGATGAATTTTGACAAATATATACACCTGTGTAGTCACTGCCGCCATCAAGATACAGAATAATTAACCTGGTTGGGTTCAAACTGCAAGTTCTATGCTTCCATTCTCAGTTCATTCTTGCTCTCCTCCGAGATTCTCCCTGTACTGTCCGGCCCATAGGGGCCCTTCCCCTGGGTGCTCTGGTCAGGAAGACAAGGTTTCTGTCACTTTTAGCTCCTCCCATCTTGCCGCTCCACTTTGCTGTCTGGGCACAGGAAAGAGGTAAAAGAGGAAAAAATAATAGCGGGCATCTGACCGTTGTGCTTCACCAAATTTCGACTCCTCTAAAATCTGCTGCTCTCATTTACTTTCTTGAGTCCTCAGGTAGTTGCTTTCTGTATTTTTGCGGTGTGTAGTTGTAAGTAGCAGGAGACAGAGGCTCTATTAGGTTTGTGCAGTCATAGCAGAATCAGAACACTCTATTTACTCTTAAATATGCTTGGTTTCTGCTACAAAGAGACTTATAAGCTGCTGGACTTTAAGGCCAATTTGTGAAAACTCCTGAGAGTAAAAGAACTATCCGTATTATACTAAATCAGAAAATATTACCCACAAGCTCCCTGGCCTGAGCCTCTTGTGCTGGCAGGATAAGTTCATTTTTTTCCAATTTCTAAAGGAACAAATGGATGTTCCTGCCACTGCATGCCCCATTTTAATCCTTTTAGGCCTAATCAGGAGGCTATGAACAGATCTCAGAGCCCCAGGATTGAAAGTCAAGACAAAAGCCCATACGACAAGGCATTGAATCCTGTTTCTTGCTTTTATGAAAAAAATAATGTCTCTTGGAAAGTAACAACGTATTTCTTTTGGAAAAAAAATTTATTACAATGAGGACAAATTGAAAGTTATAAAAGGAAAGAAAAATTACCTATAATCCCATAACTCAGAGATAATCACTGTTAACATTTGGTCTTAGCTTGCAGATCTTGAGAAAAAATCATCTTTACCTTCTGTTTGCAAATTTGTTGTAACACTAACCATGTCGTATAAAAATTATTATGAGCCAAAACTATAGATATTTTGCATAAAATACCTTCTTATTGTATATTTAAATTAATTTTGAGGAATTAAAAGCTAACTGGCAATATATAAAGATCTGTGATTTGTTCATCACCCTAAAATAAAGAACTTCAGCATCCCCAGTTATTCCAGTTTGGAGTAAAATTACACACTCAAATCTTCAGTGAAGAAAAAGAATGAAAGTAATGGATGGTCTCTTCTGTACTATACTAGTTCTCTAGAGCGGCTGCAACAGGATACCACAAAGAGTGGCTTAAACAACAATTTATTCTCTCACAGTTCAGGAGGAGAAACGTCCACAGGCAAGGTATCCGCGGGACTGTGCTCCTTTGAGACTCTGGCGAGAACCCTTCCTTCCTCTTCCAGCTTCTGGCGGTGGCCTTGGCTTGCAGCCATCGCACCACAGAGCCTCCACCTCTGTTCTCCCCTGGCGCGCTCCCTGACTGTGTGTGTCTCTCTCATTTTACAAGGCCATCAGTCATGATGTAGGACCCACTCTAGTTGACAATGACTTTATCTTAACTTGATTACATCTGCAAAGACTGTATTTCCAAATAAGGTCACAGTCTGAAGTAGTGTAGTGGTGGGGGTTAAGACTTAAACATATATTTTGGAGAAGACACGATTCAATCCATAACACTTACCATTTCCTGCCCTTTGCTTCACCCCACTGGGGCCATCCTTCCTGTAGCTATGTGTCCCCTGTGGCCAGAGAGATGCCTCAGACAGACGCGTTCTGTGACACATCTTGGGAAAATTGCCCTCTGCAGTGCCCTGACTACCACCCCTCCCTGGTCCCCCCACCCCAGCCACCAGCCTTAGCCCCTTGCACTCTTCCTGTCCCACCCTTATGCCAGTATCTCTGGTAGATAGTTTTAAGAGTCTTACTAGAGCTGGTGGCTTCTCTGGTTTTCATAAGAACACAAACTAAGGGTAAAGGTGGAACTATGTGGAAGAAACAGATTCTTTTTCCTTAAATTTCCAGATTGAGACTATGAAGCCATTATTAAACATCTGTTATTATACAGGCACTGGACCAGTTTCCTTTGATATGTGTGACATCATTTATTTTAAATGTTATACAACTTTTACGGATGAGAAGAGAGTCACACAGTAAGTCAATTTCAGAGTCGGGTTTTAAATCCCTAAATGGCAGCTCGAAGGTAAGAAAATTGTAGTAAAGACCCTCCATTTTTGACGTTTGACTGCTGACAGCTTTCCAGCCCCAACCCTCCTTCATCCCCTTGTGTCCCATCTCTGGGCAAGCCAACAAGAAAATGGACTTGCTCGTTCCCTGGGTGCTGGTGAAAAGTTCAAACTATGCAAACTCAGCCACTGCTCACCCAGGCCCTACCCTCAACCACATTGGAAACGAAAGCCACTTGCCCCTGCCTTTGCTCAAGGCATTTTGGAATGGCTTGGATGCCTGCTCTCTCCAGAAATCCTCATTATGTGAGTAATAAAACTTTTCATACCTTCTTGGTACATGTGTGGTGTCATCAGTCTCAACAGCTGAACTACTTTTGCATAGTCGGGGGGGGGGGCTTCAAGTAAATCGAGTGCTGTTGTACTAATCCTCAGAGGACTACTATGAACATATAGTTAACAAATGTTTGGCTGAAAGAGACTTGAAGCTGTGGATTTATTATTCAGCCCTTTCTCCCGTGGCAGTGCACTTGGTAGGGCTGGTGGTGGGAAACGCTCCCCCCCCTTGGCAGCATTTGGTTTTTCCTTCTGCTGTTGCACTGCTCTGGGTTCATTACTCATCGGTAGAGGTTTGTAGTCTTGTCCTCAATATCCAGTGTTCTTATTCAGTGCTATTTGGTTATTATCCCTAAACCCTAAATCCATATACACTTAGTGTTAAAACCCTACAAGCTGATTAATTATGCACAATACCATATGCATTCTCCAGCAGTTTTTTTTCCCCCCAGGTGAGGATTTATTTGTTCTCTAGAGAACGGAAAGTGGCTGTATGTATTGCATGTGTGTTAATACCAAATGCAGGATTCATTATAAAATTGCACGGAGGTCTGAATGTGCATTATGCAAAATGCAAAAACTGGTTGTATTATGAATGTTTGAATTAACATGCCTGCATGCAGAAGTGTTCAGGGAATTTGTGGTTCAATTAAAGTGACACCAGAATTGAGCTTTTTAAGAACAGACCATTCCCAGCATAATGATTCTATAATTTATTCAGACTCAGACATCCAGCACTGTTGAATTTTGTGTTAAATAACCCAATTGGTGTATATGAAAACAGCTTCCAGTAATTCAAATCCTTAGAATCAGCCCAACTGTATAATCTTGGCTTCAGTTAAATACTTGAGGAGGGCAGAAGGGATATTTAGCATATATTTGGGTATATTCAACTCTAGTATGTACTACTTAGGGGTTATCCTCAAATATATGGCTGTCTTCAGCTAGTGTTTGGAATCACATTCTGGGTCCCCTCTGACCACACAGCATACACAGCTGCCCTTTTCCCCATGTGTCTAAGTAAGCTTGGGAATGTAGACTCATTTTCAGGAGTCTAAGCATAGCATAATTGCAAAGAGATTCATAAAACGAGACATGGACCCACATCAGCTCCCAAAGAGTAATTTAGATAGGCCTGAGTGGGTCAGACCAAGGTGGTTCGAGCATAGTACTGGTCACACTGAATAGAGCAATGATCATTAGTGCTGGAGGCAAACCTCGCCATGGCCACGGTAGACCTTTGTGTACAATTATGACCCTCAGTGGGATATGGGTAGTGCAGTATTTTTCCATTTGGGAGGATGGGCTGCTTGGAGCCATCCACGCTGTGTCTGAGAGGTGGCTGCCTCAGGTCCCATGCTGTCTCTGGCAGTGGCCACCTGGGGGACAGAGTCATGAAAGGTCTTGACCTACCATATGTGGTATCAACCAGCTTGTCTAGCTTCTGGGGAATGGGAAGGGAGCATGTTGGAATGTTGGCATGGGGGTGCAGGCTGGTGGTACAGAAATCATGCTACTGACAACCATGCTGGAGGGATGGTGGGTTTAAATAGCAGCAAATTTGGGGTTAGAAACAACAAAATAGTACATCCAGGGTTTGTGTTTCCATAGCTCTCTAAGCCAGAGGTGGGCTTGTCCAATGGCAAGTTTTAGGCATGAGGAAACCTTTTTGGACTTAGAGTTGTGAGGTGTCTGAGTACGTTCTTGCCAGAGTTTTGCCCTCTCCAGGCATTCTGCTGAATGAATGGGGGATCAGCAGAGCCACTCCTCATAATGATTTTGTGAGTAGGACTTGATGATCTTGGTTTTAAAGAAAAGAAAACGAGAGTTTTAGAGAAGCTCATCTATGTAGCTAACAAGTGATGGAACTCAGGATTCCTGAGCGCAAGGGCAGTGCTCTTTTCTGGGGCTGAGCGTTCTGGCTCCTGAAACTGACCCCAGCTGTGAAGGCCAGCAATGTTATTCCTTTCTGCTCTGTGGTTCCTCATCCTAGAGAGAGTGCTGAAGTAGAGATGATTTTTTAAAAATTATTTTTATTTATTTCTTAAAAGTTTTTTTCCCCTTCCCCCCCCCTTTAAATTAGGCTCTATGCCCAGCATGGAGCCCAACATGGGGCTTAAACTCATGACCCTGAGATCAAGACCTGAGCTGAAAACACTTAACCGACTGAGCCACCCAGTTGCCCCCAAAGTTTTTATTTAAATTCCAGTGAGTTAGCATGCAGTGTAGTATTAGTTTCAGCAATTGCACTACTAAGTATTTACTTAAAGAATACGAAAATACTAATTCAAAGGGGCATATGTGCCCCAATGTTTATAGCAACATTATCAATAATAGCCAAATTATGAAAAGAGTCCAAATGTCCTTTGAGTGATGAATGGATGAAGAAGTTATGGGGGATATATATATAATGGAATATTACTCAGCCTTCAATAAGAATGAAATTTTGCCCTTTGCATTGATGTGGATGGAGCGAGACTGTATAACACTAAGCAAAATAAGTCAAAGAAAGACAAATACCATATAAAATTTATTTTTAAAGGTTCTGTTAAAAGGGTTGGACTATAGGTACATTCTTGGGTTTAACAAACGGGGGAAAGCATAGTCTGATTATTTTATGTTTTTAATAAAAGGGCAAACATAATACAAGGCTCTTTTATTTGCAGCTTTAGAATTTAGCCAACTATAAACACATTTAAGGGGATTCAGTTATGACTCAAACTCTTCATCAGCATATTTGGAAGCTCTTATCTCTTTATCACTTTCTATATCAGCTGGATATTCCTGGGAACTCTTCAAGCTGTTGACCCCTTCTGTCCTTACAAGGTGGTGGGGCAGGTAGGGAAATGAGCTAGGGGGACGTGGGCACTGGGCAAGTCTGTCCTTTATTAACTTGTTGCTTCATGGCACCGTCTCTCGTTGGTCCAGGAGGGCCAAATGGAGTGTTTTTGTTTTTGTCTCACATATTCTCATATCCTAAAATCATCAAAAGAAAGAGGAGATGAGCCACCATAGGCAGTTTTACTGATTAAATGTCCTCTTGGGCAGTCCTGGATAGCTGTGTCCTGGCTCTTTGGCTTCTGCTTGAACCTCAGATCCGGGGTTGCTGCATGGCTGGTTCTCAGACCTCAGGGGGGGCAAGTTCTGCTGAGATGGAACATGTCAGTAGAAGCCACAGCTGCCTTCTGCTGCTGGAGGGATACTGACAAGAACTGGAAACTGGAAGGAGTCCCCTCTTCCCCTCCTCCTCTATGCCTCTAGGAACTGCTCAGAATTGAGGGGCGAAACAAGCTTGGTGATGGGGCCTGCACCATGCTGGAGAGAAACATAGAAAACCTTGAGTAAGAAAGCAGGCACCTTGGCTTGCCGCTGGGGTCCTCGAGGCCAGGGCGTGGTTGGCAGCAAGGGACAGTCAATGAAGGAGCCAGTGGAGCAGGAGATGGGACAACAGCCATGAACCCTGGCCCTGAGGCCCATTACCAAGCGGCTGAGGCGAATTCGCATGATCCTTGCTTTCATCTGTCATGAGTGGCTCAGAATTGAAGGAGGACCTAATAGTCAAGAGCTGGGGGAAGTCACTGGAACAGATATTAGATACACACCAGCGGCTCAGCCACGCTGGGAGGTTTCCTGGAGAGAAGGATGAGGCAGCATAGCCTTGCCTGCCCCAGCAATCAATATGAAATGTGCAGGTGGGTGGGAGAGGAGAGGGGAGGGGAGAGATGAAGGGGAGAGAGCAGGGAAGGAGCAGGGGTACGGGGGAGGGAGGGGAGATCAAAGCAAACACAGCCTTGCCCCTGGCTCTCTAGGTGAAGGGTCTGAAGAGTGAAAATAAAATGTGCTGCCTTTCCTGCCTGGCTGGCTGTGTGAACTCCTCACGGAGGTTACGATGCCAGGGGGAAAGAAGTTTGTTTTGATTTCTTCACTTCCTAGAGACCCAGAAACAGTGAAACAGTGAACTGCTACGGAGGGCAGAACCGGGTACCTGCTGGGGGCACATGAGATGGACAGTTTTACGGGAGGGCAGGCCTTCTTCCATTGAGGGAGGGTTTACCCAGAGGATGGAAAGCGCTGGAAGGTGCGTGCCTAGAGCGTGGACTAGCTCGGCAGGGCTGGCAGTGACCAGATGCAGCCTATGTTGCCTTAACCCTGCCTGTGCCTGCGTTCTCCACGCGGTCTCTCAGCGCTCTGGGTCTTGCCTCACAGATGCCTCCCTCCTTCTCCAGAATGCGGCTCTTTGAGGTCAGGGACCAGGCCTTCCTATCCCGTTTCCCTAGCGCTTGAGGTTATGTCCAGCACATGAGAACAGCTTAATAAATGTTGAACGAATGCTGGCTCATTCATTTATTCATCTACATCAGGAAACACCCCGAGATTATGATATACCTTTTTACACCCAATTCCTGTCTAACTGCAAGCCAGCTTTTCTTTTTCTTTCTTTCCTTTCTTTTTTTAAAAGAATTATTTCTTTATTTTGGGGGGGGTGCAGAGAGAGAGAGAGAATCCTCAAGCAGACTCCCCACTGAGTGTGGAGCCCGACCCAGGGCTCGATCCCAGGACCCTGAGATCATGAGCTGAGCTGAAATCAAGAATTGGATGCTTAACCGACTGAGCCACCCAGGTGCCCCACAAACTAGTCTTTCAATCTCTCTGGTATCCCCAATACTTAGCCCAGTGCCCTGTATATAGTAGGAGCTCAGTAAGTGTTGAATGATGAATCACAAGGACGAAGAGTTTTTCTTCAGGTCAGATCCTTCCCAGCCTTTAGAACAAGAATGTAGCCAAATCATCCCAAATGGAACACACAGCGGCCCCAAGAAAGAGGGGGTGGGAGGTCCTGCCTTGCGAAAGGTTCCAGCAGCCTCATCAGCACCACACTCAAGATGTCGTCAGAGATGACACCAGCAGGCATGAGGAGAGGGGCTGCCACAGTTCCTTCTTCCACCACCTCAAACCTCGTTGCTGGGACACAGCAAGGAGGACTGGCCCAATGGGGGAAGTCCGGATCCAAGCCCTGAGGCGGTCTGGTAGACACTTGCCCTCTCACTGTGGAGGAATCCGAGAAAGCACACTGAGGCCTGGTTCCACGCCCTGAGTTGACCCACACCGAGGGAGCATCTGGGAACTCTACGAGGAGTCCAGAGTGTAAATATTGTGCTCTGAGGTCACAGACAAAACCAAGCCAGAAACTGCGGCCGCTGGCAGCTGACAGTTAACCCCGCGCAAAGACTGTCAGGAGAAGAGTGAAGAGCGGCCATGTTTCACGAGGGATCCCAGCCTTCTGCACGCTGCCGCTGGTGGAACAGGAAGCCCGGAGGAGGCAGGGAAGGGTGCTAATCCCTTCATACTCACTACAGCTAACATTAAGTCCTCACATCCCCAAGAAAGCCAGGCTGCCTTGGCTTTGCCTCTCAGCCCCACTTGCACAGATCTGCCTTCCCCGCCTCTGTAGAAAATTGGTGCAAGGAGCTGGATTCATAGCAGTTGACAGGTGAGGAAGAGAGCTTCCCTGTGAGTGTCCCCTGTGAAATTGCTCTCTGCAGAGGCTGGCCAGAGTGGGGACATCTGGGCTGCCCCAGTGAGCAGAGTTGCCAGAAGGGACGCTGGGTGAGGCGGACGGGCGACAAATCCCAGTGTGGGCCCGAGTGCTGCGTGCTGTCCCACGCAGACCCACCATCAAGGCCATCAGCCAGAGTCAGGAGCCTGAGGGGGAACACAGTGTTCCTTCAGAATGGGATCTTTAAGGCACAACAATGTCTTTTTCTGTAACCCAAGTCCAAAAAAAGTGTCTGAGTCACTTTCTACGTCAGGTAAATATCCTCATAAGCACTTCACTAAAAATCTGTTGTATCTTGTGACATTTCCACAGCCTGTATAACATGGTCTGCTGTTCCCAGGACAGACAGGATGCCCCTCCTCTCCCTGCTCCTGACACAGGGTCTTTTAGTCTAACCTCAACCTTTGTGCCTTTCCTGGGCGGGGGGGAGGGCAAGATGGTTTGAGGGCTTGCATTTTACAGGACTGTAATCTCTAAGAGGTGGAGGGGACCTTGGAGCCTCTGGTCCCACTCCCATCAGAGGAAGCCATCCCCAAGACACATCTGCTGGGACTCTGCCTGATGCTGACAGGGATGAGGGCGCAGGATGCCCACCTTATGGGGATGTGCCTCTTGGTATCTGCTCCTTTCTGTGGCAACCAGAATCGGCCCCCTTTCATCTCCGTCTGCGGGCCCCAGTTCTGTCTTCCAGAGTGACAGAGAATAAGTCTAATTCCCTTTTCATGTGACCCTGTGGTCTCTTTCCAGACCGAACTTTGACTTCTTAGCATGCCCACGCTGTGGAGCCCTTCTGGACCCTCCTTGATGTGGCTTCTGTGTGGCAGTGTCTCTTGGGAAACCTGGTGCCTGGAGCTGGCCAGCCTCACGCGAGTCTCCACGCTCGTGCACGTGCTCTGTCTCACCCTCGAGCTGCACGTGCCTCTCCCTCACTAGCCCCCCACTTGCCGTGTGACAGTGACTGTGGCTGCTGTCCTGGGCCATACGGCTTGCCCCGTGCCCCTGCAGGGGAGGAACGGCTGTGGTGTGGGGCAGCTCTGTGGCTCTCCTCTTGCCCTCAGCAGAGCCCCGGGGCTTCAGTGTGTGCTGGTTTGACCGGGGGGGGGGGGGTGGTCCTGTGGGATCTTCAGCGTTCCTTTTCCCTCCCCTAAATAGAGCCCTTGCCCCATCCCAAGGAAGTGCTGCTGCTGCTTTTATTTTTTAATTTAATTTAATTTTTTTAAATTCTTTTTTCAGATTACATTTGGGATTTAATTGGTTAAAAAAAAAAAAACCAAAGACTTGACAGAAGTTTAAGACACAACATTTATAACAGTGGTAATACATATAGCATCAGTTGGTGATTATTAGCCCTAAGTCCTTTACCCAAATTTTTTATTATTCTGCTCAAGTAGCCAACATATAGTACATCTCTGATGCTTCTTTAGCAGAGAAGGCCCCAGGCTCCCTGAGGCCAGAGTCGGCCGCTCCTCGTGCTGCCTTCTCCTGGCGCCTGGGGCCCCCTGCGTGCTGAGCGGCTCTGAACTTCTCCCCCAGCTGCTGCGGACGAGCAGGCTGCTTTCCCCCTCAAGCCAGCTGGCCGGAGGGTGACACGTGGACACTGTTGCTGCCAGAGCATCCCCTGTGCCTGCCCCTTCTTACCTGTTTCCTCCCCCCCGCCTCTTACACCGGCACCTAGGAAATGAGAAGCCTTTTCCAAATCCCATTTGTAAATGTTGGGGCTACATTTTTCTGAACGAATCTCAGAGCTGTTTTGTGCTTCTGTCAAGTTCCTTCTCAGCAAGGCAACGGGCAGCTCAGGTGGTTAAATCCGCACGAATGAGACCAACACTGTGGGCTCGATACCCTTAGAGAGAAGCTTCTCCATGGCCCCCCATGGCATCCCAGACACAGGTGGCCTGCCTGGGGCTGGCTCACAGGAGCAGGGCAGAGGGTGGGGGTCGTAGCCACTTTCCAAGCGGCAGTTGCTGGAAGATCGGGCACAGACAAGCTCTTCGGTCCGTGATACTTCCCCGGCTCAAACCCACCCCTTCCTCAGCACGGAGGTGAGCAGAGTAGATTTTGGAGATGCAGTAAGTGGGACCAGCAGGTGAGAACAAAGCCATCTCTGACAGGTGGACTGGTTCCTTCCTCTTCCCGAGGGACTGGTGGCATTCCTAGGCCCCCATCACCTCTGAGAGCTCAGGGAGAACTGCCACCGCTACCACGGGGAGCCTGGTTTTGTCCGTCTGTTCTTTGCTGAGGAATTTAAGTCAAGTAATTTGGAATCCTTCCTCTAACAACCGCTTTAGGAAAAGAGCATGTCAGGCACATCACTGACATCATCTTTCAGATATTCACGGTTTAGGCATCGCTCTCTTTCTCTCCCTTTCCAGCTCTCTCTGGTATGTTCACAGGGGGTGGTAGGAGGCTGGGTGTGACTGGACTGGCATTCGTGCTCTGCTGTCCTGTGGCAAAGCCTAGGTGTTCGTGGGCCTCTTCTCTCAGGCACACCCACGGCCACGGGTGCTTCGGTCAATTGGCTTCAGATCCCACGAGCTGGGATGTGGAGGCCAAATGTACATTCACGTGGTTGCTTGTTCAGGGATTTTGCAACAAGTCTTATTTTTAATCACCTGTAGGAGGGACTTGGGAGTCTTGTGAACGAGAACTCAAAAGTCCACCACCATTTCTGTGTTTCTTCCATCTCATCATCATTCATTGCCCATTTACTGTGTGTGCCCTGGTCCTCGTGCCCTGTGCAGAGAGAAGCAGATTCATGGACTCTCAGACCTGGTTCTGCCTCTGCTCTGAAAGAGGCATGTCCTCCCTTGTGCTCGGACCCCTGTCCTGCCTCTGCTGCAATCCCTGCCTTCCCTGCGGGAGGAACCTGGTGGCTCCTGAGACTTTGCAGGGTGGGGGGCTCCCGCTGCCAAAGTGTGCCTCTGCCCCCCAGGGTGTCTGTCCCCTCCTCACACAGATGTCCCCTCAAATCTCTTCTAAGGGTAGACTTTAGATATAGGCAGGCAGCTCTTTTCCCTTATCCAGAGTCTGTGTTCCCAGATAGGCATCGCCAGGTCCGTCAGCCACTCCTCCCGGGTCGTGCTCCCGGACCTCCTCTGTCCCGTATTGGCATTATTGGATTAGCAAACAAAAGCTGTGAAGCTTGGCTGCTTTAATCATAGTGAAATTTCAACTAACTAGTGTCATCCCGTCATCCCAGCCTATGCAGTGGTTTGATAATCTTGTCTGTGCTGTTTCCCTGGAGTCTTTCATTGTCTGCACGTTTGGGTAATGGAGCTGAGGAACTGAACCCAAAGGGGTGCGTGAAGGGTCCGGGGCCCCAGAGCGCGCTCAGCCTTCAGTGGCACCTGCTCACGGGCCTCAGATGAAGATGCGGGCAGTATGTGTGACAAGGATCAAGGCTGCCTGTCTAAATGCCGGGCACACAGTGGGTGCTTCATAAATAGCGATGTGGGTGAGTGGTTGTCAGGGCTGTGACAGGGAGCCTGCCCCACACTGTGCTCATCCCTTTGTTGGAGGGAAGTGTCTTTCATGAGCTCATTTGCTAGGCAGCGTCTGCCGCGTTATCTAGTGTGGTCAAGAATGAACAATGAACAACAGCCCTAATGAGACGGTATTAAAAACACAGGTGAAGGAAGAGCCGCAGCGGGGAAGCGTGTTCTGACAGTGCAGCCTCCAGCCCCAATGGCAGGAGTTGGGACGGTGGCACCAACTGCAGGGACAGTTTTCTGGTAGGCGAGTCCCTATCCATTTGGCCCCGGAGAAAGAAAAGATGTGTTTTCTCAACACTGCTGTCTACTTACGCTGTCAGAGTAAGAAGAAGTGGCTTTGGCTTGTTCTCCCCACTTCCTCAATTTCACATGAAATGATTTTGCTTTATGGAAGTGAGTGCCTCAGTAAGCTTCTGCCTGCGAGGCTTGTGCCGGGAGGTAAGAAAGGATGAAAAATGCAGCCTAGGTTGGCTGCATCAGGATGCGAAATTGACCGTGAACAACGTGATTTATTAACCACCGCTGTTTGTGCCGGCTGAAACGCACACACAGCGCCCGGCAAACAACTCTCGCTCGGATGGCAGGAGGCTCCTGGGGCGGAGGGGGAGCCACCCCTTCCTCTGTGTCTCCCTGCTAGCTACCTTACCGAGGCTCAGCCCCTGGCTCTGACGTTAACGAAAGATCACTCAGGCGTTGGGAACGTGCTCTTTAATGGCTACCGCCTAACGTAGGCACTCACCAAGACGGGATATAAATGTGCTCATCAATACTTTCTTTGTTTCCCCCTTCACAAAAATGGAGAAATTGAGGCTTCTGGAGATGTGTGACCTAGTGATTTAGGGGTGGATGGTGCCTGGAAATACAAACCTGCTGCTTCCCCCTCCCTGCTGTTACCTTAGGCATCAGAAGTGACACAGCCCTAAGTTCCAGTTTGGTCCCATGGCCAATTAGCCGTTAAACCTTGGGAAAGTACTTTATTTCTCTGAGCCCTAGTTTCCTTTCTCTATGAAATGGGGCTTAAATACCTCCCTGATAAGGTAGCTGAGAGAATGTAAGTTGCCCAGCAATGGACCTGGGAACATAACACTGCAGAACTGTCTCCTCTGCTCTGTGAAAAAGCCCAGTCAAGTTATGAGCAACTCTGTCACTAGGAAGTTCTTCCTGCAATTTTCTATGGAGTTCCCCTAGAACAGCAGTTCCAAAGGTGTGGTTCTTAGACCAGCAGCATCCACATCACCTGGGAATGTGTTAGAAATGCAAATCTCAGTCTCATTGTTCGTGTATAGAAATGGAACTGATTTCTGAGCATTGATTTTGTACTGTGGGATACAAAATCAATGCTCAGAAATCAGTTGCATTTCTATACACGAACAATGAGACTGAAGAAAGAGAAATTAGGGAATCCATTCCATTTACAATAGCACCAAAAACCATATGTTATCTTGGAATTAACCAGAGACGTAAAGGATCTATATTCTAGAAACTACAAATCACTCTTGAAAGACATTGAAGAAGACACAAAAAGATGGAAAAATATACCATGCTCATGGATCAGCAGAATAAACATAGTTAAAATGTCTATGCTACCCAAAGCAATCTATACTTTCAGTGTCATCCCAATCAAAATACCAATGACATTTTTCAAAGAACTGGAACAAACAGCCCTTAAATTTGTGTGGAACCAGAAAAGGCCCCGAATCGCCAAGGAAGTGTTGAAAAGGAAAAACAAAGCTGGGGGCATCACGTTGCCAGATTTCAAGCTATACTACAAAGCTGTGATCACAAAGACAGCATGGTACTGGCACAAAAACAGACACATAGACCAATGGAACAGAATAGAGAACCCAGAAATGGACCCTCGGCTTTTTGGGCAACTAATCTTTGACAAAGCAGGAAAAAACATCCAGTGGAAAAAAGACAGTCTTTTCAATAAATGGTGCTGGGAAAATTGGTCAGCTACATGCAAAAGAATGAAACTTGACCACTCTCTCACACCGTACACAAAGATAAACTCCAAATGGAGTTTTGAATCCATCAAAATCCTAGCAGAGAACATAGGCTGCAACCTCTTTGACATCGGCCATAGCAACTTTTTTCATGACACATCTCCAAAGGCAAGAGAAACAAAAGAAAAAATGAACTTGTGGGACTTCATCAAGATAAAAAGCTTCTGCACAGCCAAGGAAACAGTCAAAAAAAATAAGAGGCAGCCCACGGAATGGGAGAAGATATTTGCAAATGACACTACAGATAAAAGATTAGTATCCAAAATCTACAAAGAAATTCTCAAACTCAATACACGGGAAACAAATAATCAAATCAAAAAATGGGCAGAAGATATGAACAGACACTTTTCCAATGAAGACATACAAATGGCTAACAGACACATGAAAAAATGTTCAAAATCATTAGCCATCAGGGAAATTCAAATCAAAACCACATTGAGATACCACCTTACGCCAGTTAGAATGGCAAAAATTGACAAGGCAGGAAACAACAAATGTTGGAGAGGATGTGGAGGAGGGGGATCCCTCTTACACTGCTGGTGGGAATGCAAGTTGTTACAGCCACTCTGGAAAACAGTGTGGAGGTCCCTTAAAAAGTTAAAAATTGAGCTACCCTATGACCCAGCAATTGCACTACTGGGTATTTACCCCAACGGGGAGAAGGGCCATATGCACTCCAATGTTCATAGCAGCATTGTCCACAATAGCTAAACTGTGGAAGGAGCCGAGATGCCCTTCAGCAGATGACTGGATTAAGAAGATGTGGTCCATATATACAATGGAATATTACTCAGCCCCAAGAAAGAACGATTTCACAACATTCGCAGCAACATGGATGGCACTGGAGGAGATAATGCTAAGCAGAATAAGTCAAGCAGAGAAAGACAATTATCATATGGTTTCACTCATTTATGGAACATAAGAAGTAGGAAGATCAGTAGGAGAAGAAGGGAAGTAGAAAGGGGGGTAAAGAGAAGGGGGAATGAACCATGAGAGACTGTGGACTCTGGGAAACAAACTGAGGGCTTCAGAGGGGAGGGGAGTGGGGGAATGGGATAGGCTGGTGATGGGTAGTAAGGAGGGCACGTATTGCGTGGTGCACTGGGTGTTATACGCAAGTAATGAATCATCGAACTTTACATCAAAATCTAGGGATGTACTGTATGGTGACTAACATAATATAATAAAAAATTATTATAACAAAAAAAGAAATGCAAATCCCAGGCTGGCTGCAGTCCTCCTGGATCAGAAACTGGGGGCTGGGAGCCTGCATCGTCTTTTGACTTGGCCTCCAGGTGATTCTGCTGTGGGCTCATGTTAGAAAGCCAGGGCCCCAGGATTTCATGCTTTAATTTCATGGACAGATTAGAAGCATCTAGTCCTCCTTTCTCATGAAAGGATGTGAAAGAGGCAGCTGAGAATTCTTTGAAAAATCACAAAGGCCTCAAATCCTGGGTTTGAGGCCCAGGTTTGTAAACCATATGAAGGTAAGAAATTGATGGATAGTAAGGAGGGCACGTATTGCATGGTGCACTGGGTGTTTTATGCAACTAATTCATCATGGAACTTTACATCAAAAACCAGGGATGTACTATATGGTGACACACATAATATAATAAAAAAATATTACAAAAATAAATAAATAAATATCATGTTCTTACACCAAAAAAAAAAAAATTGTTATTTAACCCTAAAGTGGCAAGAGCCTATCCTTCACACCTTCTGTCATTATCCCCGTGTGTTTGAAAACAGATCCAGCAGTTTACAGGCTTCGAAGCCTGGGCAGCTTTGCTCTTGCAAAAAAAAAGGTAGCCCTCTGATGGGAAAAGGCTCCTGCCCTATAGCTTTTTTAAGGTTACAGCTCAAAATTGAGCTCTGAAGGAAGGTCTGCAGGCTCAGGACTGTTTGATGAATGGCTCCATGTTATCTCCAGGCTGGGACTACTGGAGTAAATAAGATTTAAATAAAGCTACCAAGGCACCTTATCATTTCTCCCCATCAGGCCTGAATATTGTTAAAAATAAAGTGCTGTCAGGAGCGAGCTCTTTTAACAAAGGCAACAGTGTGTAAAGTTACTCCGAATAATTAATGAAATGACAGCGAGGCTGGGGAGATGGTGCAGAGAGTGCTGGGGCCACAGGGGTAGTGGTGCTTTTCAGATCTCGAGCTAACTCCCTAGCACGAGGGTCCAATGCCTGAACTGGTTCTCTAAGGAGAGGAACTCTCAACCCCTGCTGGCCTCAGAGTGGAAGATGCCACCAAAGCAGGACAATGTATGTATAGAGTGGGGAGCTGGTGTTCAGCACATCTAACAAATGTAAGGCATGGGCACAGACCCATCAGTCCAGAGAGACGGCAGCCATGCTCTGGAGCGAGTCCTGAAGGCCCCTACAGAACCAGGGGTTTGCCCCTTTTGATGTGAAATCAGAGAACAGGTCATGAGGGAAAGGCTGGGATCATGGCTTTTACTAACTAGTAGGGTATTGAATCAGCCTGTGAACGTTAGGTGGGGTCCCTCTGATGTGCACTGGCTGAATGTCAGCCCCAAGGGTACTCTGTGAGCAATGCTAAGGGTCAGTGAGAGGGAATGTATTCTTTGGCCCCCAAATCCGTCAGTCACCAAGTCCCATGACTCTTTTCTGCAGCATCTCCTGGAACTCACCTCTTCATTCCATTCCCCCATTGGATATCCTTCTCCGAGTCTAGCCCTTCACAGAGGCTATCCGTGGAGGCTGAAATTCATCAGCCTCGTATCTGTCTTCCCAGGATGGCAACGTGGGCTGTTACATATGCACCTGCATCCCCAGGGATATGGGTGGATATGTTGAGGGCATCTAATAATGATAATGCATGCTTCACATTTGAAGCCTTGCGTTTAACCAAGGAGAGTTTGGGGAGGTGAGACTTGTTTCCTTTCTAGCCTAGTGGCTCTCATGAATAATGGGAACCTCCTCTTCTTCCTTTCTTAGAATGGTTTTGAGTCACTGAATGACATTGCTGCTCTAAGAGACGAGAAAGTGAGAGTCCATCCATTCAGCTTTAGGGACCCAAGGGCCAAGCTGAAAGTGAGTGTTCCTTAACCCCAAGGAGAACTGTGACCCAGCAAGGTGACAAATGAGCAGTGGATGAATGAAAGGATCAGTGGACAGCCGGGCATCAGAGCCTCTGTCTAGAAAACTTGCGTGGGTGGATGCAAGGAGGAGGCTATGGCATTGTTAATGGCAAAAGACAGATTATTATAGATAAAAATTAAAGGAAAGACTGAAGTCCTTCAGACTTTTCTCCAAATAGAATTTAATCTGACATTCTGGGCTTGGGGTGTGGACTCTGGGCCCTTTTGAGGCAGTGTGGCTACAAGCAAGGATATTGGTATCTGTTAATGATTTCTATCTTGCAGTGTTGTAAGCATTCACTACGACTGTGTCTTCTTTGTAAACTGTATAGTAGATTCCATATTCTTCATAAACTACTCACATGCGGACAGAGACTATGGTGCTGGCTGACTGGGAGAAAGGGCAAGAGAAAGGCTTCCCTGCTGAGTTTGTTCATATGGTGGTCACCAGCCATTTTCTTCTAAAAATGGTTAGCAGTAGGATGTGGCCTTTGAAAAAGCCCTGTTAGAGCCAAGATGGCGGCCACAGGCTCAGGAGCATTGCCCAGACTGACAGCTGAGTGAGCCTTTGATGGGGTAATTGATAGCTCATACACAATTCAGCAACTCAATTAACTTCTCTCCCATTAGGAAGGATTGATTTCTTCCCTGGGATAGGGATTTGTGCTGATTCAGCTGCTGAGTGTGTCTGCATAGTTAAGAGCGAGCTCTTAGCATTGTCCGCCCGCTCAGAGGCCCCAGTGGAAGAGAGCATCACGGGAGCCCACAGTTCAGTCCTACACATGGCAAGTCCTCCTGCCCCCAGGAAGATGAAGGATTGAAAACCTGTCATCATTTAAAAGTGAACTGTATCTTCTTGGATGTGCATCTTTTGTTCGAATACCTGAGGGCATATGTAAGCTAGGACATTGTGGCGGAATACTGCAAGATTGTGATTCGCTAATATTCCAATGTTACCTTCAAATTTTTTTTTCATTTTTTCAACTTTTGAATTTTTTTACAACTTTATTGAGAAATAATTTATGCATAGCAAAATATATTCATTTAGGGTATTTTCCAGTTGTATATACCCTTGAAAATATTCCCGTAATCAAGACGCAAAACATTTTCATCATCCCCAAAGATTCCTGGTGTCCCCTTTGTAATTTGTCCCGCCCTCTGCTCCAGCCCCTGGCAACCACTGACAAGCTTTTCGTTACTATAAATCAAGTGTCATTTTAAATAAATGGAATAATATGGTATATATTATTTGGTTGATGTCTTCTTTCAGCATAGAATTTTTTATTGTGGTAAATTTTATATAACATAAAATTTGCCATTTTAACCATTTTTAAGTGTACAGTTCTGTGGTATTAAGCGCATTCACGTTGCTATGCAACCATTACCACCATCCATCTCCAGAACTTTAATCTTGCAAAACTGAAACTCCTGTACCATTAAACAGTAACTCCCCCCAGCCCCTAGCAACTGCCATTCCACTTTCTGCCTCTATGAATTTCACTACTCTAGGGACTTCATATATAGTATTTGTCCTTTTGTGTCTGGCTTATTTCACTGAGCATAATATCTTCAAGATTCATCCAAGCTGTAGCTTGTGTCAGGATTTCCTTCCTTTTCGAGGCAGAATAATATTCCATTGTGTGTATAGACCACATTTTGGGTATCCATTCATCTGTGAGTGGACACTTGAGTTGTTTCCACCTTTTGGTTATTGTACGCAATGCTGCTGTGAACGTAGGAACGCAAATATCTCTTCCTGTTCTTTCAGTTCTTTTGGGTCTATATGTGATAATTCTGTGTTTAATTTTTTGAGGAACCTCCATGCTGTTTTCCACAGTGGCTGCAATCATCTTGCAATGTTACCGTTTAAACAAAGATTTTCATTAGACTTGCTGCTTGTTCTGATTATCCCATCACTTTCCAGAAAACCAATTTGATATATCCTTTGACTTCTCATGGCCCTGCATGATAATGGTCTTTTCCTCCACTCTCCTGATCCTCAGCCTTTCCAGTCTTTTCGGATTGATGTAATTGCTCAGAAAATCACTCAGCTATAATAACCTCAAGTAAAATTACACTGCTTGCTTTCTTGTAGCCACAGACATTTCCCTCTGTGTCCTACCTGTTCTCATTAGCTGTAGTTATTATACAACTCACCAGTGTCCTATTAACAATATCATGATACAACCATCTACATCCCGTTAACTCCCTCTATGCACCACCTGCATCGATCTTCTTAATTGAACCTATGGTGCTACGCATCATTCTTGTATGCATTTAGCTGTAGCTATCAGATAGGCAGTCTTATCAGCTATATTGCCCAATCTTTTGCAACCGTTGCCTGACTTGCCAGCATCCTCTTTGTAATATCTTCAATGCTGCCTAGTTGTCGTCTGTTAAAACTCTTCAGCTGTTTAGATCTTAATAGGTCTAGGTATCAAAAGCCCACCAGGAAACATCATTGAATCTGGGGGCCTAGCCATGAATATACCGAGTGTGCAGGGGGTTTGGCCTTAAAGTACTCTCTCAAGAAGCATCTTTTCCTTTGACCAGTACCGTACTGCCCACCAGGCTTTGTGAGCCATATTAATGGTGTGTGTGTGTGCACGCGTGTGCATGCATGGGGTCAGGGATGACGGGATATGGAAGTTGACTGGACAGTGTGGATTGGAAATCCTGGTGAGAAGGGAGAGCCTGGAAGGAGAACACAGAATGGGGAAGGCCAGGGAGAGTGCGGGCTACAGGATGAGGTTGGTGTTCATTTGTTAGAACAGAACCCTTTTTGACACCATCTTTTTTGTTAATGTCTGACAAGCCAGGATGACTGCATCATAGCAACCCTCAAGTATTGCCAGAATGACAGCCCATCCTAGTTTCTTTTTCTGTGCTCATCTGAGCCCCCAAGGACCCCCCAACACTTGGACCACACCAGTGCTTGGTTAGCAGCGGCTACAGTCAAAGACCCTGTGCCGATAGCAGACACCCACAGAGGGCGATGTTGATGTCTGGTGTCTCGGGCAGGCCAGGCACACAGAAAATGCTTGTGAAGTACTGGGTGAATACTGTGGAAGGGTGCCTTGTGGAATCTGTCTTTTCCTTGTCATTACATAGCTTACGCCTGAGGTCAGGAAAAGGTAAGAGGTCCTGGCAGCCCTCTAGTGTGCACTGGGGTTACTACCTGTAGGAACACGCCCGTTAACAGGGCCAGTGAGCTGTTTACATAACAGCTTCACACACAGATTATTTACACCTACTTCTTAGGTGGTCCTATAGTAATTCTTTGCATTTCTGAAACTCTTTTTAAAAGCTCTACCAAATCTGTGATTTTATTTCATGTGCTTCTGTTTATTTTTGACCTCCCATTGTGTAGATGGAGAAACTGAGGCCCTCCTAGTAGAGTCAGGATTACGGGTCTCCTAAATGCTACCTATCTGCCTCCGTGCATGGCAGACAGTTAATGGTAGAGGGAATTTTCAGGGCCTAACTGGGGTCCAAACTGAACATGCGTATGCCACACTTCCGGGCGGTGCTGGGGATGTTCGTCCTTACGGTTCTGCGTGCTGGCCAGAAGCTTTCATGGATGTCCCTTGACAGCTGCAGGGCCAAGCACAGCTGTCCAATGACCCAGGCCCAGCTTTGTGTAAATAAAACATCCCCATTCTCTCACCGCCATAGCCAGCTTCTGGGTTCTGCGTTTACCAAACACCTGCCAACGCATCGTCCCAAACACTGCTGACATCTGACAGTGCTCCCCGGGCCTGAAGCCCCTCCCTAATTCCTGCTTCCTGAGCCCACTGAGGAGCAGATGTCAGCAGGTCCCCTGGCATCTGTGTCTGAGGGCTTCCAGGCAAGATTGGGTCCCTTTCAAAGCTTGAAAAATTACCTGGCTGTACTGGGCCAGTTAGTACCCGCCCCCTCCAGTTTATGTCCATCTGCAACCTCAGAGTGTGACTTCATTTGGAAATAGGGTTGTTGCTGACGTTATTAGCTAAGTGTCTTGAGAAGAAATCAACCTGGATTTAGAGTAGGCCCTAAATCCAATGACTGGTGTCCTTTAAGAGGAGAGGACACAAGACGTGCACAGGGAAGAAAGCCACATGAAGACACGCAGAGATTGGAGGTATGTTGCCATAAGTCAGGGAGTGTCTGGGGTCATCCAAGCTGGAAGAGGCAAGGGAGGAGTCTCCCTAAGAGCCTTTAGAGAGAGGGTGGACTTGCCAACACCTTGATTTCAGACTTCCAGAATCTAGAAGTATGAGAGAATGCATTTCTGTTGTTTGAAGCCACTAAGCTTGTGGCAATTTGCTCCAGCAGCCCCAGGAAGCTAACACACTGGCTCACTGGCAGGCAGGAGGTAGGACTGGAGGGCTGGGCCTAGAGCCAGGCTCTTGGGAGTCCTCCGCTCTCCTCACTTCTCTTGCCTTCAGGGCCTAGGAGAAGTGTTGTGCCAAGCCAGTCTCAGGAGAAAGTTGAAAACAGGAGTTCAGAGGAAGACCAGGGCTGGACTTCCCTGTTATCACTCTCATCTTGGTGGAGAAAGACTTCTGTGTCCTCTCCCCAGTATTAGTACCACCTTTCCTTAGTGTCCATCAGAGGCCAGGCAGCGTGCAGGCCTTTACATCATTCCACACATTCCTTCCTCAGGTCTTAGTCAGCTCGGGCCGCCATAACAAAATACCATGGACTGGGTGGCTTGAACAACAGACATTTATTTCTCACAGTTCCAGAGACTGGAAACGTCCAAGATCCAGATGCCAGCTGATTTGGTTCCTGGTAAGGACCCTCTTCCTGGCTTTTAGATGGCCACCTTCTCACCGTGCCTTTATATGGAAGAGAGAGAGGAGGGAAGCTCTCCGTGTCCCTTCTTATGGGGGCACTAATCCCATCATGATGGCTCCTCCCTCATGATCTGATCTCAGCCCATTTACCTCCCAAAGGCCCCATCTCCAAATAGGCATTGGGGGTTAGGGCTTCAACACATGAATGTGGGGGGACACAATCAGTCCGTGGCATCCTATAAAGACTCTATTAATAAAGGTACTCTGTCCGTCTCCTCGTTTTACATTTGAGATGCATCAAGTTGTTCCAGGTCACACAGGTGGCAAGTGGCAGAGCCAGGATTTGAACTGGCGTCCAGGTTCACTTCAGAGCCTGCACACTTAACCACTATGCCTTATTAATGGAACTTCTATTAAGAATGGCAGCTGGTTGTTGGCATAGCAAGAAGATAGCCTGCAGGGGTACAGTACCCTCAGTGGCTCCCCACTGCCTCCTCCCTACTTCTTTCTCTGCCCTGCCTGCCCCTTCCTGTGCAGTAGTCACAGTGACATGAGCCCTGCTCCTGGGGTGGCCCATGACGTTCACACTTGAGGTGGTCTCTCTGGTCGCTTATCTCTGTCCCTTTCCATCTGACAAGCCCTTGCTCACCCCACACGGCCCAGTTTAAATGTGCTCGGTCTACATCGTTATCTAGCACGTGCTGTGTGGCTCATAAATCCCAGTAGTGTGTGTGTGTCTTTCCCAGGCTGGAGTGAGATCACCTGTTCTGGCATCTGGTATTTTCCACTGCATCTCTGGATCTCCAGAGCTCCTGATACATGGTTGAGTAAGTGGAACATGTAGAAGACATGGAAGTCATGAAATGACAAATACTCAGCAGAGAGGACTGTTAATTGAGGGGGAGGAGAAGGGAGAGGAGAAGAAGAAGAAAGAAAAGAACATCAGATATTCTAAGACAAGTACTTATAGAAGGAACCACTAAAAGCTTTGAGTTTTGAAAGCAAATGTTTAATTTAGGCTCTCCCTTCTGTGTGCTTACAGATGGCACTCAGTTCAATATAACGGCCAATCTATATTTTGAGATTTACTGTGGGTCTTTCTTCGTTTTTGATTATTAACTACTTTAGTTTTCTAAATATATATTCTTTTACAGCTTGTCCTATTTCTAAACCTAATTTCCATTTGAGTCATTTTATGCTGACCCCAGTGGGCATGTAGAGTTCAAGTTGTTGGTGTTCCAGGGAGTGTTCTAGGAGGTAGGTGTCTTCCTGCATCAACTGAGGCCCATATTTCTTGGGTTGCCTTCTCCAAAGGGGGACAGTTGGCACCTGTGAAAGGTCCTGCCCCAGACATTTCTAACTGCTCTTCCATCTCTGTCCTCCCCCTGCAGGCTGGCCATATGTGACCCTCTCTGTCCTGGGATTCCTGTACTGCTATTCACACGTCGGCATTGCCTGGGCGCAGACATACTCGGTGGACTAATGCCGCCCGGCGCACGCCAGCCCTTACTGCTGGCCTCCAAGGCAAATGGTGCTTCACCCTGACCTTGCACACCAAGACAACCTCCAAGGAACCAGTGCGTCATCTGCTCATCTTTTGTTGAAGTTACCTCACTCCAAGACTGGAAGCTTGAGCTCTCATAGAAAACTGACAACCAGAGAGGCTTCTCACTTTGGGGACCCGGAGCTCATCTCCCCCCACTCCATCATTTTCCTGTTGAGTAAGCAGGGGTCCAAAGCAGTAGTATCTTGCTCAGCTGCACATGGTGACATTGTGGTCTAGAACCCAGTCCCAAGGGCCCTTCAGATTCTTTCTACTTTACCAAGAATTAAATGCAGTAGACATTTCTCAACTGGAGCACAGAAGTCCTGACGAGTGATAAGGCCTGTTCTCCACTGTACATATTTCTGAAAAATTTGCTAACATTTAAGTGACCTCTTCCCCATGTCCTTCAGTGTGGTCTCTAGAACCAGAACTGGGGTCTGAGCTTCACACTTCAGCTCCCCAGCAGGGAGGAGACAAAGCCACAGTCAAGTTTCTAATTACCCAGAAGATACAACCTGTCCTATAGTGTTGCAAGGGCTGGTGCCCAAGGAGATCTGTTACTGGAACACCATCACGGTGATCAGCATTGGCTGCTTGTTCCCTAGATTTCCAGAGAAGTATAAACATGGCAGTTCCTCTACCAGACAGTTACTCTTCATTTCCCAATAAAGAAGCAGAATTAGGAACCACGAGCTAGCGCGTCCATAGACAGGTGCTGTCAGGCTAGTGACAGGGTAAAGATGGTTTCCTGTGGTCTTTTCTCCTCTCCACGTGAGTAAGTCCCAGCAGTCATCTTCCCACTCAGTGGTTGACACTCAGTGGTTTACAATGTTTTGTTTTGTTTCAAATAAAATGGAGACTTTTCTGTCGCACTGATAAATCACATTTTTGTAGAATCATTTGGAATAGTTTTTGAAGAAAATGCTTAAAATCTATACACCTATAACTCTTTTTTTTTTTTTAAAGATTTTTATTTACTTATGTGACAGAGAGACAGCCAGCGAGAGAGGGAACACAGCAGGGGGAGTGGGAGAGGAAGAAGGAGGCTCCCAGCGGAGGAGCCTGACGTGGGACTCGATCCCGGAACGCCGGGATCACGCCCTGAGCCGAAGGCAGACGCTTTAATGACTGCGCTACCCAGGCGCCCTTATACACCTATAACTCTTAATTATTCACTCCTCTGGAAAGTGGGTGACAGACCACTAATAGCCCCAAGTGGTAGATAAGGCTGAATATGTCTGTTTGGCTTTGGATTTTTTTTTTTTTTGAGAGGGCAAGCGGTATGTGAAGAAGCTTTGAAGTTTGATCCATAGTTACCTCATTATGGGAGAACTTAAATACATCTCAAACACATGGATAAAATTGTTATTGAATGAAAGGTTCCCTTGGACCTGGTCTGGCCACGTATCTCACATTTGCTATCTGATGTGACCCTTGTGTCCTGGCCGTGGCTTTTAACTCAATGAGATCCATATTCCTAGAATGCAGGACCGGCCGTCTTGCTGACATCCCTTCTTCCTACCCATTCTGCCTGGGAGAGCTGGTGTGGATGGAGCAGGTGGTGTGCCGTGGGCATACCCTACGTTGACTGCTCCAAGGAACAGACCCAGAGGGACAGGCAGGCTGACAGCAGTGTCCTCAGCAGCTGCCTGGGTAAAGGACAGGGAGGCCAGGCAGGCGATTCCAAGGTGCTGGGAAGTTTGCAGGAGGAGATAGGGCTGGGAAGAGCGAGCACCCCGGTGACTACAGTGCAGGGTCATGGACTAACACCAGTTCAGGAAGCGTGGCCAGCCACAGGTTCACAAGGAAGGAAGGGGCTGGCTAAGGACACACAGGAGCGTGAAGACGATTGTAGGCAAGCGTCTGATGTATGTACATATGTAAACGATACAATTTGAACTCTTCAGAGACACCATTTATGTAAAAACAGAGAGGCTTATTCATTCCCTCAACTTATATTGGAAAAATTGGTGGATATATTTGGAAGTAATAATCCTGGATTCCTTTGAAGCTATTGCATGATTTAGAGGGTTCTCGGGAATTAGTACCTGACGGACCACATATCTGAGGCCTGATGAACCAACATGTGGGTTATCCAGGACCATTGTTTTCTTTCTTGAACCTCTTGCTATTCTCCAGCTGTAACATGAAAGCGATAATAGAGCTGTCTTCATGCACGTGAAATAAAATGTTGGATTTGCTTTAAACGAGAGACTCTGTAAGTGCCTGGGAAGATGGAGCCATCCAGCTGAGGAGAATGTGACATGTTCCTGCACAGCCGTCAGCCCTGGGCAGCCTCAGGCGTGGGGCTGGAAAACAGCTAGACAAGGTCCAGGGTCACTGCTAGCCCCAGGATCCCCTGACCTCAACCAGGCTCTGTGGGCAAGCCAGAGAGCTCCAACACGATTGCCAAGATGATCCCCAGGGAGGCAAGCAAGACGTCTGAAAGAGGGCCAACTCTTGGTCATTCTGACAAATTCTCGGGACCGTACGAGAAGACTTCAAAGTGTTCTTTGAAAGTCTTATGTTATTCCTTCAGATTAAATTGTTTGAAATGACAGCAGAAAGCCTTTTGTTCTATTAAAGCCCGCAGGCCTAGAAAGAAAATATATCCATCACATATCTAATTGTATAATCTATATATTGGAACGCTAGTAATTTAGTGGGATGGGGGTTCCCCTTAAAGAAATTGTGACTGCTCACTTCCTTATTTAAAATAATAATATAACAGTTGACTAAGTATAAGAAGTTAACCATAATATCATGAGTTTGTCTTCTAACAAATGTACTGGAACATATCCACACAATAGGACCAACTATTGAGAAGCCAGATTATCTTGACGGTGCTGGCCTTTCTCAGTGGGCATTGAGAAACCTGAGGCCCTTCTTCAGGGAAATTGTTTTATTTTAAAACAAACCAACAAAATCCCCCTAATAGTTGACACCCCTTTGGCACCCAGAATATCATATCTATATCTTAGCTCTGTATTACTATTAGTACTATTACTAATTGATACCCAGAATATCATATCTATATCTTAGCTCTGTATTACTAATACTATTAGTACTATTACTAATTGACTAATTATAAAAATCATATTCATGAAGAGAGATTTTTTTTCACCATTGAGGATATAAAAAGAATATAATGTTAGGTGCTTTATTAGGTGAGAGTTTCTTTCTTTTTTTGGTGAGGCTTTTGACTGAAAATCACTTGGAATTTTATTTTTATTTATTTTTTTAAATGTTTTTTTGTATTATGTTAGTCACCATACAGTACATCCCTGGTTTCTGATGCAAAGTTCGATGATTCATTAGTTGCGTATAACACCCAGTGCACCATGCAATACATGCCCTCCTTACTTGGAATTTTAAATACTATCACCTTTCGTTTATTTTTATTATGCTTTTCTGCAAGGTAGTGAAATAGTAGGTTGTACAGGACATGATTAAGCGTGCTGTATTCATACCGCGGCCCTAGGAGATCAAGCAGAGGCCTGAATGTGGCAAGCCGATCACAGATTCGTCATTCTGAATTAAGTTCTGTCTACAAAAAGAAAAGTGCCCCTTTTGAAATGCGGTCCAGTGGTATGAAATAAGAACTCAGGTTGACAGGCCCGTGGAGAATTTCACCAGGTGCAGGAAGCAATTATTAAAGCAAGTACTAAAACCACAGCCAAACTGAGAGTGCTGGTATATAGGCCTAGTTCATTGAGGGGCAAGCAGTCCTCTGCCTTACTGGCTTCGGAGACCACCCATGATTTCAAGCACAGATCAGAACTCATATGGTGGATGTGGAATCATTCCAAAAAGATTCACTTATGTTTTTGACACTCTATTTTAAAAGGCAGGGAAGCATTCATCTATCTAAAACATTTCAATCCAAATTGTTAAAAATGTAAAAGTTCACTTCTCATTGGGAGGTCACGTTCAGATACGTGTTAAATCAATGCATTTTGTACTGCAGTTTTCCACTGATGCCAGCTCTGGCAGGCATCTCGGGACGTCTGAAGAGCAGATACAGCCCTATTTCTGGATCAGATGGCAAAGTACCTTCACGACCGTTCTCTTGCTGTGCTGTCCTTAGACATGCAATCTGGGGGTCTCTAGAATTCTAAGGTCTCCAAAACCATACTTACGGGGACTCTCCACATTCTGGCCTCCCAAGCTCTTGAAAAGGAACAGAAAGTACCATCCTTGTTCTGCCATCTGGGGTCAGAACACCAATTCAGTACCTTAAAATTGTGTAAGAAAAGGCAAAAGCAAATATCATGTATAAAATAGTTTATTACCGTAATAAATAAAATTAAACTTTTTTTTTTTTTTTACAAATATCATTTGTGCTTGTTTAAAAATGTTGAGAAGGGGATATCATCCATGGAGGGGCCCGCGTATTCCTCTTACCATTCCCAAGCTGCACACATACAGTGGAGTTTCTGGCAGCATAAACTGACCATAAAAATAGTATCAGCTCATTTGCACTTCTGTCTATTCATGCTCATTTGGACAAAGTGGCAGATGCGAAGGAAAAAGAAAAACCCAATGAAGGATTTGGCGGGACTCAATGGAAAGAGTGTCAATATAAGGAGAGCCTCAGATAGACGGACTGCTCAGGAGTAGAAGTGTCCTTACGGCGTTGGCGAAACGTTAGATGTGGGCAGTTTTCAACTGATGCACAAACAGAACGTCTGAATATTAAGAGAATACATTCACTGGGGCGGGGTTGTTGTCTTCATGAAGGTCTTTCTCATTGTTCGTATCCTGATACAAGATCCGCGAACTTCTCATTGAGCAACTAGTAGATCCGTTGACCGACTCTGAAGTCACAGATAAAGAGACCAAGGCTCTAGGTTGAAAGGCGGGGCGGGGGGGGGCACCCACGAGGTCCGGCACCTGCAAGGCATTCGAGTCCAGTTCTAGAGGTTCCAGAATAAGTCTGATTTGCTCGCATGAGAAAGAAGTTTCATTTGAAACTAATTTAAGCTGCAAATTCACATTGATTCTTTTGAACTGTGTGTGGTGGGGGAGGGGAGTGGAGATCCAAGCTTCTCAACGTGAATACCTTGTGTGAGAAAATGGTGCTTTCTCTGATGGCTGCGGTCGGTGTTGAGGGGACAGTGAACCGCCCCCCCCCCCAGCTGGAGGGCACAGGAGCTGGTGAAAGTATTGGTATTGAAGCGAGCGAGAAGGCAGTACAATTTAGTGATGGAGGAGAGGCTACCCTGGGGTCTGAGTGTGCCCTCAGTGGGTTCCTCTTTAAGCAACACGACATGAGGAGGGAGGAGGGGGAGTGTTGGCAGCTCCATCCCAGCTGGAGTTCATTCAAGGGTCTTAAGGCTAAACATCTTTATTGCAAAACATTGTACAGTCTATTTATCAAATGCACATCAGCAACTTGTATCCCCACCAGGGCTCCAAAATTTTCCAGGGTGCATGTGCCATGTGGTGGTCAATGCACCAAGGGGAGAGGAGGCTCTCCCTTCACCTGGGACTCCTAAGGCATTCTTTTAGTCCCCACAGAGGCTTGGACAAAAATTCTAACGACTGGCTTCTTACTTTCACCTTCCACCGAAGGATTCGATAGGGGAAGCTTGCGGGATGGGGTGTGGTGGTGCAGTGCATTTTTTACTCTGAGCCATGCTGGCTCCACTTCTGAAAGAAGGTTCCAGAAAAGGGCCTGATGGTTGGCCAGCAACAGCACATAGGATCTAGGAGGTTGAGGGTAACACAGGCCCAGGAATTGGACAACAAGAAACGGGAACCGCTCTGAAACACTGGGCCCATGCTGTTGTAGCGTCAGAGATGTTTCAAGCCACTGGTTGCCTGCTGCTGGCTGCGAACTCTGCACACAGATGTAGCCTGAGGTTGAGAATATCAAGAATGGTCTGAGAAACAAGCCAGGTCTGAGCACAAGAGAGTGCGGTGGTTGAAGGTGCAGATATCAAAGTCGCACACAAAACCAGGGCTTCTCAAACAGAGGGCTGCCTCCCTTTCCTTATCGGGGGAACCTTGTCACACTTGGTGGAGGCGTCCCTGCAGGGGTATGGGCCAGCAGCTCAGTCTGGAGTCCGCGTCCTCACCGAGAATGAGCGCACCATCTTGTTGGCTGTCTTATTTCATAGACTCAGGCGTCACCCCCACACCTCCGTCAGTGGGGAGAGGAGAGCACGGTCAACAAGCAGCCAAGTGCGGGCGCAGGACCGCTGGCCCCAAAGCAGGGACTTTCTCTGGGAAGTGGAGCCTCCCTACGAATAACATTCAAGGTTAAGGAGTTTAACTATGAGATCAAGTACCCAGCAAGTACTGGGCGATGGTATCATACATTATGTCCCCTTCCCTTGGAAGGGAAAAAATAACGGGTAAATATCTCTCAGCGTAACTTCTAAAGTCTAAATGTTCAGTCTGACACCTGGTGACGCTGTGTTTCCCTAAGCTCTCTTCAGCCGCCGGGTAGTGGGAGGTTTGGTCAGTATCTGAAGCTTGTGGCCCTTGCTCGGGAAGCCAGAGCAGCATCCAGGCAAGAGTAGGTAGTTAGCACAAAGCCCACGGCCAAGTGCATGTCATAAAGATGAAAGGAGAGAAGGTTTGGCTCATTAAAAAAAAAAATTTCTTTTTCAAAGGAAAGAAAGCAAAAGTCCCTATAATCCTTAAGTGGAGAAGACTAAGAGCACACCCAGCCACTGTGGTCATCTGTCACCACAGGCTCACATGGGAGCCCTGGACCCCGAGATGAGCACATTCCCTCTGCAGGATCCGGGCTTCTGGTCCTGAGCCCCACTCAAATCCTAGGAGTCAATCCACAAGTACATTCATGAAGCTTTATTTTTCCCCCCAGAGTGTGGACTTTCAAGCCTGGCACATCGGCGTCTTTGCCCTTCAGACCCCAATGGGGGCACCTGTGCCCTCTGGCAGAGTCAGTGGGGAAGGGAAGGGCCCTTCTAGTTTGGCCTGCAGGGCGCTGGACAGGAGCCTGTCATCAAGCCCGCAGAGAGCCGGGCAGGTGCTTCTGAGGCTGGACGATGGAGTTATTAGGGCCCTTGCCCTGACTTGAAAGTAGTGGGGACTAAACTTCAGGAGAGGGCTAATGAGCACATTTAAGGAATGCCAAACTAGAACATTCTGGGGCAGATGGGATTCCAGATCTTTTATAGCCTCTGGACTAGTTGGCAGCTTCTCAAGGAGACTTAAAGTCTCAATGCTTTATCCAGAGTCACAAACAGTCATGACTCGGCCTTGGGAAATTAGACTTCCTCTTCTTTGTATGCTGCCATCTGAGGCTAAATCGAATAATGTCTCAGCCTCGGGAAGCCAGGAGCCACCCCGATAAGCCTCCCATGAGGAGCGGCCTAAGTGCACGGGACTCCTGGGGAAGGAATCTTCTCTCCACCTCCTGGACCTCTGTTCCCCAGGGCCACCTGTGCCAGTGGGAGCCAGGAGAGGACAGCCCCATTCTGCACAGACAGCTAAGGCCAAGTCCTGGGACCTGTCATGGCCACTGAGCAGGACCAAAGGGGCAGGGGGGTAGGTGGGTGCCGACAGGAGGCCTTCAGAGATGCCGAGTATCTTTATAGGGCCAGTCCCACCCTGGCAGGTCCCCTTCAGTACTGAGGGGACTAACAGGTTCAGGATCTGTGTAGCAAAGCCATGCCAGGTGCAGGGGCGAGGTGCTGCGGCGTGACCCACGCAGCAAGCCAGCACCCTGGATCCCCTGCACTCCTAATTCTCTCTCCAAGCTAGTGCTTAGAGCTGAACTTCCAGCCTTGCTTGTCAAGTTTTGAGGTCCTGACCCTCTCTGCAGGGCATACACCTGAGCTAGTTCCACTAGGCCTGGGAGAGACCTCTTTCCTTTCTCAGACGCCCCTGGAAGGTGCCCAGACACATGAATAATTTGACCCCAGGTGCCTCGGAGGCAGTGGAGTGTCCCCGAGCATCGTGGTGTAGGGACCTAGGGCTCTGGGACCGTCAGGCCTTCCTGGGCCGCCTCCCCCCAGCACCCTACAGAGCCAGCTGGAGAACCACTGCCTCGTTCTCTTTCTGCCGCTCCTGAAGCAAGCAGCCCTGCAGGCTTCGTGCTTTCTCCTGAAGTCCTACTGACTGTAGGAGCAGAAAAAGAAGTTACAATTTTAAAGTAAGGCCAAGCATGGATCCCAAGGGTCCTCTGATGACCCCATGTAGTGGGCAAAATACAAACTTCTGAGGGGCCATCAATCCCAGTGAGAATCATAATATAAACATGGGACTTGCTACAATCGTTTTTCTGAGGTTGTGTGTGTGTGCATGTGTGTGTCTGCTTTGCTAATAAAGCAACTCTGGGCTCATCGCCCTTCCTGCCGATGCCACACGCCCTGAGGAAGGCCACGGGAACACTGGGGGGGAGGCCGAGAAGAAAAAGAAGCGAAGGGGCCCACGCGAGGAGGACAGTGGCATGGGGCAGGGCCAGAGGTGCCTGTGAGGCTTCTGGAGCCCTCCCTGTGGCCTCTCCCAGGACAGCAGGCTGCAGACCACAGCCCGGAGAGGCTGCTTCCTGAAGGCCCCTCTCTGGCTCCTCTACTGGGAGAGGAGACCCGAGGATTCCCGGCTCTCAGTGTCAATGGGAGGCACCCAGAGCACCTCACTGCTTTCTGGCCTTAACCATGACAGACAGAAAGTTGCAAGGCTCTGCCCTCCCTGTCCCTGAAGCTCCCCTTGTCCCGGGCTTGTTACAAATGACTACTGTAGGAAAATAGAAGGTGATGACAGACATGGGCTGTACAAGGACAGGGAATGCTGGGAAAACCCTGTGCCCACCACAGTCTTTGGGGTCTCGGCGCAGGAGCCCAGCCTGGGGGGGAGAACCCATGAGGGGTTCTCTGGAGCGCTCCCACCAATCCCCAAATAGCTGCTCCTCTTTTCTAGTGGTTGTCATCTTTTACAAAGATTGTGGCAGTAAAAAATTAAAAATGAAGGAAAATACCCTTTAGACAGCATGCCCCCTCTTCCAAAATTGTGCAGACAGTTCGAGAGCAGCTGCCATCCTGCAGGGCGGTAGCATGCGCCTCTTCCCACGTCTGCTCCCAGATAGAGAGAGAGAGAGAGGGCGTGGGCCTGAGCGACCAGCCCTGCTCTGATTCTCCGTCAGGAAAAGCCTACTTTGGAAGTTGGTGGTCGTGTAGGTGTGTGTGGTGGGGGTGGCGTCTAGGGCAGGGAGGCGGGGCTTTATCTTTGACTTTTTTTTTTCTTCTTCTTCTTTTTTTTTTTTAAACAGACCACTCAGCTTGCTCCAAAGATGTCTCTCTCTGATTCTGGGGACTGGGGCCTCGATATCTCAAACAGCTCCTGTGGAGACTGAGAGGATCTTCTGGAAGTTAATATCCTGAGTACCTCGGAGAGCTGCTTCTCAATAGTCGTCATTCTGGTGCTCAAGGCCTTGATGTCCTCCTTCAGCTCCTGTTTCACCTCCAGGACCGCAGCCTGCAGCGTCTGCTCGGGGATGGGGTAGAAAGAATGCTTGACCTCCGCCAAGATGGGGCTCCGGTCCTGGGGGCTCCTGGCCTCGCCGACGTTGTCCAGACGCAGGTCACTCTTGGTGATGCCGCTGTCACATGAGTCCGTCTTCTTGAGCGTGGCCTCTCCGGACACCTTGGTCCTGTCGGGGAGCGTCTCCATGGACTCGGCCTTGGCCACCTGGCTCCAGTCCTCGGCTTTGCTGCATGCATCCCTGAAGCGGGCCCAGCCCTTGCGCCTGGCGCAGTCGCCGCCGCCAGCCCTGGAGCCCAGGCACTCGGCCCCGGGCGCGTGCAGCCTGCCGTGGTCTGCCACCGCCGCCGAGGAGGCCGCCTGGAAGGCCACGGGTGTGGCAGGGCTCTCGCGCACGGTCACCACGCTGGCCTTCGCCAGGCTGTGGTTGGCCGAGGCGTGCTCGGGGAGGGCGCTGCCCTTCTCCACGTCTAGGTCGTCAGGGTCGCGGCCGCCCCGCTCCGCGGCCAGCCGGGCCTCCTTCTGCTGCCGGAACCTCTGGAAGAGTCGGCGGACAGGGTGGTCCGGGGGCAAGATCAGGGGGGCCTCATTCTTGCGTTTCATGCGCTCTTCCTCCTCCCGTTTCACGTCGCTGATCTTCCGGAACACAATCTGCAGGGAGACAGAAAGACAGCAAAGCTCAGTCCCTCTGCAGTCAGCCTCTTGGGCACCCAAGGGCTGCGTGCACGCACCGTGTGCCCACATCCCTACTGAGCCTCCCTGGGCTTTGCTCAGGGCCTTCCCACCCCTGCCTTTCCCGACCCTCGACCCTCGTTCTCAGGAATGACTCTTGCCCTCATCGTCTTCAAGAGAAACAAACCCACCCTCTCCATCCCCACATGCCGGGGAGGCTGGGGATGCCAAATGGCCTCCGCCCCGGAGACGGTCCTGGCGCCTGAGCTGGCCCCGGTGAAGCGGTCCTTGCCTGCAGTTCAGCTTTTCAAAAATCATTTTTCTTTTCTTTTCTTTTTTTTTTTTTAAAGATTTTATTTATTTATTCGACAGAGATAGAGACAGCCAGCGAGAGAGGGAACACAAGCAGGGGGAGTGGGAGAGGAAGAAGCAGGCTCCCAGCGGAGGAGCCTGATGTGGGGCTCGATCCCAGAACGCCGGGATCACGCCCTGAGCCGAAGGCAGACGCTTAACCGCTATGCCACCCAGGCACCCCCAAAAATCATTTTTCTGACCCTGCCTCCGACCTGCCACATTGGAACTTCCGGACAGGAAGGCCTGGAATCTGTGACGCGGGCGTGAACGTTTGAGCACGCTGCTGTACACCACGTTCCAGGCCCGGAAGGTTCAGGGGAGTCCCAGGCAGGGCCACGGCTGACATGGCCACTGGCTTCTGCAGGTCCGGACCCTAAGCGAACTCGGCTGGCTGTGAAAGCAACAGCAAGTCTCACTTGGCAGCCCTCCCTGTCCGCAGGCGGCTCACAGGGGAAGAGCGCACGGCCTCGCACGCGGCCTTGTCCTGACACTAACAACCGCCGGGATGGCTCGTAAGACCCTTAAATGCTACTTCCTGTATTCCGTGTAGCAGCACTGGGGCTCGGGGACACATTCCCATTCTACAGAAGAGGAAAACCAAGGTTCAGGGTAGCTAAATGTCACATAAAGGTTTGCCGTAAGCGACTCCTACCCGAGCCATCCAAGCCCAGACCCATCAGGCGTCCAGCAGGTGCGCACTGGTGATCACCGTGCTTCATGCGGAGGGCGGACGGACGGTCAGCAAGCCAGGCCGTGAATCCGGCCCTGCGTGCAGCAAGAGCCACACATGACCGGGCTTTCCCCTGCGCTGACCCCCGATTGTGGGAAAGCCGTGTCATTTCTGGCTTACGTGGCATGTGGCAGGTGCACTCAGGGACATGTCTGACGTGTCCCACATCTGAACTTGTGGGAAGCCACCGGCAGTATATTGTTACAGAAATCACTGGCCTGGGGCGCCTGGGTAGCGCAGTCGTTAAAGCGTCTGCCTTCGGCTCAGGGCGTGATCCCGGCGTACCGGGATCGAGTCCCACATCGGGCTCCTCCGCTATGAGCCTGCTTCTTCCTCTCCCACTCCCCCTGCTGTGTTCCCTCTCTCGCTGGCTGTCTCTGTCACATAAATAAATAAAAAAAAAAATCTTAAAAAAAAAAAAAAAAAGAAATCACTGGCCTGAGGCCCCGTCTTGAGATCACTGAGAAGCAGAGGAGAGGCCTGTGTAAGGGAGAGCAGCAGCTTTTCCATCATCGCAATCTGGAAACCCCTGTGCCGTGTGCGGGCAGCCTGGGAACAACCCAGAACCTGCCCCGAGGACCCGCCACAGGATTCTCAGGTCTTGGGGAGGCACACGGGGTGGCAGGCCAGGAACATGGGCTTTGGGGTCAGAAAGAATTAAATCCCAGCTGTGCCGCCCCACTGTGTGACCTCACGCAGGCATCTTAACTTCTGAGTCTCAGTTTCCTCCTTCAAAAGTGGGAAAAGTCCCCACTTCTCTGACTTGGTGTAAAGCCAACACAAGATGACTCCTGTGACAGCACTGGCCCATGGTAGATGCTCCCTCACCCTTTCGAGGCGTCAGCTACCCTGACATTCAGCTACCCTGGTGCATATCCAGGTGCATAACTCACCCCCTCCTCCAGGAAGCTCCCCTGCCCCGAGTTCTCCGATGGCACTACTCAGTAGGCGCCCACAGATGACCGCCAAGATGGTCGTCCGACAGTAAGACATGCAGAGGAAGCCGGCGCACGTGGAGCCGCCCGATGCAATCAGCAAATCGTTGGCAGCTCCAAGGCTCACACCTGTCATCTGCCTTCTCCCTCAGAGCCCTTGAAGCTGGATGACTGGATGCCTGGGTCATTACCAGATGGGGATGCCACTCCTCTTGCCACCTGGTTAAACCTTCATGCCACACCACCTGGGCCCCAGGGCATGACTTTCCGGCCTGCACTGGGCAGCATTTCTCCCAGCCCTGCCCCTCCCAGCAGTGATTTAATAACCTGCCTCCCTTGTTGGTCCCCTTCTGCTACACCCCGTCTACTCCTGTAGCCCAGGCTGCAGATCCGAGCTGTGGGACTCAGGAGAATCCCGCACACCTTGAAGAGAAACCCGACTAAAGGCATCACAGGGAGAAGGGATAAGTAGAAGGAGCAGGACCCTCTCTGCCCCTCCCCCAGGGCTCCGAGTTAGCAGACTTCCGCCTCCCTTCCTCCCTCTGCTCCAGGGGCTCTGCTCTGGGAATGGCCCCTGCTCTCCACTGGGCATCCAAGTCCTAGCCCTGACACGAAGACGCAGCTCAAATAGCACCTCCTCCAGAAAGCCTTCCCTGATTCCGTGGAGCTCTACGTTACCTCCGGCCTCACAATACCAACAGCCTTTTCTGTGCTCACACCTCTCCTCTGCCCTAATTCCTCTCTATCCTGTGTCCACTCGTAGTAAAGCTGCCGTCTGTTTCCTCCCCCAGCCACACCCCTTCGTAGAGAGGGGAGGAGGGAAGAAGGGAGGGAGGAAGGAAGGTGGGACAGAGCAGGGAACGAGAAAGAGGAAAGAGAGTGGATGAGAAGGTACATGCACCCAAGAGTTGGTGGCTTGAGCTGATTACTCGGTTCCTGCCCTTTGTTCTGTAGGACATTGGATTCTCAACAGTACCGTCCTGTTTTTATTTGAGTTAGAGTGGGGTTCTGTTCCTTGTAAGCAACCATTCCCAAATGAGGTCCCAGTTATTTACATCTGCATCTCGGAAAGCTCCCTGAGGGCCTAGAAAGGTATTTTACATATCATGTTGTATCTTCAGCTTAAAAAAAATTATTATCTACCCTAAGAAAGCAAGATTGTCTGCTCTGTCCACTATTTCTAGCAGTTAGAAAGTGCTAGGTACCTGGAGGGCCCTCAATAAGTATTTGTGAACTAAATGAATACGCGAGCTAATGAATCGGTGGGAGAATGTCTTCTGCCCAGAAAGAGGAGCCACAGATGTCATAATTGATGATCTAAAGGAAGAGACCGGCTTGGAACACACACGGTCCTCTTAGCGACTCTCTCAACATCAGAGGGTAGGGCAGCTCTTGAGACTCGACATGTTCTAAGACGAAAGAAAAGGAAGTACTCCTTTAGACACTGAGGAAGCAGCACAAAACTTATCCCGAGAGGTTGTACAGTGACGTGTACCAGCAGACTTACAGAGGCTGTTAATATGCATTCATAGTGGACGCGTGTGAGGGGCAGGACAGCCTCTGCTCTTCAACCAACGGCCCCGTGGATCCTGGACTAGGGCTGGAGGCCCAGCCTGACCCAGGCAACGTGTTCAGATGTCGCAGCTGTGTCAATGGGGCAGTTCAGCACGTCCGGGCTGGGGCTCTCCATAGGAGGAGACAGGGATGTCTGGCCCTGTGCTGTTTCTTCTGAAGCCTCTTGGCTTATCCCAAAGTGTCATCCTAGTGCTGCCGTCAGCCATCCTGTGTGCTGGAGGCAGCCCCACCTGAACTCCCGATGGGCAGATGAACCAGGAAAGAGCTTCCCGCCCTGCAAAGATGCCCGAGCCCTCCTTTGAGAATCAATGAGTAATGATGACGTGGTCTGACAGCTGTGCTGACCTGGGGTCTGAGGTTCCGTTTACTAACTTCACCTGCGTTTTTGGAGACATTGTTCTTGGTTCTAGGTTGTCTCCGAGGCAACCACAACCACACATTTGGCCAAGTATTTCATATCTGAGTGGGCAGGGGTGGCCACATAACCCACGATAATGAGGTCTGTGCTGCCAGCGCCAGGCACAGCAGCTCTCCGTGTGCTCGGAGATGATCCAGGGTTCCAACGGCACTCTAGGAAGGAGAGGCAAGACCCGCAAGCCCCAAACCCAGGGTGCTGTCTGCTCTGACCTGGTACTGAATGGAAGCCTGAGGAACAAGTCTATCCAGCTTTTCCAAAGTGTTCCATGAGGTTTTAACAAGGATCTTGAGAGGGAAGAAATTTCAAGATAAATTTGAGCCGCACTACCATGTTAAATTAGTTTCTTTACTGCAGGACTTCTCAGAGCCTTACCATGTTAATGTGTCTTCTTTTATGAATGTCTAAGAGGAGAATATTGCATGTAGCATTTCTTAAATCCTTTCCCTTAGACCCCCTCTTTTGAAAGGGTCGTGATTCCTAGAAACCCCTCTGGAAAACACCGAAATTATCCATGTGGGGGGATGTGCACTGCTCTGATGGATAGGAGGGCCATTTCCTGTGCCATATTCCAGTCACACAGTGCCTCCTATCTCTAACCCCACTGTGGAGCTGCAGAGGGCAGGATTCTGGGTTTCCATCGCCCCCTAGTGGACGGACAAAGCTGCATGATCAACTCTCCTGCCTCCCGCCCCTCAGGCTCTGGTATGCTCCATCCTCTCTGAGCAATTTCTGGTCCTGAAAAGCCCCGTTCCCGTACTTGAAGCTCCATGCCATCTCAGCTCCCGGCCCATCCCTTCACCCTGACTCCTATGTGACTTTCAGGATTCAGCTGCGGAGTCATGTCCTCTAACAAGCTTCCCTGACTCTCCCCACCCCCGGGGGTCAAAGACCCTTGCTGCTGGGAGCACAGAGCCCCATCACAGATCACTGCAACCATCCTGAAAAGCAGCATTTTGCTTATTCGTCTTTTCCTTAGAGGGAAACTCTCTGAAGGCAGGCACAATACTTTACTCAGGTTGGGTTCTTTTTCTCATCTTCGGTATCATGTTTGATATATATAGTGCTTAATCAATGGTCAGTGAATCACTGAATATGTCAATGAATAATTATGGCCGTTTCCCTATTTGTGAGCCTGTGCTGGGGTGAAAGAAATGCTGCGTGTGCCACCCCCGAACACACATACACACACACCTGTGTTTCGGATGTTCACGGTCTAACGGAGAGCAGGAGAGACTACAAGTGGACTTCTGCATGCATAACAGACACGCTCCGGAAGAGTAGTGAGCGCATGGGCCCCGATTTACGATATTCCTACCTTAACCATGGTGCTCAAGGGATACCCGTTCACTAGGAATTTGAATTATGCATTTGCTGGGGGCAGGACGATGCTCTCTCGTGATGCCAGGCAGAGGCAGTGAGCCCCAGCTCCCAGTCGGCCAGGGTGGCAACTGACCCACGTAGGACCGTTATCCACACAACCACGCTGTTTTTCCCTTTCAGTACGGTGCTCGATGAATTACATGAGATGTTCAACACTTTATTATAAAATAGGCTTGTGCTAGAGGAAGGCCACACAGCTAAAGGTACAAACAGAACTTCGGGGGCGGGCTGGTGCTCTCTCGTCTTGCCATCATTCCACTGGCGACGGGTAGCCGGGGCCGCAGCACCAGGGGTCAGTCTGGAGACATTGTGACCAGGGACTCTCATCACCCGCCAGAAAGGCCACAACCTGGTGACAAGCTGGCCTGGGTCCAGTCACCAATGACGGGATCGGTCTGGCTCGCTCCTGGCCAGCCAGAGTCCTGCGGGCCCCAGGGGCATATATTTTCCCTTGCCTGACGTGGGGGGCACAGGAGGCCCCCGCAGAATGCGAGCGGCTCATGACTGACGGGAGCCTGGGGAGACGGAGGAGGCCCCAGGGCAGGATGGCCACTGCGCCCCACGCATCCGTGTCTGCATCCCTCTGGGCGCGCGCCGAGCAACAGCCTTGAGCCCGGGAGGCCTCTGATAGATGCTGTTGAGCTGAACCGAACTGACGCCAGGCTCGTCAAGCTACGGGGCTTTCTGCGCCGCTACTTCCAGTGTGTTTGAAAAAGCAACCCCCCCCCCCGCCCCCCGCCGGAGGCTGAGGTGAGTCAGGACGTTTGATGCTCTTGTGGGTTCCATTCACGGAGAGCCCCGCCTCTCTCAAGCCTGAGCCCTTTCCAAGCCCCAGACCCAGACCAAGGGGGGCAGGAGTCCCCTCGGCGTCGCTGAACAAGAGGGTCCCAGCTGCACAAGTCTGGGAAAGACAAGACTGGGAAGGGAAGGGTCCACCTGGAGTCCGGACAGCACAGAGGGTGAGGGGAGGGCAGCCGAGTGGGAGCCCAGTTGCTTGCAAGAGCTCAGGTTGGAAGCAAAAATATATACATAATGTCAACTCTCAGTGGTTTAAATGAACAGAGACTGAGCATGAATCATAGAAAACCATACATAAACCAAAAGGAATTTATTTTGGTTTCTATTAGATTCAGACACATGCCCCCGATCCCAAACATGGAGAAGCAGGACGAAGAACACAGGCTTGGAGTGGTCCCAGCCCTGTCACTGACCAGCTGCTGTGTGGCCGTGGGTAAGTCATGTCCTTCCTTGGCTGGACCAGATCAGCAGTTCGCAAATCTGGCTGTGATTCAAACGTCTGGGAGAGGCTCCTTCTACTGCAAGAACTTCCTGCGGCAGGGTCAGAAACGCATTGGCGACAAGCTCCCAGGTGATTCTGACGCCGGCAGCCTGACCAGATCTGCTGCTGGGGTCTCAGAGCCCCTGGACTGATGACTAGTGAGGTCCCAGCCCTCTGCTGTCTTCCGTTTGTACACGCATGCTCACGCAGAGGTGTGGGCACATACCACCCCAGCCCCCTGTGCACCCCTCTGTCGGAACCACACTTGCAGCCAGGCTTGGCCCTCCCGTGTGCTGCCTGGGATTGAGTGGGGTGGGCTGGGGGCAAGGGGTTTATGGGGATGAACGGGTGTGGGGGGGTGACCTCAGTGAGACCCAGTGAACCTCTGGCCCCTGGAAGAGGACTGAAAGAGGCCTGATAGGCCCTGCCATCACTTTGGCTCCTTCTCCCTTTGATCTGACAAAAAGAGCTCTGTGGTCTGGAACGGAGGACGCCAAGCCAAGCAAACATTTATGGAACGCTTACGGCATGAAGGGCACTCGGCAGGGTACACACACATGGCCGCTCCATGACAGGGGGAGCCAGGCCTCTTCTCCCGGAGCTGGGCCCGTGCTGGCACAGACCCAAGCCACTTGGAGGGACAGAGCAGCAACGGGGGCGGGGGGGGGGGGCAGGTCCCCAGCCTCCTGTCCCTACAGGCCCTGGTGACGTGTCCTGCTCCTCATAGCTTCCTCTCCTACCAGCCCCCTCCACCAGCAGCCCTGCCTGGTTTTACGACAGAGCATAAAACATGAAGATTAATAAACAGGACCATTTATGAAACTGAAAACGTGGAAAAACAAAGTGGAGATGGACTGATTTGATAAGGCAGTGGGCTGGGTGTTGCTTTTGGAAAAGGCCAGTTCTTGACCCCCTCCGAAGGGCTCATTATAAGTGCTGCTTTTTTCTCTCCCCAGCAGCATGAACATGTGGACTGCCCAGGAAGGGTCAGGGCTTCCAGAAGGACCGACAGAGGCCAGTGCAGGTCAGACACCAGTCACGGAGCTCAGACGGTGCACGGCCCGCCCCTGCGGCTAGAGCGGACGGAGCGCAGCTCTGCCCGCCCTCCTCCCTGCCGGGGACACCGGCTTGCGGGGAGACAGACAGGCCGGGCGAGCACAGCCTCGACAGCAGGTGCAGGGGGCTGGGGTGGCGGGCACAGAGTGACAGGCCGCACAAGCACCAGCTCTGGAAATCAGCCAGCCTGGGGATCGTGCTCCCTGTGCCTCGGCTTCCCCACCTGCACAAGCAGACCACGTGACTGAGTCACGGGGCTCGTGTGAGCGGTAGGTTGGACCGTCTCAGTAAACCCTGCAAAAGAGTGTTGGGCATCACATAGTTGCTGAAGAAGTGTATTCTGGATCATTCCCTGTGGGGGTGACCCTTGAGATGATTCTGGAAGGAGGAGCTGGAAGTAGTCAGGTATAAAAGGTGAAGAATTTGGGCGGAAGTATCCAGACAGGAACAGTGCAGACAAGGACACAAGGCAGAAATGCCACCAAGGGAGAAGTTTGTGTCTGTGCGAGCAGCCCGGCGGCCGGTGCTCACACTGACGGAGAACGTCCTGTGCCGGGCACTGCTGTCCCATGTCTGACGGGTGCTGCCCCAGTAGTGGGGTACCATTGCTATCCTCATCTTCCAAACGACAAAACGGAGCCTAGAGAGCGATAAGCGACTCTCTAAGGGCACGCGAATGGTGGAGGTGAGACCCAAAGCCGGCGCCTGAGTCCGCGCAGGCTCGAGTTCTGAGCCATTCTGCTCAGGGAAAATGCCTTGGAGTTTAGGGAAAAGGACAGTTTTTTCTCAGTGTTTCTTGATAACCTCTATCCCTCCCCAACCCTCCCTCTCCACTAAAGAATTCAAGGGCAGTTCTATGAAGCAGAGAGATCTGGCCAAGAAGCTGAGGCTCTCGGAGCAGTCAAGGTGGGGGGGCGACTCCCCAGGTACCTGAGGCTGGGCAACCCTTCAATTGATTGGGATGGAGGAATAACTTAAGGTGAAATCCAGACTTCGAGTGGTCAGGACGAGCAGCAGGGGCTGGGTGTTTGGGTTATGGGGGAAGTCGTGCCTCCCTGGAGGTGCTGGGGTACCAGTTACCCTCCTAGTCATGAGTGACCTCGAGGCACAGCACTGGGAGGGAGGAGCAGGAATGCACAGAAGCCCCAGGGGACCTTCTCCAGGAAGCATCTAGAGAGTGGAGATGCTCTGCTCCAGGTGGCCTGGTCCGGTGCGTCTCAGAGCACTTCCTGCACTTCCTTCTGGCATTAAGCAAGAACCACCTTGCCCGAGCAAGACTAGCATCATCTCATTCCTTCTTGGCCCCTGCACCCAGGGCAGGTGGGTCAGCAAGGTCTTCTTTGGACAAACTAACCTAGGGCATGAAAGACTCCTACAGACGCACCCGTTCTTCTGTCTTGAGGATGATACGAGGCCAAGAGGGCCGAGGAGCCTTCCTTCTCAATACTGCCCGGTAAAAGAGATGCATTCCTTGGCTGCTGTTCGGGGAAGAGATGATGCCATTGCATGGGGGCTGCTGGCCTCTGGCATTTCACTAGGGCCGTCTCTATCCCTCTTCTCCTCGCTTTGTGCTCCCTAGTGTAGTGGAACGAATTATGGTCACCACAAATATGTCCACCCGGAACCTCAGAATGTGACCTTACTTGGAGTAAGGGTCTTTGCCCATGTAATCAGGTAAGGATCCTGAGATGAGATCATACCACCTAAGGGCGGGCCTTAAATGCAATGGTGAGTGTCTCTGTAAGAGATAGAAAAGAGAAGGCACGAAGCACAGAGCCAAAGGCCATGTGAACATAGAGGTAAATACTGGAGCGATGCAGCTACATGCCAGGAGATGCCAGGGATTGCTGACGGCACCCAGAAGCTAGGAGAGAAGCTTCCAGCAGGAACTGACACTTTTTCTCAGGCTTCTGGAAGAAGACATTGCTTTTGTTTTAAGCCCCTCTTCCAACCCAGTTTATAGTAATTTGCTATGGTGGCCCTTGGCATCTAGGCCTCGGTTTCCTTTCCTGCCGCTGCTTCTTCCCATCCTGCATGTGGCCCTTCCCAAAGCGCAGCCCTTTGTTCTCTGTGCTCCCGCCGGCTGTCCTCCCAGCGCCCTCCTGCTTCAGCGCACACTGTGCAGCTGAGAGCTCACAGAGGTGCCGGCCAGACCCAGTGCAAATGCCCCCCCCCCCTGCTGTGTGCTGCCACGGACACAGAGGATGGTCCTGGAGCTTTCTAAAGCCCAAGATGTCTCATCTACTCCTGCTTCCAGCCTTGCTCTGCTGATGCAGTGAATGACGTTTGTGAGAAGCCCCTCCCGCCCTCCATGCTTGTGAACAATCCTGCTTTTCTCACTAGCTGAGCCCTAAACCTGAAACTTCCCATGCTGAGCACGGCTACATCAATGTCTTGTAGACCCCTCAATCCCCAAGCTCTTCCTGGCCCGAGCAGCTTCTCTTCCCAAGCAGCCCTCCTCAGCGTGAGCCACGTCGCCAGCGGGCCAGGAGGAAAAGGGGCCAAGATGCAGAGCTGGTGACCTCCTTCCTCTCTCAACAGAGATACCAAGGGGCCAAGACAGGCGAACCAGCGTTCAGCCTCAAACACGTCCTCCATAATGCCTCCCTCTGTCTGGGGACACTGTGATTTGCGAAATTGTGTTAACACTATGCGGGCTCAGTAAGAAAGTGGAAGGTGACCTGGTATTTGCAGACATGAAACCCACCAAACACTTCTCTGAGTGTCTGGTTTGTTCCCCATGCCCCCTTCAGCCTGATTATCCCACACAATCCTACTCACATTGTCTCTGGAGAGTTGAGACCATGTTTCTCTCCACCCTGGGCATACAGTGAATATTCCCTTTGCCTTCTGGCCCGAGGCAAAGGGAAATGGAAAATAGGGGAAAGGGTCTGCCCTGGAGCGTGCAGCCGGGGGGAGCCCATCAGGGGAGGGACAGCTCAGGGCAGGCACTGGAGGGTCAACATTTCACTACCACCATCCTAATCTGAATCCCTCCCCAGTGCTTCTCCTCACTTCCTCATCTGAGCCTTCAACCCCAACAGCAGCTAATGCCCACTAGCCATTCAGCGAAGGACCGGATATTGGGCTAAGTGCTTTGTCCACATTAGTGACCCTCACAACCCTCCGAGATGAACACAGAAGTCATTCCCCCAGGTAAGTCTGCACCTGATGTCCTCTGGATTCGTGTCTCTGCACTGCCTATGTCTTACCATCCAGAAGGACAATAATTAAAGAAAGATTCATCCATCCCCAACGTCTCCTGGTTGATTGCATTCTCTTTTTTCCTGAAGAATCTGGTACAAAGCATTTATGTGCATAAATGTTCTCCCAGTCTTAGAAATAGGTGCTTTCTCATGCACCCCAATATTTATAGCAACAATGTCCACAATAGCCAAAATACGAAAAGAGCCCAGATGTCCATCGGCAGATGAATGAATAAAGAAGATGTGGCACGCACACACACACACACACACACAAGAATATTACTCAAGCATCAAAAAGAATCAAATCTTGCCATGTGCAATGACATGGATGGAACTAGAGGAGATTACGCTAAGTGAAACAAATCAGTCAGAGAAAGACAAATACCATATGATTTCACTCATATGTGGAATTTAAGAAACAAAACAGATGAACATAGGGGAAGGGAAGAAAAAATAAAATAAGATAAAAACAGAGAGGGGGTAAACCATAAGAGACTCTTAATCATAGGAAACAAACAGGGTTGCTGGAGGGGAGGGGGGTCGGGGGATGGGATAACTGAGTGAGGGGCATGAAGGAGGGCACGTGATGTAATGAGCTCTGGGTGCTGTATGCAACTGATGAATCACTAAATTCTACCTCTGATACTAATAAAAAAAGATGCATTCAAAAAAAAAAAAAAAGAAAGAAATAGGTGTCTTCTACCAAAATGGACAAACAACTATGAATCCTGACAACTGCACATTCCTAGACAGTTGGCTCTAACGTCCCTGTTGTCTTTCCTGGTCTGTGGCCCCTCGTCGGTGGCATGTGGTTAGGGTTGCTGGGACACCCGCCGCTGCAGCCCGCAGACTGTCCCATCCCACGCACAAAGGTCTAGAGCAAATAACTCTTTGATTCATGAAATCGTCTAGTTTTGAAAAATAATGGTTGTAACAATGTCACTGTCTGATTACTCTAGGGTTTGACTGTCCTGATACATCATTTTCTGATGTGCTGATAAAATCCCTGTTCTAGGACACTGACGCCCGAAGCTTTCACGCAGGAGTTCGGGTTAGCTCAATGCTTCCCTGGGTGCAGCCGCCCAGCCGCCAACAAAGCTCAGGGTTCCGCACTCCTTGAGAAGGTCACACCTACACTGCAGACTCAGGATCAGCGTTGTCTGTGCAGGGAAGTCTCTCACACCGGGGTGGGCGGAGGTGAGAGGCGCTCTGGCAGAATCTCAGAGCGTGGGCCGGAGCTGGCTGATGGGCACCTAGGGACCTGCGCCTCCTAGTGAGCTGCCAGCCCAGCAGCTCCGAACCAGGCGTGTGGGCTCCTCTGGAGAGCTGCTCCTGCTCGCTCCTGTCCCTGCTGGGGTGCTGTGAACCCGGGGACAGGGCCATGGGGAATCAAGAGTGCCTGGGGGTCTGGAGAAGGGCTCCTGGACGGTGAAGGGCTCTTTTATTTATTTATTTTTGATGTAAAGTTCCATGATTCATTAGTTGCGTATAACACCCAGTGCACCATGCAATACGTGCCCTCCTTACTACCCATCACCAGCCTATCCCATTCCCCCACCCCCCTCCCCTCTGAAGCCCTCAGTTTGAAGCTCTTTTAGTGAGAAGGGAGAAGGCTACTGGCTCCCTGAGCTTTTCCTTTTGGAGCGTTAGTCTCCTCCACTATGGAATATGGGGAGCATAAGAGAGTGCGGGGGTCTCTTCCATTCTCTGCCCATGCCATGCTACTTCAGAGAGGGGCCTCTGACCCAGTAGCTTCCCTGCCTTCTTGGACCATGGCAGGGGTCTCCCTGTCCTTGCTAAAGCACGGGGATTGTACCCCAGGGCCAGAGTGGTGCCTGACCCCACATTGACAACTGAGACTCCGGGCTGCATGCAGGAGGGGTGCATAACTGCGAGCAGCCCTGGGCTGCACGGTAACATATGGGCCAGAAGGTGACCAGAGGCGCCCCCTTTCACCTGCGGGCTCAAGCAGCCTTCTCTGCAAACACCACCAGGAGCAGAGAAGGCCACTTCATCACAGAATCCCCTTTCAGCACGGTACCTAGTGCCCGCCAGCCGCATGTGAGTCGCACCCTGGCCACAGCCAGCGGAGCGCTGAGCCGGGCGCCCTGCCTCTCTGAGCCTTGCTGTCCTCCTCTGGAAGCCGGGACCCACCATGCTGGCTTCGGCTCTCGGGTGGCGCTGGGACCAGGCAGACCGCGGCACACGCCGGCGACCCGAGGTTATCCCCAAGGAGTCTCCCGCGGGAGAGGCCGCACCAGAGCTCTGCCAGAAGGGCCTTTCCAGCCACACAAAGCACGGAGGGCAGCAAGGCTGGAGGACTGATGGGTGTAGACGGAGGGGTCAACCGAGAAGGCCGTGATCGTAGCTCAGCACAGATACGGAAGGGGTGGCCCAGAAGCAGAGGAGCGGCCACAGGAACCGCAGCGCAGCCTGCTTCTGGACGTGCACACCGGCTCACGGGAGATGAGAAATGGATCCCAAGCCCCAACCTGGGGCCCCGCCCGTGCCAGGTTCCCGAGAAGCATCTCCAGGCAACGCACACTGCCAGTTCCCACAGGGCTTTGGCCCCAGGCTGTCTCCCACCCGGGGAAGCCGATGGAACCATCTGCAAACCATGAAGCTGCCCTTTGCCCTTCTAGAGGCTGTTTCAGTAGACTGCACGTCCATGCCTTCATGCCCAGGGGGCCCCACTGGTCCCTCTGGTCCCCTTGGTTGTCTGATGAAGGGGCACAGGCGGCCCGACCTCAGGAGAAATCGTTAAAGAAGAAATTTCAGGGAGACCAACCCTAAATGGCACCTCTTAGAGACGAGAGAACTTTAAGCCTCTTCCCACTTCTCATTACAAGCTCCACCCCGAAACTCACGGCCCAGCTGTGTGACTCAGGGCTCCTTCTTTATGGGAAGAAGCCTGGAGCCACCTGCCTCCCCTCTTCCCCAGCTGTGCTTGTCTGCCAGGGAGAGGGACAGAATCACCTGGGGAACTTTCTATGCGTCATCAAGATGGCCACATAGGCACATAATTCACACTTGGGTTTAGAGGAAAGGCCCATGCCCACACTCAGGAGGCAAGATGCCCCCGCTCTGTGCCAGGGGACCAGCTGCACACACATAGCCCTTCACCAGCTTCACCAGCCCCCTCTTGCTCTGTGTTCCCCTCCTGGGCACCAGCCATTGCTGTCCCCCGTTCCTGGTCCCGAGCCCCATCTGGAGCAGAGGCCTTGAGGCAGTGGATCTGAAGACAAAAACATCTCAGCTGCCTGGGCCCCAGGTATGTATATCTGCCCTGTCTGAGCCCTCTGCCTGCGGAGCCGCAGCCTGTCTCCCCGCTGGGGAGGAACTCAGCTAGGGGGCTGCCTCATAGGCACCCTAGATCCCAGAGCTGGAAAGGGGCCCATTCCTCTGACACCAGACAGACCCAGTGAATCAGCCCTGGAGTTGGGCAGCCCTCCCCCACCCCCCAGTCAGGAGAGCAGACAGAGGTTCTCCATGATCAGTCCTTCTTTCCCAAGACCGGCCCCGAATTCCCCACTGTGGCCCTAAGCCTCAGGCTCTGCCAGAACCTCATTCCACCAGGAAGCAGCTCCGATCAGCCCCTCAAGAGTCTTCACGCAGTGCCTGCTGACCACAGACGGAGGTGCAAGGTATATGAGGTGGGAGACCCACGTGTAAAGAAAGCAGAAAGAGCCTTCCCCTTGGGAACTGACGGTCCAATGACTTCCCTGGCCTGAGCTGACCTGAAACTGCTGCATTTTGAAGAAGGACCCAAGGGATGAGGAAGGATGGGCGGGGGGCTGGGGGCCCCTCCTGGTGTGGGCGGGGGGCTGGGGGCCCCTCTGTCGTACTCTCCCAGTCCTGAGCAGCTGGGGGCCCCTCTGTCGTACTCTCCCAGTCCTGAGCAGCCGGGCTTTCTGCCTTCCTGAGGCTGGACTGGCTGCCAAGGCCCCTTCCTCAGCCACGGGCGGGGCCACCACTCCTCCCCCAGGACAGGCCGAGTCCTGGTCCCAGCGCCACCGACGGCTCGGGCCCTGCCCTCCCCTTGCCTGGCCTTCCCACGGTGGCGGCTGCTCGGAGGTGCCTGCAGCCTCCCCGCTCTTCACCTGTGCCTTGTCGAAGACCTTTTCCACCCAGGGGAGCACGGCTCCCAGTTCGCAGATGTGAGGGTGACTCGGAATGGCCACTGGCCATGCACGCGGGTGCTCGCTACTCAGCGGCTGCCGTTCCTGTCCCCCCGGGGCCTGGGCCTTTCCTAACCCGTCTCCCCCCACCCCCCGTACTGCCTGAGGGGCTCACACTGTTCAGTACTTGTGTTCCATACCTGAGATTATTACTGTGTTTACCTGTCTCCAAGTGTGCTTTGATGGTCTCCCCACTCCCCCAGCTACAAGACCCACGTCATTGCCAAGACAGGCTGTCTGCCTCCCTGCCGGGGCCCAGCTACAGCACCGCCTGGCGCGCGGCAGGCATCCCATGAGTGTTCGGTGATTGACTGTCTGACTTGAGCAAATCCATGAACTTCTCGGTCTTTGGTTTTGTCTTTATAACTTGGGAATAACAGCCTTTACTAGAATCTCTAGAGGAACGGCACGAAGCTAAAATGAGACAGTGCACCCCAGGGTGTGTGTGTGTGTGTGTGTGCGCGCGCGCGCGCGCATGTGTGTGCGTGTGTGTGTGTGTGCGCACGCGTGGTTATTTGTGTGCCGCCGATCAGTCCACCCTCTGTGCTCTGCTTGGAGACACTGGAGCTGAGAGCCGGCCACCCACGTTTCCCAGACTCGCTGGGCAGCAGGCCTCTAGTTAGGCTCTGCCCATGGCCGGCCCTGGCAGGATTGAATGGCAGGGGGAGGACAGAAGAACCTTCCTCCCTGCTTTTAGCTTCTGCAGTTACAGTGCCGGCAGCAACGGTCAGCTTCAGGCCCGCCTTTTAGCAGCTTCTTTCCTCTCGGCGCTCCCTGAGCAAGCTTTGCCACGCTCCCCTGGGGACCAGCCGCAGCCCCGCTGTGCACGCAGCAGCCGGACGGAGCACAGCTCCACAGCACTCCTCACCATCTGGGCACCCCCAAGCCAGGCCCTGTCCCAGAGCTGGGGACAAGCCCCAGGGTGTCTCCTCCGATGTCCGGTACCAGCCACGCGGCGCCGCTCTTGGCGGTCTGAACACTAGTGGCATCCCGAGCACACTTCCCAGAAAGTGGGGCCCTCCCCTGGCCCCATGGGAGCGTCACTGCTGCTTCTAGTTCTTAATCTCTGGGCATCCTCAACATCTGCTTTTCCGTCTTTCAGCCTTCCGACTCCAATTCCCCAATTTAAAGCTCTTAGAAATTAGTGTGGCTTCAATTTCTGTTTTCCTGACTGGGTCCTCACTGCAGCCAGAGAACGGGGTGGAGAAAAGGGGAAAAAGTTTAAGTGGAAACGTAGCAGTACATGAGAAGGAGAGGACACCCCCCCACCTGGTGTGCACAGCCCTGTTTTACTCGCCACAGGACGCCTGCGGGGGCTGGGCGAGGCTCCCGGCTAATGTCACCTTTGCCGGTGTCCCTAGCACCTTAGCTTCTCTCTCTGGGGCCTGTGAGAGCTCCAGTCAAGGTCTTGACTTTCTCTTGATTCTCTTGGCTATAAGGACTGGGGGTCCCCTTCCTTCTTCCTCTCTGCTCGGTCTATTCCTATCATTCAGAGGACCTGTTGTTCCTAAAGCTTCCAGAAACCAGTAGGAACGAGGCCTGTGCAGGGGAGGAGGAGGCCGGTTTTCACCCAAGTCTGTCTTAGAAATACCCCGTCTGTGGATGACTCACCCGCCGCCCAGCTGCGGCCCGTGTGACTCACAGCCCTCTACTGAGTCAGGTCCGATGCTAAGCGTTTACATGCCTTCTCTTCACTCTCAACCACAAGCCCATGAAGTTGGAACTGTTATCACCCTCTTTCAAAGATGAAGGACTGAGGCTCAGAGCTGAACGTTACTCAGTCAGTCTACAGAACCGCGGACCAGAGCCCAAGTCGGCTGATCCTCCAGCAATGCTACTGGGACCGGGATCCCTGCAGATGCCAGAGCAAAGCGGCCTTGGGAAGGGGACAGGTTCAAGGTCCTCTGCTCAGGAAGCTGCCCCAAGGTCTCCGGGGCTCTGGAGAGAGCTGAGCACCTGTGGGCCAAGAGGCCCTTCCTGGCAGACGGGACAGTAGAAACGGGCAGGCCACCTGCTTCGAGCACCAAGCTCTGAGCTTATCCTGGGATCAGCACTGAATGCCCCCAGGGATGAATGAGATAAGGGGAAGGTATGACCAATGTCAATTGCCCGGACCCAGTGCTGCCTCGTGGACGGGGACCAGGCTCCAAGCCTGGGGGCGGAGAGGTCAATTCAGCCCTCCAGAGTGTTCACTGCCTCTGTGGCAACCCCTTTGACCAAGTGCAGACATGGGATTTGTTTTCTCAGTCCCAGATGGCTCCTCACTCCTAGCAAGCAAGGGCAAGAAGCTGCCTCCCCAGCTGCGAGGTCACACCACATCCCAGCCTGACGAAGCAGGGGGCACACTCACCCCTCCTCCCGTGGCAGGGACTGTGCCCTCCTTCTGGCCCATGATCTCTGCTGGGCTCGGGGACCTGGCCGCGCCATCTGCCAAAGGCCAAGGGCCCTCTTCTTGTCCCCATCAGCCTCCCCCTGACCCCGGGCCAGGCAGAGTCAACCACCTCTGCGCCATCTGGGACAGTGACATCTTTCTTGCCAGGAAGCCGCGGAGGCAGCCTTCGGGGGTGGGTTTGTGGTGCATATCAAGTGGCCGCACCAGCTCCGCCTCCTCTACTCTGTAATTCTTTCCCATGATAGCATCGGAGCGCGTGGCACCCAGAGAGACAGCTTCCAGACTGTACTTCTCTCCTTCCCTCGGCACACAGATGGCAGGAGTCGGTCCTGAGTCCAGGACAACAAAGGAAGGCTGATTGGTCAGGCTGCAGAATCTGGCCTTGGGTTTCTCAGTAGTTGGTGTTTGAGCTGACCTGGAAGCTGAATGTCTGGACCACACATCTGTCCTTCCATCCCACGCCAATACTCGGCCCACAGACCTGAAGCAGGAACGCTGCAGCAGCCCCTGGCTTTCTGGGGGAGAGGACGCAGGGGGAGAATAAGTGTGGCAAACTGGTCCCACCTGTCTGTTCTGACCCCCAAAGGCTGTGGGAGATGGCCGAGAGGCAAGAAAAGCCCATGGGGTCTGGGGGGAGCCGGGGAAGTGGACCTGAGGATGCCTGCTCTGTTCTGGGGGACCGGGCATCTGAGGGGGACAGACAGAACAGAAGAGAACGAGATGGACAGAAGGCAGGACAGAAAGAGAAGCAGGCCTTGCAGAAGAGCCTCACAGGGAGAGTGCATAAGACACAGCAAGAGAATGGGCAGAGGAGAGATGGTGTGAGCACTCACGTACCTGAACCACGGAAGGGAACAAGCAGGGGTGGCACGCACAGAGGGGGCCCACAGTGAACATGGCAGTGGCCCCCAGGCGCTGTGCTCTCCCCATCCATCAGACGCCGCTCTAAACACCTGCATACATTATTTCAGTGAGTCCCAACAACCCTACGGGGCAGCCACTCTTGTAATCCCATTACACAGAGGAGGAAGCTGAGGCCAAAGGAGAGGACACAGAGAGTGAGGGGCCGAGCTTGGGCTTGCGTGATGCTGGAGCCAGGGGGCTGTAACACCTGCCTGCCATCCGGCCTGCAGCCCCTCCAGGCCCCTCCTCCTCCCTGATTCTCACTCAGAGAAGAAAACAGGGACTCCCCACCTTTACTTGAAAATGGGACCCCTTTTCCTCTTCCCATTCCCACCTCCCAGCCTATGTAACAGACCCAAGGAAGGGAAGCTTCCGTCTCTGGCCCAGGTCTCTGCTTGCACGCTCCGTCTCTGTGTTTTGGACCAGAATTCTCCTCCCCAATGTGAGTCTCTTTTTGTGCCATTCTTATACCTGGTATAAACAGAACAACGTGCTGTCCGGGGTGGGCATGTGAATTACAGGAGCTCTAACACGTGCACAGTAGGCAGCACCTCCCCCCCCCCCCCCCGAACATCCGTAAATGCAGTTTCTGCCCCACCTCACCCTGCACAGAAGGTCTCACCTTCCCCATACTGCGAATGTGGCCCTTCTGGGTCACCCATTCAGTGCGAGGGGCAGTCCTGCCACCCAGGCCGAAGGAGCCGTGTCTGGTCGGACCTGCGCATGGTGCGGACACAGCGGCTCAGACCAAGACTGGCAGATGAATATCTCTGTCCTGTGAGCACAAGAATGGCCAAGACAGCCCCACTCTGCACAGCAGAAGTGTCCATAAGCCGTCTTTGGGGGCAGGAATGGAAACCCTCAGGCCTGGGGAGGCTGGTCCCCTGGCATCCAGGGAGGCCACTCTGCATAATCAAAGGAGGGCAGCAGGAACCAGGGTGGCCTGCCCGGAGGTGGTGGAAGTTTCACTGCCAGCACTGGCAGGGCGCACAAGTTCCCATGTGCTGCCCTCTGCTCCTCTTGCCCCATCCCCAATTTGCAGTGATATTTCAAAAGTATTTCACCAATGGACATTTTATACATGCTTTTTTTTTTTTTTTCCTGGATAAAAGAAAAAAGTCAACCTTATCAGATGAGGATACTTGGTGGTTGGGTTACCACTATTATCGTTTATTTTGTAATGTGGACATGGGTGCTCAGAATTTATCTGGCTGATAAATAGAGCAGATTTGAAGCCCACAGATCCAGGCTTATTTTGCTTCCCTCCCACCCAGCTGCCAAGCACTCAGTCACTCCTCAGTGGTTGGCTCCCAGGATTAAGCTTAATTGGCTGAAAGAACAGGAGCAGGGAGCTGATGGTCCCAGGTGCCCCTCCTACTTAGGAAGCGCCCCCCTCGTGCTGCCCCTTGAAAATCAGCCAGCCAACATGTGAGCCAATTAAGGCAAATTGGAAAATAACAAGCCACCAAAGGTATTGTTCTTGGCACATATCTTTTTATACGCAATGGTTGCAACAATTAGACTCTCTCCCAAGGGCACTGAGAGTGACAAGTGAGAGGCTTGCAGAAGCTCTGAGCAGGGAACGAAGCACCGCTGTCCCTGACATGGACAGCAGACACTTCACTGCCTGCTGGCGGGGCTCGCAGATTCCTGCCACATTCCCTGCGGCAGGTCGGGAGTGTCCAGGGTCAGCCTCACGTGTGAGGTCCCAGGCTGGGGTCCGGAACCTATCTGTGCCCAGGAGCCCCCGATAACCTTCAAAGGCACTCTGCCTGTGTTTCAACATCACCATTTAGTGCCCTTCTTCCCGCCTTAACCCTGTGTACTCTTTCTTTTTTATATTAATTTGTCAGCTTACTCTATATATCTTAGGTTTTAATTTGTTGCTGTTTACATACACTGTCAAAATCTTCTCCTAGTTCAGGGGTTGGCAAACTTTATCTGTACAGGGACAAATCATAAATATTTTCTACGTTGTAGGCCATGATACCATCTCTGTCAAAACTACTCAATTCCACCTCTGTAGTGCAAAACACAGCCAGACACAACATAAATGAATGGGAGTGGATGTGTTCCAATAAAACTTTATTTACAAAAGCAAGTTGCGGGCCGAATTTGGGTCAGGCCAGTTTGTTAACTGCTGTCCTAGTCCATAGTTTCGTTTTTAAATCATTTTTTATGCTCTCTTTCATCATACCAACATTTTTTGCTTTGACATGATCAAATATTTCTATCTTTTCACGTATGGTTTGTGTGTTTTGTGTAGCCCATTTATTCTATGGGTGAAGAAACGGGGGCCCAGGAGGGAGAGTGGCTTCCTAAGGTCACACGGGTCCTCTGTAGCAGGAGCTTTGTTCTCCTGTAAGATCACAAGCCACCAACCTAGTGATCAGAGAGCCTCAACTTCGAATTTTGGTCTGTCACTTATGCTGTATATATGTATATAAATATAACACACACACACACACACACACACACACACACACATACACCTTTTACTTTTTACCGAATTATCTCAATTTTTAAAAAAATCAGCCTGGTTGTCCATGAACCTCTCACTAATTTATTTCATACACTCTGATACCTCTATAATATGCCCATTAATAATATATTCTATATTTCTAAGTAATTCGTTCCATTTTTTCTCCCCTAGAGATACCATTTCTGGAACCCTCCGTCCCTTGCTCCAAGCTGTTCTGGCTGCTTTGCCAGGCTCAGGATCTCCCTCCGCTGTTGTCCTATCGTTGGTACTTTCTCTTTCTTAGTTTCCTCCTCATTTCATAGGCACAAATCCTATAGTGGCTTCCCGCCCCCCCAAAAAAAAGATTCCCTGAGAGCCATTTGAATCCCTGCATTCTTAAAAGTGTCTTTACCTTCACCCTTCACTAGCAGTTTGGATACAGAACTCTGGAATAAAATAGTTTTCCAACAGAATTTTGCAAGTACTACTCCACTATCTGTCAGCATTACTATTGACATAGGCATTCTGACCACTAATCTTTTGCACATAAACGATCCCATTTCTATGGAAGTCTGCAGGATACTTTTAATCCCCTGATGTTCCAAGATTTCCCAATTTTATGCTTTGATGTGGGTCTTCTTTACTAAAAGAGCCAGACACTTATGACACTGCAACCTGAGAATTTTTGCTCTTTGGCTCTGAAAAGTGTTCTTACGTTCTTTCTTTGGTAGTTTTTCTTCCCCACAGTTTCATCTTCTTTCTTTCCTATGAGTCAAAATGTAGGATTGATGCTTCAATTTTATCACCCCACCCCTTTTTTCTTACTCTTTTTATTTTACCTTCTGAAAGATTTCCTTGACTTTATCTTACAGACTTACTATGTTTTAAATTTCCTACTACCCTGTTTTTTAAGATGCAAAAGTTCTCGCTTATATTTTGATTATTTCTTTGATAGCACCCTATTTTATTTCAGGGATACAAACATTTTATGTCCTTCTTTTGATCCCCACATTAGCTTTAGGGTCACCAGGCTGTGTGAGGTAGAGCTCTTAGCACGCCAGATAAGAACTTTAAACCAATGCCCCACCCCCGATTTTAGCTGCAGCGTCCCCACCCACCCATCCAAGGCCAGAGCTTTCCTTGAGTTTTACAAGAGACAGAACAAAAGTTCCTTTCTCATCTTTGCATGCCTGGGCTGCAGGGTCCTTCCTGTTCCTAAAGCGCTTACCATTCCTCCATCCACCTTCCATCTGCAAAAACCTTATTGAAATTACTTATCTGCTACTTTCTCTTCCCTCAATTTTTTTTGTCCTTGTGGGTTTCCATCTTTAAAAACAAAACAAAACAAAACAAAACAAAACACACAAAAAACACAAAAAACAAAAACCCAACAACAAGAAACCTATTTCCCTGGGTTGGACGACAGCTCTGGGCGGCCGCACAGTGGAACAGGGAGGCCATTCTGCGCGTGCTACGCCAGTACCTGGACCCGGCCCAGTGCGGCATCCGAGGGCACGAGGTGGCCTTGGGCTCTGGCCAGCCCACCAGCCACTTCAGGCAGACCTTCCCCCACGCCCAGGAGCAGCCGCCCACATGGACCAGCGCTGCCTGGACAGCATCCCAGTCACCAGTCAGGCTAAGGGGCTGTCCAGTGTGAAGGCCCCACTGTACTTGGACGTGACCTGGGATTGGGAGCAAGTGGGGCGGGATCCGCCACGGTCACAGGACCTGCTACTCCGGCACCAACATGACCCGCATCAGCCCCTGAAATGCACGGAGAGGTCTTCAGAGCAGGAGGGCACCTGCTCACACCCAAGGCGCTGCTGACCACCTACGCGCCACATAAGATCAATGAAAGATCAGTCCGCAGAGTAATATAGATTCTGACCTAACTCTTAGATGCAGTCCCCGGAGTGGCGGCTGTGGGACACAGCCTTCCTGGACCGCGTGGTCCAAGCCAGTGGCCTGCTCCTGGAGAGAATGGTGGACATGCCAGTCAACAAGTGCCCGATATTCCAGAAACAGTAACCCCCTCCTTCTCCTGCATGCTTTCGTCTCCACCAAAGCCCCTTCTGGAACAAACCCAGACTGCCAGTCCCTGCTTCCCAGGGCTGGGCCATGAGGACTGGCCTTGCCCAGTCTGCGGGCTCTTGGCTGGTGGCCACAGGGCTGCTTAGCACCTGGGAATAAAATGTTTCTCGCTGCCAAAAAAAAAGAAAAAATTCCTCTAGTGTCATTTCACTGTTTTTTGGATTTTCAGGAGAAATGAGAAATAGATACTGATGTCCAATCCCCCGTATTTAACATGATTTTGTTATATTATTATCCTAATATTTAAAGAGACCATAGGAAGCCCTTGCTAACTAATCTGGAATCCAGAACCTGTAACATTAAAATAATAAATTTGGTAACATTAAAAAAAAAAACACTCTCTATGACAAAAGACAACATATGCAAAATTAAAAGACAAAGGACAAAAATGGGAATATATTTATTTGTATTTCTATTATTACAAAAAGTAGCTTCTAAAAATTGATAAGAAAAAAAAACCCAACTTTCCAATTTTTAGAATGGACAAGGATCACAGAAAAGGACATTTAAACGCCCATTAAGCATATGAAAAACAGCCAAATCTCACTCATAATAAGAGAAGTGCAAATTTAAACTACTCTGAGATACCATTTTTTCCCAACTATCAGATAGGTAAAAACCCAGAAGTTTAGTCCACTTTGTGGTTGAGGGTGTGGGGAAATAAGCATTCTCAGGCATCTCAGGCAAGTTTTTTAAATCTTGGAATATCAGTTTCTTTATCGGTAAAATAGAGCTCATAATAGCGCCTAGGAGCTTTATAGGCTTATCGGAAGGATGAAAAGAAATACTGCGTGTAGCGTGCCTAACACATAGCTCGTGCACGCTTAATTAAACACTGCTTACTAACATTATTAACATTTATTGGACCACATCGTTACATTTTCCTTCACTGAAGCTTCTACGAAAGACAGGAACAAATGCTGCCTTCCTATCCTCCTGCGAGATCTCCAAGCACAGAGACCAGGCCTCACACTTTTGTGTGGGGCGCAAGGCAGGACACAGAGCCCGTGCTCACTAAACACCTGGTTTTGAAATATAACGAAATATCACGGTCCATTCTTAGGCTACACCTGCGACCTTGGGCTTGTGCCCAGAGTTTCTTCGGTTGCCTCCAAGCAGGAGGGCAGAGGCCAGCAGCTGAGATGAACAACAGGGATCCAGGCCCGTGTGCAGAGCTGGTGGCCCGGGGTTCAAGTGCAGAGTGCACCCCGTCGGCAGATGGCCCTGTGACGGATGAGGCCCATGACTCCGTGATCACCAACACTGCCAATCATGGGAGCCCAGCTGTCAGCTCAAGGAAGCGACGCCTAGTCACGGAGAGGCACTCGGGCCAGGGCAGGGCAGACACCACAATGCAATCTCCCCGGGGTCAAGGGTGGGGGGAAGCTTCTAGTGCCACCTGAGAACATGTCTCAATGGCTGGGGCCCTTCCTGCCTCCTACTGGGGAACCCAAGGGAAGGGAGGGGCCGAGGAGCCGCACAATGCCTAATGTCTCCATAGGAGGACTCTTGATGCCCTGGCCATTTCATGTTTAGGTTTTGATCCCATTTCCAATAACAATCTCTAAGCCTCAAAGATTAGAGACCTCAGGCCCTTTCCGCCAGACTGACTCCCATTTCTCCTCCTTTGTTTCCCAGCATCCCTGGCTCCTCTGATAACAAAGGCAGAGGGAGGCAGAGAGTGATGTTAGAATCAGGGGGACCTCAGGAGGTCACCTGGTCCAGTCCTCTGTCTTCAGGCCAGTGACCTTCTAAGCCATTTCCAGTGCAAGCTGCCATTATGCCGGCATTATTAATATGACAGCTGATATGTGTTCTGTCTCTGGTTGACAGAAAGCTGGCACACATGCTCTCTCCTCTGGGATCCCAGCAGCCCTGCAGCATATGTGGGGCAAGTATGCTTATTTTGTATAGACAAGGAGATAGGCGGGAGAGGCAAGGTCCCTGGCTCTTCCAGAGCCAAATGCTATTCTCTTTCTAGAAGGTCCAGAGAGTCAGTTCTGCGTTTAATCATCTGATGGTCAGTGTTACACACACACACACACACACACACACACACACGCACGCACAGAGTTGCGTCTACTTCTATGTAAATGCAGCTCCACTTGTTCACTCCTTCGTACACACGGAGAGCAGCTGGTCACTGCCTGTTCTTCCTGTACACAATCTGCAAAGTCAAGGACAGCAAATGACTCATCCAGAAGCCTTCCTCCTGCCAGGCTGCAAGCGCAAGCTCTCTCCTTCCCTCTCTGGTCAGCAGGAGTGTGTGGGGTTGTAAGTGGGTCAGCAGGGGTTTGGGCTGAGTATTCCCAGGCAGGTGGGAGGGAAGTGGGAAGGCAGCGAGGTAGGGCAGCATGAGCTCCGGAGATGGGAGTTCACGTCGCTGGCATTGAGAATGTTGGAGAAAGCCACGGACTGCATCACCTCTCCCCTCTACAGCCTCCCTGCCAGGCCGGGGCTGGGGGTGGAGGGGGGACGAGGAGAGGGGGCCTGCTGAGAAGTACTGAATGAGGCAAGGCCTGTCAGCCTTTCCAGGGGAAAGAACCGTCAGCTCAGGCCCTTGGTGGAAACACACTTTCTTCTAAGCCTTCCGATCTGAGCTCTCCTGCAGCTTGCACCCGAGGAGCCCATGAGCCTGGAGGGGAAGAATTACAGGCCTCTCCGGTCTCTCTCCCTGGGGGCTTAACCTTCACCTCAGGAAGTGCATGGGGGTCTTCGGCCAGACAGAGAAAATATCTTCCTGAGGTGTGTGATTTCTGGCTAGCCAAGTATCATCGTCAGAGCAGCAGGGACACAGTCCTGGGGCTGCACAGCCGAATTCTAGGCCCACTTAGGCCAGTGGGGTTCCTGGGGGACCCTGACTGGCCCAGACACGGACCCCATTTGCCTGCAATTTCCACAACAACAGCAACAGGCTGTTGCTGCCATGACTGCTCAGGAGGCAAGTGCGCAGACACAGCTCTCCGAGGCCTCTCCCCTTCCTGGGCATCCTCCCCCTGGGATTCCGCTCGCCCATAGTTCTGAGCCAGGGTCCTCCTCTTGGCCCACACTCACCGATTATGGTCAGCCATCCCTCCCTCCTTCCTTTCTCCCTCCCAGGTCATACTGCGTCTCTGCCCGGTGCCTGGGCCTCCCAGTTCAATCCCCATCTGCGCCTGCGCCATGTGACCGCAAAACCACGCTCCGCCCACCGTAATCCTGATCGGCAGCAGCATTACTGAATGGTTCCTGAGAGCCAGGTCATGGGCCGCCCCCCTTCCCTTATTGTAGTATATTTAATCCTCACGACAACTCAGAGACGGGTACCATCGCTGGCCCCATTGCACAGCTCAGGATACCGATGTGGGGCGGTAAGGGGTATAACGGACATTCAGATCCAGATCCTGTCCTTTTGCCAGTTAATTCCACTCCTCACGGTCGCTATTTTCATTCATCCTGAAATCTCCCCTCTTCCACAAAGGCACCAGGAGGCGGGGAGGGCCTCTTCCTGACTCGCTCAGTCCTTTTAGCCCGAAGGACTGACCGTGTGGGGGGAGGAGCCGCCCCTGAGGGCGGCCGTCACCCCTTCCCCATCCACAACCGTTGTGGTGCAAGAGACGCAAGCAGCTGTATTTGCAGAAGCAAAACGCAGCATGGAGAGTCCGATCTACCGCAAAATAAGCAAAGCATTTGCAAATCAAATAAAAATGACCTTTGCTTTAGCCATTCTCTGGAATTATGTGCACCATGGCTGGTGACTCAGAATGTGGGTGACAGGTGCTTAATGACTTCATTAGAACCACAGTCAGGGCTGGAAAGGACCTCACACACCACTTTGTTCAACTTCTCGATGTTACAGATGAAGAAACTGAGGCCCGCAGAGGGGGAGGGGCGGCCTCTGGGCCTTCCAGCCAGGAGATGGCGGCCAGAGTGGGGAACCAGTGGCTCTTCTGAGCTCAGACCATGCCTCTTCACAAGTAGATGGCAGGCAACAAAGGCACTAGCAATTCTTACTAAACGCAGGGGCCCCTTTTCACCCCACCACCCGGGCCAATGCTGTGATTCCCACTGTATGGATGAGGAAACGGGCTCAGTGGGAGAGTCTGGGCACCCAGGAGGTCCCGGGCTGGCGTTTCCTAGTTTCTCCCTCTACCGTCTATTGGAAGGACATCTACTGCAGCCAAGTTATGTCGGGCACCACACAGCAGGATGGGGCTGAAGGAAGCACTTTCCCGTCTCCCTGGGAATTCAGTCCAGGAAAACAGGTGTTGGGGTGGGGGGGCAGGGACGCTGTGCTGGGACAGGCATAAGAAGGCACTGAGGCTGCTTCTCCATATACATTGTTTCTTGCCCAAGGTCCGAGAGGAGTCTCGCAGGTGTGGGCAAGGACAGCCATGCCCAGAAGGGGTGGGAGGGGCTGCCCGGTAATCAGTGGCTGGGCCGGGCCCCTACCCCAGCTCTGAAGTGAGGTGTCTATCCCTATACCCCCAGCACTGAGAAGTACCAGGCCTTCGCCCCTGCCGGGCACACAGAGAGCCAGCCCGTAATGAGGCAGGCAGGCATTTACCCTGGCTTGACCCAGTCTCTATTTACATCCAGAACTGTTCAAGGACAGGGACAGCACAAGCAATTACTGGCAGTAAAACCCAAGCCCGGCTCTGCTCTTCTCCCCCACTCTGTTTTTTATATGGTCAATAAAGTGGCTGCCTGATCCGTGTTCTTGGCCGCAGAGTCGAGGTGTGAGTGTTCGGCCGGGAAACCAGCTGGCCGCGCAGGAGGAGAAGAGACTGTCTTCGTCAGGTTGCAGGCTTACTGCCCCGCCCAGGGGCGGGCCGCCGGCTCCAGATGGGGCCTGTCTGCAGGGGCACTTTCTACAAAGCCCCTCCAAGCTCACAAAGATGGAATTCGTACAGCCAGGCCATTCCCTTCCCCTACAGAGCCTCTAAAAGAAGGGGCCTTCCCTGTGCTCCCTGGAGATGGCACATGAATCTATCCAGGAAGAGACCGTTTTCACAGAACCACGAGCGAGGCCTCCCTTCCCGGCCTGCTGTGTGCTGTGAAGTGTGCACAAGCTGTGATACAGGTGTGCCACGCAGGGACGTGATGAGGCTGGACACAGAACGTAAGCACACGCAGTGGCAGGTAGCACAGACACTAAATACAGCACAGTGCCTGCAGCATCCCGCGTGTTGGCGAGAGCCCTTCGCTGCCCTACTCTCCGGACAGAGAAGGACTCTGAATGGATCATGCCCCACTTCCACCCCCACTCCACAGCCATTTGTGCAGCCTTCACACTGGACTGCTCGCCTTTCCCCCATGCCTGTTTGCATTGATTCAAATCCCATCTCTTCGGCAAAGGCCTGAACAATGCCACTTCCTCCAGGAAGCCTTCCTTGAATCTCCCAGCCAGAGGTACTCAACATGATCTCCATCCTGCTCTAATAATAAACAATGCTTTCCACCCCGATGTTACTCTTTTATGTAAATATCTAAATTTCCCCCCAAATTCATTAGCCCCCCAGGGCGGGATTCATGTCCGATTCATTTCAGCATCCCCCACAGGGCAAAGTGCAGTGCTAGGCACCCAGCAGGAGCCCAGCAAATGTCTCCTGAATGAACGAACACAACATTCTTGCCCACACGCATGAAAGACACACAAGGCTGGCAGGCAGGTGTCTTGGGGTGCCCTCACTTGTTCCCCTCCTTTTCCTGCTCCCCTGGGTGGAAGTTTTTGTTTTTCTCCTCAGTGAATCATTTATATCAAATGTGTGCAATGGGTGGTAGCCGGCATTGGGAAAAAGAAAGATCGTTGTCTAAGAGTCAGATATTCTCAAGCCTGGAAAAATCAGGCGACTGCTCCATAGAAGGACCCGAAGGTTCACTGCGGCCGTTTGGGGAAAGAGCTGGGACTCTTGAGAAGAGGGTGGGGTTGGAAGAAGCTGGGGGTGGGGGTGGCTGGATGGATTCCAAGGGAAGGGACTCCGCAACCAGCGCAGCGCCCCGGAGGCGAGCTCTGCATGGGCCCTGACGTGAGAAGGCGTCCAGCCTGCTGCGTGCTCCAAGAGCTGACACCGAGACCGCGCTTAGCCCGGAGCAGAGAGGAGCTGCAGAGCCATGCCTCTGCTGCGAGCCACCGTCCAGAGGCCTCTGTCTCCAGCGTCCGGTCCAGAGCACCCATCCCGGGTGAGGACCACTCGGAAATTCTCACTGTCTGGGAATCCGGAGGCTCCAAAGTCGAACATACCCTTTCTATGCCTGGAGGCTGAATGACACAGTGACCATCACCACATCTCCCATTTACACAGTTACAGCTCATTAACAGCTTAGCTAATAGTCCCAGCCTCCCTGAACTGACCATTGAAGTTTGCTGATCACTCTCGGGCTATGTTCAGCTCTTTCACTCTGGCAGAGCAATGGGACTGATCCACCAAGGGGGAAGGATTCTGCCTGCCCATTCTCCCAGGCACTTGCCCATTCAGACACAGGCTGAGATCAGGGGGGATTTGAATGGGGTCAAGTGAGTCTCTGTGAAAGTTTCCTGCAAGATTAGAACCTCTGGTCTAATTGCAATGCTCAGATTCCCAATTCTAAAACGGAAAGTCTCTGTCTGGTTCTGTTAGTCTCCAAACGCCTCCCACCAGCACGATTCTTGGTTCCCCGGGAGGGAGGACGAGGGTGGAGGAGGAATTTGTGTTTGAGGCCCACAGCCAGGGGCTGGAGTAGTGCCTGGCAGGGGTGTGCAGACCAGAGATACTCTGGCACTTCTCATGCTTTTCTACATGAGGAAGAAAGGAGTAAGTAACTCAAAATGATAAGGCCCATTCACTTGGTAAGTCCTGGCCAGTCAAGGGTGTGGATTCAAACTCCAGGAGTTCACTTGACTCAAATCTCCCAAACCCCACCTTGTTGTGGCCACGATCCTACACAGCCGTCTCTCAAGTGCACTGGCAGCTGGAGAAGAGAGAGGGAGACCATTATTCAAAAATTCATCTGCTGAAGTCCTACCCTTTCGTAGCTCGGAAGGTGGCCTTCCTTGGAAGCGGGATAGCAGCAGATGTAATGAGTTGAGATGAGCTCATGCGGGAGTAGGGTGGGTCCCTAACCCAATATGACAGGTGCCCTTATATAAAGGGGACATCTGGACCTAGAGACGGATCCGCACACAGGGAGAATGCCACATGAGGGTGAAGGGAGAGATCAGGGCGATGCAGCAGAAGCCAAGGAACACCAAAGAAGCCCACCAAGCACCAGGACCAGGAGAGAGGCCTGCAGCAGATTCTCCCTCACAGCCTCAGAAGGAAGCAACCCTGCCGATGCCTTCATCTCGGACGTCTAGCTTCCGAGACCGTGAGACAACACGTTTCTGTTACGTAAGTCACCCTGGCTGTGGTACTTTGTCATGGCAGCCTGAGCAAATCAATACAGAGACGCGAGGCGGGCTCCTTGTGCGGGCGGTGCTGTCATGCCGCTGAGTAACTAAGGGTCAGACCCATAGTCCTATTAGCTTAAGAAATATATATACAGAAAGCTAGAGGCGGATGGATGGATGGAAGTGTAGGGAGATTGGTAATGATGGATGGATAGATGGACAGATAGATGGACAGATAGACAGATGATGGACAGATGGATGGATAGATGGATGAGTGATGGATAGACACACTGATGATGGATGGATGGATGGATGGATGGATGGATGGATGGATGGACGGATGGATGGATGGAGAGATGGGTAGATAGATGCTAGATAAATAGATAAATAGACAGACAGATTGATGGCTGATGGATAGATAGATGGATTGAACCACTGTACGGACAAGGTGGCTGGGCCCTCCCCAGCCCAGCAGCCCTCCCACGCAGGGCCGGAGAGCGACCTGCCTGTGTGGGTGGCTACGTGCCGCAGAAGCCTCACACAAGGACACAATGGAATCTACGCAGCACAATCACTAAGGCAATTAGTCCTCCGAACGCCCTGTGGCAAAGACGCCCTTATCCCCATTTTAAAAATAGGAAGATGAAGCTCAGAGAGGTTAAGTCATTTGTCTAACACCACAGGGCTAGTAAGTAGCAGGGCTGGGATTCATACTCAGGTCTGCCTCGCCTCAAATACAGGGTCCTTTTGTCACACCTGCTGCTTTGCACAACCTTGCCCTCAGTGATCCCGTGTTCAAATAAAGGAGCTCAACAGACGTGACCAATAAGCTAGACCTGCTTACAGGGGAAGTGTTGTGTCCTCTGGATCCATCCCTGTGATCCAGGCCAGCCCATCCTCACCAATCAGGCGGCGTAATGAGGCTCCTGCTCTCTGCTCCGTGATTCCAACCTGCTTCCCTTTAAAGTACTGGCCCCAAACACTGGCCTCAGGCTACCCATCTGGCCTCTCCCGCATTCAGCTGTCCTGTGGAGGTTCGACTCAGTTTGCCTTTCTGGTCCCAGAATCTCCCTTTGTTTTGGCTGTTCTAGTTCCTGGCCCATGGAACTCACCACTCTTAGCCAAGCTAGCCTTAAGCACTGGTTTTGGGGCTGCCCAGCCTCACCTCCTCCATGGGGGAGAGGGAGGGGGCCAGACACTATGGCTGACACAAATGCAATCATACTTTCTGGGCAATCACACCGGGGCCCTGCTAAGATGTGTGTAAATGTCTTAGAGTCTTGGGGAGCTTCAGGGGGCTGGTGGAGGTACCCTCTCCAGGGGCCCAGGCCTAGTTCCCTTTCATGTCCCCAAATTATACTCCCGTTCCCAGGACTTGGCCTGACAGGGGCACATTAGCTGTAGTCCTGGACCTGGAGAACTGGCTAGTCCTTTCTAAGCTGCTCTTCTTAGAGCTTCCTGAGCACACCAGATGCTGCAGCCTCTGAGATGCCTTCATGCTGTTCCTCTGGCCAGGGGGCCTTGCCTCCTCCTCTTTGCCTAGCCAGCCCTACTCCGCTTTCAGGTCCCAGCTCAGATGGCATCTCGTCTTCATCCCACACCGGCGCTGGGTGTCCCTTGGTTATGTCTCTTTAGCATCCAGCAGTACGCAGCAGGGTGCTCCCTTAAGCTCCGGGGTCACGTGCTCGTCCGAGGCCCTCACCAGCTTGGGATCTGGGCCGGTAGGATCTTCGCCTGTGTGAGCTCATGCCACACCTCTGCACACGGTAGTGGAAGGATAAACAACTGTGAAGGATCCCATGACCAAGGCCACAATGGGCCAGTTGTTTCTCCAGAGGAAGGCCCTGGGCCGTCCCCACATATGTTGTTGTCCATCAGGACAGAAGGGCAGCTTCTCGGGGTCACCTTGGGTCCCGACAGGATTCACGGCCCGTGGTACTCACTCCAGCCAGTGAGCCAGGAGTCCACTCCGAGTTCAGCCCTGGAACACCATGAAGTCTAGCCAAGAGCACAGACCAGCATGAAGCAGGCACAAAAAAGCTCTACCATTCAAACCAGTGATGCTAAGCCTCCAAGATCCATGAAGGAAATGTAGTCATGCTCTGTCAATCATGAGCGACATTTGCTTGTCCTTAAAAGTATAACTCGCATGGGGCGCCCGGCTGGCACAGTTGGTTAAGCATCTGACTCCTGATTTCGGCTCAGGTCATGATCTCAAGAGTTGTGACATCGAGCCCTGGGTCGGGCTCCATGGTCAGTGTGGACTCTACGTGAGATTCTCTTTGCCCCTTGCACTCATGCTCTCTCTCTCTAAAATAAATAAATAAAATCTTTTTTAAAAAGTACAACTCACAGATAAAAATAGAACTTCTATGAGCTAAATGTAAAACCAAGGCCAGCATCGTTAAGCCCACGTGAAATTTTCACATTAAATCAACCCCTCCTTGGGGGCTGCTTCCTGACACTTGAAAGCATATATTGACTGGCTAAGGGCTGAGAGAGAAAGTGGGGACAGAGAGTCCAGGCCTGCCTGGAACCTCACAGCAACAGGAGGAAGAGGAGGAGAAGGAGGAGGAGAGGGAAGAGGAAGAGGAAAAGAAAGAAGGAAGGAAGGAAAAAGAAAAGAGGAGAAGGAAAGAGGAAGGAAGAGGAGGACGGAGGAGGAGGTAGGAGGAGGAGGGAGGAGGAGGAGGAGGTAGGAGGAGGAGGTAGGAGGAGGGAGGAGGAGGAGGAGGGAGGAGGAGGAGGGAGGAGGAGGTAGGGGGAGGAGGGAGGAGGAGGAAGGAGGAGGAGGAAGGAGGAGGAGGGAGGAGGAGGAGGGAGGAGGAGGAGGGAGGAGGAAGGAGGAGGGGGTAGGAGGAGGAGGGAGGAGGAGGAGGGAGGAGGAGGAGGGAGGAAGAGGAGGAAGGAGGAGGGGAAGGAGGGGGAGGAGGAGGGAGGAGGAGGAGGGAGGAGGAGGAGGGGGAGGAGGGAGAGGAGGAGGGATGAGGAGGAGGGAGAAAGAGGAGGAGGAGAGGGAGGAGGAGGGGGAGGAGGAGGAGGGGGAGGACGAGGAGGAAGAAGAGGGAGAATATATATGTCTTACTGCTATTTCCAGATCTCTTTGGCCCAGAGTCTGTCCTTTGCAGTACGTAAGGGAAGCATTGATGCTGGACCTATTTTATTCCGATTTTCCTCTTGGCCAGCTTGGCTGTCCATTCCTCCAAAAGCAATGCTTAAGGAAGCAGGAGGTGACACCAAAACGGCTGCAGTTCTCAACGCAGTTTCATCTTTGCAGTAGACTTGTCTTGGCTTTCCTGAAGCTCTGGCTTCTACTTAACGCCTGGGACCCTCACGGAGCCCTGGGATTCGAGCCTGTGAGCCCTAGGCCCAGTGCCAGTGGCTCGAAGAGGCTGTGAACGGTTGTCTCCTCCCTCCCATCCTGCAGCAAAGCAGTGGCCTTCCCTTCTGCCTGGCTCCCCTGATAACTATTCAGATAACTGTTCAGATAACTATTTATGCACCCTTCTCACCCCACCTTCTCCATCAGGATGGGATGCTGTTATGTGGGCAATATTCCTTTAGTTTGGGTTTGCTCCTGTGTTTGTCAATTAATTTTTTTCACCTTTCAAAATTATTTCTCCACCTCAGTTCAAAAACCAACAGATTAAATGTGTTTTTTAGATGCATAGCACCAACAAAATAAATGATAATATTAGCAAGAAAATGAGAACAGGAAAATAAAGGTAATAAATGAGATATAGTTACATGCCAGCAACAAGGTTTTAACATGCCACCAGCCAGGCTCTGAGTCCAATGCAAAGATGGCAAAATGATCAGACACAATTGGGAGTGTCCAGTACCTCACAAAGAGATCACAAGTGTCCAAATAATGCATTCAGCACTAAAGATGCCCTTCTGCTCTGGCTTTGAGGAGCATGGTCTGCTCTTTCCTTTCTTCCATAAATATTAAATGAGCATCTTCTAATTGTCAGGTCTCTAGGCTCTGGCGGTAAAATATGTATCAAGCTGTGGTCCCTTCCCCTGCTCTCCATAAAGAAAGAGATTTGCCTCCCTAATTGTGCTTGGTTTTGGTGCTGAGTTTTTGGTGTGGGGGGTTAGGAAAGTGGTTGTAAGGACGAAGAGACCTGGAGTATTAGCTTTTCTCTTTTCTCAGCCTGCAACGCCTAATACAAATTTGCTGCCCAGAGAAGTCCTCGTCCTTCACAGTCCCACTCAAATGCCTCCTCCTGCAAGAAGCCTTCCCATGTATTCCCCGGCCGAACTAACTGTTCCCATGGCATATGATGGGTGATTCAACTTAGCACTTGTTTCATATTTCCTTCTCGCATGGACTTTTCTGCTTTGCCCCCTGGCCTGCCTTATTCATGTCTGTATTTTCAGGGTACAGCCCAGGCCCAGGCACACAGGCAGTAACCAATATACATCTGCTTGTGCTGTATTAAAGATCATCTACAAATGGGCAATTCAGAGGTCAGACGCCCAGGGGTTAATTTCATTTGTGACCAAGGCAGCTGAGTGAAGCCAGCAGGAATTCAGCCCCCACAAACCAGACCATGTCCTGGGAGTCTCCACAGCCTAGAAGGGCTCACACATTCTCCTGCCACTCAGGAGGGGAGGTTCTCATGACCGTCCTAGCCAAAAGGGTGTGAATATAGATATTTTTCTCTAACTACCAACCACTGTGAGAAGCAAGTGACAAAGAGGCCTTGTGTTGTCTAAGGTGTGGGAGGGGGGCACAGAGGGCACGGAGACAGCTCTGGCTGTGGAGCTGCAAGGGGACTGTAACTCCAAGTCTGTGTAATGGCCAATGGCTGTGTGTGGTCGTGTGTGTGGTTGTGTGTGGTTGTGTGTGGCTGTGTCTGTGGCCGTGCGTGTGGCCATGTGTGTGGTTGTGTGTGGCTGTGTGGTTGTGTGTGTGGCCGTGCGTGTGGCTGTGTGTGGCTGTGTGTGTGGCTGATGGCTGAGGGCACATCACTTAACCTTTCTGCATCTCAGTTTCCACAATTGTCCATAAGCAGAGTAAAATCCACCTCGCCCAACTTTATAAAATATCAATGTTATGAAAGGGTTTATAATAAGACCTGGCCTGGGATTGTGCTCGTTAAATATTTTCTTCCTGTGTTTTTTTCCCTTTACTTAGACTCTGGGGCCTCTGCTGCTTACTCACCATGTGACTTGATGCAAATTGCTCAACTCAGAACTCAGTGTCCTTGTCAGTGAAATGGGCCTTTGAGGACTAAATGCAATTATACAGGCAGTGAGTTTGCGTAAGGGAGACAGAACAGACACGTTTATTCCAGGGCTCCATTCATGAATTATGGTCTCAGTTCCTCCCTCTCCTTATTCGCTCATGGATGGCCCCCGGCTCCTGTGTGCGAGGCACTGTGCCCCTGCACAGGAGGTGCAGACGACCCCGACACCAGCCCTGCCCTCAAAGGGGTGCGCCCTATATCCTCTTTGTCTTCGTCTTTTGTGCAGCCCACCGTCCTCTGTACGCCCTTTGTCTCTCTCGCGGGTACCTGATTTATGCAGTGCCTGTGTGAGGCTGATGTGTAACCCCTCCTTCCCCTGGCCATTGCTCTGAGGGGAGTCCCCTGGAATGTTCTGGAACAGACGGCTGGTTCCCAAAGGGATGATCCATGGCGATGTCTGACCGGCACGGACTCTCTGTATGAGGCCTTGAGGGAGGGCATAGGGGCAGCCAGACCTCAGAGAAGTCTTCAGGTCAAGTCTCCATGAAGAATCTGCTTCCGTGGGGAGGCCAGAAGCAGCAAAGATAGGTGATGATTCAGGGAAGGTTCTGGAAATAGAAACCCCCAGCTCTTCCCCATTAGGGGCAAGGACAGGCCTCCACCCACTCTGACAGGCCTGGGGACCATTTCTGGAAGAACTGCTGTGCTGCCTGCACGGGGTGACTCATGCCCAGGCACTGTGTGTGCCTCTGGCCACTCCCGGCATGAGGATGAGGACAGGATGGGAGGGGCGAGGAGCCCAGTTCTCTTTTGCTGAGCTTCAGCTGTCAATAGCCAGATTTACACAACACACAATATAAATCTTAAGGGGATTAGTTTGGTTTGGTTCAACTGTGCGTTACTAATCTTGCTCATACCCACCCCCCACCTCCAGGATTTTGCACCATTATCACTAGGGCATAATTTTCCTATCAAGAGCTAATTGTTACAGACAGCCATGAGTAGCTGTGATTTTTCAGGGCTGAGAAAATGGGGGTGGGGGTTCTAACCCAACATTAGCAACAATAATCATAAAAACAAGCTCTTGTGTGACTCTCTGTATGACCCGAAGGGGAGAGGGTCCCCGAGGTACGTAGCTGAACCAACACAGCCTTTTGGGGGCCTGGGACAGAAGGAATCCTCGGTGGGATCTTTCTGGCCCCAGCATAGGCTCTGAGACCAAAGCAGCTGGGCAGAAGAACAGAAGCTTCAGGACAAGCTCCAGGGGCCCTGCTGCCCTGGCCTCAGGGCTCCAAAGGGAAGCAGAGACTGCAAGAGTGGCAGTGGTCTCTCAGAGAAGGCAATCAGCACATTTATACACCCATTTTCAGCTATCCCATTTTCTAAGCATGCCTCATCCCTGTTCAAAGATGTTCCCTTTGCAATACTCGGGTGGTCAGGGGGGTCTTGTGTTAAGGGGATATAGGACACAAAAATCCAGACTTTTCTGAAAACCCTCAATAATCATATGCTATTATTAAAGGATTTACCTTGCAGAATGGTTGTCTGCAGGATTCTTCAAATAATGGGATCTCCTTTACAGGCATTTGGAATGGAATGTGATTTATGAACTTTAACTTCCATGAAACTTTACTTCCCCCAACCCGTTGGAGGCCTCCTTTGCTCATCTTTGCTTGTCAACATGGTCCACTGAGCTTGTTGACCAGGTTGACCTGGTTGCATATCCTTCCATCTCCAACCAGGCTCCCTGAGAACTCCTGTTCTCTCTACTGCAGCTGTGGCAATCACTAGGGCTCTGCCAAGAGTCGGTGCTAGGCACACAGCTGACTGACCAACAAAACGGATGAGTTTACATCTTCTGCTTGAGTTATATCTTCTACTTGACTATATTCTGATTCATTTCTAAAATCACTTTGCCTCCCCGAGAGCCTCTGGCATGAAATGACACATTGTGGGAAGAAAAAGCAGCCCTCATTTGCCTAACTTTAATTAAACAATCATTTCCCAAAACATTCTGAAGGGCCAGGCCCTGACTAGCGTCTGGGGTGATGGAAAGAATCCAATTCCTGATGTGGGGATGGAACGCACCCGCTGGTGTCCCCAGTGGGACATGCAGATCCTGTGACAGGATCCCTCAGTCAAGCCACCACGGATCAGGATACAGATGTACTTTTGTCTCCAGACTGCACCTCAGCATGGCCCCTACTCCTCCTCAACCTTTGGGGATCCAGCTTTTGACCCACGAGTCAGGTCCTACCCTAAGGCGGAGGCTGATTGGTGATTCTTCTCTCCTTCCCTGGGCCTCACTTCGCTCTTGAGCAGACCCTCAGCATGTAAGGAGGCCCAGTCCCTGGTTCCTAGATCCAAAGCCTGGGAACTCTTTCCTCTTCCTTGGAGAACCCAATTGCTGGGGTGGTAAAGTGGTAACATTCTGAAATACCCCATCCTCCATATTTCCAGTTACCCCTTAACACTTCCCCCATCCGATAAGCCAGACTCTCAGGAAATGGATTTATATCTCCCTATGGGGGCCTCAGGCAAGCACAGTGACCCCCTTGAGCAGTGCTGTCCAACAGAAAAGCAGTGCAAGCCACAAATGTGAGTCACATGTGCCTTTTCTGGTGCTACATTTAAAAAAAGTAAAAAGAAATAGATGAAATTTAATTTTAATAATGTTTACTTAACCCAATATGTCCAGGATTCATTTGCATTTCAACATGTAATCAACATAAAACACTATAAGGAGATATGCTATATTCTGTTTTTATACTAAAGTCTTTAAGATCCATTGTATGTTTTATACTTACAGCACACCTCAATCCTCACAAGCTATAATTCAAGTGCTCACAGGTACCTGTGGCTAGTGGCTTCCATCTTAAACCCTGCAGCCCTAGAGCCAATGCAATGTGAAGAGATGACTAAGAGAAAGCCAGTCCCAAAGAGACATGGGGTCAGGGATAGAGGTGACCCAGGAGTCTGCGGGGACCAATGACTTGGACATTGCGATGGGAACAAAACCATTCTCAGGGTTCTCAATGTGGTAAATGATTCCCAGGATGTGTCCCCAACCAAGACCAACTAAATGCTTTTGCAGCGTGGAAGTTCGTCCAATACTATAGACATTAGCCACATATGGCTCTTTAAATTTAAATTAATTTAAGTTAAACAAAATTTAAAAATCCCTAGCTCAATTTCATTAGCCACATTTCAAATGCTCAAAGTCACATATGGCTAGGGGCTCCTGTATGGGACAGTGCAAATATATTTCCATCATCACAGGAAGTGTTTTTGGACAGAACTTGGATCAACCCCTAAGAAACGGGGGGAGTAGACCCAAATTTTCTGAGATGAAGGTTCTGTTACTTGTAAGCATGGGGGCATGTAGCAAAATTTGAATTGACTTATAAAAAAGTAAGGCCATTTTTCTTGTATAATTGAATTTGTGGAATGGGATTAATAATTTACTTTAACTTTCAATAGACATTTTTTTTTTAACTCTTGGAGCATGTTGCTCTGTTTGTAAACTTGGAAAACAGTCCATACCACCTCACAAGGTGGTATGAGGATTAAAAGAGACAAAAAAAGGTCAGACACCCACCCCGACATCTGACACATTAGCCCCCTTCCCTCTCCCTTCTAGGGCTGCGTGTGTATGGGTCTGTGTATACCTCCGTTCCTCTTAAACGGGGGAGCAGGCAGATTTTCACCACCTCTCTGAAAACAAGGGCTACATTACTGCACTGCCCTGGGGACCCACTCCCCCCACCCCCACAGCGGAAGGGCAGTGTTATGGCCAAAGAGAACTTGTAAAAAGCAAACTGCAAAGTGGACAGAATTAGTAAGAACAAACCACTTTATAGAAGCTAAAAAGAGCATCAGGATTTGTAGGAGCAATATCTTTAGTATGGTCAGCCATACCCTACGGAGAGAGAAAAAGAAAACAAAGGTGTATGGGAAGTAAGGGGTGGACGGGGAGAGTTGAGGAGTTCTTTGCATCCTTTTAACAACAACAACAAAATGAAGTGATACAAGAAGACAGGAGAGTTTAACCAAATAGAAGTTCATGAAGACCGACAATGCACTGGCTTGGTCCGGGCCACAAAGCCTCTATCTCACGGCGATGCCATCGATGTGAGAATAACCACATGTAACTAAAGTAAACGGTAAATAAGGCAGAGTCGCTCAAGGTCTGGTTATAGGGACGGTATGGGGAAGAATGTGGAATGATCTGTGCCAAAGACAAAGGGTAAGTCATACGGGACAGAATTTTAATTATGTCTAAATGGGTTAACTTGAACCTGCATGCTCAAAAGAATTAGGAACAAGACAGACCTATTGTTTCTCTCACAGACTCTGGCTGAAAATGGCATATAATAAATCATATGGGGCTATCTCCACATTGTCTCACCTGTTATTTTTGGCCAAACCCCTGTCTGGAGGGATCCTGGCCCAGGACAAGTTGGCAGATTTCTCTCCTGACCAGGGATAGGAGCAATTGTAGCAGCTTAGATTGTTCTCTCTGCTCCTCACTGTTGTCCAAGAAAGTTGGGCCTCCTTGGGGCGTGGGGGAGGGGGAGGATAGGAAGAGAACAGAGTCAACAAAACTACTGTCATGATATGAGGGTGAGTGGATGTCATTTCATCCTTCTGCATCTCCTGGAGCTTTGGTGCTAGAAGGGCTCTAAAGGACCCAAAATTCAGTCTCCTTGTTTTTTATAGCTAGAACTCAACGACCCAGGGAGCAGGAGGGAAGTGCCATGCATAGGAGCCCTGAGCCACTGGGAGCCAAGGTGAGGAACCCAGGCCAGACCTCTGGCTTCGGTTCAGAGCTCTCTCCTCTGTATCTTGTGACCTCTTCACTTGGTGCTGGATTTTCACATCTAACAGGTGCCTGATGCTCTGGCGACTAAAAGCACCTAAATTTAACCTGCATGACCCAGGCCCTGCTGCCCTGGCTCTTGGCCAACCCCATCTAATAACCATAGTGGTTTTTAATTCTAATGAAAAGTCTTCGGCGCAAGAGCTCTGGCTCACAAAGGCTGCCACTAGCTGTATAAGCACTTGGTAGTTTGGATTAATAAAATTTTTAGATATCATAAAATGCATTTTTCTCTTGAGGTATTTTTGTATTGTATTTAGAATAATGAGATCCCTGATATGACTCCAAGACTTAATGGCAGACCACGTAGAAGTGGCTGGCTAAAACAAAATTCAGATTCTCCCTCAACGGAGGGCTATAATTGCTCCTAGGCAACAAGGCACAGAGTAGACTCTGTCTCAGCTCCTCATTGCTTTTCTGAGACATGTCAGAAGCTGCAGAAGGAAGCTGTCAGAAGCCAATTGCTACATCTGAGCTGTCCTTTTCCCTGGGGCTCCAGGAAGGGACCACAGCCCCGGCCCAGCTTTCTGTCCTTATGTTTCTAAACTGACTCATGTCTACTGAGAATGAGCCTCTCTCCCACATACCCTCACACCTCCCTCAATGCCCATCAACCCATGACTAAGCACTGAGCAAGTTCCAATGGGTTCCAGTCCCAGACTCTGTAAAGAGGCCAAGGCCCAAAGCTGGGGCCTCACAAAAGACCATGAACTTCACCAAGACGTAAAAAGGAAAATTTGCTCTAAGGCCAAGAGACTGCGCTTCAGGTCCAAGCAGTCCCCTCCCTGCCCTATATGAACAGGAACAATGGTCTAGGCTGTGTTGCCTCAGGGTCTAAAGTGGAGCTCAAAGGGGAGGATGGGAAGACACTTGCAAAAGATGAAGCTCTACAGGTAGAAAGGACAATTGATTCATCCCCAAAAGTTTGCCTGGGGCTCCAAGGGCTGCTTTGGCTTTAGCTATGCGTGCTTAGACACAGTCAGTTTCCGATTTTATACTCCCATTTTGCAAGGAGGGACTACCTCTCCCATTATTCTGGCCATCACAGATAAACTGTGGCTATCTTGTTAATCGCTCTATTGTTAGTGCTGAGAACAATACCGGCCCCGTAGCAGCAGCACACTGAATAACTAGGGAAAGACGGAAGCCAGAGCTCCTTGAGAAAGGATCAGCCCTCCTGTGCCCCAGGGAGTGGACAGCAGAAGAGTGCCTGGTGGCGTTGACAGCACAGATGGATTCTGCACTCCGCCACCCCCGCCTCTGTGTGTCTCCGGCCCGTGCTCATCCCCCTGACCCCTTGGAGCTGTAACAGACAATTTACCTATCCGTCTCTTCCCTGAGCCACCTGAGCTCCTTGGATTCTGATTCGTCTTCCATCTCTTGGCCTGGCACAGTGTAGGGACTCAATATAAGTTCATGGAATTAATGCTTGTCCTTCTCTATGGGTTTCTGAGATACGCTAGAATTGAGTCCAGTAAAATATAGTCATCTAAACCGGAAGGGATGGAAGAAGAGAGATTCAAGTTTCATAACGAGCAAAAGACAGCCTCCTAGAAATTTCACTGCTTTAACCCCATATGTGTAGGAGAACTGAGGCATTTCTGGAAAAATCCCACACTTGCCTTGCTGGGGTTAATGTGCTTCCTGTTGCTGACAGGCCTCAGAGGAGATAACCTGATAAAATCATCACCGATTTATGGAGATACAAACAGACTTCTGAAGGGCATGTAACTTTAAGGGGAAAATTAATCAGTAGAGATGTTTCACCAAAGTACTTAAATAAGCAGGGCAGATCAGACAGGAAGCCCATCTGCCCCACCCATACTGGGTATCTGAAAACCTGTCAAATCCTTTTCTTGCCTGAAAAAAAAACCTTATATTTTTAAACTTAAAATTTTAGAACTATGTTATATAGAGTAAATATAGGCCTCTTTCATCCTTCAGCCATCAGATAAGTGTTCTTTTATGGTCATAGTCAATGTTGAGCATCTCTGCCTTAGGAGTGACTGTGGCCTCCCAGGGAGAGGAGCCCTCTCTCATGGGTCTAGCCACTCCTCAGAGGTGTAGGAGAAGAAGGGGGGAAGGGTCCACCCTGGCCCCCAGGAAGCCCTCCCCAGGCAAAAACTGAGAAGAAACTCTCATAATCTTTCCTTCAAAATAAAGCTAATTGTGGGTGCCTGGCTTAGTCGGTTAAGTGGCTGCCTTTGGCTCAGGTCATGATCTCAGGGTCCTGGGATCGAGCCCCGTGTTGGGCTCTCTGCACAGCAGGGAGCCTGCTTCTTCCTCTCCTTCTGCCTGCCGTTCCCCCTGCTTGTGCTCTCTCTGTCAAACATATAAATAAAACCTTTAAAAAAATAAAATAAAGCTAATTGGTAACTTGATGACCTCATCAAGACAAAGGGGCCTTCTGATGACAGTCTGGGGACTGTCAGCCAGTGTGCTGAGCAATGAAGTGAAAAATAAAAGCAAGGTATTTTTGTTTCCTCCATTCTCTGCCTTCAGGTCCAGATTTCTTTAAGATTGAAAAGAAAAAAAAAACAAGAAATCAATAATTCTAGAACAAAGGAGACAAACAAGCCAACTATGGGAGTGGAGAAGTCCAGTCCTCAGAAGGTTAACAAAGGGGATACCTGTGAGCCAAAGTCTGGTCATTGGGCAGCACAGGACACCCCCATGTGGAAGAAAGATCTGTGGTCTGTCCCTGCAGTGAGCTGAGCATTCCTCACTGTGCTCCAGACATTCATCTACAGTCTCTCTCACATAGTCCCCACCAAGGCCGGGAAAGTGTGTGGTCTGTGTCATTTACGCAGGAGACTCAAGGTCACTAGCTTACATGGCCCATCCCTGATCCCATCTTCAGCAATGTGATAAGAAACTGAACAGACCTTATCTGATTTCCTCCTCACAGTTCTGTGAGGTTCATGTTAACATCCCAATTTACAGGCAAGAAAAAATAAGACTTGGGGGGGGTGCTGGGTGACGTTTCCAAGGTGATTCTTTTAATATAGCAGCTCTCAACCAGGGCTGTACCTTAGAACCCCAAATCATAGTCCTCAGGCTGCACTGTAGGCCAATTAAATTAGAATCTCTGGGGTGGAGAATTTTTAAGGCTTCTTGAATGATTCCAATGTGTAGTGATGGCTAAATAGCCACTGGGCCAACACACAGTAGACTTAGGACCTGATATCTGATCCCAAGCCTCTGCTCAGTTTTCTCTGTGATGCTGTCAATCATGAAGGAACAATCCAGAGATTTAAAGAAATATTCATCAAATGGCTTTCCTGTTGGACATACGGAGAGACTTGGGATTCAGAAAAAGGAAGTCCATTTGGCATAACATCTACTTTCCTTATAAATGGATAAGAAACAGGGTGAAGGCTAAGCATCTTTCCCATACAGCAGAATGCATGGGCTTTGTGAACAGGATTCTCAGACATTCAAAATCTTTGTATTTTGCCACCCAGTTCCAGCCATGTGCTGGAGGGCAGAGTTAGGGTTTGACTTTAGGGTCTCATGCTACCTTCTGGGGCCCACAGTGAGTGTATTGACTCACTAAGGACACCCATGGCCAACATCACAGTCCTTCCTCATCTGTTCAGAGAGATGGGTCCTGCCTGCAAATGCCAATAAATGCTTCAGTTAATAGTCCTCATTTTCTAAGGCAAAATCATCAGGACTGAAACATCTACTGCCTGCCATGTGGAACAGAACATTCCATCTCCCTGACTTTTCCTGTCATGAGGAAATGATGGAAAATAATTTTCCATATTAAAATGTCTGCTTTCCCAAGAATGAGAGCCACCACAGCCACATTAGCCGAGACATCTAGGTTGGGCTGTATAATAAAGGCTGGGCTAATTGGAGTCATCAGCCTGTCACTGTCACCCAACTAACCCTTTCCTGCAGGCCAGATTATAGCTTAGAACTGCCCGAAGGCCTCCCTGGCTCACAGTCCCTTTCATGAAATGTCTGTTCCCAATGGCTTCCCACTGTTCACAGCCCAAAGCCATACCACACAGATACATTTTAGTGTCTGAATTACTTATGAAAGTATTTTTGAATCCCTAAATGTAAATCTTAGGCTCTATCTTACAGGAAATTTTAGGGCATTCATTCAGTTTTTTACACATTCATCTAAGATATAATAACCGAGCATCCTCTCTATGTTACTCGCCACCCTAGATGCTGGACAAAGAACACCAAATCGGGTCCAGCCCCTGACCTGAGAAATCTTCCAGTCTGGTGAGGGAAGCTTGACACATGAAAAGTCAATGTAACCCAGTGCGATGGCTAAATGATGGCCTTGTCCATGGGTCACTTAACTCAGCCTGAGAGGAGAAAAGGGAGGGTGAACAGGGAAGACCTCCTAAACGAAAGGAAGTTTGAATGGAGGAAATCTGCAGAGAAGCATCAAGGATCATCAGCTGCTTAATGACCCACTGTGGAAGCTTACTTCTGCATGGCAGCCAAGACTGCATTTGCCTTATTCAAAAGTTTTTGGTCTCCTTGCAGGCCCTTCCCAAAATGGCTTTCTGGCCCTTTCTCCTTCCCAGTCCCCCTGTGCTGAGTCCCACACCACCGCTCACTGTTCCCCAGCCAGGCCTTGCACATCCATATATTTTTATTCTTGCTGGGCCTGTATTCTTTGTTAGGAATGCCCATCACCCCCCTTTCTGTCCACTGAGCTCCTACTCACCCTTCAAGATCCAGTACAAATGCCACCTTTTCTGTGACTATTTCCCTACCCCTGGACAATCACAGAACTTGTGGCACTGTATTGTAGTTATGTGTTTGCCTCTCTAGGTTGCAAGCTTCTGGAGGACAGAAACTGCCTCTTAATCATTCTCACGCTCCCAATGTTGACAAAGGAATGAAGTAACAAAGTAACATATCAAAAATTCACGTGGATTGTTTCCATCCATTCCGATGCACAAGCCAGAGTTTTCCCAGTGCAGGCTATAAATAGCAGTAAAAAAATAGGATCCTGGTACCGGCTCCCGACATGCCTGGCAGCAGCACTTGCCCACCTTCTGAAAGGAAGGCTCATTTTGGTGATTTGCACATGCACAATTGCACCAGAAGCAAGCAGAAAAGAATGGAGAGACTTGGGAGCAAACTGATTACTCATGAACCCAATTACAGCTAACAGCTCAAGAAAGGCCCCTTTCAGATGCCCATAATAATTCATGCAGAGGACAGAGGGAACCCTGCCAGGTTGGCATCTGGACCTTGAAGTGTCAGAAAGCTTGGGCTGGTGTGTGGTGAATCATCCCAGGCAGGCCGGCTCAACTCCTCAAACCTGACAGGGCCAAGGTCAGGTTGAAGTCCTCTTGGGCCAGTTTGCAGCACAACAAGGCATACTTTTCTGTGACCACAGCCTGTGCCTCTAATCCAAGCCAGTCACCTGGAATTTGTCTCCTTTTAAGGACAGCACTTTTAGATGCATGATGAGGTGACTAACCAGATGGATCTGACAAAATTTCTGCTGCTCATGTGCACGGACTCCTCAAACAAGGTGAGTCAGTGATGTTTCAGCACCACGGACAGCGCCCAGGAGCGGCTGAGACTCCTCACTCACTATTCATTCAGCAAGTTCCAACCCAGAAATCCCTACTCAGCCCTCAGTAGAGAGGAATGGGTATGGAAACTCTTTCCATGTTTTTCACCACAAATGCTGTGAGGAACCAACATGAGCTCAAGGAGGCTGAGGCCGTTTATCACCACATTCAGTCTGGCCCGAGGCACTACTTGGCAATGTGTTAAACACATCAACAATTGTTAATGATGATGAATGATTATTTATGCCTTGATGCTTTTTATGATTAGGAAGAGCACAAAGTCTTTCATGTTCTATTGCAAGTCTTTATACTTCAGAAGAAACTATTCTGCCTACCAGGACAGAGAGAGAGAGAAGGAGGGAGGGAGAGAGAGATGTATATTTCGAAGTATGTTGTGGGGGGAAGTATGTGCTTCAATACTGAAGTCCTATCTTTGATCAGCAAGACCAAAGCAGATCCCAACAGGGTCTCCTTCATGCTAAATATGTGACAGTTCCAATGTGCATATAGAAGCTTCCATTATTCAAGAGGCCCACAGGACACAGAAGCAAGGCCTCGGGTTAACCTGTCATTGTCCAGGAGGAAATGGTACAAAGGATGTATACAACTCTAGACAAAGAGGCAAGGGGGGGTATAGATAATCTCAAAAAACATGTGTCTAGATGTTTTACCATTAGATACACAAGGAATTATATCCTCAAACAAAATAAATTCCCTTTAATCAAGGCATGAGACAGTCTGATTCTTTGGAAATGACTTGGCAAACCTTCCTTGGAGTCCAGCTACTGCTAACATGCAGAAGCCAAGTGCATTTACAGCCTCTCTTCAATATTCAAAATAGTCCAAAAGACCATCATGGGATAGAAAGCAGCAAGGCAAATTAAAAACAAAATCCCTCTGAAGCCTGTCTCCTGTCTCTAGGGGTTTACACAACTAATTCCACAAGGACCTCAACAATCTTCCAAACAAGAAATTGATCTGAACCACAAAGCAAAGTGAAGCAGCTGTGGATGGAATGCTAAATCGGGATGATGAGACTTGGTGTTCTAAATCTGTGTTCTCTGTGGTCAGCAGAGCACCTGCAGCAGAATCACCTGGTACCTATTAAAATGCACACTCTTAAGGAACACCCAGTATCTACTGACTCTTAATCTCAGGGTGTTGGCACGAGAGCCTAAATTTTTAATTAAGCTCTTTGGGAACTAGAGTTGGCAGACAATTGCTCTAAGCCATAATGAACTGATGCCTAGAAGCCTGAAGACTCTTGGCCCCATTGCCCTAGTTCTGATGAATTCTGTGTTTCTAGACTGTCTCGTGCCTTCTTTAGTGATAACCTCAGAGCCCAAGTCCATCTGAAAGAGGATGTGAGTATCTCTCCTTTTCAATGCCTGGCACACAATGAATGCTTAATGAACGGTGGATAGTGGAATGGGGGAGTAGACTATGTGGAGAGATCCAATAGAAGGACAGGTGACTGGTTGGAGGGAATAATGAAGGCTAATGGAGGAACAATAGATTTCAATATAACAATTACAACACACGAACTTGGAGTGAATTTTTTGCCTTGATGACATGAAAACTCTAGATAAATTTCTCTCTGATCATTCCATATCATGCATTTGAAATAGGAAAAGAAATAGTGGAGACCACTGGTTCTAGGTATGTGTGCAGGAATTTATCACGTGCATGTACACACACAGCCACCAGGGATCTGGCTGCCACACTCAGTACTGATCAGCTCAGCAGGAGGAGCCAGCTTCAAATGTGTTCACCAAGAAAAAGCTCAGCCTTGGATAGCCCCTTCAGTAGAAAGTGCAGGTCTACATTTTGATGGTGTTGCCACTTAACTTAGAGGCATAAACCGAGCCAGCAAATGTCTTACTGGCAATTGGCTGGGCTGGGCTGCGGCTCTTCTCTGATCCCTAGTCATCTGCATCCCAAACTGCCAAAGGGCCTTCGTTGGGCACTTTCTTATAAATTGCCCAGAGCAATTCAGATGCAGTCCCTAACCCCTGGAAACTCAAGAGCCAAAGTGAATACTGGCAGGTAGGAACACAAAGGCTACCGAATTTAAAAAGAAAGCTCAAAGTGGACTATAATATGGCTGAGTTGGATTATAGAGGAGATGGAGAAAAGGATTAGAAGTAACCATTCCTCTTCAATTATTCTGTATTTTTAAATTCCCCTGCATGTAGGTGGAGAGGGGAAGAGAATTTAGAGCATGGGGTACATTTATAATTGAAGGGACCAAGTCAATGATAATAAGTTGGTTCTTCTTTAGGTTTTCTTTCATTTTCTATTTCCTTATTCCTCCCACTGCTGGCCTGAACTTAACTTTACTTGTTAACTTCAAGAAAGAATTCAGCTGTCCTCGAGGTGCCTGGGTGGCTCAGTTGGTTAGGCATCTGCCTTTGGCTCAGGTCATGATCCCAGAGTCCTAGGACTGAGCTCCACACTGGGCTCCCTGCTCAGTGGGGAGCCTTCTTCTCCTTCTCCCTCTGCTATTTCCCTTGCTTGTGCTCTCTTGCTCAGACTCTCTCTCTAATAAAGAAATAAAATCTTAAAAAAAAAAAGAAAAAAACTCAGCTATCCTTCCGGCACACTTCAAAATCAAGCAGAGAATTCTGGTGGAAATACTGTAGGTCTGTCATTAAATACTTAGGGCAAAAGCGACCCCCTGACACATGGCAGGGGGTGTTCATACACACTGTGCATTGATCATGGCCCTCCCAGCTGACAAGCTATAACCACATTTTTCTCCTCTCAAAGCATACTGAAACGCCATGAATGAGAATGACATTATTGGAGGTATAACTTTGAATGTCATCATTTTTTAAAGTAAATCATCTGAAAACATTGTAGTTTACTGTAGTTAGTAACAAATTACTTGCAAAACACCTCACAAATAATTGTGAAAAAGAAGTCCCTCTATCTTTTTTTTTTTTAAGATTTTATTTATTTATTTGACAGAGAGAGACAGCCAGCGAGAGAGGGAACACAAGCAGGGGGAGTGGGAGAGGAAGAAGCAGGCTCTCAGTGGAGGAGCCCGATGTGGGGCTCGAACCCAGAATGCTGGGATCACGCCCTGAGCCGAAGGCAGACGCTTAACCACTGTGCTACCCAGGCGCCCCAAAAAGTCCCTCTATCTTACTCAACAACAGAGTACTTGTTCTTCAGGCTGTCAGAAAAACATGAAAAGCCCTCGCACACTGATAAGACCCTTCGATGGCGACTCCTTTCAAAAGCATGTTATCAGTACTCCACAAATAGCTCTCAGAGCGTGCAAATGCAGAGTTAAGTCAACACCAGGGCCAGTCATGCTGTGGCTTCACCAAATCACCTTGCTTCGAGACTTACTATATCTAAAGAATATCCATTGTCTTTTTTGCTTGCCCTACCCTCCTTCACGGATATAAACCACCCAGCCCTGGTAAGGTCAGTGAAGGAAGAGAGACTGGAGAGAAGGGGCCCTCTCTATTCATTCCAGCAGGACGCTGTCAGTAAAGACCAAAGGCTTACTCTGACATGAGGGTCACTGGTCTTGTTTTCCAGAGCAATTGTGACTCAGGGGTGAGATTAAAATAGTTACATCTACAATGTGCTAGGGACAGAACCTGGCCCATAGTAAATGCTGTACGTGTTTGCTATGACGAGAATGATGGCCTCTCAACGTTGCAGCTGAGAACTATCATTGCCTGAGGCTAGGCAGGAAAATTAGACTCACTGTCCAAATTTTCTTCTTTCTAAAAGGCAGCTGGTATCAGTTTCCAAAGGGACAATTTCAGGGCTAAACCCCTGGGTGACAAAGCACGGCACATCTAAGTCAGAAAGAGCTCTTGACAGGGATGTGGGAAAAACGGAGTGGAGTGGCCCGTGCCACTTGCCAGGTGACCTCTGGTACCGCTGTGGCTTCTTCAGGACTCACCTTTTTTAAGGGCAGCAAATGGCTTTGAGCTGAGAAGCATGAGTGATAACCCAGTCTCATTTTTACCCCTGACCCCCTCCAACTGCGAGTGTATCTGGTAAGCAAGGAGGAAACTCACCATTTTCCCATGCTTTCCATCCCAGCACAGTTCTTCTGGTCCCTTGTTACTCTGGGGGAGAGTCAGGGGTGGTTGGGGATGGGACAACTTTCTAGGAGGGTAGGAGGTCAGATGAAGCAGTAAGCAGAGTGAACTCAGTCTAGATGTCTGACCTGGCCTCATGGGCTTCCTTGCCCCGCAGCAAGCCTCTTACCCAGTCCAGAGCCCAGAAAACCCTGGTCTTCAGCTTTGTCCTTTCAAACAACACTTAAAACAACTTGGAATACTCTTATTGCCTACTCAGGTTCAATCATAATCAAACCAAGTGGCTCTTGTGTTTTCAACGGTGATCTGCAATATACTCGATGGCCTCTCCTGTGGACGGCATCCAGGCAGGCACCTGGGCATTCATCTGACTTGTCCTGTCTTTTAAACTCTCCTCTTCCTTATTAAAGAGGAGGACTCTATTGTTTACAAGACAGCTGAATCGATGACACAGAAGAAGCCAACTGATTAAATAAGGAGAAGAGATTTGAGCGCTGTCTCCACCCTGTTATTTTCTTGTGTTTTATCTTCCCAGCTGGGTTGCAAGCTTTTTAAGAGCAGAAATGATTCTGAAATATTTCTGGCTCTCCCATCACCTTCCCTAACTTCCTATGAAATGTTATTTATAGTTACAGTAATAATGTAGACATAGATCTTGACGTTTTATAAAATGCTCTTACGCTTGGAGTAAAAATCCTTTCAGCCCCTTACCCCAGAGACCTTAAGACACTTGCCCACATTCGCAGCTGGGAGAGGCGGGGCCGGGACCTGGATCTGGGCAGTGTGGCCTCAGAGCCTGCACCCCTCCCCACCACCACACTGTCCCTCGCCACAGCGGGCCCACCTTTCTTTTTACTCTAGCACAACACCCTCTCTCTTCATAGACAATTTATTTACAGAGGCTTAAGTAAGTGAATTTAATAAAGCAGAAATAGGCATGTTACAGGAAGGGGAGGAACTCAAGGTCTTGTTTCCAGTTACTGGGGAAATTTTATGAAAGGCTTGGGATTTCTAGAAACGCCACAAGTCCTTTAAAAAATAGCGCAGAGTATAAATTCTGAAGAAAAGACCTCTTTAAAAACACACGTGTTGCTATTCAAATACAGAGCTGTCTTAGGGAGGCTCTGATGGAGTTCTCAGGTAAAGTAACGGAGCTCTAGGTACATTTATTAAGCTCACAAATCATTACTTGAGCAAACACTGAGCAAGTGTGAGGATCAATATATGAAAAGTGCGCTCGGCCGGATTCCTCTTCCCGGTTCAGCAGGACGCTGCACCACCCACGCTGAGAAGGAGAGGTCACGTCTTTTATCTCAAACACTTCTGATTTTCTGTGCAGAGTGGACTGGCGTCAGGTTGGAGCAAATGAACCAAGAAGCACTCCCCTGTAGCCTGAGGCCCGGTGTGCGGTGGAGGCATACAGGCCTTTGAGCATCTCCGAGGTCATCAGGCATGGTCAGATCAGCGGAACTCAGGCCGGCTGGGACCATGAGGACATCCCATACAGCGGTGGCTGCAGCCCCCACCATCAGGCCACAGCCCTGAGAGCAGTTAGCTGGCCGAGAATGAATTCCTCTTGTAGGAAAGGCCTCTGAATCCCCACCCCTGCCAGGCAGAACCAGGTAACGCTGTGTGGGCTCCTCCAGGATGCCCTGCCAGCCCGGGTATCCACACGGCAGCCTCACATTCAGTAACCGAGTGGCCCACAGAGAGAACCTGATAGGCCAGGAGAGGTGCCTGGGAGACAGTGGGTCAGACGCAAATAATTTTGGGAACCATAGATGAATTGTTCTCACATGGAGCATAGGCCGGGAACAACTCTCCACACACATCCCCACCAGCTCCAAGTGAGTTTATGAAGCCTGGGAATATTGTGAATCAAGGCAAGTGGGGTTATAATGTAATGTAGTATAATATAATATAATTAATTCCCACTTAAAAAAAAAGAAACCAATATACTCCATTAATTAAGTAATTTGTCTTCCTGTGTATCTTTAGCATCTCGTATTTCAGGCTATTTCCTATTAGCATAATTTGGGCACAAGGCTCAAAACTCTTCCCGAAGACTGGAGTCTATGCTGACCTCAGTCCTTGCAGAAACCCTACCGCAGAGCAGCCTTGTTCCATGCTCTGCCACGAGGCCAGCCAACTCATCTATTGTGTGTTTATGGCTCGAGGTTCTTCCCTCTGTCCTCCTTCTAGGACAGAACCTCACTCAGTCTTCAGCACACAGGAGGCCCCAACCCTTTCTGGATGAGGTGCCAGGTCATTCAGAGCCCAGGGTGCAACAGCTCTCTGAGGTGAAGCCTTCAGAGGCCCCGGGCCCCTCAGTCTGTCAGCTGAAAAGATAAGCTCCTTTCTCCTTGTTTTTGGTGACAGAAGAACGAGAGGAATAAAGTATCAGTTGAATGAAGGAAGCTAAATGGAAACCAAAGTATTCTGGCAGAGCCTAATTTTTTTTTTCTTTCTTGCCTCAGGTTCGTGGAATGACATTCTTTCCCTTCTTAGAAAGCTGTGCAAACTGAACAAACACTTTCTAAGTGGAGCTCAAGTAGAATGGGCTTAAGTTTGGGAAATGTTCTGACTGGAGAAAGAGGAAGCAAAGCTCATGGGAATTTGACTAAGGGTTGGCGTTCACCTGAGGATCAATCTAGACTATGATGGGTGACCACGGAGCAGCACAGTGCTTCTCTGTTTAGGCACAGATGAAGTAGGAGAACCCCCAGGAAGCCCCTCTCCCCTCAATTACTTTCCATACCAGCCTCTCACAAAGCTTAAAATCATACCATTAACAATTAATTGATAAGGTTCTGGTCTAACAATTATGTTTTCCTTTGAGCAAATTCGAGACATCATTATAGTTATTAAAATTTCATTGCCCTTTGAGAGGGGTGAGTCATACCAGCTGCCGGCATGTACCAGGGCGCTCCTGAAATTTTAAACTTCATTGGCTAAGAGGAAGACCTTATATGACTGACAGTCAGAGAAGAGACACAGACCGTTCTGAAGAGAGCAGATTTGGGCAGGGATGTGAAGGGAGAGACCAGGACGGAGGAGACGATTCATTTGCAGTATACAACAAAGAGGGGGAGATCGTGGGAGCAGGGATAGGAGGACAAGTCTTAGCGGCTTCGTTATTCTGCCCTGTGCAAGGTCTAGTCATAAGCACTCCTTTACCTTTTATCTCCAACAAGTTAATGCCTGGAGCATCTTCAACTCGTCTCTCCATTTCTCACATTTCAGAAGTCACACTCGCTTCCCTAGAGTAGATAAATCAGTCCCAGCTCAGACGGCTCTGTCCACGGTGCTACTAGGCAAGGTTCTGAGATCTTGTGCAAAGGAATCAGACTTCAAACTACAAATTTATGTGTCTGTCATTATTTTTGACAGTCATCAGCCAGTCCTAACTACTCTCAGGCAGCGCCCCCGATGCCCCCCCCCCCCCCACCGTAGAGACCTCACTAAGAAGCTGTTTCTTCTTTGGGGGGTCAGAGCACTAGTTTACTCTGCTTCTTAAGCCTTCCCACCAAAATGTTCCAGAAGGGGCATGGAGCAAGAGGGAAAATAGAAGCCCAGCTCAAGGTCCAACAAAAATGCAACATTTTTTTCTTTAAGTCCTACATTTATCTTACAGTTAGAGTTTGCATTCTATTATACAAAACATCTGCTTTTATTTCTACATTATCTCCCCCCTAAATTTCTGGGTACAATGGATGTTCCAGGAAGCAGCTTTTAGAGCAAAGGCAAGGACCTCCCCAGGTGGCTCAGCCTTCTTTCCTGCCACCTGAACCATGTGTGAGCAGATGCCAAGCCCTGTGGTCTTGGGAGGACAGTGAGACCCGTGGGCCCTGACTCTGTGATGGGCAACCTGCTCGTGGGGCTTCTTAGGAGCTGGAGAGAGTGCCCATTTAAAGCCTGAATGGGACCTACCCCACAAGGTTGTTTGAAGGATTAAAGGGAATAATACATGTGAAATGCTCCATGCCAGGCACTCAAGAAATGTCACTATTAATATTAATATTTCTCCTCCTCTTCCTCCTATTTAGTTAAAATAATGACCATATCCTTCCCCTGCTCATAGCCCTCTGGAGGCTCCTCAAGGCTACAAGGCCCTTTCCAGTTGGCCACTGCCTGACTCTCTAGCCTCATTTTCTCTTCTTCCTTCCAGCCACTCATGGCTCAGGTTCCATCATTCAGTCTGGAATGATCTAGAGTCCCCATACTCTTCCACAGCTTGGGACTGTTGTGTGTGCTGACCACTACCTGGAATGCCCGCCACACAGCCTCCCATTCCACCGTGAACTCCCCCTCACCTGATGGGACCCAGAAGGGGGCAGCACCTCATCTGTGAGACTTCTTAGACCTCATGTGCACCCCGGAGGCAGCACTCATCACGCACTATCTCCATCACTGGTCGTTTGCCCATTTCATCTGTCAGAAGTGCAGGTCCTTGGGGAGTGAGACTTCATTTCTGTATGTCTCATCCACACATTGGACAGTCAACAAATGTGTGGTGAATGAATGTGTGCATGTGGGCATGTTGGAGGGGTTCATAATGCTGGGAGGGGGCTATGGGGATTAAGGAAGATGAACAATACGCTTGTTTAGCGTTAGAGCCTGTGAAAATAGACCGTCATGCTCCAGAGGGCAGGGATCCCATCTACAAACATCTGCTGGTCGGTCCTCAACCCAGTGCTGCAAGACAAGAGGGCCGCCAAAAAGGTTTCTAGATATTGACCATGATGGGAACAGAGTTTTTACTTGCCTATGAGTCAAACTATACCATCCTTTCCCTACCGGCTGAGCACACAGGTCCTGGATACTGTGCCCTGACCACACACACACACACACACACACACACACACACAGCACTCTAGTTATTTCCTGCCACTTCAGTTTTCTTTACCCTTGCATGAGTGTTTTGTTCAGAACTTTGTATGTTTTCATTATAGTCATTTTCATTCTCTTATCCACTTTGTTTTCTACAGGCCACATTTTTAACATATTGTTTTTTGCATTATTTTATCTATTTTTCTAACCTTAGATTTTTAAAAATGAAATTCCTCTGGGGAAAGGGAGCAACTGTGAGATTGTCCGTGACTAAGACGCAGAAGTTCCATATAGTCCCTGTCCTTGGAATTTCCCAGATTAATAGTAAAGACAGGAAAAGAAAAAAACAAAAACTAACCCTGAAAAAGAAGACATATGGGTTCTTGAAAGGCGCACAAGATGGGTCCCAAATAGTCTCAGGCACCTCAATTCGTAGGTTGCAGGGGGCTGAGTGAAGGAGGAGGCAGGAGGGGCTGGAGGGGGCAAGGGTGGCTTCTCAGGCAGGTGTGACTACCTCCCACATCACGAGGCTGTAACCTTCAAAGGACTCATGCCTCCTCCATGGCTTTTTGGCACAACATGGTGTACTGCAAGTATGATTATGAGGTGGGTGCCTGGACTGCTTGCTCACAGAAGAGTCTTCAACACCCTCCCCCACTCCTCCCTCAACAAATACCACCAATTATGCTGAATGACACGATTCAGCTCTTCCCAAAGGAGGCTCTAGCTTCTTTCTGGTACAGGACCAAAGAATGGCCAAAGCTAAGTGGTGATCATATCTTTTATTTCCAGGCTCTCCATGCCCTGACACCTGGGTTTCCACCAGACTTTCCGGTGGGAAGTGGGTAGAGAGGAAGGGTAGTCACTGGGCAGCCACAGGCCATAGCAACAAGCATCTGCTCTCAAGACGTTGGTAGAAGTGGTCCCAGCTAAGGAGTTCAGTCACAGAGGGAGCAGCAGTGCAGAAAGACGACCAAAGGGAAGAGAATGAAGGAAAGAAGTCATCTGGTACGTAACGAGAAGGTGGGCTTATGTAGGCTAGGTGTCTGTTTTTGCTTTTCTCTTCAGAAGCAGAAGACTATCTGCTTGTCTGCTATCCTACCTACTGACATTTGGAATTACAGACCTTAGTCCTTCATTCAATTAATATGATTAGGCCAATTAACATTTATGCTCCTGTACCCAGGGTTCACACCTCTGGCCTCTTCTCTTTTCTAACAGAACTTACTCTTCAGGTCATCTCAGCCAGTCTTGTGGCTTTAATTTATATATATATATATATATATATATATATATATATATATATATATATATATATATATATATATATATATATATATTTACTAACGGCTCCCAAATTTATATAGCCCAGAATCTGAGTCTAAATTCCTGACTCCCCCTGTCCCTACTCAGACACACGCCCCACACTGGATCCTCTAAAAACCTTCGTCGACTTAGTAAGAACTCCATCCTTCTGGTCAGTCAGGCCAAAGGCCTTGCAATCGTCCTCCACTCTCTCTTATACTCCCACAGGAACCTCTGTTATGGCATCCAATCGCTCTCACCCACGCCTCCACTGCTACTGTCTGTCACCATTATTCCTTATCTAGATTATTACAGTGTTTTCCTAACCGATCCCACCCTGCTAACACCCTTGCTGCACTCTACTATGTTCTTAACCCAGCTACCAGATCGGTCTTTCAAAATTGAAGCCAGAGCACATCATTTTCCTGTTCAAAATCCTCCAGTGGTTCCCCTGCCTTGGAGTAGGAGTCAACATCCACATACTGTCCTACAAGGTGAGTTCCCTACCTCCACCTCTCTGGTATCTTCTCCTGACACTTTGCCTCCACTCATTCCATCCCAACCATATTGGCCTCTTTGCTTTCTTTTATACACCTCAAGGCCTTTGCACATGCTGTTTCCTCTGTGTAGACCCTCTTGCCCAGATATCCACATAGCCTGTTCCCTCATACACTTTAAGTCTTTGATCAAATGTGTTCTCATCTGTGGAGGCTCCTCTGATTCTACATCAAGGCAGTAACTTTGTTCACTGATGCATCCTTGATATACGACACAGCTTACCACATCAGAGGCACTCCCATGTCTTATAACTGTGAGGACATCTAGCTAAAGCTGGGCATTTGATCCAAGCTAGGACAATTGGACTTCCTCCCCTGGGTCTGTGAACCCTGAGGGATGGGAAGGGAAAAATCAGATGGAATGAATCCATCCAGCAGTGATGCCCTTATAGTCTTGTCTGCAGTCTGTCCTGGATCTTAGTTTTTCTTAGCCTGGTTCTTCAGCAAGACCTGTGAACTATTCTACCTCCTTCCAATAAACTCTCTCTTTTTCTCAAATTAGCCAGTATAACTTTCTGTTGCCTGACACAGTAACTCTAACTGATAGATCATCTCCTTTCCCAATTCCTATACTCTCTTGTTCTTGGTTCCCCAGCCCCTCAGCCGCAGTGTTACATGCTCCATGAGAGGACTAGTCAGTCTAGTCTAGTTGTCTTGCTACTAAGTACTCCTCTCACTCTAAGATTCCACTCTCCTACCATATTCTTTACACCTCCAAAATGTGGGTTAATTTCTCATTTTACTGAAAAGAAAATGGAAGCCCAAGAGGTTGAAGGGGGATATTGTGTGAAAAGAGTCCAGAATTTAGAGCTTGATTGCCAAAGAAAGAACACAGAATTCAGAGTGATTGGCCAATTGTGTGCTCAAAAATGGTCATTTTCTGTCCTGGCAGAACAGAATGGGCTAGAACAGTAGGGTCAGTCATCTTCCTACACAGTGTCTAGGACTGAACCCTTCATTCCAAATCGTAGTCACCAAAATAAGACAGCAACCCCCCACCCCCCAAGCAACAGCAAGAGGCCTCCACTAGGCAGCATGGTTTGCTTTCTTGCCTCTGAAAGGCCATGGCTGGCCACAGAAAATCCTCACAGATTATGCCAACCTGGCAGACCAAACCCACCATAAGATCTGTCTGGTCAGCTGGTACTACCCCATTTCTCTGACATCACCAGTCTTGTTTTCACTGAAAGGAGACCAGGCAGGTATAAGAGAGAAAGAAATGTGGAGAAAAGCCTCTTAACCACCTGGCATGACTGCCACTGGCACCCTTTCTCAACTCTAACTGAAAAATGTTTGTAGTATTGTTTGGACATTGGCCACAGGGCTTTAGCCAAAATGAGTTTTCAGTCCAAGGTATCTGGAAGTTTAGAAGTCCCCTTAACCGCCTGACAGACAGTCGATCAGCACCCTGGACAGCGTGTCCTCTGTGAGCAGGAGGAGGAAGGACCTCTGAGGGCACACTGAGCCCAGCTCCGGGACACCAGGTCCTACACTCTGCAGGTGGAAAAGCCCAGCTGTCCCATCTTAGTCTCTGTCCTAAAGATCATCCCAGGATACCAGGAGGAAAAGCAAACACAAGAACATAAAACAACAAACAAAAAAATCTGCAGTGGCTCCCTAGTGTAAATATGGGACTGTGGGAGGAAGAACTAAGTAAAGATAGTAAAGCTTCCTGGAAAAATTGAGACCTACCCAGGGATGGGAAGGAAGGGAGGGACTTGATGTGATAGAGAGAAGGGTGCACAAGGCAGGAGGGCATAGATAGATAAAGATGAACAAGACAATAAAGTCTGACCCACTTGTTTCCGTCAATACATTCAGCGTTCCCTACCACACCAGGAAATACCATCTCTGAAAAAGAATGCCCCATCCTGTCTTCTTCTAATTATATTCAAGTATATTCTTCAAGTAGAATTGCAAATCAACTTCTGATAAAGCTCTTTTCATTCCCTCCTATCTTTTTAAGAAATGAACTTTTACCTTCTAAAGAATGGTGACTATATTTAGAACTGGTGACACGTTAGCCATGCTAGGAGGCTTCTCACATCGCCTGCTGCTCTTCCACCTCTGCTTACCCAATTCCATTGTTCCTGGGTGTATTTTCCCTTCTTTTATTCTAGATCCTCAGTCCTACACTCTGCCAGCAGTTGTTCTCTTCTGGAAAGGTTTCAGAATTTTACTTACACACTGCCACTGTCTTATTTCCCTTACCCTGTGTTATTTACCTGTTGGGGTTTAATTGGGTGGATAGGACACAGTCCTCTCCTTAGGGTCAGTACCTAATTTTCCCTTCCTCCCCACTTTGAGACAAAGTTTCTGATTAAATTTTATGATGAAAAATATTTTTCTTTATTAAAGAGCATTCTAAAGAACCAAAATCGAGCTAGTGAGAACCAAAACACACTCAGCACACTCAGGCTCAGACACAGGAAGGGTGAGCTCGGTCCAAAACCAAAATTGAAGGCAATCCCTTCAGTCATTGCCCGTCAGAGTGACCAAGGTGCCTGCTTACCCCTCACATACAATCGTCTCTAAAAAGACAGATAACTTTCGCCTGAGGGGACACAAGCTCATTTAAATTGGCCCACTGCAGGGTTTGGTAAACTCGTCCCTGGGATCCTTCAAATGGCTGGGGCATGTGGTGCTGAGTGTGACCATGAGGGCTTTCTGAATCATGACATGACCTGATCATGATAATGAAGACATTAAAAAAAATAATAGAATATCACCAAAGTTCCTCTTCCTTTTGGCTTCCATAAACATAGAGTTTACCATCGATGGGATGAATGAATTCATATTTACTAGACTGAAACATGCTAGTAAATAGGACGTGCTCCGTATACACGGTGCAGGAAAATCCCAAGGCAAGAAGAGTGCAGGGGGATCCAGGCCAACTTGAATCTTCCTTGGCAATCTTGTTCCTTGGTCCTTCTGCTTGTACAGGAGGGAGAGGCAAAAGAGGAAGGCATAAGGATGCTGGGAACACTACAGCTGTAAAAGAGAGACCAGGCAGAAATGAAGAAGTAAAGGCATCTTCCTTCCTGGGGCTCCCAGCCCCGGGATCTTGACACCAAGCTGCACGCGAGCAATGGTTCTACCCAAGCCCGGCTGCAAGCAAGCAGGCATGAGGAGGATGGAGGCATGGGTGGTGAACAGAAAACACTCACAGACGACCCTACACAGACGGTGCATCCCAAAGTGCAAAGACGGCCAATGTTCTCTGTGCCCAGGGCCGGCCTTAGGTAGCACTCAGAAAGAGTCAACACCCTGCAAACCTGCAAGGACATCCCTGCAGGGACAGCCTGCATTAACTAACTGGACACCAGTCTGGGAATATTTGGAAGAACTACATAAAAGGAAACGTTCTGGGGGTGGGCTGAAGAACACAGCGAGATTAAAAGGAGTGGACAGGATTCCTGGCAGGCAAGATCCTGCTTAATTTGCCTGAAGTAAATTGATTAGAGATAGTGCCCCCCTACCTCCTGGAAGGAAGACAACTGGGTGAGCCGCCAGGCAGGGCTGAGTCAGGCAGTCACCTGCTGGAGCCGAGGGCAGGAGGGGAGGCGCTGCACCAATGGAGGCCTTCTCAAAGCACCACGTGAGGTCAGGGAGAGGCCAAGAAAACAACAAAAACAATGAAGAAAATGACAGTGGATTAAATCTAGTCACATCAAAGTCAGAAGGAATTATTCTATTTCTGAGAATTTGGCTGAAGTCACTCTTAGCAAAAGGGGACCATTGGCTCAAGGTGACCATTGGCCAAAGAGCATTGTCATAAAAAGAATTCCCTTCATTAGACCAGAAGTCTTGATGAACTACTGCCCATGGCTTTTCTCTCTAGGTCTCCAGGGGAACCGTGCTGGGGCATAGCAGATGGGGAGTGAGTGAGACCCTTGGTTTGAGAATTCCAGAGCCTTCGATTTCCTATGGGCTGGAGGTGGGCTTGTGGGACAGGGCTGGGTTTGAGTGAGAGCATTGTGGGTCAGGGCCCTGAGTATGTCCCCAGTGTCCCCACCCTCCCAGCTCTCAGCTCCAGAGGAGGGCTCATGGAGAAGTTGTCTAGAAACCTGAGAGCAGGTTTAATCAGCTGGGAGAGCCTAATGCCGAGTGAGAGGAAGAATCATGTACCTGCGAGATTCAAATGGTGAGAACAGGTGGAGTCGTCTCAGTTCATGGTGTGGATGTGTGTGTGTCTGTGTGTCTGTGTGTTTTCAGGGGTGGAAAATACTACAAAACAACTTCAAAGCATTGTCAGTGTCATTATTTACCAGTCCAGAAAATGTAGTCCTAGGCAGCAGGGAGGAAATTAAAAAAGAGGACAGAGATTAAGGCACTGAGAAGAAATTATGAGTCAAGGAAGGGGACCGTTTGTAAATGATACATGTGATAGAGAGACTACTTTGCAAAAGATGGGGGAGAAATGTGAGCTTCTAAGCCAAAGCAAAGGCATGGAGAGCAGAAGAAAGAGGAGAGCCTGGGGTTGGGGGTCTGTGCAACAAGAAAGCCCCCGTCATTTCCCGTGGGTGCCAGGAAGGCGCTGTGTAATTGCTTTCCCTGAGTTGTTCAGAGATTGCTAATTGAACAATGAAAGTCAATCAGAGGGCCCTGGAGAGAGGCTCTTGGGTGGATGGCAGGAGCAAGGCAAGATCAGCTTTCCCAGGAGGGCCAGCATGCCCAGGGAAAGCTTTGGGGCCAGATCTTTAGTGAGGGCTTCTCCATTCAGGTAGAAAGAAACACTCCCAGTCATTGCCTCTCCCTGGGTGGCCCTGGGTCAGACAGACTGGGTCTCTCCACTGGCCTGAGCCAGCCCGGCAGCCTAGGGGTGCTGGTTACAACTGCAGAGTGGAGATAAGAAGCCTTGAAGGGTTCTCAGAAAGCCAGGCTGCCTGCACAGGAGGGAGGAATCTGGAAGTCCAACACAAGCAGCCTTACACGGGTTGGCGTTTTGGTATGGGGACAAAACTGGGGCTAATGCAGCCCCTGGCCTGCCCATCAAGAGAGGTCATTCCTGTTTAAGTATTTCAGAAGCCACCAGTCTGATAGTGACCAACCCAAACCTTAGAAAAGCAGGACCAGCTTCAGAGTTGGAAGTAACACTACTCATTCACCCCCAAAATATTGAGAGCCTACTAAGTGCCAGGGTTGTAAGCAGAGCTGTCCCACAGTGATCCTGGGATCTCACTCTGCGTTGTCTAGGCAGTGAGCTAGCTGGGACTGGGAGCTTTCCCTTCTCCCCGTGGGAAGGATTACATCCCAACTCCGTTTCCCAGGGCCCAAGGTTTCCGCTCTGTTGGGGTGATGCGGTCTCCAGCTTCTCTGGGGCCCAGGGCTCCCTGGGTTCAGGCAGCTACGTTCAAAGATCACTGCTGGAATCAGCCAGCTCCCCAGACCCAGTGTGCCTGTGCCAAGTCCTTTCTGTGGCCCTTCACTACCAGCTTGCTCTCTCACTTACACTATTAAGGGGGAGACGGGAAGATGGGCAACGGGAATGGGTTGCTCTCCTCGAATGTAGACCCAGAATGGGCCCCAGCACCTCTGTGAGATGATGAGAGGCTCCAAGGAACCCATGGCCCTCTTCTCTTCCTGACCGCCAGCCTGTGTAAGGCTGCACCTGTGCGACACTGTGGCACTTGTCCCAAACCCTGACGCAATGGTTCTCAAAATTTAGGGGGCACTAGGATGACCGGCAGGGCTTGACAAAGTACAGGATTCTGGGTCTAGCTCTAGAGATTCTAAGTCAATAGGGTGAGAGTGGGGATAAAAATTTGCCATTCTAACCAAGGACCACACCTTGAGAACCACTGCCTAGTGCCTGAGAGGTAAAGAGCAGGGGACCCACTCTCGAAGATAGAGGTAGCATTAATTACTAGGGAGACAGTAGGGGACAAAACTACTCTGAGAAGCAAATATCAAAGACTTTATATTTTAAATGATCAATGGTTTAAGTGTTATGAAGGGGGAAAGGGTGCTGTGAGTAAAAACGGACGGGAGAACAAACTTGGACTGGGAGCACGAGGGTCCGGGAAGGTCTCTGTGTGAGGAAATGCTCCATGGGCGCATTGCATTGACTTGATTTTCTAGGGCAGCCAGGATTCGAATATTCGGCTCCATTTCTTCAACCTGGAAATTCTGATATTTGATATATCTAAAAGTATATTTCCAGATGTCCATTTGCTCCTGAAAGTAGCTGAAAAGGCCTTTTCTAGACTTTAGATGCCAGCTGAGAACCGATGGTGACCAGGCATGAAAGCCCATCCATCTGGTGTAACATAGTGTAAGGCAGGTGTCATGCGACAACACGCTTGGCTCTGCTCTGGGACAGAGCTGATCCCCCTCTGCCCAGGGGCCACAGCTGCAGGGGAGTACAGGCCAGGTCCCAGGGTGGCGCTTCGCGTATAAGACACAGGAACCCACGTGCCCTGCTTCTGAGTACCGACCGACAGACTGTATGGGGATGGGGGAGGGCGGGTGTTTAGGTTCTCTTACCCCGTGATCAGCATTCTTGGGCCTTGGTCACTGGGGAAGAGCAGTGGATTCCTGGGGACAGGCCTGGAGAGATAGAGATTCCCTGTCCCTGTCAGCCTGTGTCACCCAGAGCTGTTGACAGCCCTGCACTCAAGCGCGCCTCAAAACACCGTTAGCCAGCAACACCAGCGTCACCCTGGGGCGTGTTAGAAATGCTCAATTTCGACTCCTCTCCAGAGCTCCTGAACTACATTCCGCCTTTTAACAAGATTGAAGACGATTTGTGTGCACACTGAAGATTAAGAGACACTAGTCTATGGAACTTAACCCAGGGACAACGAGATAGCTCTCTTGGCTGCCTGCCTCTGTCAGTGGAATGTTCTCAGGGCCCCTGTCTAGGGAGACCCAAAGCTGTTCATCAGCTCACCGCAGGTGCACACAGGCAAGTGGGCTAGTGGAAAGGACGTGGAATGTGGAGCTGGACAAGAGGAGTTTAAGTTCTAGTTTTCCTGCATACCCTACATTTCACTTCTCTGACCGTCACGTTCCTCATGAAGTTGTTGCCAGGATCAGATGAGATAAAATATGAGAAAATGCCACATCTAAAGGAAAGTGGGGCACGGATGTTAGAAGCACATGCACACACACAAGGATGTGCACGCATTAGAGAGTTTGAAGTGGAAGGCCCCCCAGTCTGTTTTACCAATAGACTTAGTTCCCCCCAAAACATCCAAGGGCAGCAACATGTGGATCCCGACATTCATCCTGGGCACAGAGGGGACAAATCAGGCATGATGGTGGGTCTGCTGGAAACTGAGCCTGGGACAAGGCTCAGGAATTGAACCTCTCCTCCCAAATCTTGAGTTCTGTAAGCCAAGTCATGGCAAAGGAATCAGTCGTCTAATTGTACTTTAAGATCTCTTAAGCTGTAGGTGATGGCTTTCGTGTCCTAGTCACAGCTGGGCCAGGATGGGATTACCCTGGGGGAATCAAAGGATAAACATGGGAATTACAAGTCAAGCACGGCCTGGTGAAGGGAATGCGCCAACAGGAGATGAGATTCCAGAGGCCTCTTTCCATGGCTGTCTTGCTTAAGACGTTTGTATCCAAGGCTCTCCAGAGTGCACCGTGGGGCAGATGCCCTTGGAACCCAAGTTTGGTAAGGCTGGTAAAAATACTAGGGTTCACCTAACGTTCTCATTTTACAATTAATGAAACTGAAGTTAAGAACTTGACCTTACAGCAAACTTGGGGTGAAACTTGGGTCCCAACAACTAGTCCAGGACACCAGGTACTTCCCCCAAGAGGTCATGATCCATTCAGTCACTTAGGTGTCCCCAGAGGAAGAAGGATGGAGTGGTGATGAGCTGGTGGGAAAAAGTTTCCTGGGGAGGGCTTCACGGAGGAGGCATCTTTGAGTTGTGGCTCTACAGCAGGGAGGGTTTGGTCTGGGATCCCATCCTCCCAGGCCCTCTTTGATGTGATAAAGCCAGGGAATTAGGAGGACGAGGGTGGAGGGAGGGTCAGCTACATGGATCAAGTTAGGATTGGGGCTGGTGTGGAGAAGGAGACCAGACCAGGATGCCCATGAGCTGGTGGAAAGTTCAGAAGTCACATTTATGAGATTGTCTTTGGGGGAAGCCTCGGGAGGGCTGTGCCCGGCCAGGGCCAGATGCCCAGTAGCAGGTGAGGAAAGTAGTTAGGCGGTTGTAGGACAAATGACCAGAGAAAGGTGGAGCCAGACATACGATTCAATTCATAGGAATTTTCATCAAGAGCCAGGAGAGGCCAAGTGCAGAGCAGGGTAAGCAGTTTGCCCAGGACTGATGAGTTTCTCAGGATGCAGAGCATTAGATGCTGAAACCAGGACGGTCTCCGGTAAATTGGGATAGCCTGTCACCCTGGCGTGGAGGGTGTGGGCCCCTGGGGCAGCCCCCTGGCTTGAGGGTGCCTACTGGAAAGAGAGGAGAAAGATAGGCTGGCTGAGAACATGGGGCTGAAATCCCCACTTCTGGACTTGAAGTGCAAAGGCAGGTGAGTGGCAACTGAGTCGTGATTCTAGTAGCTTAAATTATCATCTACTATGTGCCAGGCACTGCACGAAGGAATGCAAGGGATAAACATGAATAAGGACCCCAAATCCACAGGAAACATTAGATATGTGCCCAACATATAGGAAACCATGAGCTCTACCTCTTCTAAAGGACCAAACAAAACACCGTGGGAAGACAAACTAGAGAAGAGAGAGATTCTCGCTGGGAGTAGACTGGGGCGGCTTTGGTAGGAAGTAGACTCTAAGTAGGGGTTTGGATGGCTGGGTTGGGATCTGTGGGAGGAGGTGAAGTAGGGTGAGGAATGCTCCAAGCCAGACGCCATACATGGAAGTAGGTACATGGAATGTTCTGGAACTGTCAGTGTGGTTGGGCATCAGACACCAGCATGAAGGGGCAATGCACTCTGCAGCTGGAAGTACATGCTGATATGAGATCCCTGGGTCTGGACTTTATTCTGAGGCTGTAAGGGACCATGAGAGGTTTTTAGAATGAGAGTATGAGAGATCAGAGCTGGAAGGTCAAGCAGAGATTGTTCTCGACCATCTGCAGTGGGTATTACTTACCAACATCTCACAAAGCTCTGCCAGCAGGACGCTCTCTCTAATGTCCAACACAAAGCTCTTTCCTGAGATCCTGGTGCTTTCCATGTTTTGTCAATCTCTCTTTCAAACAGAGTTCCACTGGGTTCTGAGTATACTACTCATGAGAAAATCAAAGGAAAATATTTTACTTTAAGATTGAAAGGAACTAGGATTGACCAAATACTTGGACCTTATTCCAAGAACCATCCAGAAGAAGGAGCAGGGCTTATACAAGAATATTCCTTATGAGAAAAAAAAATTCCTATGCTGGGAAGGGACTCAAGGAGGAAGAGGAGGGAGAGAAGAAGAGGGGAGCAGAGGAGGAGGAGGAAGAGAAAGAAGAGAGGGAAGAGAGGGAGGTAAAGGTGGTGTTATGAGTTAAAATGCACCCTTCCAAAAACATAGGTGCAAGGCCTAAATCCCCGTACCTGTACATGTGACCTTAATGGGAAATAGGGTGTTTGCAGATGTCATTAAGGTAGGGACCTGGAGATGAGATCATTCTGGAATTAGAGTAGGCCCTGAATGCAACCACACTGGTTGGTTCTTTGTGAGAGAAAGAAAAGGTAGATTTGACACACAGAGGCAAGGGATGGAGGCCATCTGCACATAGAGGCAGAGACTGGAGTTACGTTTCCACAAGCCAGCAAGTGCCAGGAGCCACCAGAAGCTGGGAGAAGCGAGGAAGGATTCTGCCCTAGGGCCTTCAGAGGGAATGAGGCCCTGCTGACATCTTTACCTCGGACCTCCAGGCTCCAGAAATGTGAGAGAGTAAACTGCCGTTGTTTTAAGCCACACAGTGCGTGGTAGTCTGTGACTGCAGCCACAGGGAAGTGAGACACTTGGGGATGTCCCTGCTGAGGGTGTGTCGGGAGGTGGAAGGGTGATACCACGGTGCCATTCCCAAGAAGCTTCCAAGCACATGGTTTTCTTTTCCTTGCCAAGCTCAAGACTGATGAGGAGAATCTGCGACACCCATGCCCTACCAGACACACGCAGACAATGGGAAAGACGTGCAAAGAAAGTGGAAGCTAAGTCAACAGAGATTGAAACTTGGAGTCTCCACACCACCAATAGCTTACGAGACCCAGAGGCCAGCTCCTCTGAGGGGCTGCTCGTGGCCTCACGGAGGGGAGGAAGTAGCGTCTGCCCTGGACATTTGTTCCCGAGCTCCGGGCTGGGACCTTGGAAGTACTGCTTCCCACTGTGCACATGGACGAGCATCTTTTGTCTCCTGAACCAGAGCCTCAGGATCATAATTAACCTACAGTAAACTCACTGGGGGGTTGTAGCCATGAATAATCTGTAAATGCCACCCAAGGTCCCTGGCGCACAAGGCCGTGCACTCAGAGTATATAACAGGTGCGGTTCCTCTTCTCCTTTCCCACCTTATGCCCAGCCCACTGTCATTACTAAGGATCTGGGGCTCCGGCCCAGATCGGGGCATTTACCTTCTAGAAAGTACACACATGGCACTACAACTACACATGGCACTTTACAGGGTTATCAAGCTTACAGATGTCAGGCCGATCTTCACCTCTAACCCAGAGGAAAAAAACCTAGTTCCCTAGCCAAGTGGAGCTGACCCCACAACCCTCACTGGGAGAGGAACAGGACGCTGGGGGGGACTGGATCCAGCAGCTGGCTGGTGTAGTATCCAGCCTCCTTTAGGACTAATCACTGATAGGAGGGAATGCTGTGCACGTGTGTGTGCACACAACACACACACGTGCGCGCACACAACACACACACATGTGCACACACACACACACACACACACACACACACTGCGGGCAGACAGACCAGTCCACTGAGAAGCCTGCAAAGTCCCAGCCACAGCTGTGCAAGGGGCGTGCATGCACACAGGCAGGCAGAGCCTGGCTCTGCAAAAGGAGACAGAAGCCAGCGCCCGTGCGGTGACAAAGGGACAACCACTCATGCTCTGGCCTCCTGTGTGAGCCCCGAGCCCTCGAGCCGTCGGAGCAGTAACCGGCAGCGGGAGAGGGGGAGGGAGGAAGCTCAAAGCACAGGAGGTGCCGCCCTGCGCCAGGCACAGGCTGCAGCTCTCCCATCAGGGCCGTCGGGACTACTGGGAATAGAGACACTGCTCGAAATGGTTGGTTATAGAGTCGGAGGAGTGTTTGTCACTTGTGACCACAGGTAATTAGGAGCTGCCTCCAGCGCCAGTGAGCAAGGCTTGAGCCTTTGAGCCCAAAGCATTCCTGCTCAGGTTCTAACCTGAGAGAAATGTCAGAGTGGAATTAGCAGAGCTTAAGCAGAAAGCCCAGGATGAAAATGCTGGCAGCCTCCTAGCTGCCTCAACATGCAGCCTAATAGCGAAACAAAGCCACGCGGCTGCTACATTCAACTGGCCCTGGGGCGGAAGGTTCGGGAAAACTGGATTTGGCAGACAAGCTCAACCCTGGGTTGCTGTTCCAGCCCAGCTCGCAGTCTGGGGTTAGCAAAGGCATGTGCCTCCCCAGGCCAAGTTCAGCTGCGCAGAGCAGGTGCCAAGTTCCTCTCTTCGATAAATACTATCTGCAAAATCTACTCATCCTCCCGAAACCCTCCAGCCAGAGGTATCCTTTACCTTGACTTCTCAATCCCCTTTCTTTCCCTTAGCCGAGTCTTGCCCCAGCTCCTCGCTGTCCTAGGGCAAAAGAAAGTAGCTTTGCCCAGATTTCCCTGGGTCCTCCTGAGGGCCAAGTGTAAACCAAATCGGTAAGATATCAGAGAAAGGCAGCACCCTTCACGCCGCCTGTACCTTATATAATCATTACATCATCTCTTACGAAATCAAGTTAAATCAAATTCTGACGGCAGAATTCCTCCACGTGCTTGAGCGAGGGGCTTTAGGGAAGGAAAGGTTTCCCACATGGCGTGCCGCTAACTGCCATCTTCTGTGGCACACTTTGCTTCGCCAGGCTTCCCAGTGTTGTGTTCATTGAAATATCATCGGCATACCGCATTCTATTCATTTTAGGTAAACGATACAAGGATTCTGTATTTGTATATATTGCAAAGTGCAGACCACAACAAGCCCAGTTAATACCCATCACCAAGGATTTTTAGTATTTTATGCCATTTCTTATTCTTACAGGTATCCCCTGTTCATTTTCCACACACACACCACCCCGACCCTGCCCACCACCTGCCACCTGTTATAGGATTTGTCCCAAGCCTGGGGAAATCCTCGCCTTGCTTCTAGTCACTGGGACCCAGCTTCACTTCTCTCTTCATCCAGATGGTTACAGAGGCCAAGAGGGTTCGGATGCGCTGTCACGCCTCACCTACGGAAGTGCCAAATGTATGATGTGCTCCAGCCTGAGGAGGACAGGACTTTAGGTGCTATCCTCTGAACAAGGATCGCCTTTTAGAAATTCCTACCCTGTGAACCAGAAGCTGTTTTCATGTCTGGTTTAAGCATTTGCAAGAAGTGCGCTGGGAAATGCAGCAGAATGAATGCAGGAGCTGTCTGCAAATTGATCTCCCGGGGATAAGGCACCATCTTCCGCAGGCTGCCTGTAGCAAGGGGCTTTTTAAAAATTAAATCTGTCATGGAAAATATGCTGGCTCTTGCTACTTCAGGCCGCCCGGGGATAGTCAGGTGGATTTTAAAGCCTGGAAAGTGAGAGGTTTGAGGGGCGGCCGGGGTCCTATGGCCTCAGCAGGTGCAGTGGGAAGAGGGTGGAAGAGGCATCAAGCTCCCCCAGGCCCCTGAAAGCATCATGTCACCCATGTTGGTCCACGCCTCCTTGGGGTCTCTAGGCACCTCCAGAAAAGTCAAACCCTGAAGCTGCAGCTGCCCCTACCCTGTAAGTGGGACAGTTCCCTTCTGGAGTCTTCAAAACCAGGTGGGGAAAGAGCTAGCACAAAACCTGGGGGATGGACAAACTGGCCAGCGGCTTCCCTCCGGGGCCCCTCTCTCCCCAGATTCTAATCATTCCTAATGATTCAGATCCATTGTTCTCCCGCCATCCATGCAAAGACCCCTTCCTGATTATCAGCCATTTAGCCACCCATCTGTGCCCTGTCCACCAGGAGGCATACGGGTACCCGCAGGGGACTGTATTTCTCTCCCAGTCAGCTAATCCCCCCTCCCCCCAGCAATATCATCTCAAAATCACCTCCTCACAGCCTTTGCTGACTACTCCTGGACTAGAAGGGGCCTTAGACTCATGGCTACCATACCCATACTCAGATGTTAAGGCCTCTCCCCAGCTCTGACCAACACAGGGGCCGTGACCTGATTTTCAGGGGCATGTCCAGCTGCACACCTCCAGTCAAGTGGCCCCCAACTGAGAGCTAAAGGTCACCCCTGTGGCCTTTCATGATGGACTGAAACAAACTGCAGCTTTGTCACACACCATCCCGAGGCTATGCTTCCTCTGTGGTAACACAGCTGACCCAGAGAGAAACTTGTCAGGAGGGTCACTGTGCCTCTTCCCGCTCCATCATTGGACTATGTGACTCCACAGCATCCCCCTCTCCTTTCTTTGAACAAATAGCAAACATTCAAAAGCCATCAGCCATGTAGCCGATGGTGCCTCCATGAGGCCCAGATGCTTTTAGCCAGCAGCCAGGGGCCTGCTTTCTAGTAGAACGACACAGGACATGGGCAGGGCCTGCCTTGGCCTCCAAAGCCATCCTTTGGCTGACAGGTTCCTCCCAGGGAACTGAAGGCTGGAGAACCAGGGCTGCTAACCCCGCCTCAGGGAAGTGGGGTCCCCACTTAGAGGAGGGGCACAAAAGCAAGAGTTGGTCTTGGCGATTGCCAAACTTGAGCTCCAGTTCCAGCTTCACTTAGCTTATTGGATCCGGGGCAAATTATTTCAGCTAACTGAGCCTTAGTTTCCTCAGCATCTTAATGAAACAATGATGCATATAAAGGCTTTAGCAGATGCTGGTCCTGGGAGATACTCAATAAATTGGGGTGATTATTATTATCTTATGCTGGCATCAGTAGTACCTACAAAGGCTGAAAGACCTCTATACTCAGAGCCTGGGAGAGAGAAAAGGGGAGAGGGATGAGGGGGGCTATAGGGGCAAAGTTTCAGAGACAGACAGAAGGAGAGGTTCTTCACCTTGTAGTCAAGCCTTTAAAAACCTACAGCAATAACAAGAAGGAGGCTGCCATACTTGTATGCTCATTTTTGGCTGGATGGATGGTTGGTTGGCCCACTTGCTCATTCATTCAATTATTGAAGACATACTTTGTACCAAGCTCTAAGAAAGCTGATCAGGAAAGAGAGGTGAATCAGGCGGACAAGGCCCAGCCCTTACGAAGCCTCTAGACTGCAAAAAAAGACCTACAGTGAACAGTTCATTGGAAGTATGATGAGAGCTACGAAGAGAAAGTGACTGGTACTTATTGGATCAAAAGATAGGGGGCCTCGGGGTGCCTGGGTGGCGCAGTCATTAAGCGTCTGCCTTCGGCTCAGGGTGTGATCCTGGATCCCTGGGATCGAGCCCCGTATCAGGCTCTTCTGCTGGGAGCCTGCTTCTTCCTCTTCCACTCCCCCTACTTGTGTTCCCTCTCTCACTGGCTGTCTCTGTCAAATAAATAAATAAAATCTTAAAAAAAAAAAAAAGATAGGGGCCTCGCCTACACTAGAGAGATTAAAGAGACGCTATATGGACAGGGCCCCATTGTGGATTCAGAGCTTCACCCCAGAAGCCTAAGTTAAATACAGGCAGGACAAGACCATGAAGTGACACTAGTAACAAGTACATTGCAACCAACAGAGTTTGCAATGAGAAGCACCAAAATCAGGCGGGCCCATGACACACATTACACCAGAAACCATCCGTATGGACATCTGGGCTTGGATAGATTTTGTGCGTGAGCTCCTGAAGCAGGTGTTCAAAGACCCGCTGAAGGGGCTGAACTAACATTTGCTTCCATTAATCTAACATCTTAGAACGTAGTTATTATTATGAAAGTTCGCCTGGGTTGCAATCCTAACTCTGCACTTATTAAAAGCTCAGGCTAGAATAAAAACCTCCATGACTCACTGGCAAAATTCATAAGAACTTGTTCAGAGCCAAAGAGCACATTTTTAAGAGTGGAAGGAGCACTTAAACAAGGAAGCACAGACACAGGGCAGATGGGGTAGGAACCTGAAATGTGACTGGGCCAACACGGGACTGGTGGAACCAGACAGAACACATCCATGAGCAGCCTTTCAGGAACACGTGGGTTTGCCAGAATGGGACAAACTGCTCGCTGGTAACCTAAGGCCACTGCTCACGAGACATGAATGCAGGGCAGCGAGGGGAAAACTGAGTTCAGAAGGATGCTGAGAAAGCAGAGACTCTGCCAGCAGTGTCCGCGCGGGGTGTCACTGAGGTCAGAGTGAACAGGATTCCCGCTGCTAGAGTTATCTTTGGCTTCTTGATGCTTCACAGACATGACCTGTCCGTTCTACAGGTCACTGACCATTGAAGCCAGAAGAGACATTGAAGAACATCTGGTCCCTGTTTCCTCGAGATGTTCTGTAAAACACCAGCTCTGGTAGGTGTCAACAGGTATACTACAGTAGATAATAGAAACTTGCTGGTGTGATTCCAAAAAATGGTCAGGGGGCAAATAAATGTGTAAAATGCTGGACTCAACATCTGAGACCCACCGGGGACTGAACCTGTGATCTGGGACTCATTAGCACACTATGTAATAGTCCGTCAAGGTTGGCAAGGGGTAAGAGAAATGACAGCTGCCCTTCCCCAGCACCTCCTCCGCGTTGGGCTGTACCATTCCCTCTATCCATTCTGCCTTAGGAGGAAAGCAGGATCTGTGACGAGCCCAACAGAGCCATTCTTTCCCAAACCTGTTCGTTTGGTGCTCCCTGAGAGGCCCAGGCACAGATCTTGGAATCACCTGTCTGGGAGATTTCTAGGTATTAAATTTCAGCCCCAAGTTTTAAAACTTACAACAGCTGATGGGCTCTCCTCATTTCCAGAAAAGCGGAGCTCATCAATAACAATAATGAGAACACCACATACAAGGAGACTTTGTTTCGACAAAGTACCCTTCTAAGGTGCTACTACTATTCCTATTTCATAAATGAATGAATTGGGGCCCAGGGAGTTTAGATAACTGGCCCATGGTCACGAAGGAGAACCAAGATTTGAACCCAAGAACTCTGACTCCAGAGTCCACATTTGTAACCACCACTCTCTGTTGCCTCCATGTGCTTATTCTATGAGCCGCACTATTAGGGCTCCTCCTCGCCTTCTTCGCTCTGCTACCGCCAATTCCTATGGATAGTGGAAGGAAAGCAACTCAACTGTGCACCTGCTTGTGTGTAAGACACTGTGCCCGGCCCACGATCACCCTTCCCATAGCTACGTTCGGAGTAAACAGTATGAATCCACAGAAGAAGGACGGCTGTACTTATTCAATCTCCCCCTGTGCCCTCACCCCCAGCAAGCACGTGGCTGAGCCCAGATGCAGAGATCTAGCTTCAAAGCCCACACTCACTCCAGAACTTTACTGCTTCCTTAGGAATGTCCACATATACTCTAGCCACCTGCGGTTCAAGCTGATTCGTAACAGAGCATGGAGTGCTTTCATTGTCTCCCACCCCCCAGGGATCATGATGGGGTTCGGCTATATGTTTGGGGGGTATTAGGGAGGATCCCTAAGGATCCATGGACGTCTACACAGGTCCCTAACATCAGCCCCTGACCCTCTTGAGGGAAAAGGGCCTTGGCTTTGATTTTTATGCTGTTGTCCTGAAAGAATTATGGCCTTATCACTCACATCGTCTGTCCCCTTCCCCCACCCCTAATTCCAATACCTGATTTTATTATCTTTATAATTTGACAGTGTAATAGGTGATTTTAATTCCATATAAGCCCTCAGTATGGAAGGATGAAAAAAAATATATGCACTATATAGAGATCATTTTTAAACCTTAGGCTGTGATGATTCAGTGGGGAAGGGGATACATTGCCAAGCACCTGGCCTTGGGATCTTTCTTTCCATCTTTTCACCTTCCAAAAGAATTTGTGCAGAAAGAAAACTGAGAGGCTTTCCAGAACAGAGCTCTTTTTCCAAGCCTCCAATGCTTTCAACTTCTCCTCTTCAGAAGAAAATGCCCTTTGGTTACTGAGGAGGGGGGTGGCTAGAAATGCATGTACAGTATTCAAGACGGTTCACTATGGCAACCTCGGCTGTAGAAAATAGGCATTAGTAGGCCCCTGCTTTGAAACCACCAGTAACTATAGTCTCAGCTCCCTCCCAAACTCACTAGGTTGGGGCCTTCTCAAGCTAAGAAAAATCCATCCTGGAACAAATTACCATAAGCACAAGCTACGCATAACATACTCAAAACCACAACAACATTGGCTTTAAAAATAAAGCCCCACACACAGAGAAGGAGAACCACCCCACCAATTACCCACATGCCAATTATCCCGTGCACTGACTGCTGTTAATTACCTAATTACTTGTCTACAATACATCATTTAATTGTGATATATTTTCTCTACTGTCCTACTGATGAACAGGAGGACCCAATCTCCCAGCTAGCACCTGCTGGGAGGCGAATCCTCACCCCAGGGTGAAGGGACAGTAGAGCCCTTAAGAAAGGGTTTGGTTATAAACAAAGGCGAGCAAAGCATGAGCTCAGAGCTTCTAAGGCTGAAGGTGGACGGAGAGAGTGGGCTGTGGAGAGAAGGGTGGAACGGGTATTGAGCGGTTCCTACAGGTGCTATGTCACTTTCTGCGTTTTCATGCATCTGATCTCCTCAATAAGAAGGGACTTTTGTAAGGAGGTGCGTATTGCATGGTGCACTGGGTGTTATACGCAACTAATGAATCATCGAACTTTACATCAGAAACCAGGGATGTACTGTATGGTGTCTAACATAATATAATCAAAAAACATTAAAATTAAAATTAAAAAATAAATAAATAAATAAATAAATAAACATACTAACATAATCAAAAAACATTAAAATTAAAATTAAAAAATAAATAAATAATAAATAAATAAATAAATAAATAAATAAATAAATAAACTTTACATCAGAAACCAGGGATGTACTGTATGGTGACTAACATAATATAATCAAAAAACATTAAAATTAAAATTAAAAAATAAATAAATAAATAAATAAATAAATCAACATACAATTAACATAATATAATCAAAAAACATTAAAATTAAAATAAATAAATAAATAAATAAATAAATAAATAAATAAATAAGAATATTATCAGGGAAAAGAAGTGATTGGATTGATTTTGTCCACCACTCAGTGACTAAGAGTCAAAAATAAAGTTGACCTATAGAAAATGAAAAAAAAAAAAAGGGGACTTTTATTAGACCTTTTTACAGATGAGCTTAGACTAGTTCAGTAACTTTCCCAAGACAGCTAGTCAGTAGTCAAAACCAGGATTCAAAGCCAGGCCCCTCTCCCCAAACCTGGTGCTCTGTGTAGTAAGTTAGTAATGTCATGGCCAGGTGAGCCTACTGCCTAACCAGAGGGAAGTGCGCTGGGCCTCTCTCGCACATCTGGCCACGGTAGGGTCATCACTCTGAGGGACAGACATGAGCCTTCTCATGTCCCCCAAACTGGGATGTTACTATGATTCACTGTACAAATTAGTTCCTTCTCTCCTCCCTCCCTCCTTTCCTTCCTCTCTTCCTCCCTTCCATTCTTCCTTCCTTTTTACTGCACACGTTTCTGAGTGTGCTGGGAGATAGTGAAGATACTTTGGAGATAATCTGTGCCAGCTCCGAAAAGTCACTGAACTGGGAGAAGGCAGAAGCCAAAGAACGCCAACACGGGAGACGCTGAGAGTCAGGCTTTCCTGGACAACGCAACGCTGTTTAGCATCGGGAGCACGTGCTGGGTTTGGAACCTGCCACTTCTTGGCTGGGTGACCTTGGAGAAATGATTCTCTCCTCCACAGGGTCCTAGCTGATCGCTCTGAGAGATGGGACTGATACTATAATGCCATGAGGCCGTCTCAGGATTGAATAAGCCGACCCAACACACACGCAGCTTGGTGCTGGAGGCTGCCGCTTGCGCAGTAACGGGAGCTGATGACAGTGTTGCTAGTAGTATCGTGCGAAGCTGTGAGTGCACAGAAAAGAGCACCGAGGGCCTGGAGGAAGATGCCCAGAGGGCCCTGCGCGCTAGAATGCCGAGGGTCTGGGAGGAGGAAAGCTCCACGTTCCCTTACTTTTCATGGACAACTACGTGCCCCGTCCCTTAGAAGAAACAAGCGTGCTGTGCTTTCCTTTTGGCAAAACCCTGACTCCCTGGTGACTGACCTAAGATATCAGAACGGCCTGGTTTCCCCCTCCATGAATGAAACTAGCGAAAATAGTGAGTGCTGACCTCTCTACCGGCGGGAGCCAGAGACGCTGGGGCCAGCACCGTATCAGCATTCCACAGAAGCTGGTTCCTCTGCTGCGCGACGTACGGAGACAACATCTGCCCCACAGAACATTCTGCGAGCGAGTACCCTCTATAAGCAAAGGCAGAACAGCCTTCTTTTTATTTTCCAAAAGGCACACGGTAGTAGAGAGTAGAGCGGCGTAGGGCGTCAAGTGGGTAAAACAAAATGATAACAAGCCACGACGGAATCGAGCGCATACCACGTGTGAGACCCTGTGTGCGAGAGCGTTGCCAGCACAATCTCATTTCATCTTCACAATCACGCTTCAAGGCAGAACTTCTCATCACCCTCATTTTACAGATGAGGCAGCATTTGCAACTTGCAGAAGGACTGAGTGGAACAGGCAGGACACAGACCCAGGTCTCATCTGGCTTAGTGCCCACAGGCAAGGAAAATGCTGGATTGGCTTCCGGGTCCTGCCTCTTTCACTCTTGCCTAGGACTTCAGGTGTCTCTGGAGGAAACTGAGGAAGGTGACAGGTCCCTTCTTGCGTTGGGTCCCAAGAGCAGTGCCAAGAGCAGGGTGGTGCTCACACACACGGATTTGGGGGTGATGGTAGGAATGCAGAGGCCAGGGGAGGCCATGAAGCTGGGAGAACCAGCAAGAGGCCTGTGCAGTGAGTCATTTCCGGCTCCAATTCTTTCATTACTGACCCAGCTCTGTGACCTTTCTCTGAAAGGTCCTATTTGGGAAATGAAGGTGGTAAAAAGTGGAGGAGAGACCGGATGGCCACAGTCACACCTTCCAGCTCCAAGTTTTTGCTGTGCACTAGAGGACGTCTACAGAACGATACAACTCCCTAAGCAGGTGTCAAAGGCACTATGTTCTCAGGAATCTTTGCAAATAACACTCGATTTTGCCAAGATAGAAACAGCCACTTCACTTTGCCAGAAAAAAAATAGCTACGAGAATAATTCATGCATGTAATGTTCTTGTCTTCTATGCCCTATGTAACTATGAATTAATTCTCAGAAGGACACAATGAGAGATTACAATGGCAACACCAAAATGACAAGCCTCTTTTTTCCAAGAAAAAGAATGGCTACCTCTTCCTATAAAGGATCTCACTAAAATTGTCTTGGATCCATACCAGACTCCTAGGCACGTGCAATTGGAAGGACATTTGAAGGTCAACTGATTTGACTTTCCATTGGGTGCCTCAGTCCCCTCCACAACATGTCGGAGGGGTACCTAGGGAGTGTCTAAATACCTTAAGGACCACTCGGTGCTGCCTCCTTGGACACCTCTGATCTTTCCCAAGTTCTTTCTCGTACCTTCCACAGCTTAGATGCTTCCTCTACACCAGTGGCTACACAGACCGTGCCCAATCCTCCACCACACCAGCCCTTCAAAAATGCTGCCCCGGAGGCTTCCTTTCTACGAGTTGTCAATCACTCTGTACTTACAAAAACAATCTGACCACTGAGGCGCTGTTGTTTTTTGTTGTTGTCCTTGTTTTTTTTAAGACAGATTTATTTGATCCACAATTATTCCAAAATGATTACTACTCCAAATAACCCAAACTGCACTTTTTTTCAATCTATATTATCAGCAACACTGAAAGCTGATTATAATCAACTTGCTTTCATAAAAAGAAGGAAAAAAATTTAAAAAAATAGACTTTAGAAGAATCCACGTGGCTAAAAGGACGACCAGAAAGCACTCCATGCTCCCAAATAAACAAGGAAGAACCGTGAATGCACGCTTCTCCGCCACTGCCCAGTCCCCACTAGAATTTGAATGACCAGCTTTCAAATCACAGACCCATAAAAATGGTCCAGCCACAACCTCATATTTCACAATGTGGAAACTGAGGCCCAGAGATCCCATCTCTTTCTCCTTGGCATCCCCAAATGTTTATTATACTCCGTACTGGGTTAGGCACTGGGGATATCAAGGTATAGAGGCCTTGCCCTCCCAGGTCTCTGAGCAGGAACTCACACACAATGATACAATTAAGGGATTTAAAAATAGGTGGAAGCAGGGGCTCCTGGGTGCCTCGGTTGGTCGAGCCTCTGACTCTTGATTTCAGCTCAGGTCATGATCTCAGGGTCGTGAGATCGAGCCCTGCACGCACCAAGTGTGGAGCCTACTTAAGATTCTCTCCCTCTGCTCCTCCCCCCACTTGTGTGCTCTCTCTCTCTCTAAATAAAATAAAATAGGTGGGAGCATATTGTTGGGGCAACCCAATGATAGGCGTTTGGAACCTGGTACAAGGCACCGTGAAAGACAAAAGGCTATTTCCTTCCTCTGTGCCTTGGCTCGAACTGCCCCTCCCAATGAAACACCCGCCCCCTCTCTTTGTTTGGCAGGCTCAATCCTGTAAGACCCAGCTCAAGTGCTTCCCCCTGCCCGCTGCCCAACTTCCCCCTGCCCGCTGCCCCCTGCCCGCTTCCCACCCCCCCTTTAGCTGCCCTCCTCCTTCCCGCTCCCACACCGTCTGGAACAAATCACCCTCATCGTACTTAGCATCACGTACTGCACTCTCCTTCCTGGGCTGCTCTTCTCTGTTAGACTTCAGCCTGCAGGAGATAGGGCCCTGCATGTGATTCAGCTTTGTATGTCAAGTCTCATTCAGCTGGTGCGTACTGGGTTTGATGAATGAACAAATAACATTTCGGCCCTCTTAAGGGTTAACAGGCGTTTGTCACACACAGCAGGAGAAAAAAGAATGCCAGGCTGAGGAAGCCCAGCGAGAGAGAGCGAGAGAGAGTGAGCACAGAGGTCCAGGGCTCTGAAAGTGTGTGGCTTGCAGAGCTGTGCAGAGCTCTCATGCTGGGAGTGGTAGGGGTGGGGTGGGGGCATGGGTAGAGTGGCTGAGGTTGGGGCTGGGGGATTACGTCACGGCCAGATGTGAAAAGCCACATAAGCCATCCTGAAGTGTACAGACATTATCCTAAACTTGGGGGGGGTGGGGCAAAAAGTCTTTACAAAGGAAGTGACATGATCCAATTAGTTTTTAAGGTTACATAATTGGCCAAAGGAGGAAGTATCCCCCTGTGGACTGACACAAGGCAGGAGCCTACTGTGTGAGGCAGGAGCCTACTGTGTGGGACAGGACGCGGGGAAGGTCTGGATCAGGGCTCTGTGTCCCACGAGCTCGGAGTGAGCCCCAAGGATGGAAGTAAAGTCACCATGGGGGAGGGGGAGAAACATCAACCATGATGCTAGCATTTCTCACTTGGAACCCCAGGGTGATACACTGTCCACAGAGACGAGGACCATGAGAAGAACAGTGTTGGAGGAAATATTATGAGGTCATTTTTGGAAAGATTCCTATGACAATCCTTCCAGATGGTTTCTATAGGTCAGAGCTACCTTGTAAAAGAGACAGACGACGTGCAAGAAATCAGTCATGAGAAACCTGAAGAGTGCAAGACGAGTGACTACTTTAACCCTCACGGAGACAGCCAGAGCAATCCTGATGATTTGAGCATGAAGGAAACAATTTCAGACAAGAAATCTTCTCTGGTTCTTAAAACTGCTCATCATTTCTCAACCCATTAAATTGGCCGGTGTCTATAAGATATTCTCTAGGCGATCACATTCCATACCTTTCTGATTTTCTGGACCCAACTGACTCATCTTCTTAGCTTTTAAAAATTATGACCAGCTGACTAATGGCCTCACACCATTTAGTAAGTCCTAGTCACTGGGAAGAATTCAGTTTACTGTAATTAAGTAGCCCCCCTCAGCCATTTCACTGACTAATGACCTCATTTTTTTACTCATCTTTTCAAAATGCTAGAATGTCTAGCTATTGCTGGGGAAAACACACGGACACATCACAAATAAACTCCTTCTGCAGCAAAATGAATCCATCTTTTAATCTAGCAACATTCCTCTTGCCCTTATTTCATAGTAAAAGCTCTGAAGAGCAAGCCACGCTCAGAACCTCTATAGAAACGACTGCTTCCCTTACAGAAACTGCGAGAAGACTTTTCCTGGCCCGTGTGGTTATCCTAAGTGCACAGAGACGGCGCTCGGTGGAAAAGAAGCCGAAACTGCCAGCTTACCCTCTTCCTCAAGTTGTAGGTGAGAATGAGGTTCCTGGAGAAAGAGTGGGAAAAGGCCGTGTAGAATTCCAGCACTTTCTGCAGCGCGTCCCGTTTGATCACGTGCAGGTCGCAGTAGGTCAGGGCCCTCACGTTGGCACAGGATTGGGCCAGGGTGGCTTCCTTCCAGAACACATCTCCAAACACGTCTCCTTTCCCTAGGGAGAGAAAGTGCTGGTGAAGAAAGTGTCAACCAGACATCGTCTGGCCATCCCGGTTGACTTCCCACTGTCTCCCAGAATGGCTGCCCATTTGACATTCTGCAACACGGACTCAGGAAAGGAAAAAACAAAAAAACAAAAACAGGCTTTATTTTGAACCTTAACAGCATGCAATTTAAGAAACTTTAAAAATACCATATAATATAATACATGTCAAAGTTTAGCCAATGAGGTTGGGGTCATGGGTGTTGCCTCCTGAACACCCTATCCAAAGTGGGAACCCCCTGTTATTCTTTATCACTCCCCCATATTCTCAAAACACCAATCATAATCTATAATCACATAATTTGTCTGTGTCCTTGCTTATTGTGTAACTCCCAACGTGAGAGTTCCCTCCACGTCACACTGTGTCCAGTGCCGAGTTGGAGTTCTGCCAGTAACTGCAGCCAAAAGAGAAGGGAGGAGGGAGGGCGAACTGTGGATCTCCATCTGTGGGACTGACTGAGAGGTGAGCAGTATGGAGACGGTGTGGACTCTCCACCGGGAGCTGAAGATCAGGAGAGGGCTCCTCTGTTTAGGACGATCCATGTGGAAAAAGGCACGTAGGGGTGGAGTTCATTCTCTCCCATACTCTGCCCACAGCCCTAGAGTTTATGTTTGTCTGGTGCCTCATTCCTCACCCTCCCCCACTACCTCCTTCCATGTTCCTCACCCTTGCCAAAGACCCTCCTGGGAGTGTAAAAACATGGGTCCCCTACACATGGCATCTCCAAGCCTCCATACCTGGCATTCCTCAAGAGTGTATGGAATAAGCCAACAGAACACCAATCCCACATAACCATATTCTGGGTCAAACTTCTATCAGTCTCCTCTAAATATCTGCTCTTCACATCGAGGGAGATTCTCCTTACGTTTCCCTGAGTCCAACATTTTAACATATGTCTAATGCAAAGCCTAATTCATTCCTGGCACAGCCTCCAGTTATAAATAGCTTGAAATGTTGTTTATCGTGCCTCTAAATTTCCAGCACAGATAAACACAAATTTGAATCCACAGGGAGCTGGAGAGGAGTATGCAAGGGGCAGCAAACAATGCTACGAGGGGAGAAAGTAACCCTCATAGCCCTCAGGAGAGCGGTCGGCGCATGCGTCCAGACCAGCTACGCTGCAGGAACCCAGGTACCCTTAAGTCCATATGATTAACAGGGCAGGTGTTTTCCTCATTCAGGCCAAGGAGACGATCAGACTTCCAAGCACCTGGAAAGAACTTGATCTTTTCTCAAACACCAAAGAATCCGTTCTAAGGATACAAGGTACTCCACAGGCAGAGCCTTCTCCAAACACCCCCACAGTGTGAGCAACAAATCAACAGTACCGAACACATTACTCCACGGTTTCCTATGTGTTTATGAGGTAACGTACAGCTCTGATTTATGAAGATAGTTTTACTACTCAGTATGAAGATGCACGCATGGGGGAGCTTTTAGGGAAGAATGCCTTTAAAACTGTGCTAGTTAAATTCCCTTCCCAGGTGTTTTTCAATCATCCGCACTATGAGCGGGTTACTTTAGGGCTGGGGCCACTCGATGGGAATACTTCTCTCTGTGGGATGCTACCACATTCAATGTGGGCTCCCTGGTACTGAGTTCTAACCAACAAGGCTGGCCATTCATTCATACGTAGCAAGCATTCTATAACTTCCATACAGTTCACTGCAGTGCCTCCCATGCCTTTCATTTTTAGGTACTCTTACTCTTCTAGGGAACGCTCTTCTGACACACAGAATGGTAGATGGTCAAGAGGTATCAAGAGACAAAGCCAAATTTCCTTCCCGCTGAATCTGGACTCTGCCTTAGTCCCTTCTCTGGAGTGTGGCAGAAACGATGTTCTGGGATTTTTGAGGCCGGGTCATAAAAAACCTTGTAGCTTCTGCTTGGGTCTCTTGGAACACTTATTGTTAGGATGCTCCTTCTTAGAATCCACCTACCACGCTTTGAGAAGAACAAGCCACACCAGGGATCACATCTTAGTGCTCTGCTGGGCTGTCTGGCTGAGCTCTCAGCTGACAGCCAGCCCTCTGCCAGTCATGCAAATGAGCCACCCTGGCCAGCCGGCCAGCCCCGTCAAGCCTTTGGATGCCCGCAGCCCCGGCCCACGCTGGCATGCAGCCACGCGTGGAAAGCCCAAGTCAGAACCAACCAACTGAGCTAAACACAGAATGGTGAGAAACAGTCATCAATTTCTTACACCATTACATTTAGGGGAGGTTTATTATGCAGAAATAGATAACCAGAACACACAGAATCCTGGAACTCGGCTGAAAAGCCCATGAGCAATTACTTAGGAAGTTACCCTATATTCCAGCAGAACATCACAAATGATCCCAGCTCTGAGCTGGGACCCCACTTCCTGCCCGGGAAGAATGGGACAAGAAAGAACAACGAGGTTTTCTCACAGGAGCAGATTTTCCTGAGTGTCCTGAGTATCAGTGAGAACGTGAAGAATTGACAAACCTTGCAGCCTCCTGTTGGGATGAAGTGTAGTAAAACTAAGCTAGAGCCACTGAAAGTGCAAGCCCATGGGTAATCTTGCCTGATTCTCATTAAGATTATAGCTGATCCTTGAACAACATGGGTTTGAGCTGCACAGGTCCACATACATGTGGATTTTTTTGGATAAATACAGTATACCACTGCAATGCATTTTCTCTTCCTTATGATGTTCTTAATAACATTTTCTTTTCTCTGGCTTACTTTGTTGTAAGAATATAGTCTATAATACACATAACATACAAAACACATGTTAAGTTATTGTTTATGTTATCAGTAAGGCTTCTCATCAACAGTAAGCTGTTAGTAGTTAAGTTTTGGGGAATCAAAAGTTATACGTGGATTTTTAACTGCACAGAGGAACAGCGCCCCTCGCCCCACATTCTTCAAGGGTCAAATGTCCTGCATTTAAACAAAACCTAATGAATGAGCATTATACTTCTCAAACAAATTGGGAGTAGTTTTTCCAACTAGAAAAGAACCCAGAAAGTAAAATAATAATTCCTCACATGTATTTAACATACGATTTATCTGTAGAAATTCAGCCTATTGCATAAAATAAAGGACAACCATATTATAGTTAAACACACCATGAAATTAATAAGTGCGTCTTTAGAAATGACAACATGCCCACTGGAAAAAGTTTTCCAACCAAAGGTTTTGACAGCAACAATAAATAGAGAGTAGTTCCTACTACACAAAGTATTTCACGGTAAGATAATCATGATTAATCTATAGAGTCCAGGAAGTCTCAGTGTTGTTATAACTTGGATTTGATTTTCAACTCAAATTGAAAACCATACGATCTTTCTTCCTGTCAAGGCAGCATTTTGGGTATAAATGATCTGTTAGTGAGATTTAAGAGTGTGGTGTCAGAGGGCCTGTTAGATTCAAAACAAACCCAAGCCTCTTCTGGCAAATGAGAAATGTATTTATGACATAGAACTTGGGGAAACTGTCAAAGGGGAGGATACAGAGCATTTGGCAGGCGGCTTGTAAGTTACACACAGCTTTGGGAATAATGACTTCCTAGGTCAGGGTTACGAATCAGAGGCCAGGACAAGCCCTACACCCACATTCATCCCTTGTTCTCTAGCAAGCAATGATCACTCACTGAAGAACAACAGTTACCCCAATGCACTTGGCAATCAAACTACTGGAGGCAACCAGCTTATTGATTTATTTATTATACTGAGGCACTGGGTGCAGAATGTTAAAACCTAACATTCCAAGTTTCTAAAATACATTCTGAGTGGATGTTCTGAGCTGGGGAAGAGAAAACAGAACGAAAAGGGGACGTAAGGAATGGCAGTCTAATTAAAACTCCAAGCAAACATCCCTGTGATAATTAATCCTTCTCCCCCTGTCCACCCCCACTTCAAGGTGGCTGTCTTTACCGCACCTCCACTGTCGCAGTGGACATAAACAACCCCACGGGGTACAGCCGTGGGACTGCAGAACATTCATAAGACATAGGTGGGAGCTGCGACACGGGGTTGAGGTGGCACAGGGAGAGGGAGGGCAGCTCTCTGCAAGGAGCACGGGAAAAAACCAAGACCCTGTAGATAATTCAATTTAAGCCCAGGCAGAAGCTGGAACACCTACATGAGGAGGCTTGAAGGGGCATGGAAGGTGGGAGTGAGGGCCTAGGAGGGGTGATCGGGGCAAGTTCTAGAGGTGCTGGAACTGGGTCCCCGGGAGGATCAAACAGCCTACCCGAATGTTAAAAAGTCACAGGGAAGCAATTCTGCTCTGAAACTGACAATTGGAACCCTTCAGAAAAGTCCCTCTTTATTCAAAGACAGGCTCTGGGTGAGTTTGGCAGGCCAGAGGGGTCAGAACGAAACTGAAATCTCCAGCTGCTTCTCTTCACTATTCCCTATTGTGTGCTCTTAGAAGGACCGCGCACAGTGGTACCCTGTATTGGCAAAACGTAACTCTGCAGTATAAGTTACTTTTCGCTTCTAAAGTCACCAACCATTTCTAGACCCAAACCAATTAGAAAGAACTCATTCAGTCAGTCGTGCAACTTTAGGCAGGCACTTTTCTAGGGGCTGAGGTATAGCAGGGGAACGACAGACATGATGTAGTGAGAGACAGAGACCCAGGGGGCTATAACGTATCAGGAGTGAGTGCCTCATGCTAACAGGATAGGACACCAAGCAGGAGGAGTGCCCATTCAAGCTCAAGTGCTGAGGAAAGGCTTTCAGGGAGCTACGATGTCTCAGCTGAGACCTGAGGGACGAGTTCCAATTAACCAGCATAAAGACATAGCACAGAGATGAGTCCAGGGAGAGAAAACGGCAGATGCAAAGGCCCTGAGACACAGCATAGGGCTCTTCAGTAGGAGGAAAGCCAGAAGCCTCTGGACTATCTCATGTTTTGGATTATCTGTTCCTCCACTCACTTGTAGAGGCGAGTGTTGCCAGTATATAATGTGTACCTTTGAGGAAAGTACCTGGTCTCCTCCTTCAGCTGCAAACTCACCTAAGTGCCTTCCATACTCTATACAGTGAGCAGGCAACACCAACTTGTTGAGTCACTGTTTAAAGCCCTGGATTCAAATGCTGTTGGGGGCCACACTGGGGATGCTGGGAGACCTGCCAGGACACAGGCTTCCATGAGGGCCAGTCCTCTCAGCCTGCCCTACTGTCTAGATTCCTCCTCTCTGGGGCATCAGGAGGTCCTCTGCCCTCAAGCCCTTTCAAGACCAGAAGGCCCTTGTCACTCACTTCATCAGGATGGTGAAATGTGACCACAGAGACCCTAGTGTCACTGAGAGAGGCTCGGAGGGTTGCCCATTCTGTCCCCTAGCCCTAGGAATAATTCTGCTTATGAGACAGAGGACAGGGCTGGACAAATATTTCCGGGCGAGCTCTGAGAAGACTGTGCGCACACCCACCGAACTGTGCAGTTCAGGAACATGAAGATGAGGACAAGGGCAGTTCTCAGACCTGGATTCATCACACAAGCCAGGCATGTCGCATCTGGGTCCCCTCCTTGGTCCCCTGAGACGTGTCTAAGACACAAAGAGAATTTGCCAAGTCTCGCCCTCCCTCCCTGGTACCGCCCCCGGCACGTTTTCCAAGCATTTTATCGTCCTCCCTCAACACAAGCCTCAGGGCCACACAGGTCGGACTGCCCTGCTGGGAGCCTGGGGGGGGGCCCTACCCCCTCTTTCGCTCACTCTCTGCCCTCCAGCCACGCTGTGGCTCTTACAGTCCCTCCAGGTCTGGTGCCCTGCTTCCCTCAGGGCCTTCCGAGCACCGCCGCAGACCTCCACCCTGCTCCCTGGTCTAGATAACTCCTGCTCAGGCTTCCAAACATGCTCCAGCCTCCTCCCTGAGCCCTTGGCCGGAGCAGCTCCCCATCACGTGTGTGCTCTGTCCTCTGGAAACACGCCATCCCTGGAAGCTCTGTATCCCAGCCGTGGCTCGGGGCACAGCAGGCACTCAACAGATATTAGGGACAGAGATAAACCAAGGGCACTGGGCATCTTACTAAACCCCTCCCAGTGTCCATTTACCCAGCTAAAAAAGGTGGATAATAAGACCCACCTCATAGGGGCATGGTATGGTTTACATGAACTTAATGTGAACAAAGCTCTTAGCCCTGGGCTTAGAACACAGTAGGTCCTCAGTAAATCGCAGACACAGTAAAAGAAGAATTCTGCTAATGGCCCTGTGAAGCAAATTCCACAGGGATCATCAGGTCCATTTCAAAGAGAGTAAAGTGAGCTCTGGAGAAATTAAATGATAGCCCAATTACCTTGGTCAGGCACCATGCTAGGTGATGGGGAAAAGGATAAATCAGAGACAGCGTTGACCTTAAGCTATGGCCCAGGAATCCACGTGTTCTCTCCTCTTCTGGTAATGGAGCCTATGACTTGCAGCTGGGCACAAAGATGACCAGAATAAAGACGGCATCGCACCTAGCTGTGGCCATCTCTCCAAGGTCTGGCTAAGGCAAGGGTTGCAGAAGGGATGTGTGCAATTTCTAGGGTCCTTGCTCTGCCCTTCCCCTCTCTTCCCCTCCCCCTGGCTGGAATAAGGATGTGAGCTCTCTTGGACCAGGAGGCCAGGGTGACAACCTAGTTAGGAAGAAGCAAGAGGCAAGAAGCAAGCAGGGCACCTAACAGCATGAAGTGGACATATCAGCCCTCTTATATCGACTCCTACATGAGAGAAAAACATGTTTCTGTCTTGTCTAAGCTCCTATTACTTTGGGTTTCTGTTGGAGTAGCTAAACCCATATCCTAGCCAATTCTGGAGTCCATGGTCCGGTGGGGCAGTACGATGGGTTTGGCTCTGTGCGGAAGGTATCTACACGCCTGCTTTCCCCTCCTGCTGCAGGGAAATGCGCGGGCTTCCACGCACCTGAAGGACCGGGCAGTCATGTGATGATGGAGCTCTGGCAGCACTTTCAGAGAAAAAGCTCCAAGGACATCAGCGAAAGACCTTGGTGATACCCACCCACTTCCCAGACCAGCCCTGACTGAGGGCTGCGGTGCGGGGGGGGACAGGATCTGCTGAGGGCTTCCTGTGTTCCAGGCCAGACACTGGCTGGGGACGCTGCCGCAGGACCCCACCATGTACCTTACCCCAAAGATGATGAAGTCCTGGCTTTCCAGCTTAATTTGGAATCCTTAACCCTCAAACGTGCATCTATGGCTGCTTCCCTTAGGTCGTCTGAGACTACGGGGAAGAGTAGATGAGCAAGGTTTGGACACCTTGTAAATTTTGCTTTCTTTTAGCTGTCCTGAAGCTACAAAGCCCACCCCCCCTTTTTTTTTTTTGCTCTTACTGAAAAAATAAAGGCTGCTGGCAGTCTGTGACCTCTGCTTTATCTGCTACAGTTTAGAGAAGGGAGAAGGTCCATCCAATACAGGCAGACCGAGAGGAGACCTCATCAATGTGCTTCCTGTCCAAGCTGTGAAAATATACTACGAGGAATAAAGCCTTAGCTTTACGGGCCAGGGCTTATCTGATTGTGCTGTGGTGCTGGGTGCTGAGCCAACACGTTACTGGATTTCTTTTGCCAGCAAAGAAAGTGGGGCCTAGAGATGTTCAGGAGGCCTGGGCTCCTAGCAGAGGCAGCATGTCACCCCACTTCTCAGAGGGGCAGCTCCTTCCAGAGAGGTTTGGTCGCATTTCAGGTTTTGTAGGAGAGCTCAGAGATGGTCAAATATTTGCCTTCTTTCAAAGTTAATACAAAGGAGAGTGATTTGTATGCTCTTCAGCAAACCATCTCCGCATTAGACATGGGACACTGGCGTGGGTCTGCCATCTACCTGCTCAATGAAACCCACACAGGAACTGTAATGTCACATGCCAGCTCTGATGGGAACTGCCCCTGACTCCCTCCTGGACAGCTATTACACCGGGCGTTACATCTCACCGTGTCTGGGCACACAATTCCATGCAGTTCAACAGTTTGGCTCTACCTCTCACGGACCAGGCAGCGTTCCCGCGGTGAGGAGGGATACAATACAGAAAAGATATTGTTTCTATGTTCAAGGGGCTTACACAGTGAGGAGACAAACCCCTATATGTGTAATATGGAAGTACAAAACAAAAACATAATATCAGGATACATCGGAGGTTGTCTTGGGCAGGACTATGGGGATTTCACAGAGAAAACCGAGAATGGATCTGGCCTTCTACGGCGAGGCAAGAGAATTGAGACACACGGAAGAGATGGGTAATTTTTCTGAACAGCCAGAAGGAAAGGAGGTTAGCTGGTCTGCACTGTTTTCCTTTCTTTTATGGCTCAATTTCCTGCTGATGCTATTGATAGCATCTCTACACTCTTACGGTGTAGGGGAGGTTTACCCCCACTTGCCCATGTTCCCTGCTGAAAGGCAGTGCCGGTTGCATCACACTCTTGGCCTCTCGGTGGCCCTCGTCCGAGTGAGGAGTTTGAAAGGAGAATCTGCACGCGTGCAGGCCAGCCCGCTGCTCCCTTCAGGGTCTGCCTGCCTGCGGGCAGTGTGTCCTCTCCGGCCCTCCACGTGTAAGATCTGCTCGGCAGCCCCTCACAGGGGTAGGTGCTGGGCAGCACCATCAGGGCAGGCCTAATTCTGGGGCTCCATGTGGGGAGGGCTTCTTGGACGCAGATACAAAGCAGATTCTTCAATATTAGCTTAATCAGAAAAAAAAAAAGGTGATATTTTGACAGGTACCTCTCTTACTTATTTATCTCTTGGTCAGAACTCTGGAAGATCTTTGCCATTTATCAAGCACCCTGGAACTAACGGCCACCTCTCCCCATTTCTCAAGCTACTCTAACCTTGCTTCTACCCCCCCAGAGCCCACTAGCACTACTCTCACCATAGTCAGTAATAGCTCTGTTCCTAATCAATCTGAAAGATGTATTTTAGTCCTCAACTTATTCTAGCTCTTTGATTCTAATATATACTTAAGTTGTCGAGTGGTTTGGGTTTTTTTTATCTCTGAAATCAGATTACAATCAGCCATCTATCACCATTTAACTGGCAGCATAATGTCTTAGCGGGCCATTAAATATAGGCATGTCTAATAATCCAGAGCGTCTCCTAGTCAGTGAAATTTGGTTCTGTATCAGTTGAAAACGTTCCTTCCCTCTCTCCCTGTCTTCCGTGGTAGCCCACTCTTCTTTGTTGGCGGTCCATCTCCAGCCCCTCCACCTGGCCCCTATAAACGGCATTCCTCGGGGCTCTGCTCTAGACCTTACCGTTTCTTGCCCTCCCTTCTCTCTTTGGGTTTTTCTCATCCTCTCAGCTTCAGTTGCCACCTGGATCCCGATGGTGCCCATGTTTATGCCTCCAGCCTAGGTCTCTCTTCTGAGTCTAGAATCTCACACTGGCCACTTTCATTTAGCTCAAACCCACAAATCCCAAAATGGAACTGATTCCAGGTCAGCCTATGCACTGGCCAGCGTCCCCTGTCCCGGTGAAAGTTGTCTGAGTCATTCCAGGCTCCACCATTTTGCTCATCTCCATACCTAACGAAAGACCAAGCTCTGATCATTTTATCCATCAAGTATCTCATAAATTTGTCTACTTTTCTCCATTTCTACTGACGTTAAGTCAGTTCAAGCCATGCTTATATCTCAACATCGTCCTCGTTGGTCTTCCTGCCTGCTACCCATTCTCTTCACAGCATCCAGGATGACCTTTCTTTTTTTTTTTTTTTTAAGATTTTATTTATTTATTTGACACAGAGAGAGAGAGCCAGCGAGATAGGGAACACAAGCAGGGGGAGCACGAGAGGAAGAAGCAGGCTCCCAGTGGAGGAGCCTGATGTGGGGCTCGATCCCAGGTCCCTGGGATCACGCCCTGAGCCGAAGGCAGACGTCTAATGACTGCGCCACCCAGGCGCCCCAAGGATGACCTTTCTAAACACAAATATCACTCTTCTGCTTTATGCTCTTTGAAGATGCTGGAGGGGGGGTGGGAATTGGGTGGCTCAGTCGGTTAAGTGCCCGACTCTAGGTTTATGCTCAGGTCATGGTCTCAGGGTCGTGAGATTGAGCTCTGAGTTGGGCTTTGTGCTCAGTGGGGAGTCTGCTTGAGATGCTCTCTCTCCCCCTCTGCCTCTGCCTCTCCCCCACACGTGCACTCTCTCTCTCTAAAGTAAATAAATAAATCTTAAAAAAAGAAAAAGAAGTGGTTGAAAATGTTGTCCCCTCTCCCTGGAACACTTTCTCTTTAATCCTCTATTCCAAACCCCACCACCACTGCTGCGTCCAGTGGAATTCAGTTCATCATGCAAATAATCAGCTCAGATACCAACTTTGCCTGGAAGCCTTCCTTGATTTCTCTTGGCCGGGCTGGATTAGATACCTGTCTTATAAGCTTCCTCAGCATCCTGTTCTTACTCCTATTCCTCTTGGCATACTATATTGTAAAACTGTGTATTTGCTTATCTGTCTCCCTGATGAGACTATTAGCTCTATCCTAGGTGTGTCTGTCTGATTCGCCATTGTATCTTCAATCCCCAGACTACACCTGGCATATTTATGGAATGAATAAATCAACACATCAATGAAAAGATGGGTCTGAGTGGAACACTCTAGAATGGGCCAGGATATGAAAGACTTAGAATGTCTCAGGATGGAGGCTTTGAGGAGAGGATTGGTCTCCAGCCCGAAGGCAAGAACCCATGTGTCCTCAGGTAGCTTGGCCCAAGAAGGAATTTGTCGACCTGTTCAGAAACAGTCCTGCAATTCACTCTGATCCAGCCGAATGCTAAGCTGAAAATTTATAGATGGATTTAAAAATTAGATGTAAAGATAACGAATGTTAGAAATTACCCTATCATACAAATATTCTCCTTAAAGGAATTAAAATTTCACCCAAATGTGGGTCACCAGCCGTCCTGTGGAGCCTACACGGCATCTCTGTGTGAATGAGGGCTCACTCGGTAATGGTTACATTAAAGCAATGGCTTGGAAACATCAAGACACTCTCCTTCTCTTCGCAACTGCAATTAGAGAAAATTAAATTAGCCCAGTGTATCTCTGCTAAGTAAACAGATCACAAATCTCTCACTGAAGGCAGGTGGTAATTTCCAAGATCACTACAGATAAAGATTGCAAGTTGACTTGATTTTTTTCCATTTCTGTCTATAAAAGATTCCACACTGAGAAATAGAATATATTGGCTCTGCCGGCCACCACCGAGAAAACTCTGATGAACAGTTTGGAACGCTTTCCGTCTTTCCTCGGCTCTCATGTGCCTTTTGGAGTAGTTGAGGTAATAGCACATAGAGCTATATGCTCTGCTTTTTTTCGCCACTTAACATTATATTTAAAACATTTCGCATGCGGATAAAACTTTTTATATCGTCATCCTAACAGCTGCCTTGATTTACCATAATTTTTTATTTAACCATTCCCCTCTGTCTGGGCACTAAGGTTCTAAGAATTTCTTTTAGAAAGGTCTATTGACTCTGCTAACTACAAAGTGTCTTCAGTGTCTTCAGAGACGGCAAACCAATTTTTAAATTGCTTAAATAAAAACAGAATTAGGAAGCAGAACTTGGTCCCCCCCCCACCCTGCCTCAATCAAGTACCACGTGCATTACCTGACACAAATGCTTTGCATTTCTGAAGTTCTAGATTATTCATAGGCTAGCTTCTCCCTGGGAGTGTGGATTTAATGTAACTGCTTCGGTTGATGGGGCAGCTATATGAATGTTAACACTTGGTTGGAGTGTTTAGAGAGACACTTAAACACAGCCTCCTCCCCTTGGGTTGAGCATGAGCAAGCGACGTTATTACATGGTGCCTGGCGGTCACACTCTCCCGGGGCCATGTGGGGCAGGGCACTCCAGAAGACGGTCGCGCAGGAAGCGGGGGACCTCTCCCTCAGCCCCTCCAGCGCACAAGCGTCTCGGGAAGCAGCTCTGTGAAGGGCTCCTCCGTCTCGACAATAATGAGCGTTTTACATGCAGTTGTTGCTCTTTTTAAAATCCTATTCGATAGCCGCTCTGTCGTCACCGCCCAGCCATCCCATCCTCCCTTGAGGGAGGCTTGGGTAGTACCCACTAAGTAAATGTCAGCTTTTTTTTTTTTTTTTCTGACTGGCCTGGTAAATAACAGAAGAAATGCAGTTGAGACTTCTTTCTGAAAAAAACGTTATTCTTTCAAATGGTATCCTAAGAACCGAAAGAACATAAGGAACAATGCTGACTTTCTCAAGATGCACTTTCAATTAAAAATTTTTTTTCCTAATTTTGAAAGGAGCGTATGATCTTTTAAAGAAGACTTGAAAGATAAATATATATATATATGTGAAAAAGGAAAACAAAAATCTCCTATAGCCCCACAGACTAAAGACATCAACTACGACATGTGGGTAGAGATGTTTGTGGGCTTTTATCTACAAATGTGTTCCCCCCATATAATTGAGATCATATTGCATTTAAAAATTATATTGTACTGGGGTGCGTGGGTGGCTCAGTCGTTAAGTGTCTGCCTTTGGCCCAGGGCGTGATCCCAGGGTCCTGGGACTGAGCCCCACATTGGCCTCCCTCCTCCACTGGGAGCCTGCGTCTTCCTCTCCCACTCCCCCTGCTAGTGTTCCCTCTCTCACTGGCTGTCTCTCTGTCAAATAAATAAATAAATAAATCTTTAAAAAAGTTTATATTTTACTTACTTTACTTATCATAAGAGTTTCTATCCCATTTAAAATTCTTCAGGAGCGTTTTGTATGGCTACACTCCCATTTCTTTTAAAATGCTCTGAAATACTTGGTCATTTCAGAAAATAAATGTGACCCCCTGTGTTCTCTCTGCACCTGTCTTATTTGTTGGTTTCTTTTTCCTATTTGCTATTCCTTCCTCTGAATTCTAAATCTCTGTCTTGAGCCCTGGCCTCTTTTCCCAGTTCCAGACTTACCTTTTGGAGGACTCCACTCAGATACCCCACTGGTAGTTTATTTTATTTTATTTTTTTTAAGATTTTATTTATTTATTCTTTTTTTTTTAAAGATTTTATTTATTTATTCGACAGAGATAGAGACAGCCAGTGAGAGAGGGAACACAAGCAGGGGGAGTGGGAGAGGAAGAAGCAGGCTCATAGCGGAAGAGCCTGATGTGGGGCTTGATCCCAGAACGCCGGGATCACGCCCTGAGCCTAAGGCAGACGCTTAACCGCTGTGCCACCCAGGCGCCCCATATTTATTCGACAGAGATAGAGACAGCCAGCGAGAGAGGGAACACAAGCAGGGGGAGTGGGAGAGGAAGAAGCAGGCTCACAGCAGAGGAGCCTGATGTGGGGCTCGATCCCATAACGCCAGGATCACGCCTTGAGCCAAAGGCAGATGCTTAACCGCTGTGCCACCCAGGTGCCCCCCCCCACTGGTCTTTAAATGCAACAAGTCAAAGCCAAGTTCCTCACCTTTCTGTCTCACTGTGTCTTCCTCCTGACTTAGCCTTGTCTGTTCCAGTGCCTCCGTCTCCCCCCACCCACTGGAATGTCAGAATCACCTCCCTCAACTCCCTCTGGTTACTCCCCACATCCTATTCTATACAACCTTTCAGACTCTCCTTCCAGAACGTCTCATCAACATGTCCCTCCCATCGAAAGTTGCCAGATTTAGCAAATAAAAATACAAGACACCCTGTTAAATCTGAATTTTAGATAAATGGATAATTTTTTAGCAGAGGTATATTCCATTCCATGTTTGGGAAATATTCAAGCCAAAAATTACTCATTAATATGAAACCCAAGTTTAACTGGCTGTGCTGTATTTGATCTGGCAATCCTACTTCTGTCTCAGTTTCTACTGCCCATACCTTACCATCGCTCATCTCTACCGTATGCCAGAGCCACCCACTGCCCTCCCTTCCCGCTCTGTGTCTACTTCATTAATCTTTACAAGTCAGAGCTCTAATGGTGTCATATTTTACCCACCACCTTCAGTGATTCCCCACTGCCAACTCCTCATGCTGACATTTAGAAATGTTCACAGACGAGCTCTGACCTGCCTCTCTGGCCCCGTGCCCCACTGCTGCCCCTTGGGGATCTCAGCTCTAGCTCAAGCGCTGGGGTTACACAACACACTCTCCCTCCCCAGGCCTCAGCTCACACTATTCTTTCCATCTAGAATGCCCCCTTCATATGTCAATCCTGACTCACCTTCACAGAGCCACCATCCTAGGCTAGACACTCCTCCCCGTGAATACAGATCACGAGATGGTCATTCTACCATTTCGGCAGGTCAGAAATAGTTGAAAATTGGCAGCTTCATATGCTTTAGGCTAATGTAATAAAAGATGCCCTAGCATGGGCCTTATACTTCCTACAACATCATCATCTCACCCCTTCCTACCAAAAACATCAAGGAGTAACTGCCTAAAGCAATGTTTCTCAAGGTATAGTCTTCTAAGCACATGCTGGGGAACCACCCAGGGGAGGGGAGGGCTTGTTGACGATGCAGATTCGCAGACTCCATCCTTGAGCCGGGGAGGGACCTGGGAATCTGCATTGTGAATAAGTGTTCCAGCTGAGTCTTACGTTCACTGAAGTTGAGAACCACTGGCCACATGGAAAGTCTTCTCATTCTACTCTACTCACATGGGTCGCTGAATATACCTACACAGAGTCCCACCTCTTACTCACTCTGTGGACTTATGCTGCTCTTCCCACTTCAACAGTCAGCCTACCAAACACTCCTACTGGTCCTTCCAAATCCAGTCACCTCCTGCCCCCTCCATGAGTATGTCCTTGTTCATGCCAAGAAGTCTAGCAAAAGAAGTACCTGTGTCACTTATCGTCACTAATCATGCATTTGTCTCCCCAAATGGAATAGAACATTCATCCAAGACAAGGATTTTCTCTACACCACCCACCCTTGCAGAGACTAACACCCTGTCACACTGGGATAGTTGCTAAGTAAATAAATGCCACATTAATATCCAACCAAGGTCAATGGACACAAAGAAGCTAAGTGAAGATAAGAGTGTCTTCCAAATTAGGAACCATGAGAAGGGGATGTTCACTAAAAAAAAAAGAAAGATTTCATCGGTGAACCGGTATTTACAACTTTACATGTACATGCAAGGAGAAGCTACACATAAACCCTAGTTCAATAGTGATAGAATCACAAGTAGTAAGTTAATCCAGGGTGTGTGATGAGCCAGGGCCTGCCTGTCAATCTTTCCCACGGCTGCTTGCTTTCATTGGCAGGCTCTGGCCCATCCACAAGTCAAGAAGAGTTTCCACTAGTTGAGAGCCATGCTTAGATCTGTTCCAAAAAGACACTGCAAACTCAGTAGAATAAACCCTCATCTTTCATCCTCTTCTGGCCCTATTGCCTGTCCACGAGCTGCCAGAAACTATTCCCTTCCCTCAACCCCACAGCCTGGAGCTTCTCCCTCCCCTAATGTCTCTGGGCTTCAGATCGTTCCCACAGCTCCCTTCCACCACCATATGTAGGCTCTCATCATTTCTCATCCAAGACTCCTAGCTAGCCTCCACGCCTCTATGTTTGTGGCACCCAAATCTTCATGCCACTCATGTTTGAAACTCTCCCTGAGCTCCTCATCCCTGCAAGATAAAGTCTAGATCCTTATTCTGGACCACGGGGGCCCTTCCCAGCCCAGTCTCTCCCTTTTAGCTCAATTCAACTCCAATTCAATTCAATTCAATTCAATTCAATTCAATTCAATTCAATTCCGCAAACCCCCTGGTGCCTTCCATATGCTGGACCAAGCTGGAGATAGGAAATCAGAGGATCTCAGCTCACAGGAGGGACAGATGAGTAAACATACAACGGACACCGTGTGATGGGCTTAGGAGAAGCACAGGAGACCCGGAAAGTTTGTCAGTTAGTGGGGGCACTCTTGCAGGGAGTTCATGCAGAGCCGGGGCTATGGTCAAGTCTCCAGCTCTGGGCCCAGGGCTCTTTCCACCCCTCAGTACAGTCTGGCCAAAAAGACTCTGGCTTGCCCAAGGGAATGAGAAAAACACAACACAGCAAAGCAAAAAGAAAGGACGCAACATGATCCACGGTTAACATACAAATTAAGTACTAAAATGCAAAACCATAGAAGTTACTACAGGGACACTAAATCACAGGGAAACAAGATCATCTAAATACTGCATGTGTGAGATGGAAACACAGGGAGACGGACCACACTCAAACAGAGCCCTGAGGAAAGTTCGTGACTCCTCTACTTTGGTCAAGTGTCACAGAACTCAGATAACAACTTGCTTGCAGGTGTGGTGGCATCTTCTCCACTTGGGTGGGGGCAAAATGGGCACTTATGCCTTTTTATTCTGATAGCTATGAAAAACTGGAAGAAAATTCCTTTAAAAATATAATGAATAAAATGCACATCCTAAAGCCTTGAATTTACTTCAAAGAACCGAGAAGCTAAGTTTGAGAAGACACAAGTGATTTCTAAGAGAATTCCAAAAGGAGATTGGGAAGGTGTCCTCTCCATCGTAAGGTGGAGAACATCAGAGGAAAAGGAGATCGTAAGAGATGATCCAGGTGTAGTGTCTGCCGTCAGGGGACAGCAAGGCTTTCAGCCCAAGAGAGGTATCGTTGATGCTGGTGGAACCACGTTTTTAAACTGCAGGCTTCGCGTCAGTCAAGAAAGCAATTTAGTGAGTCATGACGTCAATGTCTATTTAAACGAAAGAGAATGGAATCTAATAGAAATGAGGGTGCATCGCATGTGGCAAGAGTAAGCACTGAGCTTCACATGTAACTCTGTGCGCACGTGTTTAGTCGTTCACGAGACAATCTACCATTTCCTATGGTTAGTCGAGTCAAGAAAGTTTGACAAACACTCTCCTAGGAAACTTTTTTAGAAAGTGTTCTATTTTTAACACTTATTAAACACACTCAGTTATGAATACAGACTCTTTTTCTCATTCTTGTGCTAAAATTAAACAGAATATTAGAACTGGGAGGAAGAAACAAATTAGCAGAATGTAAATGAGCGAACTGATAACAAGACAGTAGAGACAACCGAATGAGACAGATGATTTTTTTATTCTAAAGCCTCCCGTTTGTAATAACTAAAGATTCCCTGGCTATTTTTTTTCCCCATTGGAGCACTTGATATAGGACCTGCTCAAACATTACTTGTCCAGTGACCCTCTAGAAGGGGTAACACTTCATCAACCAGTGTGACTGTTGCTTTTTCATAATGTCAGTCTCCTGCACTTGTAGAAGCTCCTGGAAGCAGGGTCTAATATGTGGTCCACTGATAATCCCAATTCTATGACAGCACCTGGTGAGTAGCAGGTGTTCAATAAATTTTGGTTGGATTGAACTGAAATGCATCAAAAGGCAATAGAGATCTAATTTTAACAACCATTTGTCACCTGAACCCCCTTTGCACGAACAACTGATTTCAGGAAATTGAGCAAAAGATAATTCTATTTAGGAAGAAGCAATAACAACAAAACTCTGAACTTAAATTTCCAGGGAGCAAATAGCTGGGAATCTTACGTGTCTTGGCCCAGAGGTCAAGTTAGGTCAAAGGACTTGTTTCACGTCCTTTTATAGAATAAGAGCCTCTTGAAATGGTACAGGCTCCTTAGGATGTCAAGCCTGGACCTACTTTTTGGACCTAATCTGGCTCCTGGGGACACAATGAAGATGCTTTTTCTAGTCGGGACAGCTTGAGGGCAACAACCACCCTGAACCGGAAGCTGCTGAGCTATTCCAGAGGTCCTGTCCGCATCGCTAACTGAGCAGGCAGAATGTGCAGGGACTGCAGACAGAGGGCCGGATTTGGAGAAGCAGTCAGGTGACCAAGTAAATCAACAGTGGATCAAGCCCTGGTCAGCTTCCCTACAAGAAGCCCAGGCTGAGGAGAGATGAGACCCCGCCGGGAAGCAGTCCTTTGCCCTTCTTAAGCCTTCTGCAGCTCTGTCCTTTCTCCAGGCTTCACTGTCCAACCCAACTCCCAACATGCAGCTGTGCGAGGTGGGTCACTAAGAACGCCCGGTGTATGCGTATGTGAGGGGGATGGGGCCGGTCACCAGCACAGAGTCCTTGGAAAGGCATTTGGTGAGTTATCAATAAGGGGGATGGGCTAGGATGCCTGGGTGGCTCAGTCAGTTAAGCATCTGCTTTCAGCTCAGGTCATGATCCCAGGGTCCTGGGATCGAGTTCCGCATCGGGCTCCCTGCTCAGAGGGGAGTCTGCTTCTCCCTCTGCCTGATGCTCCCCCTGCTTGTGCTATCTCTCTCTCTCTGACAAATAAATAAATAAATAAATAAATAAATAAATAAATAAATAAATAAAATCTTAAAAAAAAAAGGGGGGCAGGGATGAGTGAAAGATGCCCTTAACCAAAGGATCAAGTCAAATTCAATTCTAATTCCGACTCAAAGAAGACCTCACTAGTTGCTGGTTACTTCTTAGCCCGGTGGATATCCCCATAGCGATTACCAATGGAAAGTCCCCTTTATCAAGGACACTGATGAGTATTAAAGGAAGGGATAAATGGCCTTTCCGCTGCCATCCCAAAGCAATGGCTGTCCCCCTCATGCGTGCTGTTCCTATACACAGTCCAGTCTCAGATCTCTGTGGAGGAGGACGGCAGACCCTGTCTGCAGAGTTCAATGGAGAGCAGGAATCCACACCCTTATTTTAGCAAAAAACAGCTTCAGCCTCCACCCCGCAGCCAGTCTCTATCCCAGGCTCCCTCTGACCATCTGCCAGCTCATGCTGAAGGAATATAAATCATCCTTGGGTTAACCTGAGCAGAATGTAATCAAGAGGGCAAGCTGGCTTGGGGCCAGGGGAGCAACAGAAAGGCCACGAAGCATCCACTCCAAAGTCAAGCAGGAACAAAGTTTGGACTTCATATATAGAAATACTATGTATGCTTAGCTACTTAATTTGAATCTCACTTCTAACTTCCATATAACTTAACCTCTCCCTACTTCAGTTTCGTAAGAAATCATACATAAAGGATAAAATATGTCCACGATGTCTAGCAATGCCTGGCAATTTAATGGGCCAGAAAACTACATAAGCTACCATTAGGATTGTAGTATTGCAAAACGGATCAGAGTAGAGGTTTTGGACTCAGAGGGACTCCAGGATGCTGGCTCCATGGACCTCATCCATTGTGAGGCCTTGGGAAAGTTCCCGAACCTCTCTGAGCTTTCACGGTCTCATCTGCAAAACGGGGAAAATAAAATCACTCCATAGGGTTACTGTAAGGCTTAAATGAGAATATGTATGTAAAATGCCTGGCACTGACTAGATGACCACGATGGCTTGTCCTTTCAGAGAGGTAGACATGGCCCCAGCAAAAAGCTGTGCTGTAGCAACCTCAAGCAATCAGATGAATCTCTCAAGGCTGCTGATGCTGAAAATGCCAAAATACCAACATGTCCCCCCATGACCCTGCTCCCCCCCCATATCCCCTAGTTCAGTGTGTGGCACACCGGCTTCCTTGTTATCAAAGTGAGAAATCCTGCAGCCCTCGTCGACTCTTCCCTCTCCCCACCCCCCCACCCCCCACCCCCCAGCCCCAGCAAATTGACCATCTGTTGACCCGACTTCTTAAGTGCGTCAACTCCATTTGCTTCCCTCCATCTGCCCATCACGGTGTCAGTGTGGGGCATCATGCACCCGCCCCTGGACAACATGTCCCCAACCTCCTCTCCCTGCCCCAGCCATCCCCTGCAGTCACTCCCCAAGCAGCAACTATAGTCATCTTTCTAAAGTTCAAATCCGACTGAGCCTCTCTCCTGCTTTACACCCTCCACTGGCCCCAGAAATAAAGGCCAAGTCCCTTAACACGGCTCCCCGAGCCTGCCGTGATCTGCCCAGCATGCAGCTCCCACCCAACCCATCTCTCCCCGTGGCCCTTCTTGCTTTGTTGCTCCGGCCGTGCCAAGGGGACGCACTGCAGTTCTACAAATGCATCGTGCTCCCTCTCTGCGGGGATTTCACACGTGCTTTCCCCTCTGCTGAGGACACTCCCTTGTCCCTTCACTCCTCCAGTCTGTAAGTTTCAGCTTGAGTATCGCTTCTTCCAGACACTTGAATACTGAATTAGATACTTCTTCCACTGTATGCAAGTGTCTGCTTATTTGCTCCTCCCTCCCAGTAGCCTGGGAGCCCCTTGAGGACAAAACTCATTTTTGTCACTGAGATACCCCCAAGTGCCTAAGACAGCGACTGGCACAACACAGGCACTCAAATATTTGTGTGTTGGATGGAGGCGAGCATTTGGCCTTGCCCCGAGAAGCACTCTCCCCCTGGCTGAAGGCCGCAGGGGCACGGAGCTGCCCAGTGGCTCAGCCAACCCTGGGCCCTGGAGGGGTACGTCCAGCAAAGGTAACACACCTACCTAAGATAGCCACCACCTCATCATCCTGGATCACCTCCAGGGAGCCGGAGACCACAAAGCAGAGGCTGTCAACACTCTCTCCTGCGTGGTAGATGAGGTCCCCCGGGGCGCAGTGCACTGTCTGAAACTCCATGGCCAGTGCCCTCAGGCAGCCATCGCTGGCCAAGCGGAAAGCTGGGTGCTCCTTGAACACCTTGCGGTTCAGGTGCACGCAGATGTCGGCTCTCATGTCCTTGGGGCAGATCTGCAGAACCTGGCCGGGCAGAGGAAGAAACAGCATCAGGGTCCTCACTGTGCTCTCCAGCCCGTGGCCCCTCATGACCCCAGGGGTGGACGCCACCCCCACTGGGCTAGACTGCACGCTTCAAGGCATGGGTAGAAGGGACAGCCACACTGCCTGTCCCCGGGGAGCTGACCCTCTCGTGGGACAGACAAGCAGCGAGCACAGAAATCTGTTGTAAATGCTCAGAAGGGCCAGAGAGTCGGGGCTAGGAGTACATGCGACTCTTTGGATTAACAGCTGGCGAAGGCTTGTCTGAGGAGGTGCTATGTAAGCTGACACCTGCAAAACGTGTCAGAGGACATTCCAGCAGCAAAGCCAAGGCTGGGAGGGGACCTGAGCAAGAGCCAATGTGAAAGAGGGGCAAGGGGTAGGAGATGAAGCTTCAGAAGAACGCCAAGTATGCACGCACACAGAGACCTTAGGTTACGAATAGCCTCTGATTTTATTCTGAGTGTGATGGGGACACACTGAGGGTCATGAGCAGGGGCGTGACAAGACCAGGCTATCTTTTAAGAGGATCACCACAGCTGGAGAGCGGGGTTCGGGGGCCCTGGCAGTAGGGTGACAAGGAGGGAGCCAAGGAATCGAGTTAGGTCACTGTTGCAGGTGGCCCGGTGAGAAGGGAGGGCACCCGAGCTGGGCTGCTGGTGGGGGAACAGTGAGGAGGGGTCAGATTCAGAATGTGTTTTGAAGGTGGAGCTCACACTGCTGATAGTCCGAATATATGTGTGGTTTAAAGAGAGAGATAAAGTAACATTTAGTGAGCACTTGACTCTGGGCCAGGCATTGCTAAGGGCTTTAAAGTCATTCATTCATTCCATACTTATTTACTGAGCACTTATTATACACCAGTAATCATTCTCGGCTCTGAAGATGTAGCCGTAAACAATACAGACAAAAATCCTTGCCCTTGTGTAACTTACCATCTCGGGGGAGGAGACAAATCATAAGTAAAATAAGTGAAATTTGGCAATGATTTTACATGATTGTGATGTGCACGTAATAGCTAATTTAATCCTCACATAACCCTCTGACGTAGGTGCTAGTATTGTACCAGCTTACAGATAAGGAAACTGAGGCCCAGGGAAGATAAATAACTTCCCCAAAGTTGCACAGCCAGAAAATGGCAGAGCTGGGCTCTCAAACTAGATAGCCTGAGTCCGGAGCCTAGTTTAGATACTAACCATTTCCTACATTATACATTACATGGCTGCCCAAAACAAAGGCACTTGTAATTCCACTCTTAGCGTCTAGAAACTCAGAGCAAAGTGAGAGCTGTGAGAGGTCATGTGGGTCTTATCTTTCGAGGAAGGAAAATTTCTTAGCCTTTGCTAAGGGGGACAAATAGTTCCCTGGACTAAATTTTTACAAGAAACCACTGCGTGGGCCCTCGCATAGCAAGCATTAAGTAACACAGTAGGACACCTTCAAGTGGACTTTTCCAGAAAAATTAGGAGTGTTCTTAAAATAATCCTTTCTCCCATCCTAGCCTAGCAAGCAAAGCTGGGAGGATAAAATTAAACATGTTCAATGAAGATCTTTCCTTGGGGTGCTGGTTACCCCCGAATCCTTGCTTCTCTGCCTTCACGCAGTCCATTTGCCTCTGTGCCTGGAGTTCATCTTGGAATCTGGAAGTTTCTCAGCCTCCCTCAAAACTCTGTGTAAGCCTCACCTTCCCAGGGACAGTACAGGACCCGGCAAGGGGCTCCATACACACTGGTCCCCATGCTCTGTGTGCCTCTTCCTGCTCGTTCTGGGGTGGCGGGATGCTGAGGAAGTAAGCAGGATCTCTGCGAGAGGGGACGGAGCACTGACGGAGGCACAGGAAAATTCAGACTGCCAAGGCTTAGACTGAGAGCTTGCTAAGTATTTCCCTCCTTCTGGCTCATTGAAAAAAGAGACTCCTGTAGAAACGCAGATTTAATGTGGATCCTCTTCTCCCCAGGCAGAACACCAGGGAGTGGAGCACACTCGCATGTCATGTCAACACTGTGCCCAGCAGTTCAAAACCAACATTTGTTCTCCAGGTAAGTTCACCTTTCAATATTTGGTTTCCCCTGGGCTGGGCTTTGCTGGCAGACGCTGCTAGTGAACGACGCCTTGGCTTGGAGACAAAGTTTTATTCATGGGCCCTGTTCCCGGATCCACTGGAAAGCACGTGTGAGGAGAGGGAACCCGGGGGTCCAGCAACCCGGACTGCCATGGCCATCAGGCATCTCCATCATTCTCCTGTTGGCTCCACACTGGGCAGGTTAGGGGGTCCTAAATCCTTCTCTCTGAGCTGAATGCTTCTCAGCAGCAGACCCCTTCCTGGGCACCTTCCCTTCTGTTTGGTCCTGAGGAGAGACCATCCTTGATGGTTCTTGCGGGCCTCAAAGGTCACAGGGAAATGTCACCATGGAGGCTCATGAAACCTCCCCAGGCAGGACTGGACAGACACATGGTTGAGAGAATAGACTTTAAGATCAGGCAGACCCGGATTCAATCCTGACTTTAATGTTTACTATTCCTGTGAACTTGAAAGCCATGCTTAGCTTCTTTTCCCAAGTCTTTAGTTTTGAACGTGAGTCTAGAATTCTTCTGAGGATTCCATGAGCTGGTGTGTGGAAAGTGCTGGTGCAACGCCTGGCACACACAAGTGCTCCGCGCATGTGAGCTTTCACTTTTGATGTCATTAGCACAGTGGAGCAGTGGGTCAGCTGAGGGAGGCTCCGAAGTCCAGAAGGTCATAGATGAAGGGGCCTTAGAGGTTGGCCTTAGTACAAAAAGGCACCTAGTGTCCATGTGTTACAGACATGGAAACTGAGGCTCAGAGGAAGAGGCAACATGTTCATGGTAGCCAGCTAATTGCTGGTCAAACTAGAGGAGCCCAGCACTGCCACCTTCCTCCCCCCCCCCAACACACACATATGGCCCCTAGGCTCCCATGGTCATCTCTGACCATTCTGACCCAGGATGGAGGGTAGGGGACCAGGGAGAGGCATGGGACCACGGAACTGGACCCCTCCCCAACAGCTGCCTGCCCCAAGCCCCTGCCAGGAAGGGCAGCCAGCTAGGCCAGGCTGGGCCCTGCAGTGAGTTTTGCCACAGTATTCCCTCTTCCACCTAGGCCAGACCTGGGGCAAATCCCAAAGCCTCCCAGGAAAGTGAGGCAGCAGGGAGGGGCAGGGCGGGCAAACGCTGACGTTGCTGTCTCGCATGGGCCCCCGCCCAGCCCAGCCCTGCAGTGGGGTGGGGAAGGGCTTCTTTCCAGACAACCAGATTTACAAAGCCACCCTGGCCCCTGGGAAAAGGAGCCCCAGGGCTGAGAGATCAAAGTTCTTTTCTGCTCCATCAGCTGCCAGACACCCACAGAACCTACGTGCCTCGCTGAGTGAGGCAAAAGCAGAGACACAGTTCAGGCAGGTGGTTGGCGAAGCCAGGGACTCAGACCCACCCTACTGACACCCTGCCTGGGTGAGAAATGAAGGAAACGCCATCTGGCCTCATCTTCTCAATCCTTCTTCTCTCTGGTATATGTTTTAAATAAAAAAAAAAAATTTTTTTTAAAGTAAGAGTAGGAAACGCACACATTTCCAAGTCAGACAAAACCAGACTCAAATCCTGACTTCGCCATTCTTAACTCTGTGACCAGAGGCAGCTAACAAAACTCACCGGGCCTCTGTGTCCTCGTTTCTTGGGTGGAAAGAACAGCAGCTCCCTCCCAGAGCTGCTTTGAGCATCACTGGAGCGTGAATGTGGGGCCAGCACATGGAGAGCGCAGTAAATATCTGTTCTTAGTGTGCGTTCAAGGCATGGGAGCCGGGGCGACAGTGGTGAGCTTATTATGTTACTGTTGTGATTATGGCCGATCTTCAACAAAACTGAATTATCGTTCCTCTGAAGTGGGAATCAATTACACCGAGTTCAAGTTTTCCTTTTAAGCTGTCAACTCTCAACTAACTATTCTAATAGAGGAAGAGTACGTGCAAGGACAGCTGATCCAAAGTCAGCTGAATTTGGCTTTGAATGTGTTCTATTTCTGCAACAGCGTTATCTTTCTGTTTTTCTTATTCTGACAACGAAAGGAATCAGAATCCCCCAAGTACTTAGAGATTGGCAGTAAAAGGTGAAGTGTGGTGGAAAACAGAGAAGCAGAGAAAAATGGACCCAGGATTACATGTTTGCTTATAGAAAATATACACAGGCGATAATTGAGAAGTGAATAGAAAATCCACTGTATCATTTCTCTTTTCTTCCCAGCCACCCTATATTGAAATGCATCTAGAATAATGCAACTCTTAGAGAACAATAGGGATTTATGGCTATTTCCATTTTACAGATGGGAAAACTGATACCTTAACTTTAGAGAGATACCTAACTGATGTTTTCCTCAAGTCAATGATAACTAAGGCACAAGCCCTTGATCAGTATTCACCAGACTCATCTGATCAACAGGATCACTGGGCCACTTGTTAAAAATGTAGATTTTTTCCTCACACCTCCCCCTTCTCTAAATCCTGATTCCATATATCTGGGAGAGAGGCTGGGAATCTGTGTTTAAGGACCACGAATCGTGGGAATCTTATCAGAGCTGAGACTACAGTGAGGCAACAGCCTTGGGCTAAAAATTCAGGAAGCAAGAGAAATTATAGTTTAATACAATATTTTTATTTTATTTTTTATTTTTTTTTAGGATTTTATTTATTTATTTGATAGGGATAGAGACAGCCAGCGAGAGAGGGAACACAAGCAGGGGGAGTGGGAGAGGAAGAAGCAGGCTCCCAGTGAAGGAGCCTGATGTGGGGCTCGATCCCAGGACTCTGGGATCACGCCCTGAGCCGAAGGCAGACGCTTAACGACTGAGCCACCCAGGTGCCCCTAATACAATATTTTTAAAAACCAAAATTCATGCAAAAAAAATCTCCAATGTACAAAATATTGAAAATTTAAATAAAGACAGAATCAGTGGCAGTGCTGTGCCATCTCAGAGCCTGAGGCCAAAGGAAAATCAGCCACAACGATGACCTCCCCGTGGATGGCCCCGAGCCTTATCACCACACAAGTCTGGGAAATTCTGCCCCAGACAGTTAGACTTCCAATGCCTCTCTTTTCCAGGAGATACACACTGTCTTTCCAGTTTCTTAAATAATGGCTCTTAATCTTAATTGCTGGTCCTTGAGCAGAGCTGATCTGGAAGCCACCAAAACCTCTGGAGGTAGGACATGGGAACCCCAAACTACCCAAATGAATTCTGATGCACAGCCAGGTTTGAGGACCCCCGGCCCCAGGAGCACCTCAGTTCTCCCTGGGAAAGCCAACAGAGGGCTCACCTGAGCTTATCGCCCTCCTTACCTTCTCGGTGTCGATGCCTCTGGACATGGACCAGGTGGACACGATATAATCCATGACTCGCTCACTCAAGCCCTTTGGCACCTGGTAGAGTTTCAGGAAATCCCGAACGCTGTTGAGCATCTCATGGTACCGGTTGGTGTTGGCATACATCTGTTGGAAAATGGTGGTCACGTTCCCGAAGATGGTGGCATACAGAAGAGCTGAGGCAGGAGAAGGAGAAGAGACAACACATGAGTGGTCCCTCAACCAGGGCCCAAGAATGCCCAACTTGCCCAGAGCAGGCCGGTGGCCAGAGCTGCCCTCTCCAGGACAGACTGTCCTGACTTCTTCAGAAGAACCTCACCCAGCAGCCTCTGGGAGTGGACTCAGTTAAAGAGGCCTGACAGCAGGCCACTAGGACAAACAGGGGGTTGGCAGGGCTAGGGTGGACCGGAGTTGGCATGACTGGGGCCGGAGCTAAGAGGCAGAGAGAAGGGGGGGCAGGAGCAGTGAGACTACTTTATACTTCTTGACACAAAAAAGTTTGAGCCATGCCTGAGGCCACCAGCCAAATGTGTTATTCTGTACCAGCCCAATTCCTAACCTAGCAGCAAGTAATCTTTCTCAAGCCCTGCTAATGTGCCAAGTACCACGCTACCTGCAGAGGACAGGATGGTGTACGAGACACTCAGTCCTGGCTCTCACGCAGCAAACAATGCAGTGGAAGGACAGACCTTGAATACATCATGACAAGTAACTAAACAATGGCGAGTCTGCCAAGAGCAACAAAGGATGTTATTTATAACTTTGCTTCACACTTACTGTTAAGGTACATGTGAATACAACAATCCACTCCACTGTGATGTGGCTCATGGGGAGAAAAGCATGACTGTAATATGGCAAAAGTGAAATCAGGTCACCTCTGAGATATAACAAGTACATACTATGTGCTCCTACCGCTCCCCCTACATCAGCGTCAGGAAGGAGGCCCCTTATGTCATCACAAACCCCGCCTTCTACCTCTAACCCCCACTTGCCCTTGAAGGCTGAGCTCAAGTGCCACCACTTCCAGAAAGCCTCCCCATGAAGCTGACCATGACTTCCCAGGCTCGGAATGGTATATAAACCATTTTGCAACCATATGCATCTTTCTTTGCCGGTGCCTGTATGAACTGCTTGAAGGCTGGACCCATCTTTTCCTTGCCATTGTATCCCCAGGAGCTAACACTATACCAGTAGCCAATAAATATTTGTTAAATTATTATTACTATTATTATTTGTGAAATTCACTCACACGTTGTTGTTTTTTTTAGTTGAGTGATTGTTGACATATAATAAACTGCACCCTTCATGTATACAACCTGATAAGCTTTGAAATATGTATACACCCACAAACCCATCACACAGACAAGTCAGTGAACACTTCCATCACTTTCCAAAGTTTTGTCACGTCCCTTTATACTCTGTCCTGTTCCAAGCGATTGCTAATATTTTCTGTCACCACAGGTGAGCTTGCATTTTCAAGAATGTTCTATAAATGTAACCATACAGTATGCACTCTTTTAAACATTTTATTTAGATATAATTCACACACCATGAAATATGTCCATTTAAAGTGTATAGTTCAGTGGCTTTTATTATATTTACAGAGTTGTGTGACCATCACTACGTCTAAGTTTAGAATATTTCCATCCCCCTCCCAAAGAAACCCCCTACCCACTCTCAGTCATTCCCCACCCCACCCCCAGGCCCTAGCCCTCAGCAACCAGTAACCTGTTTTCTGTCTCTATAGACTTGCCTCCTCTGGACATCTCATATAAATTGAATCATACAAGATATGAAGTTCTACAGCTGGCTCCTTTCATTTAATACAACGTTTTCAAGGACCATCCCCGTTGCACATGCTTGGGTACTTCATTCCTCTTTATCGCTGAGTAAATAATGTTCGACAATGGTGACAATCCACGTTTCACTTGTCCACTCATCAGTCCGTGGGCATTCGGGTCACTTACTTCTCGGCTATTATGAATCATGCTGTTATGAGCTGTCATGAACATGTTTTCAGCTCTCTCGGGTAGACACCCAGGAGTGGAATTGCTGGGTCATCTGGTAACTATGTTTAACATCTTAGGACTTGTTTTCCAAAGCAGGTGCACCTTGTTTTGTTCCCAGGAGCAGTGTATGAGAGTTCCAAATGTCCCCAACACCCTGTCAACACTTGTTATTATCTGCCTTTTTGATTACTGCCATCCTAGGGAGTGAACACTGCCATCTCATCCCACTCTGAATGGGCATTTCCCTGATGGCTCATGATGTTGAGCACCTTTCTGTGTGCTTACGGGTCATTCTTATCTATTTTTTGGAGAAAAATCTTGCCTATTTCTCAGTTGGGTTGCTTGTCATTTTATTACTGAGCTGTACGTGTTCTTTATATATTCTGGATACAAATCCTTTATCAGACAGATAGGATTTGCAAATACTTTCTCACCCCATGTGGGTTGTCTTTTCACTTTTCTTTTTTTGTCTTTTCACTTTCTTGATGGTGTTGTTTGCACATAAACATTTATAGTTTTGAGGTAGTCCAATTCGTCTATATTTTTCTTTTGTGCTTTTTTTGACTAGTTTCTTATATTCAGCATAATTATTTTGAGATTCATCCATATTGTTGCATTATGAACAGTTCATTCCTTTTTTTAAGGAAAAAAAACATTTTTTGGGCAATCATTATAAATTCACAGAAAGCTGTAAAGATAGTACAAAGAGATCCTGTCTACCCATCACCCCGGTTCCCCACTGGTTACATCTTATGTAAGTAGAGCACAATGTCAAAACCTGAAGATTTACGTTGCCATGAAGTATGTGTATAACTCGGTGACATTTCATCACCTGCGTATGCTCATGTAACCAGCTCCACATTCAGAAAACAAACTGTCCCATCGCCGCAGACATATCTCTCGTGCTCCCCCTTTATACTCACGCTCCCCCGGGGAACTACGAATCTCTTCTCCTGTTTTATAATCCTGCCATTTCAAAAACATTAACTAAATGGAATCGTGCAGTATGTGACCTTTTGAGATTGGTCTTTTACACTTGGCAAAACGCCCTTGGGGTGCATCCCTGTTGTTGCAGGTGTCAGTGGTTCATTCCATGTTGTTGATGAATACTGTCCCACTGTGTGGAGAGGCCACAATAACTTCTTTCAAATGATCTCACTCAGGCTTAGCTGAAGACTGAGAGACGGAAAAATCCGAGAGCAAGGCATGGATCTAGGTGTAAGGGGAGGAAAGCTTCAGTAGTCTGTCCGCCGGGGCTGGATATACTGCCCAAGACACTGCAGACACGATTCCGCCTGAGAAGAATTATAAATGAGGATTGGCAAGAGTGCTGCCAGTTCTAGAAAGGTACCGGGGGGGGGGGGTATCAATCTGAACAAAAGAAGCCAGATAAAAGCAAAAGTAGTCAAAGCCTGAATAATGCAGACACAGCCCTTGGAAGCTCATAAATGAACTCACACACAAGAGGGTCAGATCTCCTGCTTCCTGCCTCCCGCATCACCGAGTGTGCTCAGAACCAGCCTCCCGGGGCCCCTGCTGGCTCCCTTGTCCCCAGCGAGTCTGACTCTAACTCGATAAGCCTGTATGACGGTCTTGGATCAGCTCTGTTTTCTGGTCCACAGTGAACCAGAGGTCTTGCGTGAAGAGTAAGAGGTGCCTTTGTCAGAATGGCTGCCAGAAAACTAATTTAATTTTGAGCTTAAAAATACAGTTACACCGAATCAATACAGTAAGAATAGCTCTCTTTTCCATGGTTTAAGAACTAGGCTCACGTCCGGGGCACTGGTGTGCTGGCCAGACCGTTAAGACAGTGATGCCACATCTATCATTCACAACCCAGGGCTGCTCTCATGGCAGTCTGCCTCTGAGACATTCTAGAAGGTTAAAGGTCCTCAGGAGGGCCTTATTTAATTATTATTATTATTATTATTATTAGAAACATTATTGCTATCAAAAATGGATAATTCACTCAACGCCCCTTGTCTAATGTTATATGAAGTGAGGTTACACATTTTTCATGCATACAATTTATTTATGGCTATCTCTATATGAAGCATTATGCCTTACATACTCACAACCTAACTGGGAGAGATTCTATAGAAGTCCAGCTACTGCTTGGATAGATACTTGCGTGTGCTGTGGGGAGGAAGAGAGGGAGATTGGAATGTCCCCGCATAACAGAGTCCCACAGGGCCAAGGACGCCCTGGATGACACTCAGTGTGAATTAGTTGGGTTCCCCCCCCTTCCCGCCCCATAGGAGGTAGGAAAGACTTTTCTCAATCCCAAGGCAAAATGCTGATTTGCCTAAGGGCAGGTGTCTTTCTCTCTTTGAGCAGTTTAGAGTTAACCCTGTATCATAGCAAGAGCCCTGGGTCCCACCCAAAGAAAAATAAACACAGTATTCTCTGACTCTCAGTTAAAAGTTACTGTATGGAATTTAGGGGAAGGGTGGCAAAATTTTTGTTTCCTTTTTTTTTTTTTTAAAGATTTTATTTATTTATCCGACAGAGATAGAGACAGCCAGCGAGAGAGGGAACACAGCAGGGGGAGTGGGAGAGGAAAAAGCAGGCTCCCAGAGGAGGAGCCTGATGCGGGACTCGATCCCATAACGCCGGGATCACGCCCTGAGCCGAAGGCAGAGGCTTAACCGCTGTGCCACCCAGGCGCCCCTGTTTCCCTTTTTAAATGTTCTTGTTTATTTGTGTATACTTACACATACACATCGTTTAAAGAGTTAAATGGGCAAAACATCTTTTAGTCTTTACTCCCCTAGATATTCTTTCTTTTCACCCAATTTCCCATTCTGCAGAAGAACCCATTTCCACTGTATTAAGCTGATTGTTTTGCTATCGATCTTCATGGTTGAATGTCATTCTCAAATTGCCATGTCCTGATATTTCGGTTTTAGGAATTATCTGCTGGCCTCTGAGAATTTAGCTCTCTTCCCCCGCCCCCCATTGCCCTCTAATCTCACTCATTTCCCCTCTTCCCATTGCCCCATCCTCCAATGTGGTTAGAGCATCATCTCGGTTAGATAATTATCTGTGTGGATATTACTGTAACTGGATGAGAGATATTCACAGCTAAGCCACACAGGATACTCAGGTCACTTTTCCTTTTCTACAGTGTTTCCTGTTCCCTATAGCGAATGATGGTCTTTTCATTTGTTTAGTTTGCTTATCACTAATTTGACTCCAAATTCTCCCACAGATAAAGTCTCTTCTTAATATATTAAAATACATTAGTTAGCCTATCAATTTCATTTTTATAATGAAATCTCTCCTGGGGGCACCTGAGTGGCTCAGTCAGTTAAGTATTTGACTCTTGATATCAGCTCACATCTTGATCTCAGGGTTGTGAGTTCAAGCCCCACACTGGGCTCCATGCTGGGCATGGAGCTTATTTTAAAAAAAAGAAAAAGTGGGGCGCCTGGGTGGCTCAGTCGTTGAGCGTCTGCCTTCGGCTCAGGGCGTGATCCCGGCATTCTGGGATCGAGCCCCACATCAGGCTCCTCCACTGGGAAGCCTGCTTCTTCCTCTCCCACTCCCCCTGTTTGTGTTCTCTCTCTCACTGGCTGTCTCTATTTCTGTCAAACAAATAAATAAAATCTTTAAAAAAAATAAAAAGAAAAAGAAAAAGAAAAAAGAAATCTCTCCTGGAGGCTTCTGAACCGTTCCGTTGCCAGCCGTGTGGGTGTCCTGCCCCAGCATCCTGGGAAGTAGTGTCACTTATTGGGGTTAGATCCCCTGATTCCTGTATCCCATGCCTTTCACCCTCTTGGTTTACTAGTTTTTGTCAGTAGAAGACATCTTTTTACAGAAAGGGTATATGAAAGCAAAATTTTTGAGACCCAATGTTTACTCTTAAAATCAATTAACAGCTGAGCTGGTGTAGAATCCTAGATGTGAAATCCTTGCTCTCATTTCTCAATGGAAGCATTTCTCCATTGTCTTCTCTTGCTGTTGAGAAGACGAAAGCATTCACATCCTTCGTCCTTCATACTGAATCTGTTTTTTCCTCTCGAGAATCTCTCTTTCTGCAATGTTTTGAAAATTCATAATGGTGTGCCTTTGCTGTGGCTCAGTTCTCGTCCATTGTGCTAGGCTTTCAATAAGTCCTTTCAATCTGGAAATTTATGGCCTTCCTTTCAAGGAAATTTTCTTGGGTTACTTCATTTTCTTTCTTTCTTTTTTAAAACTTGCCTCCAGCAGATTAAAGTGAATAAAAGGAAAAGAGAGGAGCAGAGAAGGAAGGAGAGTGGAGGGAAGAGATGAGGGGAGGGGAGAGGGCAGGGGAGGGAAGAGCAAAGAAAGTAAACAGGGAGAGTGGTGACAGCGGTGGATGGGGTGATGGAAGGATAAGCGTAATAATGACACTTTATTTCTAGTCAGCATTTTTTTTTTTATCACTTAAAATAAAATTCTTCACAGTTTCTCAAAAGGTAAGGGAGAAGGAAAATTGAGAGACTGTTCTATTTTATGAACCCAAGATGGAGGAAAACCCTAGTCAGAAGCAGTAAATTAAGGGCATTAGAAATGGAAGTAAAGCAGATAGGTCAACCTTGAGGATCTTTGGGGGAACAGACTAGAGACATTGCAGGACTGAGTTTGGAAATAAGAAGTGTGGTTAGCAGGCCACAGTTCCGAAGCCCCTAATTTATTCTTTGTTTATGCTTAACCTGCTCTCCAGCTCCCTGGTCTCCTTAAGCACCCCAGTCTAGAGCCAGTGGCCGTACCCCCATACCACTCCCCCATCTCTCACCTCTGTCTCCAGCTTCCTGAAGCGAGATGGGCACTTAATCTGCCTGCTAACAAAAGGGAGTGAAGATGTGAAGCCCCATCCCTGTGTTAGCAGAGCCTCTCCGCCATCCTGGGCCACTGGCTCCCACAGAGCTATTAGAACCTCACCTGCTTTTCATCATCAGTGGGGTAAACAGACTTGTGGGCTTCTTTAGGAAGCTGGTCATTATTCACAAAAATTTATTCCTGTTGGAAAATGCACCCCAACTAAACAACTTTGCAGAGCATAATTTACTCCTAAATTCAAGAAGGCTAAAAAAAAAAGCTATTTCTGCAGGTGTATCAAAGCTTAGAGATAAAGGACTAATGAGTCTTTTTCCTCTTTGTAATAATTTAAAAATCATTGCTCTCTGTGGGTAGTTTATGGGTTTATCCAAACTGATTTTGTTCTATACGGAATTCCAAAAGAGATATAAAAACAATTTAAATAAGACTCTACTCACACCTATGCTTGTTTCTGACTCTTAATTCCCAGTAGGAGGTTATTAGGCCTTTGTCAGCCCTTATGATCTGGCCCCTCCATTTGGCAACGATGGGGACATGCTGGTCATGGAAGATGAGTTGATATGGATAAAGTCACACTGACACCTCTGACATCTTTCTGTTCCCCTTTTATGCCAAATACAGAAAAAGACTAAAAAAGCATGGGCTGAATGAACACACTGAGGGAATTAAGTATCGCTGCAGGAAACAAATCAGGTAAAAACATAAAAATTTTGAAAAGAGAATCCTTAAAAATGGAGGTAGGCTTTCCAAGTCATATTGGTAAAAGCTTCTCTTGGTCCCATCTTTGATTTCCTCCAGTTTTAGTGGGATATAACTGACAGATAGCATTGTATTAGTTTAAGGTGTATAACACAATGATTTGATATACGTATATATTGAAAAATGATTACATAAATTTAGTTATATAGTTAATAGTTTAGTCACATAATTAATTGGATTATTTCTCTGATGGTTTCTTCCTCTTATTTTCTATTCTTTTTTCCCAAGTGCTGGGCTCCTAAATTGATCTAGTTTTATTTTTCTCTCCAGTTTCTTCCTATCACTTTGTGGGAGATTTCTTCAACTTTTATCTTCTATTCCTTTTTTTTGTTGTTGTTTAAGAGAGAGAGTGAGCATGCATGCAAACAAGGGGGGGAAGGGAGAGAGGGAGGAGAGAATAGCTCTTAAGCAGGCTCCACGCTCAGCACAAGCCCGGTGCAAAACTCAGTCTCATGACCCTGAGATCATGACCTGAGCTGACATCAAGTGTTGGACGCTCAACCAGCTGAGCCACCCAGGTGCCCCATCTTCTATCCCTTTATTTCATTTTCATTCGATATCATACTTTTCATTTCCATCCGTTTCCCGTTCACTAAATGTTGCTTTTTAATAGCATTCTGTTCTGTTTCATTGACATTAATGTCTTTTATCTTCTGAGGATTTCAATCATAGATATATTTTTAAGTTTTCTTATCCCTGCTTGGTCTTTCATTTCCTCATGTATTTGTGTTTGCCTGCCTTTCAAATTAGAAATATATGGCAGTCCTTAGATGCCTGCTCATATTTAAGCGTGGGACCCTTGTGTGTATGAGTGGGGGTTGTCAACTGTGAGAATTCACTGTAGGGCGACCTGGCTGGAGTTGGTGTTGAAGAATGTGTGGTGCCATCAACTTTAGGATTGTCCTTTTGCACTTCTTTGGGTTCCTAGAGAAGTCCTCAATCTCCTGTCTGGAGAATGCCCGCAGCATTCAGCAATCAAGGAGGCAGGCTGAAGGTCTCAACATTCAGTGTATGAACTTTCCCCTAAGGTCCGCTGTCATAGGGTACCTGCGCCTTCCGCTGTCCGTGGTGTCTTCCAGCCCAGAGACTCTCTCTCAAGAATATACACGGGTAGTAAGGAGGGCACGTATTGCATGGTGCACTGGGTGTTATACGCAAGTAATGAATCATGGAACTTTACATCAAAAACTAGGGATGTACTGTATGGTGACTAACGTAATATAAAAAAAAAAAAAGAATATACACGGCTTCTGTGAGTGGAGGAGGGGCAGTGACCTAGCTTCATAGAAGGAGAAGGATATTTGGAGGTCTAAATGCTCCTTTTTTTTTTAAACATTTTATTTATTTATTTTACAGAGATAGCCAGTGAGAGAGGGAACACAAGCAGGGGGAGAGGGAGAGGAAGAAGCAGGCTCATAGCGGAGGAACCTGATGTGGGGCTCGATCCCATAACGCCGGGATCACGCCCTGAGCCGAAGGCAGACGCTTAACCGCTGTGCCACCCAGGCGCCCCTAAATGCTCCTTTTTTAAAAAGAATTCTGGTTCTGTGTTCTAAAGAAATGTTGTAGAAATTCTTAATTTGGATCTATTTATGAGTAAGAGGTTCAGCTTTCTTCACTGTATTCAGTGCAGTCTCTTCTTAATCTTTACCATAAAACCTGGAATAAGATCTTTGTTCGCATATGATCCTTTTAACTCTTTTATATTTGGAAAATTAAAATCTTCCTTTGGGGAAAATTCTTGGTTATTCTGCCATAAAAGATCATGTATTGACTTGCAGATTCAGTGGTTCGATCCTGTTCAGTCACTTGCTTATATTTCCAGAAGGCTTTCTTGTATTGGTGAAAATAAAGATGGTTGGGAAAGGGGGGTATATTTTTGTTCTTGATGTACCCTGTTTTAAAACTGGAAATCTGTCCTGTGGCATGCAAAAGAAAGCGAATTATTTTTAAAAGAAAAATTTTTTTTTAGAGAGAGAAAGAGAGAGACAGCATGAGCAAGTGGGGAGGAGGGATGGAGAGGAGGGCAGAAGGAGAAGGGGAGAGAAATCTTAGACTCCACGCCTAGTGTGGAGCCCTATGTGGGGCTCTAATGACCCTGAGATCATGACCTGAGCCAAAATCAAGAGTCAGACGCTTAACTGACTGAGCCACCCAAGGTGCCCCTGGATGGGGTCTAAATGCTTCTTAAACAAACTTTCAACCAGCCCTATTCCTGACCCCCCTTCACCCTCACTTCCAATGACACTCTTGCCATAATGCCTGAGTCTTTGGGGAAGTTCTGCTGTGAATCAAATTATTGTTTAGATTTCCCCTCTGTCACCTTAGGGTTCAGCTTTCTTTGGTCTGCCAAGTCAGTCACTGCTTTCTAGCTTTCCAATTTGTGTTACTCACCTCTCGTGCTCTTTGTCCTAATGCGCTAATGCTCTAAAAGGACCTTTCCTTTGTTGTCACTTTAGTGTGGTTTCAGCAGTGATCAGACGCAAATGTGTGTGTTCAGTCAGCCATGTTTACTGACAGCCAAACGAATGGTTTGCAAAGGCAATTAGGAATTGCTGGCTCTCGCCCAAGCTGCCCCCCCACCAAAATGGAAAAATAGTTTCCAAATCTTCAAAGCCAAGAGCTCAGAGCAATGCAGTAATCATAAAAAAATAACACTACCTAAAGGTGGGTACCATCACTACTTGGCGGAAAAGGAAAATGAAGTCCAATATCAGAGAAACAGCATGCAGAGAGGCCAGAACCCAGGGTCTCTCTGACTCCAAGGCCATACGCCACTAAATCACCCACTCCCAAGTTTCAGTGTGTGTCAGAATCACCTGGAGGGCATTTGACACAGTTCTGGGCCCTTGACCCCAGAGTTCCAGATTCGTAGCTCTTGGGTGGGCCCTAGAGAATGGATATCTTTAACAAGTTCCCAGGGGATACTGTTACTGCTGGGGATTTTGAGAAGCATGGTACTATGATTTTCTATCCTCTTTCACAATTCAGAATATGCTGTCAAACTCTACGGACATAAATGTTGGTTTTGATTTGTTCTTCATGGTCAAGGCCCATTACATTATTCACCAATTTCTTTTTTAGAGTAGGTTTAGACAGATGAAAAAGAGAGAGTTGCATTTCTATAAAAAGCCCATTTCCAGGATATAGACTTTAATACACCCCTCCCTCCCTCCTTCCTTCTGTCCTCCCTGTTCCCCACTTCAGCTCTACTCCCACCCTGGCTATCCTGCCACCCCCAGACCTCATAGATGCCAACAGGAAAAACCAAGGAAGCAGAAGTCCTTTCCAATCCCTGCTTTTGAACCCGATAGTGCCTCAAATTCAGTATCTATGAAGATTATGCCTTACTGCTGCTTATTTTAATGAGACTTAATTTCTTCATTTTTTGAAGGAAAAAAAGAAAAAAGACTCTCGTTATATGAATTTCCCTTAGAATAAAATCACCAGTCTTATGATCCTTAATTCCCCATTAGCCAACCATCTGATTAGGACGAACTGCTCATTAAGTCATGTGGCTGCACTTGTGGGTTGGGGGGGAAAGTCATTAACACACACAACATTGGCACTGAGAGCTCAAAGCAGTCCAGAGACATCCTCTTACTTCCAAGACATTAATGAGATACAGCAAGTAGAATCTCAAAAGCCAGAGAAGGAGCTCAGAAATGGAATCTTCTGCTTTCTAGGTCAAGCACAGCCCAGCAAATCCTGAGTGGTGAACCCAGTGACTTCCGCACCCACAATATTATCTGATAAGGACAGGAAGATGGGTCTTCTGAGTTATACCCTCTTGGGTTCAAGTTCTGGCTCAGCCACTTAGAGCCGTGCAGCCAGAGGCAAATTACTTTGCTGCTCTCCCCTTCCATTTCTGTCAGCCTGACAAAAGAAATATCACCCGCTCACTTCCCTGGGTTGTTGGGGGAACGAGACACTGTGTGAAAGTACCCAGAGCACTCAGAACAAAGAGACCTTCAACGTTATCGTCTCTTTCAGCTATTGACCTGGAGTCAAATGTCAGAACACGCACATCGGAGGGCATTTCACTAAGACAGCAGCCTGGAACACTAACCTGAATGGGAACTATTATCTTTTAGTGGCATAGACAGACCCAAACTTTATCATAATAGGAAAGTCCTGGACTGCAGAGAGAGGTTTTAAACCAAGCTCATCCTGCAAAAACCGAGGCCCGCAGAGTTTTTGCAAAATCTATAAATGCTAAGAACTTTGACGCATCTGCTGAAATACTGACTACGTGGTGATTCTGAACTGAGCTGCTCATAGATTAGGAAGGACTGAGGAATAAACAGAGGCATGCAGGAAGGCAGAGGGGGTGGGAGGAAGGCCTGGGAACCAGACTGAAGTCCTCGATCCATGTCATCTGGCCCACATGACAGCAACACATCTCATTTTGTTCATGTAGTATTTTTGGTCTTTGCTGCTGTAATTGCTCGTGCTTATCCTAATGTGATAATGATGAGTGGGTGCGAGGATAATGTTTATATTGGCATGGTAACTGGCAACTAACTTTTAAAATTTTATTTCCTGTGTCTTGAAATCCATAGCTGTGGATCTATCTCATTATCTGGGAAGAAATGAGTAGTAACAAGGGGAAGACAAAAAAAGTAACTACTGGGTGTCATGCTAAAGCAGATCAGAGCAGAGTAGGAGAACTCTATACTGTGGAGACAAAAAGTTGCAATTTGGAAACCTGGTTTCACTACCAACCCCAGAATAATCATTCCTCCTCTTTAAATATCTTCATATAGAATAAATAATTACCTTATAGTTTATTTTTTAGTAATGTATATAAAATGCTTATCACAGTACCTGGTACATAATAAATGCTCAATAAATACAACAATAATTAACAGCGGGCTGGTTAATGACCATCTCTAGAGTCATCATTTCCTGGAAACATTCCTTCCCTAACTTAATCATCTGGCATCTTAATTCAACAAACATTAACTGAATACTCAGGCTTGTGTGCTATGCTGAGAAGCAACATGGAGTAGTGAAAATAACTTGGTCTCTTAAAAGAAAGAACCCTATTGGCCCTGCCGCTCTCAAGGAGCAAAAATTTCTGTCCCCTTCAAGGGTCCTTTCTAGCTGGACAAAGAATCAAATTGACATGGGACAGATTAATAGGAGAAAATCAAATTCAATAGCATACATACAGGCAATCCACCCAGACATGGCAATTCCAAAGACAGCCAGGTAAAATGAGGTCTATATGTCATCCTGGAGGGATGGGGTTAGGGGTCTGGGACTTCAGAGGAAAGGAAAGCACTTCACAGGGCGATAAGAAGAACAGATATTTGGCAATCAGATGTTTGCCCTGCCATACAGATGGGTCACTCAGATAAAATTTATCTCTGCTAATAACCCTTATTCTGAGAAAGACCCCCAACTTAGATTCTCCTATGTAGTTAAGGGAAGGGCGAGAGTTTCTCTTGAGCCCACAGGGTGTTAATTGTTGTCAGCTCAAAATAATCTTCATGCTGAAGTGGCTCATCTTGGGGCGTCCTGCCCTTGGCCCCTACACCACAGATTCAAGTCATAAGAGCCTCAGTTTCCTCATTTATGAGAGAAAGAGCATAATCCCCACCGCTCAGGATTTCTGTGATGATTCAGTGAATTAACACAGCAAATGCCAACCACAGTGCTGGCTTGGGATAGATCTAAAATAAATCTTAGTCTTCTTTCTCGACCCACCCAGGGTTAATATCCCTCCATTCAGCACCCTGAGACTCAGGTCCCCTCAGCTCTTGGCTTTGAGTGGGTACAGCCCACTGCGATATGGAGGCTTGTGCTTTTCTTTAAACAGAAGACTTTCTGGAGTGCAGGAATTATGGTGGTCATTTCAGGGACATCTTTCTACTCCTGCATGCAGTGAGTGCTCAGAAAGTGCTGTCGGCTAACTATTGAAGAGACTGTCCCAAAGAGGTGAGTTTATAATGTGGGTGGGCTTTTTCCACACCCCACAACCATTTCTCTGACACCAGCTGGGTGTCCTACAATTCCACTCCATTCTAAGATTGTCCGCCAGGGACAGCACCAGATTCCACAGGTTAAGGGCTCAGCCCCATGAGACTGCTCCCACTTAAGATGCCATTTGCCAGTCCAGATGGCTACTTGTACTTCTGACAATGGTTCCCATGAATCCCTCCTTGGGTTCGATTAATTTGCTAGAGCGGCTCACAGAACTCAGGAAACCTGTTTACTCACTAGATTCCTGGGTGATTACAAAGGATATTAAAGGATAGGGGTCAATAGCCAGATGAATAGATACACAGGGTAAGGCCCTGAACAAAGGAGTGTCTGTCCTCCTGGAGTTTGGGGCCTGGCATGGCACTTGGAAGTGTTCTGGTTCACCAACCTAGAGGCTCTCCAAACCCTCTCTTTCTGGGTTCTTATGGAGGCTTCGTTACATAGGCATGATTGATTAAATCATTGGCCATTGGTGAATGAAGTCCATCTTCATCCCTTCTTCCCTCCCAGGAGGCTGGTTGGGGGAAGGGGAAGTGGGGGGGGGGTTGAAAGTTCCAACCTTCTAATCACGTGATTGGCTCTCCTGGCAACCAGCCCAGATCCTTAGGTGCTTCCAAAAGTCACCTCATTCATACAACAAGAGACACCTTTATTGCTATCAGCACAGGAAATTCCAAGGGTTTTAGGAGCTCTGTGCCAGAAACAGGGAAGAAAACCAAATATATATATTTACTATTACAAATCATAATATCACACAAAGGCCTCACAACGTGGTCTCAAACCAGGAACATCACTTGCTTGGGCAATTGGTAGAAATGAAAATTCTCAAGCCCACTCCAAATCTACTGGCTCCAAATCTCTGGGGGTGAGACCCAGGAATTTGTATCTCTTCAAACTCTCCAGGTGATTTTGAGGCATCTTCAAGATTTGAGAAACACTGCTTTATACCACAGGGATCCCCCACTCTTTCCCTAATAAGTTGTGAGTATAATGCTCCATTCCAAGGGAGGAGGATGGTCGGAGGGGGAAAAAAATACTGGGCCATACTGAGGAAGCAGGAGGAGGCCAAGAAGGCAGCTAACCTTACCCCACTAGACAGAACAACGACAGTGAAGCCAGGAGAGAATGAGGGAATGATCCCACAGGTCAGTGGTACCTTGATGCAGGGGACAGAGATACGAACGACTCCACTCCGCTCCGGATGTCCTATGGGCACTGTGTTCTCATTCCTCCCCAAGGTGGACAGCCATTCCCCTGAGCACAGAAATCAGGGAATATTCCCTACTTCATAGCCAGAAAAGCCTGAAAACTCTCACTTAATATCTTGCTAAGAATAGCACAAATTCCTATACCACGCTGAAACTCTGCTGTGTTGGTGAATGTCACTTAACAAGCAAAAGTCTTACAGGGGAGACAGAAGGTTATTTTCAGCTATTTCTCATCTGTCGAATAAAACAACAGCTCCCACTCCACGGTAACCCATTAACCATGCAGTCTGTGCCACCTCATTTCAACCAGTGTTTTAATAGCACCACAGATAAAAGCATAGCAATTTCCACAGGCAATTACCTCTGCAAATGAATCAAGAAGGTCAGACACAGGTTGGAAAGGTCTCCAAATAATTTGCTACTTTCACTTATTTTGTGCTTGCTGAGTTCCTGATTGTAAAGAGACAAACACTTAGTTACAGTTACACCTGGCTAAAAAGGTAGACCGGTTTGCAGGTTTTCTAACCCAGGTCTTGCTTGAGTCATAACAAGAGCCCTACGTTTATATTTCTCCAATATGAGTCATCAAAGAGAATCTAATTAACAAAGCCATTTAAAGTAACACACAATTTTTAAAGCCATTTAAACAGGTGTGTTAACCTTAACTGGGCTCATTTTCCAATAGTAGTTATAACTCCCAAAGTTAGAAGCTCTCAGAAAGCTGAAATTTTGTTTTTCTTCTACATCTCAAAACAACTGCAAATAAGAAAAGGAAAATTCTTTTCAAAAGGCACTACTATCACCATGGTGAATTACATTGGAACAGCACAATGACTGCACAAAATGTCTTTTAAAGAAATACCCCTTCCAATAATAGTAATAGAAAGAAATTCAAATCACTTTCTCCCCTGTTGACAACTCTGATCTTGGCACTTCAGCATCTGGTGATTTTCCTCCTTGAGTGACCTGCAGTCTTCGTTTCTCAAAGGCAGCGCTGGAATTACATGCTGCTAAGTGACCCTGTAGTTTATAGTGCCTCTCTCCACACTGCCTCCAAATTAGTAACTACCCCGAATGATCGCACCCCACCCGGCTTTTTGCTACACGGGATGCCGAGGAGTCGAGAGAATCGTAAACTCTTGTACTGGACAGAGCTTTCCTTCTTTCGTGAGTCAGTGGTCCTCATTCCGACTTTGCTATCTAACAGCTGTAAGTCAAGTGACTTCACCCCTTGTGCCCAGGAGGCCCAAATATTTGTTTAACAAAAGGAATAAAAACAGTAATAATAACAACTGGAACGTATACAGCTTTTAGGATGTACAAATCACTGTTCCGATCATTTTGCATACATGATTTATCTTAATGGTAAATACTATTATTATCTTCCTCTTACTGATGCATCTGAGTCAAGAATGTTTAAGTGATTTGCCCGAAGTCACACAGCTGGTAAATGGCAGATGGAGGATTCGCATGCAGCCAGGCTGACTTGGGAGCCCGCTCCACCACGGTACCAGACGCCTCTCTTAAACACTCGTCTACGGTGTGCCAGACACTCCTCCGGTGCCTCAAATACACCAACTCACTTAAGTCCCTTGACAGCCCTGTGAGGAAGGGACGATCATGAGCCTTATTTGCAGATGGGCCACAGAGAGGTTAAGTAACGTGGCTAAGGTCACACAGCTAGTAAGTATAGAGCTGGATTCAAACCCAGTCCATGCCTTGAACATTTATACCAGGGTTTCTCAGCCACGGCACCATGGATATTTTGGGTCAGCTAATTCCCACTAAGAAAGTGGGGAACTTTCTTTTTTATGTTAAGATTTGACTTACAAGCCTTCTTTGTTGTACAGAAAGTAAAAATGCTTTGGCGTAACTAGCAGCCGCTGACGGTTGACTCACTGACCACAACAGCCCATGCTCAGCAAGAATCTTACACGAGAACCTAACAGGACTTAACAATTTTGTAGGGGTGAAGTCCCCAAGTTGATGGTGGATTTTAAAGAGGGACCAAATGGAGGAAGGCAGAATGTCACCGGAACTATTCTTTGGCTCTTTGGGTGGGTGGGGTCCTGTGGTTGGTATCACAGATACCCTTTATTACTATTATTACCTTTATTACTATTATTATTTAAACTGCTACCAGTGAGCAGTCCAACCAATCTGAGCAGTTCTTTCTTCGCAGGTTATTTTGGTCTTAATCATCTTCTCCTTCATCATCAATTTTTCTTTTCCTCTTTTACCTGCCCACTTCCTTAGTTTTCTTCCTCTTCTTCCTCCCCATCCCCTTATCTTCATCACCTTCTCCATCATGTCCAAAGTCTTCCTCCCCACTGACTTCACCTGCATCCTCCCCCCTTTTACACCTGCTTCTTCCTCTTCATCTTAGTGGTTATCAAACTCCTCCGCCGCCTCCTCACCACCCTCATCCTCCTCCTCTTCTTCGTCCTGCTCTTCTTCGTGCACACCATTCACCTGGGCATCTGAACCAGGGGCTTCTAGATCCTCGTGGCGCCAGCCATCCAGGTAGGTCAGCGAGGGAAGATGCCCTCTCCCTAGCCATTCAGACTAGCAACCCCACAGTTAAACAGGTCCAGGCTTTTCAGACATTCCTACTTTTTCAAAGGTTCCAAGGTGCTGATACTTTGCAGTAGAATGCACTAAAGTTCAGATGTGTGGGATTTGAAAGGTTTTCTGCTAACCTGTCCAGACCTCCAAAGATGCTATTGTCCCCGAGCTCAAGTTTTTTTTTTCAATTTAGGTAGCTGGGGGAGATGGGAAACTGAAATCAAGCCTGCACTTAGGAAACTGAGCAACTCTAAGTTCACAAATTCAGGGTTCAGCCTGCAATTTTCCCGTCATTCGATCATTCATCCAACAGCTGCAGAAGTCTGGTTCCTCCGCGCCAGGTGGAGCCGCCTCTTCACGTCCATCGTTCCCTCTAACCCACTCTTCAAACTTCACTTTCCGCAGAAGGGCGGAGGGGTGTCAGACATCCGGCCTGTGCCGGGAGGGCCCTCGGACGGTCCCAAGCAGCGGGCAGGGGAGCGGAGCCCCCGGAGCCAAGTGACTCCCGCGAGCCGAGGGAATCCGCCGAGGGAAGGGGCAGGAGCGCTGCGCTGGCCTCACTACACTGCGCTGAGATGTGGGGGGCAGCTCGGCTTGACTTGGCCCGATGCTGCCTTCCCGTGAATAAATAAACCTGCCAAATAAGGAAGTGGGACAAGAAAAAGGACTTCACGGGATCTAAAGTCCCTCTGATCTCCAAGAAATGACTATGATTATGAATTATGATTATGGAATTAGATAGAAAAATTGAAGTGGAGGTTCACACACCAGGTCTATTCATGATGATAAAAACTCGGCCTTTCTCATCTTCTTAGAGACAGAAAGACAATTTTCAGCCTAATGGTGATGTCCATAATTGACTTGAAGGACTTCTTATAAACCCAGATAACTGTCTCCCACAAAGATTTCGATCAGGTAGAAATAATTTTCCTGCTGTAACCCACACCATGAGTCTCTGCTGCTTCCCTCCCACTAAATCCGACACATCATAGCAGTCAGAGCTCTGGAGTCACACTGACTGAAGGGCTAAATACTAGCTCTGCTACTTATCTGCTGTGTGACTTGGGGCCAAGCACTTGATCTCTCTGAGCTCCATTTTCCCCATCTGTGCAAAGAGGGGATAATGCCATCCTTGGTGAGGATTGAAGGTGGTGACTTGATGAGGTGCTCTACGCAATACATGTTCAACGCATGCCAGTCGTGGCTATGTTGTTATTATTCAAGATTCAACTCAACACAGAACATAACTCTTCCAGAAGCCTCCAGAACCATCGCATCTAACTACCCCCACTTCTGCTCCTCCGTGTAACTCACGTGTGAAATCGACAGCCCTCAGATGGGTCCTGTGTACCTGGAACCATCATGACCACGGTTCTCAACCAGAGGCCAGATTAGAATCATCAAAATCGCTTTTTTAAAGTTATATTTTCCTGGGTTTAATTACACTCAGGGGTGAAGTGGGGTGAGAAAGGGTGAGCCAGCAGATTTTTTAAAACTCCCATGATTCTTATAGGCCCATTATCTCAACCCCATCTGTGAGCCTCTAAATCATCTGCGAGGAACCACTGGATGCCTTGTTTTAAGAAAGTCTGGTTACGTTCCACTATTCTAAAAATGTTTAAGGAAAGAAATACATTGCCTTTATGAAATGGATTATAAACGAGCAGGCTTAGCCAAGAAGCAGTTAATGCTAACAGGGTACTGATGATTTAAAAAAATAAGAGAGGGAGTGCAGTTAATTGAAGAAACTAGTAACTTTTGAACTTTTTGCTAGTTAAGAAGATATAATCATAGGCTGGATTCCGATTTTACAGAGACTAGGAAAAAATTGCATGCTTGACTTTTCTTTTCTCACTTGAAAGAGGAAAGATTAAGAAATAGTATGTAGAGAAAAAAGGTAATTTTAGGCCTTGAAATGAGCAAGGTCAATATTTTTCATGAAGAGAGATGGCTAAGGGGGGCTGGCCAAATGTCAGGAGGAGGACACAGAGCCTTCACCAGGGTTATGAGCAGCCAAGCCTTGAGTGTCCGCCATGATACTTTGGACAAGCCAAGGGCCCTGGGCTTCTGCCCTGAATCAACTGGGGCTGCCAGACAGTCAAGATTACCCTGAGGGGAGAGAGAAAAAGAAAAACTAAGCTAAGCAGTGGTGGATATGTTGAGTAAGGGAGGAAAAAACCCAACATTCAACTTGTATTGAGAAGATATGTACGTAACTTGATAAATTGGCCCAAAAAATAGCAATCAGAAATTATTGGATTCTATTCTTCTCTTGACAGTATTGTTGCTAACAGAAAAGGCCCAAGTAGTAAATTCCTGCAGATTTCTGATTCAGTTTCACCACACCATTACCACTGAACAGTTGACTTCGTGGTAGCTATCAGGACTGTAAGAACAGTGCTCATAAAAACATAATCAGCCTTGAGATAAGCAGAAGAAACCATCCCCAGAGAATTCTCCTGGAGGAGCAATGCTGAGGATAGAAGGAAGCACGTGGGAAGGGATTCCAGACAATAGAACTAACATCTCCCGAGATGCAGAAGACAGGGATGAGGACGATGTGGGCTAGGGGACAAGTGAGGTTATTTAGCTTCAATGTTAAGTACACGGAACAAAGTCTGCATTTAACTGATCCCATTTGGGGAACTGGGTGAAGAAAGCCCTCCTGCATGAGAAGGTGCCAGAACTTAGTCGTGAGTTATTCTGGTGAATGAGGGAGTGAGGGTAAGTGGAAAATTCTGGGCAAACCAAACAGTATGGCCAAGCCTGGATGGTTGAGAGAACAAGTTTTGTCTGAGGATCTGCACGTCTCCCAGCATAGCTGGTTCCTAGAGTTCAAGGTTAGTGGTGGGGTGACCCTAAGGAGGAAGTTGGCATTTTGACGAGACCCGCATCATGAAAGGCATCCTTAGGTTTTATCCTATAGGCAGTGGAGCTCCTTATTTATACCAGGAATCTCCACCCTTGGGCTGAGCACAGACATGGCAACCTCAACCAGCACCCAACAAACAGAATTTGCTCTGCTCACAGGTTCTAGGAAAAGGGTCAGGGCAGTCCACCAACTGGCTTGCTCATTCTGACAACTGGCTTACGGCCAAGGGAGACACTACCCACCTCAATATTTATGAGTGATCCACTGGTATCACCATACCTTTCAAACTGCTAATTTGGTTTGTCAAGATGGGGCATCCTATTGCTATTATATTAGCTCTGATACAAAATGTCGGCTAGTAAAGTTTTCAAATTGCCATAGCTTCTGTAGCTTTTGAAATAGTTCCCAACCTCATTCAGCACAGAGGGAGGGGTTTCAGAAAGATGTGTGCACTGAGTGAGGTCCACGAGCTACACAAGTGCTAGTAAATGCAAGACCAGACCTAGACTCCCATCCAGCATATTATACACAGGGGCGGAGATGCTGATTCCACGACAGCCCTCTAATTCCATTCTACAACTAAGATTTCAGCTCCACTCAGAGAGGCTTTTCCGAGCCAAGCAACCCTCCGGATGCCTCTCTAAATCTAAAAGGAGGGATGCAGAGCGCCTGAGAAGTGGCAGGCTTGGTTGGCCCCAGGAAGGTCACTGTGACATTGCCATCAATGGGAGGAGGAAAAAGGAAGTTCTGAGGGGCCCACAGTTATAGAAAGCACAGATAAATAGTCTCTACTCTGCCCTGAGAGGCAGGATTGCAACCCTGGGCTGCTCCCCAGTGGGGTTCTGTGGGGGAGAAAGCAGAACAGCCCCTGAGGGGAAGGAGTATTTTGCCACTGACGTTTAGAAGTGCCAGCTCATGGTGTTAACAGAAATGGTCCAACTTTCAGTGGATACTTTAATAGTTCTAAATTCTCTACTAACAATGCATGAGTGTGGACCATTCCCAGCCTCTTCTTGCACTTGGGTCGGTCCTGCTCCCCCGGTCCCTGGTGCAGCAGACGGGCTGGGGTATCAGAATGATAAAAGTGAGCCCCATTCGGCACATGGCTAGTCAATCAGCAGTAGCATACGCTCTGCCGCTTAGGCACTGCAGGCCATGTGCCCTCTTTGAGACTAAAAACAGTTCAGCTATTAATGCAGAAATGAATGGGTTTTCAGATAATCACTTCCGTCTAATGGCCAAACTTGATCTCTTTATTTATTCATTTATTCCACAAACATCTACCAAGCATCTCCCTTACGTTAGGCGTGGTGCTATCACTGAGGTCCAATGTCTGACGAGACCAGTGTCTATATGAATAGACAAAGGAGACACAGAGTGGTCAGGGTGCAATCTAGACTTGGGGGCGGGGGGTGGGGCGTGGGGAGTGGGGGGGTAGGGGTGGGCAGGGTGTGCAGCATGCCCAGAGAACAGTTTTGAAGAATAATTAGAGTTGGGGGTATGGCAGTGGAGTGGGAAAGGAAGATTCTCAGGCAAAAGAAACTGGTCCAGCCCTGGGGCACAGGGTACGGATGGGGGGCAGTGTGAGAGGAGGCTGGACAGGTGCGCAAGGGCTGGGCCTGAAGCCCTAGGTCAGCCTAAGATGCTTGGATTTGCACAAATCAAGACTTGCTCATCAAACCCTTAGCGTGCGTTCTGCACCGGTGGACATTTTCAGAGCTTCATTAAATATAATGAGGGTGCGGACACTGCCCTTTGCTGAAGAATTTTTTTTTTTAATTTTTTATTATGTTATGTTATTCACCATACAGTACATCCTTAGTTTTTGATGTAATGTTCCATGATTCATTGTTTGCGTATAACACCCAGTGCACCATGCAATATGTGCCCTCCTTAATACCCATCACCGGCCTATCCCAGACCCCCAACCCCCTCCCCTCTGAAGCCCTCAGTTTGTTTCCCAGAGTCCACAGTCTCTCGTGGTTCATTCCCCCTTCTGTTTACCCCCCCCTTCATTCTTCCCTTCTTTCTACCGATCTCCCTGCTATTCCTTATGTTCCACAAATGAGTGAAACCATATGATAATTGTCTTTCTCTGCTTGATCTATTTCAGAATTTACATGTACTTGGTTATTTCCATCATTGAAGTTTTAGCGCTTTGGTGAAATCCTTGCAGAGTCATGAAGTCACTGCAGATAAATCAGCCAATCTGTAAAGAACATGGATTGAATGCCCACCTTCCTCAACGACCTTTGCTCTTTCTTCTCAGTCCTGCCACGCAGGCTCAACATTTCAATATCATTTCTGCACACCCTTTCTCATTTTAGTTACCCCTGTGTCCATTTGCCCCCTTCCATTCCTGCTGCCGCTTCTGGTGTGCAGAGCCATCCCTTCTCAAAGGACCCGAGCCCTCATCCTCTCTCCAGTCCCTCCCAAGCCACCTCAAATTTTGCTTCTACACAGCGGGAGCCAAGTATTGAAGATATTCTTTGGATTCCAGCATTCCTGGCTCCAAATTTCAGAGGTTCCCCACTGAACTCAGCATCCGGCCCATCCTCCTACCGGTGGTGCCCAGGCATGTGGCTCCAACGTGCCTCCGCCCACTTGTCTTCCACCACTCACGCTCACGCAGCTATGCCCCGGACCACCGTTCTTCGCATGCACCCTGCATTCAGGATTGGTTCCAAGGGTGTGCAACCCGTGCCGTCCCGTGACCTCTGCCCTTGGAAGGTCCCACGCTTGGGCGAATGCTCTGGCTGCCCTGTCTTGAAATTCACAATGGTTTGTGAACAAAGGGTCTAGCATTTTCGGTTTGCACTGGGTGCCACAAATACCTTGCCTATGTTGCCTGCCTTACTTCCCCATCTTTACTCATGATCTCCCCATAGAAAGGACCTTAACCGCCCACTTCTGCCTGAACCTGACCTCTCTGTCAAGGCCCAGCTCAAATGCCATCAAGTCTTTATCAGCCGCGCTTATAGTAGGCTCTCCTCTGGGCTCCCCCTCCAGCACTTCACTTTTACTTCAAGCTTTAGCACTTGTCACACATAACTCACGATGTAGTTGTCTGGAAACGTGCCTCCTGGCCCTCACCACAGGGAAGGCAAGCTTCTCTAAGGATGGGGGTGGCAGCCATATTCTTTCACGTCTGTTGCTCCTCAGTGCCCGGCACAGAGAAAACCCTCAACATATTCCTGATGAACTGAATTTCCCTGCCCGGAATAACCCAGTGATTTCTCAGCCACCAGGGCCTCTTCTTCCTGCGAGCGGCTCCTGGCCCCTCCTGGTTCTACTGACAGTACCCATGGTAACTTCTGGCCCTCTCCGAAACAATGGTAATGTGAGAATGGGCACCAGGCAGTCACTTACTTGAGGAGAGCGAAATGATTCTAGAATTAGTCATGCACATGAAAAGCAGTCTGGGTGAAAAGGAGGGGGGACAAAACCAATCTAAATTTGAAAGTTCATAGGCCAGCAAAAGTTTCCACAAAAGAGAACTGATTCCCAGTTGTGCATAAAACTGTTCCTAAAGTAACTGGTATGCCCAAGAGGCTTCCTGAGGTTGAAGACTTCTGCCAAAAGAGTAGCCGGTGCAGTTCAGCCTAAATGTATTCCCCTAAGGACCATAATGCATCCAGAAAAGGCCCAACTATGACATGCGCTCTCCCCACATTTTTCTTACAACACATCTTAATCCGGTCTGGTCTTTTTCTTGCTTAAAAGCCTTCCGACACTCTCCTTACTGGAGAACAGAGTCCAAACACCTTAGTAAAAAATAGCTAACATTTATTGAGTGCTTTCTTTATGCCAAGTACCATGTCAAGCATTTTACAGAGCTCATCTCATTGAATCCTAACAGACCTAGATAACAGGCACTACACTTCAATCCCTAGAGAGGTTAAGTAACTTTCCCCAAATCACACAGGAACCAAGGGGTAGAGTGAAGATTTGAACCAGGTGGTCTGAGGCCTGGGCATTCCATCCCTGCACCAGGCCTTGCCTACCCAGGCAGGTGCCAGCTCTCACACCTCTCCTCTGTCCCCTGCCCCTCACTGAATCCCTTTGGCCTTCGTTCCATACCCTGATTGTGCCCAGTTCCCTCCATCAGTCTCTGAGCCTTTGTCCCCAGCATGTCCCTTATTCTGGTGAATATGACAGCCTCCACTCGGGTCTCGAATTTGAGTCTTAGGACTCCTTTCCGCTCTTAAAACACTGATACTACAAAGAGCTTTTGTTTACCATGTTAGAACTTAAGTCTGAGAAAATTTTAAAATATTCATTTATCCACTTAAAAATAATGACATGTTCATTATATGTTAACATAGATAACATACTTTACAAAAACAGCAATACTGTCCAAAACATTAAAAAATTAGTAAGAAGAGTGTTACTGCTTTACATTTTTAGAAACCTTTTAAATGTCTGGCTTAAGAGATGACAGCTAGATTTTTACACCTGCTTCTGTCCTCGACTGAAGTGGTATGTTGTACTGGTTCAAGTATATGAAGAAAAGCCAATCTCACACAGGTATGTAGTTGGAAACGGGAGGTATATATATTTTTTTTTAAAGATTTTTTTATTTATTTATTCGACAGAGATAGAGACAGTCAGCGAGAGAGGGAACACAAGCAGGGGGAGTGGGAGAGGAAGAAGCAGGCTCATAGCAGAAGAGCCTGATGTGGGGCTCGATCCCAGATCACTGGGATCACGCCCTGAGCCGAAGGCAGACGCCCAACCGCTGTGCCACCCAGGCGCCCCAGGGAGGTATATTTTAATAGCCCTTTCAGACAACTAAGGACACTCTTCTTTGATACTATCCTAAAATTCAACAAATAGTAATTTTTTCCAGTTTAATATGGAATCTGAAATCATATCAATGAACTTTTCATACTGTGTTACATGAATACATTGATCTACTTTGTACTTTGAATGGATCTTTTACCCACGTATGATTTTGTGACATCACACATTGGTCATTCGGAAAATATGAGTTCATAAGTTATGCAGATCTTCCAAAAGTCAACACTTTCCATCAAAGAATACCAAAAAACCGTATTCATTAATATCACTATCGACTGCATCATACAGTCTTTAGTATTGGAAACTGTCACACTCGTGAGGGCAGTTACTTGTTTTCCGTAATTCTAATTTTCCTGGAAAGCTTTAATTTCATAATTGGCAACAAATACTGTCAGTCGTTTTCCTTGATGTGATGGGCTCACCTCACTGATTTTCATGAAAATGTCTGCCAAATACCCAAGTCTGGAAAGCCATGCTTTGTGCGTCAGTTTTTCTTTCGAGTAAGAATGGTGGTGAAACAGCAAGAAAGGAGACCCTGTTGCAGCTTGGAATCCAATTGCACAATTGCTTTTCCTTGGAACGACCGTATTTCAGTATACATAATAAGTTCTTTACGTATGCTTCCCATTTTGCCACACAGAATATTAAAATAGATACTCAAGGGTCAACTTTTACTAAATTTAACTATTCTTAACACTTCATCAAGGGCATTCTCCAGTAAAATCACATTTTTTTTTTAAACAAGTGCCTGACAGTGAAGAATTCAATGACAACTAATGCAGTTTGGGACTGCCTTGATTCATGCTAAGGAGCTGGCTATTTGCACACCATTGCTTTTGTACCATCAGTGCACAGTATGAACACAGTAAAACAGGCAAACAACGTCTTTGCATTATTACGTAAATAGTTGTGACCTCGCAAACTCCTTGAGGTCTTGGGAACCCCAGGGATACAGAGATCCTGCTTTGAGAACTGTCGCCCTTACATACCTCTTTAGAGCCAATTTGAATGCTCCTTCCCTGAAAATCTTACCACCCCTCCTTCTGAGCCACCGCTGTAATTTGCACAAACATCTGGCATAGTACTTATAATATTTTATGACGTATAGTTAATTATATCGTCTTTCTCTCCTACAACTGTAAGTTTCTCTAGGCAGAAACCATGTCTTATTTATCTCTGAATACCAAGTCCTTAAGAGTGCCAGGCACATAGTAAGGGCTTGATAAATGCTGTTGAATGAATGAATAACTTGTACGGTAGATTGTGTTTTCTAAAGATAGTTATGACACTATGTCCCATCACATTTCCTCTTCTATATTCTTGCCACACACTCATCCACAGCTTTGTTTCCTTCTCTTTTAACCTGCTAGGTTTTGTGACTGCACCAACCTTCAGAGCATGGTAGGAGAGATGCCATGTGACTTCCAGGGCTAAGTCTTTAAAGTGCCATGTACTTCTGCCTTCATCGCTGGGGACAGTCACAGTTGCAACCCAGCCATTATAAGGAGAAAGCCCAAACAGCCTGTGGAGACGCCTACATGGAAAGCAACCTGGGTCCCTAGCTCAAAGCCCGAGCCGGGGAACCAATTTGCTACCCATGTGAGTGAGCCATCCTAAAAAAGGATCATCCAGTGTCCAGTTGAGCTGAGCCTACTGACAACAGGTGGGACAGAAATGAGCCACCATGATGAACCACTGACCAGCTGCAGATTTATGAGCTAAATAAAAAAACTGCTACTGTTTTAAATCACTACATTTTGGGGGAATCTGTTATGCAGCAACGGATATTCCATTCACTTGATACCTGAATTATCCTCTTTACCAATCCGTCAGGTCAGAGAAGACAGAAACTATGATATACGTACTGCGGTATTCCCTCCCACATCTAGCACAGGGCTATACACATTGTAACTGCTCAAATGTATCTGCGGACCGGAAGTCAGCACTTGTTTCAACATAATCACAGATCAGACACATGGAATGGAGGAAATGCCCCAGGACACAATTTGATACTACCATCCCCGTTAGGAAATAACATGAAATGTAAAGCACAAGCCATAAAACCCTGGTCTCCCTATTTTTTCCCGTGAATTAGGCTACAGAAGGATTTTAAACAGTCATTACTAGACCCATGTCTTCCTACCTACCTCCTCACCAGCTCAGATGAGAAGTGTGAGGTAGCCAGCTAGGAAGTCAGACGAGGGAGGCCAGAGAAGACAGGCAGATGGAGGCAACGTCGGCATGTGTTTACTTTTATAACTGCTATTTTTGTGATTGGTTCCATTTGTAAGCAACCTTGCTTTATTTGTGGCTTAACATTATTAGCTAAATTAAGAAAGCAAAAATTGTATTATGTATTTTTAGCTCTAATTTAAAACTGTAAAAGCAATTTCACAGGACTTGCTTGTTTCAAGACAAGACACACTTCGGCTGAGCACATCAGTAGAAGTAAACCAAATATGGCAGTGACAGTGGTTCCAAAGAAATGGAGACCAAGGAGTTCATGCTAGTTTTATTTGGAAGTACCATTCCTCATATACTAAGTCTGGGTTTGTAGGCATGTTTGAGGGTGGCATGCTAAACTCAAAAAGTGTGTTACTGGCAGAGAGATGTTCTAAGTAACGATACCTCCAAAACTTCTGGGGCAGCATTTCCTTACACAAGGTTTAAAAAAAAAAAAAAAAAAACCCTCAAAACCAAGAGAATTCTTTGAAATGAGAGGATTGCATTAGAAAGCCACAGAAGTAAATGTTCAAAATTTTACCTATTAATGCTTTGCAGGCTTCTAATAAAATAGCACTTTGGGTTGTTAAGGCAAACAACAACAACAACAAAAACCAAACCCACACGCAATCAATAAAACCGTGAAAATCTGCATCAGAGGTATTTGCTTAGAAATGTTGGGTGGATCTGTGGCAAAGAAGGTCGCTCCAGCACCACTTTCAAGTGCTATCACAGTAACGCAGCAGGCTGGTTGATACGGAAGACCAGCTCTGAGACCAAATAAAGCTAGCAAAGGATTCCTCATTGCAACTTGACAAGTGCACCCACACCACTAAGAAGGCAATCTTTCAGTACATAGATGATTCGAACATGATGGTGATAGGAAGGAAGAATCCCTTTTTCCCCCCATGCTCATTGCCAAAAGACACAACTAGCTCTCACACGTATAAAGCTAAGAATTACATTGTCAACAGATGTGGTTTGGAGTTTAAGTTTCGTGTAGAGGATGTTCTGATAGCACAGCTGCAGAGACAAGAAAACATTCTGGAATTACGCAGATTAATAAACTCGCACCAGAATGTAAATTAACGCATTGCTGCCTTTGTTGAGAAAGACTTGCTTCAAAAATAAGTTAGCTAAACGAAACACTGTATTTAGCGATGCAGTAAAAATTGTAAAGTACATAAAGGTAAATGAATTAAAGTCAGGCTTCCTCTGAATAAATTGTTGAGAAGGAGGCCAATAATAAATAGGAGTATTACAGGTTGACGTTTGATGGTTATCAAGAGGAAAAGTTCTGTCAAGAATGTCTTAAGTGCAGGAGAAATTCTTAATGTTTTGCCAGCTTCATCCCAACTTTACAAAGATGTAAATTAGACATCCAAACTTGTTTCTTTGTCTGTCCTTCTTATTTCAACGATCCTGATCCTAATACTTCCATGTAAAGGAGGAACATGTTTTTCAATGACAGATAAGACTGAAGACAAACACAAAAGCTAGAAACGTCAAAGAACAGTGTCCAGAGTTGACGACATGTTCCAGGTTTAACAAGTATCACTGAAGGGTGTGACGATATTGATACAGCATATCTGAAAAAAGTTATCACCAAATATTTTCTGAATTTGAGAAAATGTTTTGAATTTATTTTTTTAAGTTTATACATAGACGATTCTATGGATTCATTTTTTTTAATCAAAAGATAATTTAAATTTAACTAACATTTTTGGAACTGGCTACTGATGAAGAACTGAAGATGAATTTGGAAACACAACACCACTTGCTTCATTTTAGATAAAAATTACAAATGAATATTCTGAGTGAGGCTAAATTAGCTAGAGTCTCTTTTTTTATTCCTGTGAACATTATATCAGACCACCCAGAGAACCTGTATGTTAATCCCACCACCATAAGGAGAAATGCAGGGGCAGATCCCAAATGACCTTGAATGACCTTCATAGAATACCTAGGAACATAAGCCACATACACTTCCACCTTTCTCTCCTGTCTCCAGACCCTGTAGAAGAATGTTCTATTCCTTCACGCTGGGAGCAGTTTTATTCCACTTTCTAGTAATAATGATTCTTGTTCATTGTTATTCAGAAAGCCATTGCAAATCACTTCTGAAAGCGCCTGGTCTTGAACAAAGGGGTTTAGCTGAGGGCGGCTCAGAGGATCAGCTGTTGCTGTCCTAAAAGATGTGGGCTCTACCTGGGAGTGGAACCTACAGGTTTTTTGTTTGTTGGTTTTTTGGTTTTTTTATTTTTTTAATGTTTTTTTTATTATATTATGTTAGTCACCATACAGTACAGGTTTTTGACACGGATGAGTAGTTCCCAGAACCACATATCAGAAGGGACCATCTAGTTGCCAACAACCTACTCTAATTCAGCATGCTTTTGCCGAGTGCCTGAGCCATGGCTTGTGTCCCTGATGCACTCAGTTTGGGCTTCATCATCTATCCCCCGAGAACAGTATTTTTGTCAATCCAACCCACACTCGATACATTAGCAAGCAAGAAGCAAGCTCGTCTATGCATGGTGTTCATTCAAAGTGTGCATATAGGCATTTAATAGAAGGAATTGCCTTTTCACTCGTGACTCTGTTTAATTATGATTGTGGAACGACAAAAGTACAAGTATAATAGGAATTTTCTATATTAATCACCAGTCTGTGCGTGTCAAATAAAAAATGTGCACAGTCTTTGTAATTCTTTCCTTTTTCTCTGTTTGTTCTGAGTATGCTTATTGAAGTAAAAGTTCATGTCTGTTGAATCAAATGTAAACTTGGGGCTTGTATGTTATTCATCTATTTAAAATTTAATTTTTCCGAATTCAACTTCTCATATTTTGACAGAAGTGTTAGTCTGAGATGGATTGGATATTTCAAGAAATCAAAAACTAGTTCTTTACCGCAGACAGCTTGAGAAGCACTAAACTAGCATGCTGACAAGAGTGCATATGCTGCTATTTTTATTTTTGATTTGTGGAGACTCTCCAGCCCCATTATCAGTCGACGTGCTCTGAGCTGTTTTCCACTTGCAACAATGGGTTTCTGGGGAGCCCCCTATACCCATTCTCCTGTACCCACATCCCTGTGCTCGTGACTTCACAAGGCAGCTCCCTATGGAGTTAGTAACACCGTCCACAACGAATAAAGTGAAAATAATAAAGATGCAACCTCACATCAGCCCAACCCATTTTAGACACTAAAACCAACTAGAAAAGGGTCCATTGAAAAGGTCAAACAAAGTAGGGGTCATGGCATCTTATGCCTCCCGGAAAGAAGAACTTGAAGGTTATTTTTTTTTTTTCTTTTCCTTCTTTTTAAAGGGAGCACAGTCATCGAAAGAAGAGCTGACAACCTCGAGTTCAGGATTTCAGGATTTCAGTTGAGAACATCTAAGAAGTATTTTTCCTCTCACCATGAAATTATCTGCTACAGCAATTCTACAATCACTCTGAATACATGCAAACTAAAATGCCTTACGCTCTGAAAGTTACATTTCTGACTGACGACGTGCAAAGAGCAGCGTTGCAAAATGTGCCTCTGTGTGCAGAGCCCAGTGAGCAATAACCTATCCCTCCTGACCACGCTGTGCAGGCACGGAACCTAGGCAGCCCCTCTGCCAAGTCTGCCCGGGGCCCGCAGAGTTGGCACGTGGCAACTCAGAGTCTGGTGGGAAACACATTCAGCAACAAAGAACCTGGAGAGAATATAAATTCAACCTTCTTCAGTTTCATAACTACAATTCCAAACTTTTAGAAATAGTTTGCAAAACCCTTCATGATGATGTAATCTCTCCTTAACTTGTAATTTTATCCTGCCACAAACATTCACAAATACTACTACTTTTCAAGGATTTGGGTGGAGAACCAGGAAGATCAAAGAGGAGTAGAACAATTTCTATGCTAAAGGCTCTTGTGCTATAAAGTAAACAGGTGACTATTTCAATACTTTCAATTTGTACATTACAGCTTACTTTTGAATATCTCAACTGAAACAGGCAGGGAAGAATTATTGCCACTCTCCCAAAGAGGAACTGGAAAGTAGGACTTATTAAATTATCTTCTTACGTTCACACCACCAGGGTATGATCTAGAACATAGTGATGGCTGAGAGCATGGCTTTGGGATCGGATGTATCTGTGTTCACAAACCAGCTCCAATGGTCATCACCTTAGCTGGTTATTTTGGACATATTAGCCCATTCCATTTTCTTATCTATAAAATGGAGATATATAACACCTGCCTCAATAGGCTATTGGAGGATTAACTGAAAATGTTTGTGAAGATGGGAGAAGCTCAGTAAGTGATGGTAGCTATCATTACTTCATCAAGAGTCCTTTATTAAGCATCCGTTTCCATGTACTACGGTATGTGGAGAATAACAGACACGGGCACTCACCATGCAATACAAGGAGAAACAGGCAAAGGATGTAACATAATAAAACAAAAGCAATAGATGAGGCACTGATAAGGACTGCAGCCTCACTGTTTCCATAGTAACATCTAGATCTCAGAGCACTTATGGAATACACTATCATTGTCAGGGTCTCTAGCTAACCCACACCTATCCCTCATCAGTAGGTTATGAAGTCCAGGTAAGTTTCACTCTTTTACCAAATCTTTAATTATTTACTATACAACTACTGGCAGATCATCAAGTCAGGGAATGAGTGCACCAAGGACACAGCCATGGTGCTTACCCTTGGGGACCTGCCATGAAGCAGGCACTCAACAAAGCATACTGACTTAAAGTAGGCTGTTGATGCTTAAGTTGTTCTTTCTGGGATTTTCCAGTTACCTGTCTTCTGTTGATTTCTAATTTAATTCCACCATGGTCTGACAGGAGACACTGCATGATTTCTATTCTTTTAAATTTGTTTAGGTGTGTTTTATGGACCAGAATGTGGTCTATCTTGGTCAATGCTCCATGTGAGCTTGAGAAGGCTATTGTTAGATGAAGTAGTCTATAGATGTCAATTATATCCAGTTGACTGATGGTATTGTTGAGTCCAACTTTGTTGTTACTGATTTTCTGCCTGCTAGATCTGTCCATTTCTGGTAGACGGGTGTGGAAGTTGCCAATTATGATAGTGGATTCATCTCTTTCTCCTTGCAGTTCTATCATTTTTTGCCTCATACAGTTTTTTTTAAGATTTTATTTATTTATCTATCTATTTATTCATTAGGGGGAGGGGCAGAGGGAGAGGGACAAGCAGACTCTGCACTGAGCATGGAGCTCGACCTGGAGCTCAATCTCGTGACCCAAGCCAAATCCAAGGGTCTGACACTCAACAGACTGAACCACCCAGGCGCCCCAGCCTCCAATACTTTGATGCAGTTGCTAGACATACACATTAAGGTCATTATACCTTCTTGGAGAATCGACCTCCTTATCATTATGTAATGCCCAAGACTGTTCTCTCTAAATACCGGTTGTGAAAACTACTCATCCGTGTCAAATATCCCGGGGGCTCCCCTCCCAGGTAGGGTCCACATCTTTTAGCACAGTGGCAGTTAATCCTCTGAGAGAACAATGAATCATTATTACTGAAGAATGGAATAACACTGCTGCCAGGATGAAGGAAGAGAACATTCTCCAAGGGAGTCTGGAGGTGGGAAAAGAAGGCCATCATGGAAGTGTGTATAGTTTATGTAGCTAGGCATAATTTGAAGGATGTTCAAGGTCATTTAGGATCTGGATTCTGCATTTCTCCTTAGGGTGGAGGGACTGAAACATAGGGCTCTCTGGGGAGTCTGATTCAATAAGAACCCTAGTCTAAGGAGGGCATGAGCTCAAACTGGAGGGAAGCTGAGAATGAAGGCCCACTTGGCCTCTCCTCTATCGTTCTGACAGTTTGGCTCTGGCAGCAAACTACAGCTCCCACTCAGCCAAACAAGAGGCCTGCAGTTACTAGATCCATGGTCCTCAGAAGGCATTCAGTGCATATTTTGTTACTCAACCAAACATGTCCCAGTGTTAAGTTTCACTTCCGATGTATAGTACTTTCCCTACAGTGAGTTTTGGGAAGAACTATCTCTTTCTTATAAAATTCCTAGGGCGATTATAATGCCCTTTACAGGTTGGCACCATAAGTGGCTTCGTGTGACCATTAATGTTGTCCCCCTAAAGTCTGTTTTCAATCCAGCAGCCAGACTGACCCCTTAACACCTAAGTCAGATCGTATTCCTATAACTCTCCATCTTACTCAGACTAAAAGCCAAAGTCCTTATGATGACCCAGAAGTCCTGATGATGACCTTCTGTCAGTCCCTTCCCATCTCTCCAGCGTCATTTCTCCACGCTGGCATCTTTGCTGTTTCCCAAAGACATTTTCCTGCCTTAGGGTCTTTGCAAGGGCTCTTACCTACACAGGAAGGCTTTTTACCAAAATAACAGCATCGTGAACTCTGCATCTTCTTTAAGTCTTTGCTCAATTGTAATTTTTCCAAAAGGTTTCTCAAAGAGGGTGTAATATTTCAACCCATTCTTAATGCCTCCCTTTGATGCTTCCAACTTCCCTTACCAAACTCTATGATTCCCCAGCCCTCAACTCCCACAGCACTTACTGCTTTCTAACAAACACATGAAATTACTTGGTTTATCAATAAAACACTCATGTAGGGGCGCCTGGGTAGCGCAGTCGTTAAGCGTCTGCCTTCGGCTCAGGGCGTGATCCCAGTGTTCTGGGAGTCCCACATCGGGCTCCTCCTCTGGGAGCCTGCTTCTTCCTCTCCCACTCTCCATGCTTGTATTCCCTCTCTCGCTGGCTGTCTCTCTCTATCAAATAAATAAATAAAATCTTTTAAAACAACAACAAAACAACAAAAAAACCACTCATGTAGCCCTTATCATGTGCCAAGGGTTGTTCGAAGCTCTTTAGAAATAATTTATTTAATACTATCATTTTACATGTATTGATCATTTTCTGACATATCAGTTCCATAAGGACAGGAATCTTTGTTTTATCCACTAATATATCTTCAGTGTCTAGAACAGAACCTAGCACATCATGGGGGCTTAATATTTGTTGATAGATGAATGATTCTCCCATTAGTTCTTTTCCCAGAACCACCCTCGAATTTCCTTTAAACATCTCAAGCTCTGGGGTTTCTCTCCCTGGGTATGGGCCACTCCCACTGCCTGGAATGCTCCCCCCTCCCATCCCATCCATGCCACAGACTCCTACTCATCCTGTTGCTTGATTTAAGCATCACTGCCCATGAGAACTTCCTCCTGACTGTGTGCAGACATAGTTAGGAGCTCCTTCCTCACTGCAGATGCATTGAACCAAGGATACTTAACTGAAGAAACTTAGTTCTGGCAAATAAATGTATGTGTGTTTGCCTCAAGGAGACATTTCTTTGGAGAGTCGGGGCACAGAAAAAATACCTGAGCTTCAAGCACAGGGTGAGTTGGAATATGTCAATGATAAAACACTTGCCTAGAGTATATTTTAACCCCATCCATTGAATAGGAGTAAACCAGATTCTGTGTTGAATAAGAGAGGAGAAAGAAAAGGGAGACCAGCCGTTTATGCCATTCAAAGAAGCAAATTAAAGGACATTTAAAGACAAACAAGTAAGGTTAAAAAAAAAAAGTAGACAATGATTTCCCATTGAGAGCTTGGAAAAATGACAAAGTCAATCCAAGATAATTGAGGTGTTTGGACCACAATCTGTCTGCAAGACTCTGCCACTCTTTCTCTCTTGGCCTCTTAGAGAGACAATCCTAATGTATTTGGTGTGTCATTTTCCTCCTCTGGTACTCTCAGGCAGTTTGAGAATGTCGTTTCAGAACTACAGAAGACCAAAAAAACTGCCCAGGCATGACTAGAGGTGAGCTTCCTACGCAAGGCAACACCATCAAGCTTCAGTTAAGGAATGTGCTCAGGTAACCAACCTGGTCTTAGATCTCCAGAAATAATTTTTTGGGTTATCAGGCACAGTCTCCTTAAAAACTACTAAAGAGCTGTATAAACACCTATTAATCATGGTCCCTTAATTCTCTAAGTTCAACCAAGCATCTGAGGAAGCATGACTTCGCCATAAAGATACCCTGCAAACACAGACCTCTCCAAACACACGGGTCAACTATTTGCTTTGTGGCTTATCCAAAGAAAATATTGTTGCCAACTTCTCATTGATGTTTCACTCTGCCTAAGTTCAAGTATTTGAATATATAGGACCTTGAATAATTCAAGCCTACACAGGGTTAGAAAACAATGCCTTTGCATTATCCCTACCCATCATTCATCCAAATTTATATTCAGAGAAGATTTCTCCGTTTTTGCTTATTCAGAAATAAGTTCTTCCTAGGCATAATTTCATTGAGAAATAAACTTTTAATAAACTTTATAAATTACCAGCCTTCCCAAGGAGGGTTCAAATCAGACCAAGACAGAACTGAGAGAGGGAATGGAGATTAGTCTCGGCCAGACCACCAGGTACTTTCTACGACCAAATAATGAAGGAGCTGGAAGGAGCTCCAACGGATGTCTGAGTGGGCTGGGTGGGCTACAGCTCAGGGGCTGACATGGACAGGCAGACAAAGTCTGGTGGCTGGAAAGCTGTGGAACCCATCTACTCATCCTTCCTGCTACGACATCCTTGACAAGGGTCACCAAGAGTCAATATTTCCCCTCTTAGAGAGCTTTCCACTCTGCTTCTTTGGTTACTGACCAAACTCAAGTGCTGGAAAAATTTTCCTCTCTGTTCTCCATTGGGCATGACTATACCTTCTGGAGATATGCAGGATGAACCTATTCTTTCTCTTGCACGAAATTCTTCAGGTATTTAGAACAGCACCGTCTAATAAAATTTTCTGCAATGATGGAAAATTACTGTATCTGTGCACTGGCCAATATGGTAACTACTAGCCCCATGTGGCTACTAAGCTCTTGAAATGTACAGGTAAAACTAAGGAACTAGTCTTTAAATTTTTACTCAATTTTCATTAATTTAAATTGAAATAGGTACATGTAGTTAGTAACTATCACATCAAACAGTGAAGATTTAAAAACATTTTTCATGATCTCTTTACCAAAAATCTTCTCTTCTCTAGGTAAACTGCCCGTGTTTGTTCAATAGTTTCTCAAACAAAATGGCTTCCAGAACCTTCTCCATGCAGTCAGTCCTCTCTGTATATGTCCACATTTGCCAAATTCCCACAACATACTAAAACAGGAAACTCCTGGTAAGGTCTGCCCAAAAAGACCATGGCCTCTTATCTGGTCCTGCTCAGATGTTTGATAATCCTCTCCTTAAACCTAACTTAGCCTGTAAATTTTTGGCAGGTACCAGGCGCTCACTAAATATTTAAATCTCAAATGAATATTCCAGGTATCTTGCTGTAATCTGATGAGCCCATTTTCCCAATTCAGAGTCTTCTCAAATCTACTTTTTCCCTCCCTCTCTTATCAGATATTCCTACATTAAAAATGTGTAAAAACACATTGTGTAAAAACTCGACCATAAATACATTTAAGGACAAGCAGGCTTATTCGGTCTCCCTCTAAGAGTAGATAACAAAAAGTAATCTTCTGAAAAGATAATAATCATAATCTGGAGGAGAATAACATTTCTAGGTAAGCACTTCCCTTCAGAGATTATGCGTGACAATCAAAGTGAGAGAACGTTCGGTCCTCTCTGCTCGGTGGGGCAGAACCTCTTCTTACTCACTCAGCCCTGGAAGCCATCTCAGAAGGGGTTACAGATTTCATCCCATTCACTGAAATGTCTTATATATTACACAGAAAATCAAGTATCAGCAAATTACAGTTGCTAATATTCTTTAGACAAATCATTCAATGGGTGTTACATTTCTTTTTTAAAAAAGGTATGTATAAGTTGAATTTGAGGAAGTTAAATCATTTCAGAAATTCTCTCTCTCTTTTTAGATTTTATTTACTTCTTTGAGAGAGAGTGAGTGAGAGAGAGCACAAATAGGGGGAGTGGCAGAGGGAGAGGGAGAACCAGGCTTGACCCCGGGGACACCAGGATCAAGACCTGAGTTGGAAGGCAGATGCTAAACCCACTAAGCCACCCAGGTGCCCTTCATTTCAGAGATTCCTTATCATCTTTGCAGATCGTTCTTCAAAGAGCCAGCAGATTCCTAAACATCTTGGTTTTAAAGTTTCCCTTCTCTTTACTCTAGATTGTTAAGGATCTGTAAACAATCCCTGGGAAGCACTAAGTGAGGGTTATTTTTAGGAATTTGGGTAATACACTTACTTGAAAAGACCTTTTCCAAAATGAACAATCACCCTTAGACCTTTTCCAAAGTGAAAAATCACCCTTCGCAGAGCTGACAATTACTAAATAAGTTGTGTTTGTAAATCCGATTTCCCAAATGGGGCACAACCTCACAATTATGTTACTGGACAGAAAGAACTCATTGCAAAGCCACCCTGCAGGGCTAACAGGGAGCCCCTCGCCTCACCCCCCGATGGCTTTCTGTAAATGAGTGGTAAAGCCTTCTGAGACAGAGGGGAGAAATGGCTGGTTATCTTCAAGAAAGAGCACCTAAAAACTCACACTCATAGAACACCCTTCATTTCTTCTCATAAATAATTCTTTACCAAATTTCACGTACGCAGATCCTTTGTGTGTGCTCAACACAAATACATGACTACATTTTCACATGTATACGCAAACAAGCGGGGGTCTCTTTCCTCTCTGAGCCTATCAGTAACCCTGAAAAATCTTTAGGACAGAGATCAGCCTCTTACTCCTTGAGGCCAAGCAGTAAGGACATGAAGGCCACGAAAGATACTGAAGTGTGTCAGAACTCCATGAGATACAACTAAATTTTAACCAGAATGATAAATTGCATGAATTTAAGGGAAGCATCATCTCCTTAACACTTACCCTTTCAAAGAAATCTTCTATCTAAATGAAGATTACCTCTGATTTAGGGTCTCTGGAGGCATTTACTGCTAGGTGCAAGGCTGTCTTCCAGTGAAGGCCAAAGAATGGTATAGAAGAACCTGGGAGAGGGGTGCCTGGGTGGCTCTGTCAGTTAAGTATCTGGCTTTCGGTTTTGGCTCAGGTCATGATCTCAGGGTCATGGGATCGAGCCCCGTATCGGGCTCCCTGCTCAGCACTCGGAGTCTGCTTGAGATTCTCTATCCCCCTCTCTCTCTGCCCCTCGCCACCCCGCTTGGTCTCTCTTTCTCTCTCAAATAAATAAATAAAATCTTTGAAAAAAGAAAAAAGAAAAAGAACCTGGGAGAGACGGAAGGAGGGGATAGGCAGAAGAGGATCCCAATCCCCCTCTTCTTGGAAGACTCTAGGGCCCAAAAAGTGGTAGAGCACTTGAGCCCATAGAAACCAAACTACCAAGTACCTGTGAAAAGCCACATGTAACTTAAGAGAAACTGAGCAAAGTGAATAGTTAGGGGGCAAATGTTGATGTTCTTAAATAGTGATTTTCACAGTCCCTTCATTTGAAGGTAGGAATGGGATGACAAAGAGAGCCACTGGACAAGGCTTTAGGACCCCAAAACCGGCTCTGGCTTCAACAAGGCAGCTCTTTGTAAAAATGTGATTTCTATACTGGGCTTCCATGTAGGCTTTTGTATTTAATAGGAGAAAGAGATCTTGAAAGCCCCTGAACTAAATGACCATCTCCCACAGAATTTATAGGGAAGAGCGCAGGCTTTCACTTACAGCGGGGGCAGGTGCGTATTTCAGAACAGAGGTAACAGAACGACAGAGGCAGTACGTATGTCTTGACGAGCACTGAGTACTGCTGTATGGAATCACTGAATCACTATATTGTACACCTGAAACTACATAACACTGTACGTTAACTACACTGGAATTAAAATGTAAAACTTAATTGAAACAATAAAGGTTAAAAATAAAAGAATGACAGATGCTATTCTTATCTCTAATTATTTGTGTTGAAGTCTCCTCTCTTTCTATGAGATGGCACAGAAGTTGTGTAACACTACTGAGAGTAAACAATAAGCCTGCCAGGAAATTACCTTCAGTCCCAGAAGAAGGCTGATGCCCTTTGGCAGAGTCCAAGTGGAGTCAGATGAAATTCTCATCCGCCAACACCCCTCAATTTATGTAGTGTGAAAAAATTCTCCTCCTTCATCCTTCCTTTCCAACGGTCCCTTCTTCCGGCTACTTCCCAAAAAGGACTCTAGACTACAGCCACACTAACCTTGAAGAACACGCACCAGGCGCAGGACTCGTACAGGGAAAACAAAGAGAGGAAAGATACACCGCTTCCCCTGAGGAGCGGAGGTCTCGGAGGAGAGACAGTACGTGAATCACGGTACAGAAGACAAAGAAAGGCGGGGTGCCTGGGTGGCACAGCGGTTAAGCATCTGCCTTCGGCTCAGGGCGTGATCCCGGCGTTATGGGATCGAGCCCCACATCAGGCTCCTCCGCTATGAGCCTGCTTCTTCCTCTCCCACTCCCCCTGCTTGTGTTCCCTCTCTGGCTGTCTCTATCTCTGTCAAATTAAAAAAAAAAAAATCTTAAAAAAAAAAAAAGAAGACAAAGAAAGGCAAATAGTACAAAGACAAGGGATGAAGGTGTGGTGGTGACACAGACAGCCAGGCAGACATGCTGGCTACTGAAAGCAACAGATAAATCAAGTAAGCATATCCTGGGGAGGCAGGAAAAGCTTGACTCACTGCCTGTGCCTGAGGTCAGGACCCTCATCATTTCTTATCTAGACAATTCTAATAAGCTCCTAAGTGCGTCTCCCTGCCTCCAAGCTTACTTCATCCATTCTAGCCCATTCTCTACAACACCTGCTTAAAATCCTTCAGTGACACCCAGCCAACAGCAGAAGTCAACAATGCTTACCACGACCTGTCGTGTTCTTTATGATTTAAATCCCATTCATCTCTCTGGCTTCTTTTCTTCTAAACCCAAGGTCACACAGAAGTTCTTGGCGGTCCCCAAAGACTCCGTGCTCTCAAATATATCCGGGCCTTTATACAAGGTGTGCCTCTGTCCAGAACATCTCCCTGTCTCAATGCGACTAACTCCCATTCATTCCTAGAGACTCAATTCCCCTACAAAACTTTTCTGGACAGTCCCTAGGTTGGATCAGGCACCCATCCCCTGTGTCCCCCAAACACCTCGTACTTAGCCCTCTTAGAGCATTTAATCATACTGCTTGCATTTGTCACTTTGTTTTTATCTATGTAACTCCCCAAACTCAGATTGTGAATTCTTTTTTTTTTAAGATTTTATTTATTTATTTATTTGACAGAGATAGAGACAGCCAGCGAGAGAGGGAACACAAGCAGAGGGAGTGGGAGAGGAAGAAGCAGGCTCATAGCGGAGGAGCCTGATGTGGGGCTCGATCCCACAACGCCGGGATCACGCCCTGAGCCGAAGGCAGACGCTTAACCGCTGTGCCACCCAGGCGCCCCTCAGATTGTGAATTCTTAAGAGGAGATGTTCATTACCTTTGTATCATCAAAGGTTTCCTCAGCACCTGGAACACAACAGCGGCTCAATGAATGCTTTTGATTCACTAAAATATTGACTTAGAACCCCGTGACGTAAGAGGGGGAAACCAATAAAAGGAAATGGAAAAAAAAGTTAAATTTAATTCTGTCACTTCAGGTGAATCAAGTCACTTAATTGCTCTGAAACTCAGGATTCTCATATGACACTGATGATTAAGAGGCCACACACGATAGAGGCAAGTTCAAGAACCTTGGAATCAGCCATTCCTAGAAAGGAATCCTTCGCCTTAGCCTTTACTGGCTATGTGATTCAGGGAAAGTGATTTAGCCCCTTGATGACTCAGTTTCCACACCTGAAAATGGGGACAACACAGCATGTCATCAGTACAGTTATGGAGAGGATTAAATGAGTTAGTGCCTGGAAAACACTGAGGACAGCATCCTTCATGTCATCAGCAATTAGTAAACGCCGAATACTGCTGTTGATGCCGTTACTGCTTTTTGAAAATGCTTCGTAAAGAGCTAAGCAAATGTCTGTGATCTGAAAAATAAAATAGCATTTTCAGAAGTCTTTTTAGGTTGACAGCAGGGAAAGTCCATTGAGAGCTATAAGAGAATAACTTTATGTCAAATTAGACTCCCATTTTAAAGTAATATCCTACTTAATTTCATTTAGAAACATTCCGGTATCTTTTAAAACTCCGAAGATAGACTTCAAAGGAAATATTTTGTATTCGTAGCGGAAGGAATTGCCTTGACACTTGGAGGCCGGCTTCTGACATTCCCGGTGCAGATGAAGAATCGCTTGACAGCCTGTCTAAAGGAGGGTCTACCTAGAATAAAGGAGAGGCCCCAGCACCCGTGAAGAAGCTAACCAGGACTGGGAGAGTGAGGTGTGTGTGTGTGTGTGTGTGTGTGTGTGTGTGTGTGTGTGTGTTCTGATGTCTGCTGACAAGTTTCTCCAGGAAATATCTGAAGACCTATTTATTTTTCTCCGTCTGTGACAACATGGGTCATAGAGGAGACATCTCTCCTCTGAGCACTAAGTGCATCGGGGCACTTTTCTTTCCGTCAAGGCAATGTATACACCTTAGTTAGTGGTTCTGGGGCTTTCCTTTCACAAAAAGCAGCCGAGATCAAAAACAAAAAATGAGAAATGAAATACTAAGCAGGTGTTCTCCTGAGCATTTCCAGTCTTTGAGAGAGGTAAACGAAGGACCAGGAAAAGAAAATATATTATAAAGGACAAGTGAAAAGAAAGGAAGGGGGGGCAAAAAAAACAACACCACCAAACCTTGAAAACCAGACCGGGCTGGGGCTGTTTCCCTCTCCCGTTTGCATACATGCCCCGGGCAAAGCGGGAGGAACACTCAGGGGTGATGAGGTTCTCCCCTGCACCCCATCAGGAGAGGCCGAAATGGAAATGGTAACATCACACCAGGGGGGCGGAGGATGAGACACTGGGAAGAACTTGCTTCTAGCATTTTGCAAAGTTAGGTTTGGCGTCTTCTCCAGAGAGGTTGCAGAGCAAGTTAAGGCTCTGTTTTCAAGAGATGACGTAGAGGCCAGGGGATGGTCCAAAGTTCTCTGTGGAGCTATCATTTCAGACACAAAAGGCCCCTTAGGTCTCCTAAACTTACAGCGGCCTCCCTGCTACAGTTTAAATAACAAAACTCAAACAAATTACAAGCTCACCGAAACCATCAGGAGGAATGATGCCACGGTTTACACCACTGGTAAGCACACTTCTCCTAATGAGGACAAACTTGTGCTTTTGAATCCTATGTGGGCCCATTACCTTTCTCCCCATAAACGGACACCAGGCCAGCTGTCCTGCAATGTGGGCCAGTAAATAAAAAGGAGCTCAGGCAAAACAGAAGTAGCATCTGCAAAAATCTGTCCTTGCGACTTAAAAAACAAACAAACAAACAAAAACTCCCAAAAAACGGTTCTAAATCTGGACCCCCAAAATGGTCAGTCAGTAATGAGCCAACACATGGAGCTGTTTCCTGTTAAATACCAGTTAAGGATGTAAGAGAGTCATTAGCTTATGCCTCATCTTCCTCCCAGCTACGTTCCTCTCCGTTTGGTTACATGCACGTGTAACCGTCCTCTTCTACAAGGGAGCCATGTGGTTCAATAGCATTTTAACACTGTAACAGACCAGCCTCCAAGGTCCCCTATAAGACCCAGAGACTAGAAGCTCCTAGCTGGTTTCTTCCAGGACAAAGCTTCTGGGATCCTCTGCGCTGTAAAGAGAGCCACCAGGGAACAGGGAATGTAGTTAACTCCCTGCACAGTGAAGCTGACTTTTAGAATATGAGTCAGGCTGGGAAAAATAATAACTAATCATGAGATGGTGGCTTTTACTCCCCTATAAAGCTAGATCAGATGTAGATGTTCTTAAAACCACAGAAGAAACTTGCCTATTTCTTTCCACCACCCACTGTGACATCCTAACCAACCTTCTTGGGCATAGGGAAAAGGTCCCAGAGCCGTGAAGATCCAGCATCCTGAATCTATGTTGGAACAGTAGCTGCTAACATGTTATACCCCAAGGCTTCTACAGTCTCTTCTCTTATTCAATATGGGGGAAACTGCCCCCGATAGGCTTTTTCCCTGTTATGTGTCAGGAGGCTTTTTTTCTAAGAACCAATGAATCTACAAGTGCAAGCAACCCTAGTGTATTATAAATACGACCAGAATATAAGCACCATGGGGTGGGGTGGGGAAGAGGTGCTTGGACAAGGATTTTCAAATCCCCATGCACACACTCTATTTGGGATTGAGAAATACACGTGAGAGGACAGGATGTGAGAAAATCCTGAAAACTTCTGATAAACAGGGTTTAAATGGGATAGAACATGAGCTCCTTCTTTAACAAATTTCTCCAAAGAACAAACTTCTCCCCACTGAGTGTTCTAATTCCCTTACTGCAGGCTGGCTAGGGACACTGACCCAATATGCGTCTACTCAGTAAATCTAACATACATGCAACTTTGGCTTTGTCCCCACCAGCTCTGGATTCCCCATTTGCTCCATTAGCCAAAAACAGCTCAAGGGCCCGAGAGCACGTTGCTTTCTCTCCTACCATAACCAGGAAGCTCGCCTAGAGAACACATAAGAGCTTAATTATCTCGATAAGACACTAATGTAATCCTTGGAAATAATTTTACTCTTCAGCATTCCACCTTAATAAAGCCCAAAATATAAAGAGTGTTATCTAAAAAAAAAAAAAAACCGAACTCATCATTGAGAGACAAGGAGAGGATTTTTCCAGGTTGGCAGATGGACAAAGAACACAGATGGCGAGGAATTGAGCTAACAAATGGACGTGGTGAAAAATACCTGTTATACTCTAACCGAAGGTACAATGCTTCAATGAGGTGATCCTTCAGGGATGGTGGAGGGAATTCGAATTCGACTAACACGTACTGAGTGGTTACTAAGGTGTGGGGCGCAGGCCTAGCACCTCTAATCACGATATTTACTACTCATACCACCCTTGTGTGGTGTTACTATTTTCAGATTTTAGGTGACAAAATAGCTGGCATTTCAATAAGACAAGATGAAAAAACCCTCAGTGACGATGAGGTTGACAACTCTGACAGATTACCAGAACCCCAAGGAGCTGCTGTTTCCCAGCTGGGGATGATTGCCCTACCATCCACATCCCCTCATTCATTACATGTGTTCACAAGTCAACAAGCCAGAGTTAAGGAGAAAGTAGTTTTTCCTCTAAAATGCCATAATGAAACAAATAAGGAATGTAGCCTGCAGAATATTCAAAATCATCCAATATGGACCTACCTACCAGACCTGAGAAGGTAGGAAGAGCTCTTGGAGGAAGAGAGAAAAAGGGATGATGTAACAGTGTCTTGGGCAACGCTCGGCTTCTACTCAGGCTGAATTAATGTGCTTGCAAGAAATACGTGAGTGGCATTTCTAGACCACTGGACGATTCTGATGGACCCTTAATGGGGCTAACAGTGCTCAGTGCTCCACGTGCGGAGCAATCACCGTCAGGAAATGGACCCCCTAGAGCATCCTGTTGTATAATGTATTAGGAAACCAACCACTAATATGCTTACCTCTTTAGAAGGTGGAGAGACCAAGCTAACCATTTGACAAATGTTTATGCTCCCCCCATTCTTGCTGAACACTGACCTTTCTATTCTGTAACTCCGCTTGGGTAACTGTTATCAGCCAATCTTTGGGTTGGAATTCATACGTGTCTGCAATAAAGTCTCCCAGCACCTGACATACTGGGGATGAACTACCCGTTAAGTGGATATCATTTGACCTCTATGTGTTCTTATATCTTGGCCCACACTAAGGTAGTCCTGGGGAGGCCACGGCTAATTGAAAATAACCAACCGACGGTGTTTACCAGAGAGTCACAAGATCACATTCATTTAATGCACGTATGTGTCTGAAAGAGCACTGCATTAATATTCACATTTTCTATCAGGGATGGAAGGCAATTGTTCACCATCTATTATCACATTTTGTTTTAGGAGCACATTTACTACAATGTCACTTTTTTCTCTCTTTTTTTTCCTTCTTTTTAAGTAGGCTTCACACCCTGTGTAAAGCCCAAGGCAGAGCCTGAACTCATGACCCTGAGATCAAGACCTGGGCTGAGATCGAGAGTCAGTCGCTTAACTGACCGAGCCACCCAGGCACCCCATATTTTATTCCCCTTTAAAAGCAAGACACATTAAGGAGGCAACTTGCCTCTCACTTCTTCTTCACATACAGCTCTGCTTCAGAACCAGCTACCTTGGCTGGGTGAATAGCAATTGACTTAGAGTAAGTAAGGAATAATAAGGATTTGGTAGTTCAGTATGGCTTACTGCAAGTATATCATCTAGAAAATTGTTTTCCCAACAGGTAATGATTTAGTGATGAGACCACAAAGCAGGACTTCTGTTAAACCCATTTTTATCAACCCCTTCAGCAGTATCTGATGCCTGTAGGGATTTCCAGCAAGCCAAGGTGCAATTTCTTTTTTTGCTTCACCTGGCTTTTTGTTAAAATCAACCCGCTGCGCCAAGGGAAAAAACACTTTGATAAAATAAGACAATGTATGTGAAAGCTCCCAAGTCCGTTCCTAGCATAAAATTGGCCTTGAAACACAAAACTCCTCCTTTCTCCCAGCTCTCACCTGGCATGTAGATTGTTGTCTTGTTGATTATGCTAATTCATAAAATACGTGGGGATGGGAAGACTTACAAAGCATGTGTGTAGACTAGCAAATTTAGGCACTGGAGAACATGGAGAGTGAGTTTAAAAGCCACTGGAGTTACCAGCATTGATTTTCCAAACTCTGTCTCTACATGTTTGATTCAATTCAACAAACATTTATACTGTACTGGGGAATATAAGGATGAAAAAACACGGACGCTGCCTCATGTGCTCACAAAACCACAGGGAAGCAGCTTCCAGATGCACATTTGGAGGGATGCAGGGAAGAAAAATGTCCTCTCCAGGACAAGAGTTTAATTAATATAATTGAAGCATAATGAAACTAATTATAGCATGCAAATATTGCCAATTAACCCACAAATGTCCAATTTTCCTACAAATTTAAAAATGACAGCCTTTTCCACTATGGAAGAAAGGCAAAGACAGTTGTCAACAAGAAAGGCAAGTTCTGGGGCACATGGCTGGCTCAGTCAGTGGACCATGTGACTCTTGATCTTGGGATTGTAAGTCTGAGCCCCACATTGGGTGTAGAGAGTACTTAAAAAAATAAAATCTTTTAAAAAAAGGCACGTCATTTCCATACTTTTACATGGGAAAGTCAAAAGATAAACCTGCCCCTCGAAATCCCTGTATACGATAGGCACTAGATTTCCAAGCAAAATGATGAAATCTCATCATTTATGTGCAGAGTAACACTCAATCCAAAATCTAAAATGGCCTATTTTTCATGTCACGGCCAATGAGCAAATGTAGGCAAGAGCAAAGAAGCACAATGAATGTCTCCATTAGGTAGGGTCAAGGCACTCCCACTGCAAACTGTAATCACTGATTAGAAGTGAAGTTTCATTATGATTATTAGTGCCTATCAGGAAATTGTAATATACTTAAGCTTAAATTTCATCTTCTAATGTCTCCCACAGGGACCTAAATTATGTCAAGTTTCATGCAATAGTCTTGTAACCCATGAACCTATCCCTCCTTTTTCCATTTTTTAGAAGTTTTTTAGCATCTGCCTGGTGATTAAGATGACCAGGAACAAAGCAAGATGGAAAGTAGCGATTCCCCAAGATCTTACAGTACAGGACAGGGATGAAGAGTGGAAGAAGCAATAATAGGCTGGGCTGGATTCTGGAAGGCAACTGTCCTTGAAGGTGAACAACAGTTACGATTGATGGGTAATCTCTACCTGAAGTATATTAAAAGTTGATAATGTCCACCTATGAGTTTAAGAATTGTTGAGGCAGGATTGCCACAAAGCTGTAGGTTCTTGGAAGGCAGAGGCCACATCTTAGGAATCTCAATACCTTTTACACAGATGTAGCAAGGTACCTTTATATGTGGTAGACATTCAATAAATATTTGTTGAGTTACATTACTCAATGCATGATTTCTCCTGCCTATTATTTTACACCTTAGAAGATGACTGGACATAGAGAATTTGGGGCATAAATGATACAAATATTCCAAGGCTCATGTCTCTCTCACTGGCCGGTTGGTCATATGGCTGCTTTCACTTGACCCCTGTCTTAATAAGTTCAGTTCAATATGATAAGAATTCGAGTTGAGTTCTGTCAAGACTCAATAGCCCATATTAACCACCCAGGTCCTAGATCATTGATGCAAGAGTGATCTCTAGTCATCCCACCATATTAGTCAGCTCAGGTTGTGAAAACAAATACCAAAGATTAGATGGATTAAACAACAGAAATTAATTTTCTCACAATTGTTGCAAAGTTGAAAAGTCCAAGATCAAAGTCCAGCAACTTCCGTTTCTGGAGAGATCTCTCGCCCCAGCTTGCAGATGGCTACCTTCTTGCTGTGTGCTTACATGGCCTTTCCTCAGTTCATGCATGTGGAGAGAGAGGGCAAGAGATTGGCCTTTTTATAAGGCCACCAATCCATATCATATTAGGATCCCATCCTTATGACCTCATTTAACTGCCGTTGCTTCCTAAAAGCCCAATCCCCAAATACAGTCACACTGGAGGTTAGGATTTCAACATATGAATTTCAGAAGGATGCAATTAAGTCCATAGCATTCCATCTCCAGCCCCCCAAAATTCATGGCCTTCTTGCATGCATTAATTCCATCCCCAAAGTCCCTAAAGTCTTAACTCATTCCAGCATCAACTCTAAAGTCTTAAGTCCAAAGTTTTACCTAAACATCAGGTAGGTACACAACCTAGCACCTCTTTGGTTCCATACTCTGCCCCTAGGCTCACTGAGACGGCAGTGTCAACTTCACAGGTCTAGATGGCGTTCCCACCCCTGAGGCTTTGACAAGCTGGGGTCCCACCACCATGGTTCTGCAGGGCGATCCTACCCCCAAGGTTTCAGGCAGAGGCTATCTGGGCTGGTAAAACTCAGGTGGTGGCGCTGAGGATCTCTGAATTGCCTTTGGGGTCATTTCCCTCTTCCTGAAGAACAGCACATCTTTGCTATCAAATAGCTCTCTCATCCTGTCAAATCTAAGAAGTCCAATAGCCTTCCATCATTTTGCCCCATCTCCGTTCCCATTGGTTCAAACTGGCAGTGTTTCTGTTCGTATAATCCCACAAATCCTTTACTGAGTGAGAGTTCAGCCACACCCTTGATGTTCTCCTTAGAACATACTATCTCATTGTTTGCAGTCCGGATAGGCTGAGCATTTTCCAAATCGTCATGTTCTGTTCCTTTTAGCATAACAATTTCTTCTTTACCTCATCTCTCTCCTTTTGCATTTTGCTATAAGCAGGCAGGAGGAACGAAGCCGCTTCTTCAATGCTTTGCTTAAGAATCTCCTCAGCTATATATCCAATGTCATTGCTGGGAAGTTCTAACTTCCACAAAACACTAGAACACAGTTCAGTTGTTACCATTTATGGCAATTTTTTTCCAATTTCGAATAATGTGTTTCTCATTTCCATCTGAGACCTCACCAAAAATGCCCTTAACATCCATATTGCTAACAAGCACCTCAAAACTCTTCCAGCTTCCATTTGGTTCCAAAGCCACTTCTAAATTTTTAGACTTGTTACGGCAAGACCCCATTCCTTAGTACCAAAATCTGTACAGATCAGGATTCTCAAGAGAAATGGAACGAAGAGGTTCCAATTAGCTCACACAATTATGGAGGCTAAGAAGTCCCAAGATCTGCAGTCAGACCGTGGAGAGTCAATATGTAGTTCAGTCTGAGTCTGAAGGCCTAAGAACAAGAAGAGCCAACCGTATAATTTCCACTATGAAAGCTGGCGAGCTCAAGACCTATGGAGAGCCAATTTTTTCAATTATAGTCCAAAGGCAAGAAAAGACCAAGGGTGGGAGGGACGAAGACCAATGGCCCAGCTCAATACACAGAGAACAAGTCCTTACTCATGGAAGAGTCCCTTTTTGTTCTATTTAGGCCATCCACACCAAGGAGGGCAATCTCCTTTCTCAGTATACTGATTCCAAGGTTAATTTCAACCAGTCACCCCCACAGACACACCTAGAAAGTCGTCTGACCAAATACATGGCCACCCAGTGGCCCAGTCAAATTGATACATAAATTTGATGCCTTAAAATTAACCATCACACCCACTTCCACGAATTCCCTTATAACACTAACATTCTTGGCCTCCTATAATAAGCCCCACAGCTAGAGTTGTTCTTGCAGTGATGGAAATTAATTTGCATGGAGTAGTCAGGGCCATCTTCTCTGCCCCACCTTGTGAATAACAGCACACATCTGTGAGGTAGATGGCCAGGGTACAGTCCATAGCCGTGTGGCATTTTTTTCTCTATGAAAAGTTAATTAGGTCCTTAAGAGGCCCAAGCAGGAAATTCTGACTTCATAATAAAGTACTATACTATAAAGTACTGATTACTTCATTGCATGTGCAGAGCACATGGCTACGTGTTACAGAGATTACAAAGATAAACAGTTCAGAGTTTCAAACCTGAAAGAACATAGAGTTTATAGGGGAGAAAAATGAACACAAGCCATTACAATTCAAGGCAGAGGGAAATTAAGAGGAAAAAAATGTTCAAGTAGCATGTTAAAAGGCAATGCAAGATTACTTCCAGATGGGAGAATACCAACTGCTTCTTTAGAGATGTGAGCACTGGAGCCCTGTCTTATACATATATATACATATGCATGTGTATTTTGTGCACATCTTAAAATATATGTATATATTAAAATATACCTATACTTGTACAGAATTCTACAAACATTCTACTACATGGATACAATTCAGAATTAATATATAACAATTAGAATTAAAAATAACATGGCATCTGCTGAAAGCTTGACAACTCCATTTAGGTGAAGAACTTCTCTGAGGATTCATTCGGATCACCACTGCCTCTCTGGAGGATTTGAACTAGAACACAGTTCCTCAAACCATGGTTTTAAGTCATGAGTCCTTTGATCAAGCAACATTTTAGATAGAGTTCAGTATGTAAAACAGGTAAAGAATGGCTGATAGGATGAGAAGGAAAGGGAGCCCCATCTGCCCTGCACCTTCCTCCCCCTTGCCAAAGACCCTAGGGCTCCATGTACCGCAAGATGGAAACCCCCTGAGATGATCACCAAGTCCTTTCCTGCTGTCACTGTCTGTGATTCAAGTCAAAGTCTCTGTGGATCAGTGCGTGGTCTAGAAGGAAGAGCATGCTGAGACTTAGGAGTCCTCCCCGGGAGTATTCCCTGCAGTTGAGGAAGGAAGCTGAACACATGTGAGAAGAAAAAAAGCAAAGTATTTGTTGAAGTGCCCATCCCAGGAAGAAGGCCTTTCAGAAAAGGAAGAGAAATCAAGGAAGACATTAGCAGCAAGGGGGCAAAGCAGGTCATCTATTTGTATCTAAAAGCATTTGGATCAGTGTTGAATGCAGAACCCAGAGATAAACTGCTGAATCCAAAGTAGGATCCAGAGATGGGCAGGCATATCGCCTCCCCTATAGCTCTGCTAGCTCGGCCTTGGCAAAGCAGGGACTCCTGAGGGATTTCAGGGCACCAGCTCAGGCCTGACGCAGCAGCCCCAACAACAAGCCAAGAGGCAGAACAATGCCACTCTAATATCAGTGATTTACAATGAGTCAAAACCACAACAACAGCCTTTCATGGAAGGAAAGAGAAAATGGGCTCTGCTTGTCAGCATCCAGGGGCAGATCAAAAGCCCACTTTCTAGAAGTTGTTCCAGAGGTCTCTTCCATCTCTGTAGAGAACACTGGCCTCCAATAGCCATGTCCCCAGTGTTTCTCCTTTCTTGTACAAACAGGTCATTTCAGACCAGTAAGAGAGAGGCAGCTTTCTGCCTCCAACACCCACCAAATCAACCTTCTTACTCACATAGAGGGCTATTCAAAATCAGCCTTCCTGGCCTATGCATTCCCGTAAGACAAAGCCATGTGCTCTCTGCTCTGGGACACAGAAAAAGGAGTCAATCCAGACCTTTCTCTGGTCACAGGGCTGCCAGCCTTTGGACAGTGGTGACTCTTGAGCCCAAGGAGCTTCTATTTAATGGAAGATACTCCGTCGTCTCAGTCTGATGTATGCAAGTACCTCGTCCAGCACTTTCTCTAATCCCGAACTAGGACAAACTGTAATGGCTAAAAGAGTCTGTTTCTATCAGCACAATAACGAAGCAAGAAAGCTACATTTCTAAATAAAAGTCACACTGAACTGTAAAGTGAAGTGAGCACTGGAGTTGAGAATAAGGAACAAGAAGAGAGTCCTAGCTCTGACACTTACTAGGTGGGTGACTCTGAAAAGTCACTTCACCTCCCTGCCCTTCAGTTGCACCGACTGGGAATTATAATAGCCACTCCCAAATCAGTAAGTGTTCTATTGAGTGCCTGCCTGCCATGTGCGAGGAAGCATGCTAAATGGTAAGGATATCCTGGTGAACGAACTTGGCCTTTGCCCTCACGCAGGTTAAAGACAGGTAGGGGAGAAAGAAACTAAATCAGTAAGCAAACAAATACATAATTACAAATCTGAAAGTGTTCAGAGGATAAAAACAGTATGTTTTGGAAGAAAGGAAGATGGGATGGGGGGCGGACTTTCTTCCAGCTGGGGAGTAAAGAAAGCATCTCTAACGGGAGGTATGTATGAGGCATGAGGAAAAGCCAGCTCAGGAAACTGGAAAAGGGGAATTACAGGCCAAAGGAATATCACAGCCAAAGGCCCAGAGGGAAAGAAGGCCTCAGCATGCTTTGAGAACTCAAAAAAGCTCAGATGTTTGGAGCTGGGACCTGGGGAGCAAGAGGAGACTGCGAGACAGAAGCTGGAGAAGAGCCCATCTAGGGAGGTATTGCACTGAGCACACAGTAGGCCCGCAGTTAACACGGGCTCCACACAAATGCTTTGTTTAGCTGGTAGGGTCCATTTTCATTTCCAAGCGAAGTGATTGCTAAGACCCCTTCTATTTCAATGATTCTAGTCCACAAACTGCTAAGGAAAGAAAAAAAAAATCTAAGAGAGTCCCTCGTCTTTCAGGAACCACAAAATTAACAGAACCCTTGTGGGAAGGGAATTCTACCCTTAGAATTCTCACCCACCGGTCTCATCCACCCAAAGGAAGGACGCACTATTTAAACGCAACTCAGGCAAACATCCTCAGCCCAAGGGAGACAACAAATGTTTCCACAGCTACAAATGTCCTGCAAGGTCAACATTATTTCATGGTTCCCTTTCTTTCATAAATAAACACTAGCCTCACACATCAAGAAAAAAATGCTGGAATTTCTCAGGTGTCCCATTAAAAAGACCCACACGGTCCAAAGCAATTTTGAACATTCCAGGCACAACTACACCATTTGTTTCTGTTTAAAAAAAAAAAAAGGTTTCACAACCACATCTCATCTGAGTGATGTGTTCTCTTTTGGGGATCACGTCTTCTCTTCTTTCTCTGGTTCCAACATTTCCATCATTCAGTGGCTTTCTAAGCGCCAATCAGGCATAAATGCAGGGCCATTGAAAGAGCAGGATTAAATACCACTAAGATGTGCCTTTGGCCAGATAATGTCCCTCAGTTACAATAGAAAGTTTGGACTGAAACAGAGCTAGATGGACCCCTGACTCCCCTGCTCACTGGCCACATGAACGTTTGTCCCACGCTGAGTCTGTTTCCTTTTCTGCCAGACAGAGACAACATGTAGCCACCAGGGCCTCTGTGGCCTAAAAGAGATCACGTCTAAAGAAAGGCCCTAGCCTTCTGTATGGAGAATAGGCACGGAACAAAATGCAAGTTTGGAAGGGGGTCCAAGTGCGGGATGTGGCAAAGCCCTTGCTGGCTGGACTGCTCCCCAGAGGCCTGGCCACCGAGACAGAGGATGAACAGAGAGAGCTGGAGCTTGCCTTGAGAGACCTACTCTGCTGAGCCCACCAGTGTCAGAAATCCTCCAATGGACCTCAAATCCCCCAGGGGACTCTGTCCTACAGGAGTCTACAGAACAAGAAGACCAAGGTCTCCTGGGTGGTCAAGGGCACCAGGGACCAGGGTGTCCGCAGAGCCCAGACTCAGCCTAACCAGACAGAACTACACAGAGAAGTATTTGCCTTTAAGAGCTGAAAAGGCTACCACTACCCTAGTCCCGCATCACAGAAACACAATTTGGGGGGGATTTCTTGGGTTTTGCCAGATGAACCCACTGTTTGCTTTTCCTGTCTTTCGGATCAATACCCTTGTCTAAATTCTGCGTATAGACCCAACCATCCTGGTGAAAGTCAGCCCCGCTGTCTTCTGCCTCCTGTGAATGCTTTGTCTAGCATTTCAATCCTTTTACTAGGAGACTGACGAGCCTGAATCAGGCCACGTTTTAATATCCCTGGAAATAAAAGGGCTTCTCTAGTTAAAAAATTAGACCAAGTCTTACCTATTGATATAATGTGTTTGACGTTCTTGATAAGTTTTATCATATAGATAAAATAACCAAGGATCAAAAATCACTTTATTCCGGAAACATGTTGCCTCACATTTTTATGACTCTATGTGAAGCAGGAAAAATTCAGCAAATGATCAATTATTAGAACAGAGGAGCCTTTTTATGTGGAATCTACACATTAATTTAAAATCCACAATTTTATTTTATACAATATAATAATGGATTCTCCTAATCTCCTAATCTCATTTTACTATCAAGTCATAATGAGAAAGGTTTTCCTTCATTTCACAGAATAACGAAAATGGAAGGAAGAGCCCCTCCATTTAAAAATGAAGACATCAAGGCTCAGAGAACAATTTGCCTCAGACAATTCAGCCAGTCCAAGAGGAGGGAAGAATGGTCAGTGCCGGATTCCAGGACAGTCAAAAACAATGAAAAGGAAAGCGACCTAGACAATCCACAACCACTGCAGATTGAAAAGGAAGATGGCAGAGCTTTTGTCAGAGAGGCCTGGAGACCAGGCTGTCAACTGGTGGCTGTCCACCAGCACAACCAGTGACAACTAAGTACATCATCCACCTGGGGCGGACCATCAAGGGGTAAGACGCACCTACATGAGCCTTAATAAGTATGAGCCCGGGGAATCAAGCAATTGTCCTTAGCTGTGGCTTTAATATCATGACAACCCCTAGGAGATTTTTAGCTAATGCTAAAAATGCCTGGGGCTCACCCTTCAGCTTCCCCTTTGCAATTTCTTTCTCTTGAAAAGGATGCCCTCCTTATTCATTCTTTTTTTTTCTTTTAATAATTTTTATTTTGTTATGTTAGTCACCATACAGTATATCCTTAGTTCCTTATTCATTCTGACCCGACCCCACTTGATACAAATGTCTAGTGATGAAGGAGAAGGGTGAAAGTATCAATGTGGGGAAGTTCCGGAAGTCTCCTCTCCAGAGCATCCTCTAAAGCTTTATCCACCTCAAACTGGTCCACAGCCCAGGCCAGGGACATCACCAGCCAAGGGCCAAGGCACCCACTGAACCAGAGGAAGGAGTCACAGTAAGGAGGGATAGAAATTGCAGCAAAGTGACCAGGACTCTGACTTTCTCACACGATGTTTGAAACAAAGATTTTACAAGAAAAGAAATGTGAACTCACTTTTTCTCAAACCTCTCACTATCTTCCGTGAGCTTCAAAGCAGAGTCCATTTTTCCCAAAAAATAATACCTCCCCCGTGGTGGCCAACGGCTCCACCAAAGGTGTGAGCACTGCGGCCGTGGCTACAGGCAGCAACTGGGGAGAAGAAGTAAGCCCGGTTGCTGGATGTCTGCCGATTTTTAAGGGTATGACCTTGACCATATTCTCCCTCTGTAGACTGGGAACTAAACGTAAGACAGAGAGCAGGTAAGAGTATCAAGAATATTGTTTAGCCAGAGAGCTGAGAGCTGCTCCATTGGCACATGGAGAGCAAGTCCAGTCTCAGTGACCCTTACGGGCTTATTCAGGGACCCGGCCCTCCGTACCTACCTGCTGTTCTTCTGTATCAGAGCCTCGTGACTCAGCAGGAAATGCTGGCAATGCTTTCACACGTGGTCTAAGGCACTGGGCTCTGCTGCAATCTACTTTTCCCCTTAGCACTTTCTCCCTCCATGATTCATTCCACCTGCCAGTACTTGAACTGTAGTTAGATAGCTCATTTATTTTCAAAGAATAAGTTCACAAGCTTTTAAAAAAAAAATCAAGCAATTAACTTACTCTTGACTGCGATTTCTTGGCAGGTGATCTCATGCTCCAGGCAATGGTGCTAATGTTCTGAAGGCATCTTTTTACCCTCATCATCAAGACCCTTTCAAATCTTCCTCCTTACTGAATCTTTTTTTTTAAGATTTTATTTATTCATTTGACACAGAGATAGACAGCCAGTGAGAGAGGGAACACAAGGAGGAGGAGTGGGAGAGAAAGAAGCAGGCTCCCAGCGGAAGAGCCCAACATGGGGCTCGATCCCAGAACTCCAGGATCACGCCCTGAGCCGAAGGCAGACGCTTAACGACTGAGCCACCCAGGCGCCCCCTTCCTTACTGAATCTTGAGTTCTTAGCTGAGCTTTGTTATGGAGCAAGAGTTTCAAACCCTTTGGGTAGCTGCCATCTAAAAACCCTATTTTCCATATTTAGCTAGAATCAAAATTTTTCATTGAACTCATTCTTAGCATGAGTACCAAGCACTCTTGAGAGAGAGAGAGATTTGCTGTGAGGGGTGTTTCATGTACCTTGCACAAACCGAGCCCAATTGGAGTGATCCCTACCCCTATTTCTCTAGGAGAGCCAGAAACACCCTTTTGAAGGAACTGAATGCCTGTTGCTTCTTTGTTCTTTGAATGGATGTTGAGGGAAGAACTATGCTGCCTATCCTCCATCCCAGCCCTGCTCTCCCCACTGACCCCTGCAGAAGCCTCCCTCGGGGATGAGGTGATGAGAAAAAGCCAAGCAGGCTGAAACATGAAGTCACAGAACACAGAGAGAGGCAAGGATCTTTGCCTGGCCTGTTCCTCCTTCCCCGACTCTGCCAGCCATGGGCGCAAGTCATCCTCTTGTTGAATCACTACAGAATTCTAACTTCTCTCTGTTAAAGATGGTCACCCCTCACCCAACCCCCTGCTGGAACATCCCACTAAAAGAAACTGGTCTTTGGGTTGTTCTTACTCAGGAGAGCACATCAGAATCCTGGGTGGGTCTTTTCACTAAGTTCTCGTACTCATGGCTCGTGGTCACTCTGGAGGTGCTCATCCAGTACATCTAATAATGAAGGTCTTAAATCTAAGCGACACATCATAGATCATTTGGATGCACTCTCAGCTGAGAAACCCTGGCTGAGAGCCTGGATTCTGTTGCTAGGCCCGCCATAACAAAGTACCACACGCAGGGGGGGTTAAACAACGAGCCTTTATTTCTTTGCAGGTCTGGGGGTTAGAGCTCTGAGATCAAGGTGTTCGCAGGTTTGGTCTCTCCTGAGGCCTCTTTTCTTGGCTTGTAGATGGAACAACACGTGTCTCCACAGGGTTGTCCCTCTGTGTGGGTCTGTGCCCTAATTTCCTCTTCTTGTAAGGAAATCCGCCATATTAGATTAGAGCCCACCTGAATGACCTCACTTTAATTCATTATCTCCTTAAAGATTTTGTCTCCAAATACAGTGACATCTGAAATCCTAGGTGTTGGGATTCAACATATGACCTTTAAGGGGACACAGGTCAGCCCATAACAGAGGCTGCCATTCAAAGTATGGTCCAGAGGCCAGGAGCAGAGGCACCACCCGGGACGGTGTAAGAATGCAGAGCCAGGAGCTTCACGTCAACAAGATCCCCGGGTGGTCTGTATGTATATTAGCATACGGGAAGCTCTGGTTTACAGCACATTTGGGTCAACAGCTAACCATTCACACCAATAACTACATTTAATATTATGCATAATGAAAGGCTTTACTTCTATTAGAAGAATTTCTAGCATGTAGAAGCAGAAAAGAGGAACAAGTGAGGGGCCTGAGACCTTATCAGCAGTCCAGAAATCACACCAGGAGGATGGATGCCTGTTTTGCTTATCCATGAGGCCAGACCTTTGGATGAAATCAAGCCATACCGTCCAGACAGTTGAGCCTCTGATCAAGAAGGTTTGCCTGGATATTTTTCCAATAGAGACAGGATTGATGAGTGTTTCTTCATGCTGTACTCAAAATAACATCCATGGGCACCCATTTATGGGACAGGTACCATGCTAGGCATTGGGCATACGAGTAGAAATAAGACCCACTCCTTGCTCATGTGGACAGTACAACATGAAAGAAACACCCAGGGAACACGGAGGAGAGGTCCTTATCCCAACCTGGGAGGCTTCTGCTCATGGCCAATGGGCCGAACCTCAAAAACATATAACCTGATAGGAGTGCCCCCTTCCTCCACAAGGATTCCCAGGAGCCAATGGGCAAGAAAACCAAATGGTAACTGGAATCTACCCTGTTCTCATAGGCGGGAGAAGGAATCTCAGGGCATGCATGTTGCATTAGGCTGTGAGGACTTCAGTGGGAAGATTCACAAAGGGAGCAGCTGGCATGACTTATTTCCTACACAAGTAAAAAATGGCCAAGAGAACTTCCTTGACTCCATGAAGAGCTTCTGAAAAGGAAACTTGTAAGTTTGGAGCTGCCGAGGGCCAGAGAGGCCTGGTCTGATTTACGTGGTGAGCCTATCAGTACATCCATTGAGCACATGCTTTTTACCGAGCAAGCTCCTGGGCATATACTCTCCCACTGTAAGGTTGTATGTGCCAGCTCTGGACCAAGTATTTTCATATGGCAGCTTGTTAATTTAGTCTTCACAATAATACTGCAAGGTAGTTTATTATCCCATTTTGTACTCGAAACCGAACTCAAAGACTTCAGATCACTTGCCCAAGGTCATGCAATTTTTAAGCACAGAAATAGTATCAAGTCCAGATCTAAATCTGTTAACAACTTACTCGAACTCAAAGCTGCTAATCTTTCCAGTATGTTGTGCGGCAAACAAAATGATCTTGGGTCCTAGGGTGGTGGGGACAAAGTTTTTTCAAAAAGGCAGCCTTTTATCCATCAAAAATTGTTCATTTAATGCCTCAATATTCACAGCGTACACACAATGCCATAGTTAAGCCTTGTAACTCATAAATGCTATTCCTCTTGCTGATAAATGCATTTTATGTAATAAGGAAAGATTTGGAAAAATGGTCTATCTCCAGATGGGATGGAAGCTATGCGTATGGGCTGCTCTGCTGGTCCCTTCCTAGTCCCCTCCGCCCCCATCACATTTTCCAGAGTGGGAAAAGAAAGGCACAGCTCAAAATCTGTTTTTCAAAGTGGAGCAAGGCCCCTCTCTTACTTTTCCCTAACCTCTTAAGATAGATAGTTTTGTTTTGAAATTTAATCTAGATTGTGGGGCACAGCATAATCCAATGAGATGGGAGAATTCCCATTTTGATTCTCATTGTTATTCTACCTCTCGGGCAGATGATGGATGGATAGGCTAAATATGAATCAAAAAGAATGATAAAGGCCAGGTTTGGTTTTTTTTAATGCATTTATACCAATAAAATTCAATGGGGGAAAGAACTGTATTTTCAACAAACAGTGCTAGGACTACTGGATATCCACATACAAAAGAATGAAGTTAAGCCCTTTCCTCATACCATTACTCAAAATGGATCAGAAACCTAATTACAAGAGCTAAAAAAATATATAGGAGTATATCTTTATGGTCTTGGGTTAGGCAAAGCCTTCTTAATTATGCCATCAAAAGCACAAGAAACAAAGTAAATTGGATTATATGAAAAAAAAACTTTTGTGTTGCAAAAAATACCATCAAACAAGTGAAAATACAACCACAGAATGGAAGAAAATATTTGTAAATCGTGTATCTGATAAGGGATTTGTATCCAGACTATAAAGAACTTTTAAAACTCAGTAATAAAAAGACAACTTAATTATAAAACGGGCAAAAGAAATGTTTAGACATTTCTCCAAAGATATATAGACGGTCAATGAGCACATAAAAAGTTGCTCAACATCATTGGTCATCAGGGAAATGCAAATCAAAACCACGATGAGATACACCACTTCACACCACAAGGTGATAACCAAAAAGACAAGTGTTGGTGATGATGTGGAAACACTGGAACCCTTGTAAACCGCTGGTAGGAGCATAAAATGGTGCAAATCCTTTGGGAAACAGTTTGGCAGTTCCTCAAAATGTTAAATATAGAGTTACCACATGACCGAGCAATTTCACTCCTAGGTAGATACCCAAGAGAAATGGTAACATGTCCATTCAAAAACTTGCACATGAATGTTCATAACATTATTCATAAGAGCCAAAAAAGTAGAAATGACTTGTATGTCCATCAATAATGGATAAATAAGACATGGTATATCCATATAATGGAATATTATTCAGCAGTAAAAAGAAATGAAGTACTGAGACATGCTATAATATAGATGAACTTTGAAAATATTATTCTTCTAATTCAAACAAGTAAAAAAGCCACATATTATATGATTTAATTCATATGAAACATCCAGAAGAGGCAAATCTAAGCATACATAGAGTGATAGTATACTAGTGGTAGTACTCTTAATCTACTTACGGCTAAGGGATGTGGGGAGAAATAGGAGGTGACTGCAAATTGGTTCAGGGTTTCTTTTTGTGATTATGAAAATGTTCTAAAATTGACAGTGGAGATGGTTTCACAACTCAGGGAATATACTAAAAACCACTGAACTGTAAAATTTAAATGTGTACGTTGTGTATATGTGAGCTCTATTTCAATAAAGTATATATACCTACGTGTATGTCTAATCTTGTATATCTCTGCACATACGTAATACGTACACATATACAGACATACGTATAAAATTTCATAGAAAACCTAGGCAATGTCAAGAATGAAATGAACCTCCCACAGGTGCTCTGCTTCAGCCTGGCATCTGGGTTGTGTGGCAGAGGTAGACTGAAAAGCAACTAGATGGTGCTAATTTTTTAAAAACAACTTTATCGAGGTATAATTTACGTGTGACACAATGTTCCCACTTGAAGTTTACAGCTTGATGAGTTCTGACAAATGTAACCACCAACACAATCAAGATAAAGAACATTTTAATTACCCGAAAAAGTTCCCTTAACATCTTTATCTGTGTCCCAGAGGCAACCAGTTATCTGTTCTAACCTCGTTGTAAGTTAGTTTCTCCTTTTCTGTAATTTCATATAAATTAAATCACACTGTATGTACTATTGTGGATCTGGCTTTTTTTTTTTTTACAACTCAGCCTAATATATTTGATATTCAACCACATTATTATGTGTATCTCTAGTTCATTGCTTTTTTGTTGTTGGTAGGATCATATCATACGAAGAAGATACTACAATTTGTTTATCCATTCATCTGCTTATGAACATTGGTGATTTTCCTAATTTGATTTATTATAAACATTAATGTAAAAGTTTTTTGTGTGGACATATGTTCTCATCACTCTTTGGTAGATGTACAGAAGTGGAAACACTGGGTCTTACTGTAAGGGCATACTTAACTTTATAAGAAACTGCCAAACTGATTTCCAAAATGTTAATATCACTTTTGCACACCCACCAGCAGGGCTGAAGTCTTTTTAGTTTTAGCCTAGTGGGTATTTCATTGTGGTTCTAAATTGCATTTCCTTGATGACTAAATTGAGCATCTTTTCATGTGCTTTTTGTCCCTCATATATCTGCTTTTGCGACATTCCTGTCCAAATCTTTTGCCTATTTAAAAAACTGAATTGATGTTTTTTATTACTGAGTTGTACAAGTTCTTTATAAATTCTGGATTCAAATCCTTTATCAGCTATTTTATCCTAGTCTGTGGCTAGAAATTTCATTTTCTTAATGGTGTCTTTCTTAATAGTGTTTTTGATGAAGTCCCACATATCCATTTTTTTCTTTTATGTTTCAAATTTTCTGTGTCCTAAGCAATCTTTGCCTATCCAAAGGCTGCAAAAACATCCTGATTTCTAGATGTTTTACTTGTCTGTTTCAAGTTAATTTTTGTGCTTGGTGTGAAGCAAGAGTTGAAGTTCATTTTTGAATATGACTAACAAGTTTCTAGCACCATTTGTTGAAAAGACTATTTCCCCATTGAAATACTCTAGCACCTTTCCCACCACAAGGATTCCTCATGCTTCCCTTTCCGTAGCCATAACCCACTTCCCTCCTGCACTCCTCCCATCCTCCCTCCCTTAAGCCCTGGCAACCACTAGTCTGTTCTCCATTTCTATAATTTTGTCATTTCAGAAATGTTACATAAATGGAGTCATAAAGTATTTACCCTCTTGGGGTCAGCTTTTTTATTCTTTTGTATTTATCCACACATATGCTCTTCTCTCATTTGTGTAGACTTAAGTTTCATTGATACTATCCACCTTGTATTTCAGGTCTCCTGGTGAAAAACTCTGGCAATTTTTGTTTCTTCAAAAAAGTTGTTATTTCATATTTATTTTTGAGGGATATTTTTACTGTATACAGAGTCCAAGGTGAATAGCTTATTTTGTTGTTGCTTTTGTTTCGACACTTTAAAGATACCATTTCATCTGCTTCTGGCTAAAAAGTATCTGACAAGAAGTATGTGGTCACTGGTATCTTCATTCCTCCACATATAATGTGTCTCTGTCTGTATGCAATATGTTTCCATACGTTCTGAAAATTTTCTCCTTATAAATTGTTTTCAGTAATTTGATCTGAATCCCATTGGTGTGTTTTTCTTTTGTGTTTATCCTGCTTAGGGATTGTTGAGCTGCTTGGATATGTGATCTATAATAATTTTCACAAAATTTAGAAAGCTTTTAGCTTTGATCCCTTTTATTTTTTTACCCTCCTCCCTTTCTGGGACTCCAATCACATGTATTTTATAGCTGTTCTAAAGGCCTGTGTGTTAATTCTTTCTTCTCTGTTATTTTGGGTCTGTTTCTATTAACTGGTCTCTCTCCTAATTATAGGTCACTTTTTTTTTTCTCTGCTTTAATGCATGCCTAGTAATTTTGGATTGGATGCTAGAAATTGTGCCTTTTATGTTATTGAATGTTGGATTTTGTTGTCTTTTTTTTTTTTTAATGGATTCAAATCCCACAAGAACTTTTTATTTATAAGACTTTTAACAGGTGAAAAAATGTTTCCAATATTTTTCAAAAGTTCAGAGATTAATATTTCAGAGCAAACACATTTATACCACATTCAGAAACAAAATATTTTGTCATCATTTAACAAGGAAAAATCTCTTAGCATCCTTTCTTAAAATGATTTCTCCATTACAAATATTTTGTTGTCTTCTTTAATAAGGGTTGGACTATGTTCTGTCAGGCAGTTAATTTACTTGCATATCAGCTTGATCCTCCTCTAAGCTTTATTAAAACATTATTAAGTACAGTTTACTCTAGGATTCATTTAGTCCTATTACTAAGCTGTGGTATTTTTGTGGTCTCTTTTGTAATGACCTTGATGTTCATCAAAGATCCTCCATTCTGGCTGGTTAGAACTCAAATTTCTACTAACTCTGTATTACCTCTAGGAATTATTCACCTTACAGGTATCTAATCTTCCTCTGCCCACGCTTGTGGTTTCACCCTATAGTTAGTACTTAGCTATAGATGAAAGAGGACCTCTATGCAAATCCTAAGCATTTTCTACATAGCACATTCCAGCCACCCGAGCCTCTCCAAACTCCTATTTCTATCTCCTCAGCTCAGCAGAACCACCATGTTCTGCTTGGTTGTCCAGGAAGTGCCCCAGACAGAAAGCTGGCACTTTGATGGGGCTTACTGCATTTGTTTCCCTTCTTTGAGGGGTCATGGTACTGCACTTCCTGTTGCCTAGTATCGAGAAAAGAGCTGTTTCATATATTTTTGTCTGGTTTTCTAGTTGTTTACAGTAGGAGACCACGTCTAGTCCCAGTTACTCTTCATATATGAAAGTAGAAGTAACTGATGCCATGAAAAGATCCAGTGCTGTCCCTCCTTCACCCCCCACCCACACCTCCAAAAGTGTCTCTGTGTTATTCAATATCCAAGACTTGGTTTAGGTCTAATGGTCTTCTCTCTCTCTCTCTCTCTCTCTCTCTTTTTAAAGATTTATTTACTTATTTATTTGAAAGAGAGAGAAAGTGCCCGTGAGGTGGGGAGGGGCAGAGTTAGAGGGAGAGAGAAACCTCAGCAGACTCTGTACTCAGCACAGAGCCTGATGTGGGGCCCAATTTCATGACCCTGAGATCAGGACCCAAGCTGAAAGCAAGAGTCTGACACCCAACTGACTGCACCACCCAGGCTCCCCCGATAGTCTTCTCTTAACCCAGAACAATGTGGACTTCCCAACACCAGGTTTGGGATGAAAAAGCATAGGGTGCTCTCCCAGCCAAGATTCTCAGCTCTCTTTTCCCATTGTGAGTGACGTCACCCAGCTGCCCTGCCCTACTTTAAATATACTCACATCTCTGCTAACAGCTGTAGCCTCTGTTAGTTAGCGAGGTTTTCCCCAGTGTTCTTAGCCTGGTCTTGGCATCTTCCTAGTCATACCTCATTAGCGGACATGTCAAGTCTCAAATCTTAGATGTTTTCTTTCTTAGTTTCTCTTGTCAAGCTGATCATTTCTGACAGGAGGATGAGAACCGGTCCAATACAGAGTGACCCTTTCTAATACCACCCTGCTCTTCTGTGTTATTTATATATTCTTTCTACTGTAGTTGTCTTTTTCTTTGCTTACACAGGTTACCCACCATATTCCCCCTACTCAGTATACTTCATACTTGCAAGATCATTAGGCTTCAGGGGACACACCCACCTTCACTTCAACTCATCACTCCTCCACACCCATCCTTCCTTAGGATGAATAACACTGCATTGGATTCTGGTACTTGTTCTGCACCTTATTAGCTGGGCAGCCCTAGGCAATTTACTTACTTCCTCTGAGCTTGTGCCCATACTCTGGAATAGGAATAATACATTCTGTGTATCTCTTAGGGTTATTTTAAGGATTAAGTAAAATAATCCATGAAAGTACTGTGCCTGGACCATAATAAAAGCTTAATAAATTTAGCTATGATACAGTGGTGATGATTAAAGCTGGCTCTTGCACACACTCTACCTACCACCCCTCTGCCTGACCTGACAATTACAATTATTCCCTAACTACCAATTAAGCAACTGCAATCTCCTTTCATTTCTGCTTCTACATTTTCCCAGGTTTCCCCTATTTTTTTTTAAAGGCAGTTAGTTCTTTTCTTCCCTTCCCAGCTCTTCATAAATAAGGTTTATCGATTCTATAACTCTTCTACCACTTTATTCTTTTTTTTTAAGATTTTATTCATTTATTTGACAGAGAGAGAGAGTGAGCGAGAGAGAGCACAAGCAGGTGGAGCAGCAGGTAGAGGGAGAAGCAGCCTTCCCCCTGAGCAAGGAGCCTAATACAGGGCTCAATTCCAGGACCCTGAGATCATGACCTGAGCCGAAGGCAGCTGCTTAACCGACTGAGCCACCCAGGTGCCCCTCTACCACTTTATTCTTAACTACCTTTAATCTATCTTTTATCCTAAACACTTCAATCTTCTCTAAAATCACCAGTGACCACTAAGCCACATTAAGTGGCCTTTTAAAAGTCCTCTCAGCTCTTGGCCTTTCTGTAGCACTTGAGAGAATGGCCCATTCTCTCATTTTTGGCTACTGAATTGTCCTTTTTCACTTCCTACCTGGTGTAAATTGAATCACTGGTCTTACTCCTTCATTCTCCTAAGCAATATTATTATCCAAACCCATGCAATGGCCTTACAGATGCGGGATTATTGAAACTGACTACTCCTTGACTTTGGACTTGACCATGTGACTTTACTTGAAAAATAAGATTTTAGAAAGTATATGATGAACAAAGGCCTGAAATGTGCCTACATAGTTGGGATTTCCCTCTTGTGCCCCCGACTTTTACCATGAGAAGAACATGACACTGGTTCAAGGGCATTAAAAAAAAGAGAAAATACAAAAATAATATATAAAATGAACAAGGAGAAATTTCTCCAGATAAAGAAGACAATAAATCATCACAGAGATTTATGATCATAAAAGATTTAAAGCAAAGAATTTAAAATATTCAAATAGACCAATACCTACAAGAGACACTAGATAATAGTCAAAAGTTCAGATAAAATATTAGTCACTATAACTCAGCTAAGTGAAATTGAGAGCCTATGATTCATTTTTTTAAAGCTTCCAGGTGATTCTAATGTGTAGCCAGGTTTGAGAGTCACTGGTCTAAACAACTTGTGATGGTTTTATTCTCCTGGCTGGGGAGAAGAGTAGGCCTCAACACGTAATAAAATTCTGGTCAGCGAGGCACAGAAGAGTCTGTTCAGGGTGAACGTGGAAGCTTCTGGGAAGTTTCCTCACTTTGAAAAGGATTCAAAGAAAAGAAGTTGTCTTCTACTTCTTCTGGGCACGGTAGTTACCTGCATGTGAGCCCTGGAACCTGGCAGAGGGGAAACGCCAACGTGGAAGATGACGGAGCAGAAAGATGGCAGAAATCCCATGCTGCCTTTCAGCCACTGAATTAAACAGTGTTGAAGAAGCTCTACATTAGCACATCTTATAATGTGAGATAATAAATTTTCCTAATGTTTATTTACGCCAATTGGAGTCAGAGATTTCTATATATAGCTAAAAGCATCTTATCTAGTAACCAAGTCGGAATTGTGCTAGAAATGTATGATTTGATCAATATTAGAAAACCTAGCAAACACACCACCCTTTCATCCATTTATACTCCAGAAAAACTCTCCCAAAGGTCCTATGGAAACATGACCAAGATTATTCAGCACAGCATTGTTTGTGGTACCAAGCCTTGGGAGGTAACCTAAGTCCATCACCAAGGGATAAGTAAAATGCAGTTTTATATAACACTGCATTTTGTGCAGAATTACATCAGTAGTAATATATTTCTATCATATTACTAAAAAAATTAGTGGATTTCTATATATTTCCATATAGCAGTATAAGTATAATGCCAAGGACCATGGAGTTGAAAGAGACAAAAAGAAACCATGATATTCATAGCACAATATGTTTTATGCAAATTAAACACACATACATATCCCTCCACATACACACAATACACACAATACTGTATATTTCTCAATCTACACATATGTCTAAATATACAAATAGAAGTTAAAATACTGAGTTAAAGGGAAATTATAATAATAATAATAATAATAGATAGGATCTTGATAGACCAAGGCTGTGAGTGTTCCATACTCTGGGGAATATGAGCAACTCAATTCCCTACACTTGAGATATAGGGAAGGAGGAAAGGAGCAGGGAAACAAGAGAGAAAGAAAAGAATGAAGGAAGGAAGGGGACAGATAGCTGTCAATGTAATTTACCACCCTAACAGATAGAAATAAAATATATATTCTTTTCAAGAGATACTGATGAAGTATTAAGAAAACATACTTTCAATTACTTGTAAGAAGCCAAGATTAGAGAAGCACTGGTTTAACCTATAAAGAGCATCTATCAGAAACCAAGAGTCAACATTAATTCTCAGTGGTGAAACTTCAAAAGCTTTCCCTTTAAAGTCAAGAACAAAGAAAACAAGCTTCCTATGACTACTACTACTGATTGTTATGCTGAATGCTCAAAAAATTCACTAAGAACAAGGAGTGATAATGATTAAAAAATAAGAATTAAAATTGTAGGTGTGAGTTATATATTTATCTATGTAGAAAATAAAAAAGAATCATCAGAGAAAACTAATTGAACTGGTAGGAGAGTTCAGGAAGGTTGCTGGATATAAAATCTGGAAGCAAAAATCAATAGGGGATTAAGAGTACACTCATCACTGATAAGTAATATATGAAGTGCTGAATCACTATATTGTACACCTAAAAATATAACACTATATGTTAACTATATTGGAATTAAAAATTTTAAAAACCAACAACATTATTCCCGAGCCATAATCAATTAGAAAACTTCACTAAAAAAAAAAAAAAAAAAAAGAGGGAGAGAGACTATGATGGAAACAAACAGTAGAAAACATCTAGGAATAAACGTAACAAAAATGTACAGAACATTAATGGAGAAAATTACCCAACCTATATCAAAAGAAATTTTTTAAATGCTTGAATAAGTGGAGAAATAAATCATTAAGTATGATAAGACTGAACATTATTAAAATATTAATTCTTCCCAAATGGCTATAAAGGTGATTCCACGCAAATTCCCAAGAGTTTTTAGTGCACTTCAACTAATTTTAAAATTTCAATGCAAGAATAACAGTATATGAAGAATTAAGATAATTTTTTAAAAGAAGAGCAAAGAAGAAAACTGACCTACTGGCTAAAATGTATTAAACATCTATATTAAAGTAGAAGTCAACACAGAGGTAGGGATTGGTAGATCAGGTTAACACTGGAAACATCTCTGTTTCGCATCTCAAATTTAACAAACCCAAAACTGAACCTCTCATCAGTCTCTCCCCTCCCCGCCCCCACCCTAAACCTATTCTTCCCCCATCTTCCCTTTTCATTTGACAGACACTCCCTGGAATCTGGTTGTTTACCCCAGGAGGAAAAGTGTTTCTGCCCATTTCCCTAGGATTCAATTCTTCACTCCTCCATCGATGGGGATGGACCATGATATGCTTCCTGAAACTACAGTGAAATGGCCAGGGGTAACGGGGACTATGAGAAAAATAGAAATCTTTTCATTGCTCTTCTCCCCACAGGTACAGAGGTCCCCTAAGGTTCCTCCTTCTCCATGGAGCCTTTGGTTTTATGGGTTGCTCTCAAGAGCCATAAAAATGCGGCAGCATTTAATGCCCGCAAATTAAAGAGGGTAACCCTATTCTTTCAAGAAGCGCTAAAGCAACAAGGAGCCCAAAGTACCCAGCTCCATATGGGACTGGGAAGGACATCTAGTTTTCTCACGGAATCCCTTGGTGTCCTTAGTGTCACTTAGCACCATCATACCCGTCTAAGTCCATGGCCAAATGCAGGCCTAATTTGCTCTGCCTTTGGCGAGTCACAGCAAAAATCAACTCAAAATGGATTAAGTGCTTCAGCCTGCCCTCTCCACCTCTCCTTCCCCAGCATTTAACCTTAGCTCTCAGCCTGAGTTAACTTGCTCCCAGGTAATTTGGTGATTTTTCTTTCTTGGAGAAAATCTAAGTCAACTTAAGGTGTAGTTTTCCCCCTGAATTAAAAAAAAAAAAAAAAAAAAAAAAAGCACCACCACCACCAAGCCTGATTTCCACCGTTCACCAGTCAGGATAAACGACTTGCTTTCGGAAAGCACCATTTGCTATTGGAGGGAGAAAGCTGCTTCTAGAAATTTAGAAGGATCCCTAATTAAAGGTATATTGATCTAGTCATGTGTGTGGAGAAGAGGGGAGCAGGAGTAGGGGCAAGGGGAGGGGCAGAAGATGGGGCTGCAGAGTCTGAAGCAGGTCAGGAGTGCAGCCCATGGGGAGCCTCCCTGGTGCATAAATCAGCCCGGAAAATGGCTCTGAGGCGACACAGCTCCCAGTGGGAAGGAATGAACCTGCATCCTGAGCAGCTGTGGAAGTCTTTAGTTAGCAGGGCACGTGATGCCCCATTTCCCACACCTGCATCAGGGCCCACCCGCTCCATCAGCAACAGCACTGACAACTTCCCAGCATTCACCCACTACCACCCAAAATTTCCTCCCTCCATCTGCTCCTATTTTCTCACTGCACGATTCCATACAAATTCTTCAATCCTTCTCTTCCGCAAAAGCTAAACAATTCCTATGTGTGTATCGCTGTATTACCTTCTGAGGAATATATAAAAGATAGCCCCCACCACGGGGACTAGTGACTCCTTAATTAATTGTCTATTTCCTCCACTAGACCAAAGCTCCAAGATGGCAGGGGCCTCGTCTATCTTACTCATCACTGTATTCCCAAAAAAAGAGTTACCTAGAACACAAATGGTACCAAAAGAATGAATGAATGAATGACCCCTTTTCTCCTGTCACTGACAATATAAGCCAAACATACAAATGCACAGAAATTAATTAAATGAATAATGAAGTCACTTTATTATCTTCCTGATTATAAGTCTGATGTATGAATTCAATACTGAACTAAATAATTTCTATGTATTGGTCATCTTTGGATTTCACGAAGCCTACAGCTAAAAGAACCCCTTTAAATATTGTTTTTTAAAAAAGGTGCCTAACAGAGCTAGTTTTCACAGACATGTGTAGTCACAGGTGCACACATCAAACAGGTAAGTAACATTTCTAGAAAATAGGGACTCTCATGTGGGTATAAGAGAAAGACGTTAAATTCCAATCAAGGGAGGAGAAATCAGGACAGATTCAGAGAAAGTTAGCTCCTGAAGGAATCACCTCCCCCCCCCACCCACGAACACTTCTCACCTCATTCCCCAGATCTCAAGATCAAAAATAGCCCTCAAGGAGTGCACCTGTCACGATGAGCACCGGATGGTGGATGGAAATGGTGAACCACTATGTTGTATACCTGAAACTAATATAACACTGTATGTTAACGAACCAGAATTAAACTAAAAACTTAAAAAGCCAAAAAAAAAAAGCCCTCAAGAATCTCAAGCGCTCCGACCCACGCCTGCAGATGATGAACAGGCTGAAATGGCAACCCCGCTGGCCCCTCTGTTATTGCTAAGCACGGAACATTCAAGATTAGAAGAGGAACTTGCCGGCTCCCATGGTATGAGTCAGAGAAGTTTTCGGTGTACTTGTGAGCCGTCGCGAGAAGGAAGAAAATACAAACATAAGAAGGATGAGGAGTAGGAGGGAAAAATCATTCCCATTTCAGGCGGAACGTGCTTGCTGGAAGGCTGCTGAGGTGTTTCCCTTTTTTTGGAAAGAAGAAATCAATGCTTGCATCTAAACTCCATTCTAATGAGAAACCACACCAGGCAGAATCTCTAAACCTTTTCAGCCCTGAAAAGCAAAAACATCACCACATTATCACTCTGCAAAATGGAGTCATTAATACCCCATGAAACACAGGAACTGTGAAAAAAGTCTGTGAAGCTCACAGCCACCGGCATTGAGCAGGAACGCATAGGAACGCGTTTCGGGAAGAGTAAGTCATAAGCTCCAGTAGTAATGGTGGGGTTAAAATCAATAAATCCTGCCCTAAAAAATGCAGTCACCTAATTTTCTTCCTAAATTACAAATCTAATAGACCAGAAACAAGCGCTTAGGTATGAAGTTAGGGAGAGGGAGCGTTTAGAAAAACCTTCAATGGGAGGTCTTTTCAGAGAAATGAATGTAAATGAATTCAGACAGAGGCGGTAAGCTCCCATCCTTAGAGAAGTGAATCCGTGCTCCTGAAGACATAGGGCGCCATCGGGGATTTGCTTCCAATAGAGAAAAGCTCTTCCTTCCTGGCCAGTGTGTGTGAGGCTCACGTCATCATCGTCCTGCCTCGGGCAAGTTGGCACCAGATCTCTGGAGGGACCACACCAGATCTGGGAGCAAAGGAGTTTCTCTACAACCCACTGTCAGCACTGGAGTCACAGAAACCACACATCCTACAAATGTTTGGCCTTCCTCATGGACAAGACACAACGGGGTTCATGTCCCGTGCTGGATGGCACTGGGATTCTAGAAACAGAAGATAGGTTCGAATCCCGAGTCCACCACTTACCAGCTGTGCTACCTTGAACAAGCTGCTTCATCTCTTTTCATCCCAGCCAGCCTGACTTCAAGGGCACAGAAATTATATTGCATACCGGGCACTGGGTGGCTCAGTCGGTTAAGCGTCTGCCTTCGGCCCAGGTCATGATCCCAAGGTCCTAGGATCGAGTCCCGCATGGGGCTCTCTGCTCTGTGGGGAGCCTGCTTCTCCCTCTCCCTCTGCCTGCCACTCCCCCTGCTTGTGCTCTCTCTGTCAAATAAAAAAATAAAGTCTTTAAAAAAATTATACTGCACACTGCGTAGTGTTGTTTAGAGCATTAAGGAGGGCCATGCGAAAGCCTTTATAATACATATATATGTACACACAGAAAAGAGCTATCCAAATCACAGGCTTATGATGGTCTGTCTTGAGCAGCCCAGTTTCAACAATTCCAAGCAAGTTTGGTAGAGGCTGGCCTACTGAGGAAAAGAAATTGTCAGAACCTAGTACGGGGTCTGGAATGCAAGAGGGTCAAGAGGAATGTATGGCCCTGACAAATGGCTGCCGAACAAGGGGCATCAAAGGATTAAACGTGGATGGTTAAACCAAGGGCCTGGGTTAGACACGGTCTGATGGGAGCCTCCTCTTCCCAGCCCAAGCTCTGGACAGTGATTCATCAGCCTCTTGAGCTCTGCAGCCACTGACAGCTCTAAGCCATACCCCTGGATGCCCATGTCAGATCAAGGGCGAGGGAGGGACAGAAAAAGAACTAAGAGCAATAAAGAGAGGGCAGAGGAATTGTTGCACCCACAGGCACTGGCAGGAACAGAGCCAGGGCCATTAGCCTTTGAAAAGGAAAAAGCCCTCGATAAGCCCCACTCTAACTCCTCGCAAGGACCGCGCATGGCCATCCTCGGTTCCAACAGCAAGTCCAATAACATGTATCTACACCAAACGCAGGCTCCTTCTCAAAAGCCACGTGAGAGGGCTTCTCTTCCCCACACGAACAGTTAGCACCTGCACAGCATCTGAGGGTTTACAAAGCATCTCCTACCTTGTGAGCCTTGAGAATGCCAAGGTAGGTAGAAAAGTTCTTTCTGGCTCTACTGTATAGATGAAGAAGGCACAGTTCAGAGAGAGGAAGTGTCTTTGTCAAGGGCATACGACTTGTAAGTCATGACCTAGGCCCTCAAACCCAGACCTGCCTTCAGACCCCGAACTGTTCTCTCCTCCACCTCAGGGGTACTCCCACTATGGGTGAGGAAGAGCAGCAGCCAGGACACCTGCCTGCCACCCTCCACCCCTGTCCCCACTCCGCAGGCCTGGCTGGCCAGCCTCAGGGAGGTAAGCTCTTCCCCACCCACACTGTGCTTGGAAGAGCTGCTGGAGGTCCGTTCAGCAGCTGCCCTGCTCTCAGCCATGCGCTCATGCCCGTTCACATCACAGGCTCTGAGCTGAGACTTAAGGCCGTTTTCAGATATCTTCCACCCCTTCCAGAGGAGACGCTAGGCGGAGGGGAAGAGGTCAGTCAGTGGCCTATTGTGAGTGAGCTTAATTTTTCCAGGGGCCAGCTTGAGCCCCAAAATAAACTCTCATCATAAACCCCTGCCCTCAGCCCTCATCCCTCACCATTCCCCGAATGCCTGAAATTCATCTGCAAACCGGGCTCACCGTTTCTGCAGACGCAGCGCCCTCGGCAAGGTGCAGCCTTTCTCCATTTTTCTGCTTAAGGATTTGCTTATTCCTTCTTTTAGAAATGCTCAAATGACACCTCATTCCTTCTTTCAGTCACCCACTCATGCAAACAATAGCAAAGTCTTCCTGGGCTCACAGAGGCTCACCACCCCCAATAATGGCTCCCCCATTCATGCCTCCATCCCAGCACTGGCTACAATGTATTCTTTCTTTCAAAAATACAGTGAGTTACATAAAAATGTATGAGTCGATTTAAAAATAATGTTAAGTAAATAATAATATATGTTGAACCTGGATACGACAAAAAGGGGTCCCACAAAGGACTAATGTCTTGGGAAACAAAGAAGTGGATTCCACTACTGCTTGGTCACCAACAATGTCTTACTGGTTTTTGCTCAGAAGTGTGTCCAGACAGAGCGACAGAGCCCTTTCCGTCTTACTACCACTACCATGTCTTAGTTCAGAATTCTGATCCGCCCAATAAGCATCTGTTGGTCACTGACTTCCGGTTATCAGCACACAGTCTCAGCCTTCAAGGAGCTCGTAAGTTCCTGGAGGAGCTAGGTACGTGAACAGGCCATTATAATACCTACTGATGAATGCCGGGTAAGGGCTCACCACAGAGTGTCCTGGGAGGGACACAGACTCCAGCCGTGGAGGTTGGGGAAAGATGGCGGTCATCTGAGATGAGTCTTGAAAGACGGGTAGAAGTAAGTCAGCAAAAGAAGAAAAGAAAGTTCAGGCAGAGAGGCAACCATTTCTGGTGCTTTCTATTCTTTATGTAGATCCATACTTCCTCCCAGTACCATTTTCTTTTTTGTCTGAAGGGCCTCTGTGTACATTTTTTTATAGTGCTGGTTTATTGGTAATAAATATTTTTAGATCTTGTATGTCTGAAATGTCTTCATTTTACTTTTATTTTTGAAAGATGGTTGTGCCTGGTGATGGGTACTAAGGAGGGCACATATTGCAATGAGCACTGGGTGTTATATGCAAACAATGAGTCATGGAACACTATATCAAAAACTGACGAAGTACTGTATGGTGACTAACATAACATAACAAAAAATAAATAAATAAACAAACAAACAAATAAATAAATAAATATTTTGTTGGATATAGAATTTTAGGTGGACAGAGTTTCTTTCTTCCTTTCTTTTTTTCAGTACTTTAACGATGGTGCTCCATTGTCTTTTGTTTGCATCATTTCCGGTGAGAAGTCTGGTATTTTTATTCCTCAGTATAGAACATGTTGCTTGAAAGATTTTCTTCGTATCACTGATTTTGAACAGTTTGATTATGGTGTGCCTTCGTGCGGGGCTTTTTGGTCCCCCCCATGTTTCTTGTGCTGGGGGTTTGCTGGGATCTTGGATTGGCAAATTCAGTTTTTATCAAGTTCGGAATTTTTTCAGACGTTATTTCTTCAAATATTGTTTCTGTTCCCTCCTCTCTCTCAAGGACTCCAATTACAGGTATATCAGCTCCTTGAAGATGTGCCATAGTTCACTGATGCTCTGTTCATTTTTTCAAAATTCTTTACTTTCTCGGAGTTTCATTTTGGGTAGCTTTTATTGCTATGTTTTCAAGTCCATTAATCTTTCCTTCTGCAATGTCCAGTGTCTACTTCTACCATTAATCCTATCCAGTGCATTTGTTTAACCTCAGATATTATTCTTTTCATCTCTAGAAGCTTGATTTGGATCCAAAAAAAAAATCTCCCATGTATCTATTTCATCTTTGGAACATATGGAATAGAGTTATAATTACTAATTTAATTTCTTTCTTAGAAGTAATTCTAACATCTGGGTTAGTTTTGATAGGTCGATTTTTCTCCTTCATCATGCATTATATTTTCCTCCTTTTTTGTGTAACTGGTAATATTTTACTGAATGTCAGTCTTTGTGAATTTGACCTCTTTGGATGCTGGTTATTTTTGCATTACTATAAATATTTTTGAACTTTGTTCAAGAAAATGGTTAAGCTACTTGGAAACAGTTTGATCGTTAGAGGTCTTGCTTTTGAGATTTGTTACCTGTTTAGTCTAAATTCTAGAGTAGTGTTTAGTCTAAAGTTGATTATTCCCCTCTAGGAAGGACCCTCCTGAGAACACAACCCAGTACCTATCAATCCAGTCTGCCTGGTGGGAATAGGCACTCTTCTCAGCCCCATGTGAGCACTAAGCACTGTTTTCTTAATCCTTCTGGGTGGTTCTTTCCCTAGACTTGGGTAGTTTCTTCATTCACATGCAGTGATTAGTGGTCTACTGAATACTCTAGGGGAGACTCTCTACATATCCTGAGTTCTCTCTCTGCACAGTCTCTCCTGTTTGCTACTCTATTCTGTAAAATCGGACTGCCTTAGTCTGTCCCAGACTCTCACCTCCATCTCCTCAGGCCTGGGTTCCTCCTCCTTGGACTCACAGCTTGGAAATTCTTCTAAGGCAATAATTTGGGGCAATCACAGGGCTAAGCTCCTTTATTTCCTGTGTCTCAGAGATCACTGTCCTTCATTGCTTGATGCCCAGTGTCTTGGAAAGCATCGTTTTGTATGTTTTGTCTGGTTTGTTTTTGTTTTGTTTTGTTTTGAGGCAGGAGGCTAAATCCAGTCTCTGTTACTCCGTCTTGGCCCAGTCAGTCACACGGTATTTTAATACTGGGTTTATGTGTCTATGTTCCCATTGGACTTGTAGCTCCTTAAATGTAGGGTCTGTGCTTTATTCACCTTCAAACCTTTATACATGCCAGCCACACAGTGGAGATGCAATAATAATTGACTAAGGGTAATTCAGTATCATGAATATATGCTGCCTTCTGCCATTGCTTTGACCACAATGAGAGTAATGGCAAGAAGGATCCACTCTATAATTATAGCATCTTGGGGTTAAAAAAGAACACACAGGCCCTCCCTTTAAAAAATATGAAGTTCTGCAAAACATCCCTAACAAAGCATCAGAAAGAGGTATAGAGAAGATGAGAGATGAGGTACCATGTCTCACCTGCAGGTAGGATGCTTTGCAATAGAAGGCCTCTTTGGCCCATAATAATCTCCCTACACACACCCATTACCAGCATGGGTCTGCAGACAAAGACATCAGGACCACTAAGCACAGGGAAGGGATGAAAGTTGAGGGTAGAGATGGTATCAGAGAAGAGACAGGCCCCAAACAGAACACAAAGTCTCCTTGGAGGAGACTACTGAAAAAGAAGAAGGGCAGGGGCTCCTCATTCCCCCGGTTTCATCCTCTTCCTCGGTTCTCGACACTGTACTAACTTAGCAGGAGACCAGCTCTCTGCCTTCGTTTTTCCAACACAGCCAAGCCACATGCAGGCACGCGCATGCACGCGCACACACCCTAAGCCACGTCACGGAGCTGAGATGAGCAGACGGATCACCAAGCAAGCGATCTGACAGTAAGACTGCAGACAGCCAGCAGAGATTCTGGGTGACGTAGAACGTCACCAATTGTTATTGGTATCGCTTATCACGAGGAGGGTGTGTGAAGAAACATAATGTAAACTACTACAAGGAACTTGGATACTAACCATCTCCATGAGTCCTCTTCATCCCTGGACCTTAGTTAAGATAGGCTCATGTTCCCTCCTTGTAAAGACAGGAACTAAAATCCAAAATGATTAAAGGACAAAGTCTAGAACTGGTTTTTCCAGTCCTTAATTCTAAGATCTTTGCCTCAACCACCCTAGATCATAGGTAACCGAAGAAGTTGGTGTCATCAACGTATGGGATCTTTTTAAAATGCTACCTGACAAATCCCTGCCATCAAAAACATATGTCCTAGAGAAAAAGCTGGCCAGTACCCAGGCTGTGGGCAGTTACCTTCAAACACTTCTAAGCAGTGCAGAGTAAAGTTGCGATAGATATGAGCTCAAAGACCACCCCAAAAAAGACTGGAGGTTTCTCCTCTTGTTTTTCTTGTCCCCAGCATGGAGAGATTGGCTGAGGAGCTGAGTCCAGTCAGCGAGCAAACGGAATAAGGAAAGAATAGGGTCCTGGACCCTAAACCTCCGCTAAATAAATCTCTAAAGAACGGAGTTTGGATTACATTTAACCAAGGATAAATGGCTAAAAATGAAAGCCTTTTCCAGAAAGCTATGTGGGACCTGCCTAGCAACCTGAAGCAGGGACATTCTGGATTCCTGGTGTCCAGCATTCCAGGTAAAGTTCAGTTTTCTCTAGGAGAATTCATGCTGACTGGATACAGAAAGAAAGATAATAATGAAGGACGGAAGGGGATGAAGAGAACAGGGAAAGAGAGAGGAGGAAAGAACAGGAACAAAAGAGGAAAAGAAAGGAACAGAAGAAAAAGGAAAAGGTCAGGCTTTGCTTTCCTATTCCTATTAGCCCAAGCTGGGGAGGGTTGTGGATAACTGCACAACTATAAAATCCTATCTTTTTCTGAGTTCTTCCAGCAAACACAGAGCAGTAGCACAGGATCCCCTGACAGCATGTCTCCCACAGCATTTCTAAACACGTTTATTTGGTTTTGGCAAACAAACCCTTGCCTGTGACCAGTCCACACCTTCAAATGGGATGGTCTTCTTGGGAAAGGAGCATTCCATGGTCCCAGAACTCTGCCCCATCACAACAGGATCAGAAATGAGCTCTCCCTAAGCCGGCAGTAGGCGGGCAAACAGCTGGGTGCTCAAGGCAACCTGAGCACAGAGGACAGAGAGGGGTTGGCCTTCAGAGGAGGGAGGGGCCATCTGAGAAAGATCAGCCAGGTGTGCTTCTTTCAGCAGAAAACCGAAGTGGAATATCTCACCCCTGGGAGCAGGACATGACCCTGAACAGACTGAACGCAAGACTGGGGAAGCAAGAAAGACTGTGAGGTGTGGCTTAAAAATCTTGAAAACCAAGACAAATAATTAGCCCTTCTGAGTGGGTTGGTTATAATCTCATCCGGAGCCTGGAGATTAGACAGGATCCACTTTAAAGACTGGCCCCATCAGGAACACTCTGTGGGACCCTGCACAGTGGGCAAGGAAGTCGACAGTTCTCTCCCAGACATGTGATGATGACATCCCCATCGCCATCCCAAGACTCCCGCAGACTCCTAGGGAGAAGGAAATCAGGCAAGAGCCCTATTATGATTCCCTAATGAGACAAGATAATTTACTGGGATATTAATTTGGATTTTGCATTTCTCTTACTATGGTTTTTTCTTCCCTGGTCTAAGGAGGTGCGGGGCCCTTAGCGCACCTGTCTTTGCAGGCCTATAGGAGAAGGTAGTGTGCTTAGAAGGGCAGAAGCAAAACCTGCCTTCACCTTCTTTTCCTGGGCTTTTGTTTCCTGCCATTCTGAGTACTCTTCGGGGTGGGGGGAGTCAAGTTACAGAGGGAGCCAAGAGGAGAAGCAAGGAGAAAGAGCTCATGCTCCAAGACCAGAAGGGGACACAAGTCTGCAGGACCTAAGAAGAGAGGGTTCCTCACAGGGCTGGGGAGATGGTGGAAGCCCCTGGAAGGGCTGTTGGAAGTCGCTAAGTGGTAAGTGGCCAGGACCACCTTTCAGTTGCTTCTTCCAGTAACATCTAGCTTACACTAATGCCTTTCTACATAACTCTAAGCCACTATGTTTATTTCTCTCTGTGAATTGCATCATACCAAAAAACACCCAAAATATGTCCACCATTGGCAAAGCCTTTGGCAATCTTCGTTAAGCAGATGTGTTTCTGGTAGCCATCGCTTGCCCGTGGATCTGATCTGCCTGCTGATTGTCACTTGTTGATAATGTCAGTTTCTAAGAATGACAATATTTCCTCGTACAAACAGAATACGTCCTCCCACCAAACCATTCTTCTGGAAGGGCATCTTCTACTTCTTTTACACAAAGCAATAAATATTTATAGACCTCAGCCCCATGGAAGGTACAGAAACATTTACAGGCACGGTTTTGCCTCTCGTGCTTAACAATCTTTTTTTTTTTTTTTAAGATTTATTTATTTATTTGAGAGAGGGGGAGAGAGCATGCAAACGGGGGAGGGGCAGAGGGAGAGACTCTCAGGCAGACTCCCTACCAAGTTCGGAGCCCAAGGTGGGGCTCGATCTCATGACCCTGAGATCATGACCTGAGCTGAAACCAAGAGTTGGTCGCTTAACCAACTGAGCTACCCAGGTGTCCCATGCCTAACAATCTTGAGAAACTTGTTATGAAACAATACAACCTGGGGCGCCTGGGTAGCGCAGTCATTAAGCGTCTGCCTTCGGCTCAGGGCGTGATCCTGGCGTTCCAGGATCGAGTCCCACATCGGGCTCCTCCACTGGGAGCCTGCTTCTTCCTCTCCTACTCCCCTGCTGTGTTCCCTCTCTCGCTGGCTGTCCCTCTGTCAAATAAATAAATAAAATCTTAAAAAAAAAAAAAAGAAAGAAAGAAAGAAACAACACAACCTGCAAGTGAGTGGTAAATGCAGACAGTGGCTTTAGGTCCCGTGGGGGTTCAGAGGAGGAGGGGTTCAGTGATGCCCTGGGAGTGAGCTGGCGGAACTCACTGAGTCCCCACTGTGAGCCAGGCCCTGTGTCAGGTGTGGGGCATCGTGATCTCGTTTAGAACTACATGACTCCCTGAGGACAGTCCTGGCAACCAGCTTTCTTTTACAGATGGGCAACCAGTGCCTCATGGTAAATGAACCTAGAATTTTAGCCAGGTCTGACTCCAACATCACATGGTCACACCCAGGAGAGAATCCTGGGGTTCACTATTCAGGAGTGGGTTATTTGAGCCTGGACTCCAGTGGAGACTGGGGAGGATAAAAATGAAAGAAGGCCTTTCAGAGAGCTATCCACCTGCCTGGATGCTGGAGAGGGAGGAAAGAGTGAATTGAAGATGCTCCGGCTTTGAAATTCTCACAGCACCTTATGGGGCTCAGCTCACAAAGGTTTTCAGTCTCATTGATTTCCTCACTCAGATGAGCCCCAAATATCTGACTATGATCTTAATTTTTGGAACCCAATACTTAGAACAGCAGTTCCCAAAATGTGACCAGGAACCCCCGAGAATCCCCGAGACCCTTCCAGAGGGTCCTTAAGTTCAGAATATTCTCATACTAATACTAAGCCATTATTTTCCTTTTTCACCCTCAATCTCTCCCAAGTGTCCAGTGAGTAAAGTTTCCAGAGGTTACATGGTCTGCCATCGTGCAGTGGACTGAACACAGAGGCACATATGACTTTCCAGCTGTCATCTATTAAGGCAGGACTAAAAAGATGTGCAAAGATGTAAAACAACAGCACTTTTTTTACATTATTTATTTTAGACTATTTATTTATTTGAGAGAGAGAGAGAGCCAAAAGGGGGAGGGGCAGAAGGAGAGAAAGAATCTCAAACCCACTCCCTGCTGAGTGCAGAGCCCGACACAGGGCTCGATCTCATGACCCTGAGACCATGATCTGAGCCAAAATCAGGAGTTGGCTGCTTAACCGACAGAGCCACCCAGGTGCCCCCCAATACCACTTTTGACGCTAAATTTTTTTCTGTTTTGTTTTGGAAGATATACCTATTGTCAACATGCAATGGGTTCATTACTCCTATCTTTCAATGACAACAAATACTTTAAAATTTTTTCAGTTTTAATTTCCAAAACAATAAGTATTAGTAGATATAAGTCATATGAACAAAAGCTCTTTGGGATTTTTGGTAATTTTTAAGATTATAAAGGAGTCTTGAGACCCAAAATTTGACAACCATGAGTCTAAAAGAACAATGGAAAAGACAGACTCTGAAAATGTATTTGTGTTTAACAATCACTAAAGGGTGGGCCAGACACTGCACCAAGCAATTTATATTTGTGATCTCATTGGTTCCTCACAACAACATGTTAGGGTAAGAATCTTGTCCCCATTTTGCAGATCAGGAAAGTGAGGCACAGAGAGGTTACGCCACTTGCCCAAGGTCCTGCAGCTATTTAACGAGCAGAACAAAATTCAAGCCCATGTCTGCCCAGGCTACTAATGGCTATCCCGCTCTTATAAAACCAATACTGCAAAGACATTACATGTTAAAGATAGTTAAAAAAAAAAAAAGTTAAAAAAAACAACAACCCATAGGCCTAATAGTAGGAATAGAGCAGACCCACTGGGAAGGAGGAAACTGTAGGATAAAGGGGTAGTAACTAATGCGTATCTAATGAATAACTGATGGGTAAATGAGTATAATTCTTTAACCCTAAACATGTATTGTCAGCCAGGTGCTGTCTGGTGCCTCGAGAAGACAGCAGTAAACAAGACAGACTCCTCCTTCCCTTTAAGGAGCTTAGAGAGCAGAGGGCCGACTTTAAACAAATAATTGCACAACTATAAAGCGGTGCACAAACACAGCGACGTCTGGATGGGAACCGAGCTCGCCCAGAGCCGTCCCCATTCATGACACACGGAGAAGCCGGGAGGGCAAGAGCGGGCAGGGCAGGCACCCGTCTGCACATGCCATCCCAGGTACTCCTGTCCGAGGCTGGCTGGGGCTGTTTACGCAGGGAGTCTGAGCACAAGCGCGTTTAAAAGTCCCTCTGTTTCCTTCTTTATTTTTCAGCTACAGACATCTCTGGACTATCGAATCTAGATAAGCCAAGATTACGGTTTCATTTGAAAGGACAAATATGTTTTGTGAGGCCTGGTGGGCTAGAGAAGTCTGTGGGAGGTGTGAAGCACTTGGGTATGTTTGGTCTGTTTAGAGAATTTCTGGAACAGGACTCTGGGCAGAAGCAGGAATAATAACTAGGCCGGTGGGTGGTATTGAGGTGGGTTTGATGCAATTAGCCATACTCCTAGCTCTGGTGTGCAAACACTGGGCCAAGGTCATGATGGAGTGAGGAGAGGTGTGAATGGCTCACACAAACTGCCTTTCCATGGGACTAACAGAAGGGCCATGGTCGGGGCACCTGGGTGGCACAGCGGTTAAGCGTCTGCCTTCGGCTCAGGGCGTGATCCCGACGTTATGGGATCGAGCCCCACATCAGGCTCTTCCGCTAGGAGCCTGCTTCTTCCTCTCCCACTCCCCCTGCCTGTGTTCCCTCTCTCGCTGGCTGTCTCTATCTCTGTCGAATAAATAAATAAAATCTTTAAAAAAAAAAAAAAAAAAAAGAAGGGCCATGGTCATCTTCACAGGCAGTGATTAAAGAACAACGGGTTTCCCTCACTGATGTGCTTAACCAGAGACGGCCCCTTGTTTGCTATTCTCATCGTCCTTCTCCTGAACCTGGCCAGACAGAGAGAGGCCCAGCTTCAGTACCCTATGATACACGGCTCACACGACCTACATAAAAATAAAACACACACACCACCTCCAAGACCTTTGGTCGGGAAGCTGTGTGTAACAGCATCTGCTCAGTTAGCATCCTGAACTAACTAGGAAGCTATATGCCAGTGGCTCCCAGATTTATATCTCTGGGCCAAACCTCCCTCCTTAGCCCCAGTCCCCAAGTCGACTCTCTACTATGTCTCTCGGATGCATCAAACTCAATATATTTGAACCCAAACTCATGATCCACCCTTAAATAACAGCCCACCCTCACTTCAAGACCTGGGCCACCTCCACGAACCCAGCCCCAGGTAAGGCACTAGTCTCCCAACGAGCCTAACTAGTCCAACGAAGTCAACTAGTCTTACAACCTCCACCATCAACCCTTTCACAGCCAATCCATCACCTGCTCCTGTTGGTTCCACCTCCAAAGTCTATCCAGGCTTTTCCCACTTCTCTCCATCATCAGAGCCGACCTCAGCTCTCACCTGGACAACATAGTGCCCTCCTTACAGGACTCTGCGTTCAATTCGCCCTCAGTCTCCAATCCAATCCCTGATCGGGTTGGGTGGCCAGCTCTGGGATGGTTGCAAGAGAGAAAAGCAAGAAGTAGGTCAAATCAAGAGGCTCTTATGATATTCCTATGAGGTGTGAAGACGGAAAGGATTGGGGTATGGTAATGAGACCCTAAAGGAGTGGATGGACCCCAAGTTCTAGGGGATGCAACTTCTAGGCTCTCCAGGGAGGAGATGATGCAGAAAAGGATGGAAAAGGCCCAGGGACAGACAGCTGGTAGCTGGGAGTACAGTGGCACTATTAAGAGAGCTGAGGAAGTCAGGAGGAAGAGCTGCCTTGGTGATTTGGGGCAAACCCTGTTGATCCTGAGATAGTAGAGAACAGTTTCACTCAGTGTCTTATACCTCATTTATGTGTTTTATGTGAAAGGATCTAATAGTCACCTGGGTGATGAGCTGCCTGGGGCTGGGACCACATCTCCTATGGCTTGGAACCCCTGACCTCTGAAGGCTAGGGCTTATTTTCAAAATACCTTTTGTTGCCTCTTTTGCACAGCTTCGTACATGGTAGCGTTCCAGCTCAGGGCTCCCGGACGCCCTGTCTTATGCTGGCATTCCTCGGCTGTGAACTACCCATATCTACTAGCTGCCCAGTCTGAATGTCTTCTAAGCCCATAACGTAGGCAGGACGGACTCCTGACCCGTCCCCTGCTGGCTTGCCTAAGGCCCATGGCATAGCTACACTGGCCAGATGGACAGACAAGAAAGGTCCGTCCCCATATCCAAGTGACACAGAGCCTTCTTTCAGACTCCCATCAAATACTACATGGTCCACAAATCAACCTCTGCTTGCCCAGCGACAAGAGTAACAGACCTGTGAGGAGCACGCTAGCGTGAACCCGGTATTCTCACAGGCCCGCTCTTGCAGCCGTAGAAGATGTGTCTTCCTCAAAGTCATTTCTCATTCTCTAAACTCTAGCCCTCTCTCCAGAGATCTCTCTGCAGCATTTATCACACCCACTCTGATGGAGAGTTGTTCGCTAGACCAGCAGATTAAAAACTCCTCGAAGGCAGGCTCTGAGAATGATCCATCTCCGGGATCTGCAGTGCCTACACAGGACTCCAGGCGTGTGTGATTGATGAAGAAATAAAAAAAGCACAGCCCCCATAGACGGCTGTCCATGTAAACTTTAAAACCCGAGTAATGCTTAGAGCTTGGAACTAATGCCGCCGGTTAAAGATTAAATGACACTATAATACAAGTAAAAATCATTAAGAGGAGCACACCACAGGGTGACGACCCGGGGTGCCCTCACGGCCCCTGCTGATCTGGCTGGTCGCACCACCGAGGTGGGGTGGCTGTGCAGAGCAGACGCGCCAAGTCCTCCAGGAGCCAGGGTCCCCTCCCCCTCCTCCAAGGAGAGAGGGCACTAATTTGACCTCCTATGCATTGGGATGGAACCAACCCCAAAACAAACACAAACAAGGTCCTGCCAAGAAGAAACAGAGAGGAAGGGAAAGAGCAGAATGTTTGGGGTGGCAGGAGCCAGGGAGCCACACCAGGCCCTCAAAAGCTGCTGCTTCTGCCACCTGCGAGTTCCCAGTCAGGCCAAAGAACGCCACTGCTCCTGTCTGGCTCTCAGCAGCTGGATCTCAGCAGCCCACGAGACACAGCCAAAGCCACAATAAATACGTCCAACCAGCCCTTCCCTCCGGGGGCTCCCTGGCCTTAAAGCACGGGGAAGGCATTCACCATGGCTACTGAGTTCTTAGAAGCAGGCCACCACACAGAGCCCACACCACCATCCCCTTCTTTTCACACTAGAAGAGGCAATTCCAAAGCAGACCTAAGCACTTCTATTTCTAGTGACTCCAAGGAAGCTCCCAATTTGGGGTATCAGGGCTAGGAGTGGGATAGAGTGGGGAGGGACAAATGGGAGACTTTCAGGAAAAAAATGCATCCACAGCAGCCCCTGTGTTATAGAAAGGAGATTGGGAGGGGAGGGGCCTCTCCCCAGAAACCGTTTCCTTCCCAAGGGGTCCTGCTGGCAGGCTGGTGTCAGAGCCCAGGATTTGAAGGCTGCCGGGAAAGGCTTCCCAGGTGTGAGGCCTGAAGCCCCCACGGTGGTGCTGAAGCTTGCCGCCAGCGACAGCACGCCATCAACTCTGAGCAAAGCAGCGGAGCCCAAAACCTGGCTGCGGAGAGGGCAGGAGTCTCCTTCCAAAGCCCGTGATGGTGCTGGGAAACATTTCTGCAGCCCAGAATCCAAGTGCTGGACTCGGTCTAGGAAGGGGAGATTGAGGGACAGCAGTGGGGAAGGCAAGGAAGGAGCCGGAAGGGAAGGAAGGCGGTGCTCAGAGATGGGAGCTCGGTCGTCCCCACAAGGCTGGAGGAGAGGAGCCCTGCATGGGAGGAGGAAGCAAGGAGACAACGTGGGTAAAGGACACACACGCCGGTTCAGCCTGGATCACGTGCAGCAAAGTCGTATGGCCCCAAATGAGAAAAACATGGATAGTGATTTCAGAGGAACAAACATCAAAACACCTAGACCTCCCAACCTCAGGCCTTCGGAGGACAGTGGGGAGGGAGGCTTCCGTCTTCCACATGCTGCCCTGTCTCAGCCAGGGCTGAGGGCTGGCCTCCCTAAGGATGTCGGGCACCTTTCAAGATGCACACGTGGGTGGCCCAGAGGGGCGGGGTGGGGTCAGGGGTGGGGGTCTGTCTGGCCAGACCGCGATGAACAGACCCTGAGGAAACATCAACCAGGAGCAAATGAACCAGTGGGGGGGGCGGGTGGAAGAGGGGCTCACCCCCGCCGGCAGCCCCCCTCAGCCAGGAGCGGCTGCTCCCCACGTCTGCAGAGCAGCCATCTGCACGTGGTGCTCGGCTAGAGTGAGCTGACCCATTGTTTCTTTAGTAAAATCGTCTCATAAAGACAGAGCAATTCTTCGGTTGTGCCCCAGAGGAGCTCAAGCAAAGGGCTCTGCAGGAAAAAGAGAAGAAACAAAGATGCTATTCTGCCGCTGACCGTGGTGTCTCTGCCACTGGGCGCCCCCGGGTCTTTGCGCACAGCAGCTGGGGGAGGGAGGCTTAGAGGGAAGTCTTGGCTCCGGGAGACGTGCTCATTCATCATCGCTGCCGGCCAGCCCGTCTGTTCCCCACTGGCGCTGCCCAGCCGCCCACAGACCCTCCATATGGCTCAAAGTGGTGCTTTGGGGCATTGTTAAAATGCCACATCCATCTACCTGCCTGGCTGGGCAGGAAGCCCATGGTGAAGTAGCCGTGGAGTGGCACACTCTGTCTCCAAGCCCAGGCGGGGACATTGCCAAGAACTGCCCATCGACTTTCTTAATATTTCTGGAATCCCTCCATCTCGCCCCATCCTCACTACCACTGCCTTAGCTCAGATCATCATGATTTCTACACTAAAATAACACCAATGCTTCCTATTTGTTGTTTCTGCCTCTAGGCTCCCCTCCAATCCATTCTCTAACGGTGAATGTCCCTGCTGAAAATCTCTGGAGAGCTCCTCCAGCAAAAACGCAAGCTCTTACCACCTGTGACCCTGCAAGATTAGCCCCTACTTTCTGCTGGAGCCTTGATGCTTGCTAGTTGTTCTCTCTCTCCCTAAGGTCTGGCTGTGTGAACTCATTTCATTTTCTTCAAATGCACTGTGTTCCTTGGACTGCCTCCATGCTCTCCCATCTCCAATTTTTTTTTTCACGTGGCTAACCCTAGTCAGCCTTCAGGGCACAGTAAACATCCATTTCTCCTTGACCCCAAAGACTGGATTAGGAAACTGCTACCCATGTCTTCTTAGAACTCTATCCTCACCAGCAATCATGGAACTTCTCACACTGCATTAAAATTGTCTGTTCTCCTGCTGTCACCTCCTTGCAACTTTTTTATTGTTTTATTTATTCTCAGCATCTAGCTGCTCAATCTCTTCTCAAATGAATGAATAAAATATGCTTGCCAACCACAGGCAGTAAATCAGCAACCTCTCTGGGAAGATTCAGAAGTGCTGATGGCATTATGGAACAATGTCAAGCCTCTGGAAGCACAACTAAGCTACAGGACTTGTCTTTACTTGGGTAGTTCAGAAATACGGCCACCACTCACTCTGTGCATGGATGGTGGACACAGTAGGTATTTCATTCCACCAGCAAACAGCAAAATGTTTTTATCAATATGCAGGCTTAGAGCAAAGAAAGGTCTGCTTGCTACCTGGAGATACCTACGATGTGCCTTGCACACAGTAGGCATTAAATAAAAGTTTAGGGAAAAAATGGAATGCCATAACTAGGAGATGAAGCCCTGTACACCTTCTATACTAAAATAACAGACCTCACATCAACCCTCGATGTTGTCACTGAAGTCGTCTCTGAAAGATCTGGCCCGAGGTTACACAGCAAATCTCAAATGCACCCCATGCATCTACTCTCAGGAAGGGAGACAGGAGGGTTAAGGAGGCTTAGTTTTCCTGTCTCCAGGCGGTGAAACACAGGCACAGAAATGCAAGACTGCTCCTTGGGGGAAGAGACTGAACTGGCCCCTCCAAATATTTGTTGTCTCCTCATCCCCACCCCAAAGAGGGAGCACAGCTGAGCTCAGACAGCCCACCTCTGAGGACAGTGAGCGGCAGTCATCAGGGAAAGGGCTCAGGCAGGTTAGCAGGTCTCTTGTTCTCTCTGTCTCTTTATGTACCTGACCAGGGAACAAGCACTTCCAAGCGCAACTCCTAGCTTCCGAGGAACCGAGTGGAATGTCAGCAGGCAGCTAATACGCATAATTAAGGTCATTAAATTATGAATGTGAGAACATTCGACTAGAGGATATTTAAATAATGAGATAACAGCTTTGCAAGAAGCCTGATTAAAGGGGAAAGCAGCAGCTGAGTGAGCCTAGCAAAAAGGTGACGTCACAGAAGCTTGCACACAATGCAGAAAGAGAGCATCTCTCCTTTCCCGGGCCTCCCCTGTCCCCATCCCGCGCTCCAGGGCTACCGTCTCTAGCGGCTTGCAGCTGGGCAGGGAGGGCTGATCAACTCAGCGGAAGGTGTGGAGAAATTTTCGTTGGTGCACTATTATTTAATTTATCCGAAAGGCCAATGGTTTGAAAAAGAGAACAATGCCTGCCATTTCATACTAAGAGGAGAAGGCTTTGGAACCGGACTGGGTGAGAGGGGACCACCTTCTCCCACTTCACAGGCCTCTGTACCAATTTTGAAAGAGGGGCTGGGGTCAGATACCCTGCAGACAGTGCTCTCTGGGCAGCAGCCCCATCTCCATCTAGGGTGGGGATAGGAAGGAGAAGGAGAAGGGAAAATAATCATAGTGATTAATAACTCCAGCACTGATTTATTTGGAACTTACTACGTGCCAGGCCCTGTGTCAGGGATTTCAGACACCATGTCCTCTCAACTACCCTGCCAAGTAGACATCATTGTCTCCGTTTTGCAGATGAGGAAACAAGCTCAGAAGGTAAACCTTGGCTTTGAGAACTTCTCAAAGTCCCACAGGGAGTAGATAAGGGAAGGCAAGGTGAATAGGATAACACCTCTAAGGCCTATTTTCAACAGAGGGTCTACCCCACCGGGCCCCCCTTCACAACTTCCCACACCTGCAGCCCCGGAGAGAGGCAGAGGCAGGGGTAAAGATTCAGCAGAGCAGGAAGAAAGAGCCATGCCCTGGAAGCTGCCTGTACCCCAGAGATCTGGGTGTCCGGTAGGTCTCCAACCCACACTGAGTTAGGTGAGTGTCTGCGGTTGGAATCTGTGAATCCCAGCTCCTCCCCCTTCCTAGCTGATTTGAGGCTGATTTTCTGTGCCTCTGTTTTCATATCTGTAAAATGGGAATGATGGTAATAGTCCCATCTCATAGTGCTGTCATGATTAAATGAGTCCATATGGGTTAAGAGACCTGACCCGTAATAAGTGTTCAATAAATCCTAGCTCTTAATATTGTTGGCAGCACTGCCATTATCCTGACTAATCCGAACACAGAAAAGCAAGACATCTGAGGTGCCTGCGTGGCTCAGTCGGTCAAGCATCCGACTCTTAATTTCAGCTTGGGTGGTGATCTCAGGGTTATGAGATCGAACCCCACGTCAGGCTCACATGCTGGGCCTGGAGCCTGCTTAAGATTCCCTCTCTCTGTCTCCTTCTGCTTCTCTCTCTCTCCAAGGAGGGAAGGAAGGAAGAAAGGAAGGGAGGAAGAGCAAAGCAAAGCAAGCCATCCGGGTACTGATGTGCTTCTGTACACAGAGCGCCATGAGACTGACCAGGAGCTGAATGGCCACTGCAGACGCCTCCCCAAAGCAGAGCACCGGCTCCTTCCCACAGTCAGCTATTCAGCCTTCAGTTCCTGACATGTGGCCCTGAGTCCACAGAACTGAGACTCTCACTAATAACACACCGTCCACATTGATTGCTGTGAGCCAGACAGCTCCGTGTGAGACTCATGTCTTTCATCGCAGTGAATGAAGAACAAGGTGGAACTGGCCCAGCCTAGCCTTGTTCTCAGTGGGGTTCCCAAAGGGGCAGCTGTGGGGTGCCGAGGGAACACCTCAGAAGACTTAGGTGTGAGCTCTGGCTCCTCCACCCAGTAGCTGTGCCACGTCAGGAAAACCAGTCAGCACTCCAAGCCTCGCTTCCTCGACTGCGTTACTATGAGGATTAAGTGGCATAATGTGTACGACACACTCCACTTGCTGCAAAGCATCACAGCCACGGAGGGAACTAGAATTCCTATTTTCATTCTCCCTAAATCAAATGCGCCTGCTCCGATGTAAGTTCTTACTTCCCTCCAATCAGACCTCACCTGCCCACTCTTGCTCACGCTTTTGTGCACTCTCTCAGCTGGCTTCAGGGTCTCCGGGGAGCAGCTGGTTGAAAGGGGCAACGTGGATGACAGATGCACAGTCAGGTCTGAACTCCCAAAGACAGAAGCCAGGGAGCTATTTTCAGCTGGGCTGGTGGTGAAAAGGTCAGCATGTGACCTCAGGCGAGTCTTCTCCCTGCCCCAAGCCTCATGCTTGGCTTCTAAGCCTGGGGATGAGAAACAGCCAGGTCTCTGGGACTGAGCTGACTGTGAAAAGCAGGTCGGTGGTTTAATACGGGGTGAGCAGCAGCCATTTTTGGCTGCCAGAGCATCATGGAGGCCAGGGGACCGGATGACAAGATGTGGCCAGGTCAGGTGCCACTGTTCAACACCACATGCCTCCTCCCAGACTCGGGTAACACTCAGGAACACCCACTGGAGAAGACTCCTGATTGTCATTCCCCATAATGATGTTCTTCACTCTAGCTCTTAGCAGTATCCCAGAAAAATTAAGAGATTTTCATAACCATCTCCCATGACTCCCTTTCACTACATAGAAGAGACATCCAGTGAAATCCACAAAACGGTATTTCCTATCTACAATAAAGCTATGGGTTTATGAGCTACCTCCCTTGCTCTTAATTCCATGCCTTCGTCATATTCGCTCTGATCCCCTCTCTGGTAGATTAGGAAGTCCCCTGCAAGTTTCTAAGGTAGTGGGAGAAGGGGAGGGGTTCTAGAGCATGCATTGCTTTTACACAATGTGCCATGAACAAATGATGAAATGAACCAGAACACCTCAGATGGAAAATGTGTTGATCAAATACTTGGATAACTTTTGGCTAGGGAGGTAATAACCAAGAGGGCAGATTAAAGATTGCCAGCCCTTAACACGGCAAAAGCACAAGCCACAACAAAAACGCCCGGGTAATTGGGACTTCATCAAAATTAAAAACTTTGTGCAAAGGGCACCATCAAGAAAATGAAAAGGCGGGGTGCCTGGGTGGCTCAGTCAGTGAAGCACCCAACTCTTGATTTCGGCTCAGGTCATGATCTCAGGGTGGTGAGATCAAACCCTGCATCAGGCAACATGCTCAGTGCAGTCTGCTTCTCTCCCCTTCTCTCTCTGCCCTTCCTCCCACTCGCTATAAATAAATAAATAAATAAATAAATAAATAAATAAATAAATAAATAAATAATAAGATCTAAAAAATGAAAGGGCAACCAACAGAATGGAAGAAAATATTTGTAAATCTTGTATCTGACGATCAAAAAGTCATAAAAATAAATCTAAAACTGTAACTTCGCAAAAACTACATCCACGCACATGGGGGCAAAAAGTTGCAATTTATTTATATGTGAGGTCCCAGGAGCCCTTCAGATGAGAGTGGTGCAGGGAACGAATGGGCGCTTTCCAGATAAGACCTCTAAGTAGCTAGTGAACAGTAGCCCTCTGAGTGCCAAGTTGTAGCCAATGGGGAAAGGCTCACCCTACCGGCAGTCATGCAGTTGAGTCCAAACAGCCAAATGCAAAAGCAGAGAACGGCAGAAATATGGTTTCTCCGTGTAGAGATGCTTACCAAGAACAAGCTTTGTTTATGAGCACTGGGATAGGGTGATGAGACTCTGTGAGTGCAGGAGAGGGAGAGCACAGCAGTACATGGTGTCTTCCAGCCCAAACTCAAGAGTCTGACTCAAGAGTCAAATCAAAGTGTTCTATAACTGGCAGCATGATGTGATCCTATTCCGTCCTGATGCCAGAGTCTAGCACAGGTGGGAGGAGGGCATTTCGCCCACACTGGAGTAGAGTAAGGAGCTTCTACGTGTCATTGTGGTGACACAGGAGTAACATCAGAACTTTGGTAGAGAAAAAGATCCACAGCCTGGCAGGGTGGGAGTCACAATGGTAAGTGACAGGACAGGACAGGGAAGGAAAGTGGATATTGCCAGGTGGAAGAAGAAGGATCTATGGTCACGCCAGAGTCAACGTGAGATCACTAATACCCCTTAAACCAGAAGCCAGGTTCTAAGGATCTTGCTTCAAGCGACAGAAGAAGGAGTCATTGTTCTCTTCCTACTACTGTGACTTTGTTCGATGACTATATTCCCAGATTGGTATAGCCAAGGGAAATGGGGAAACACATCTGGAGAAATGTCAAATCACAGAGTTGGATCCAAACAGCCAACTGGAAAAGCAGAAGATGGTAGAAACATGGTTCATAGTAGAATCTATGAAATAATTTAAGACTTGAGCTGGGTGCCAGTGAAATTTTAATCAACAGAATGATGTAGTAGTCAAAAATACAAATTTGAATTGAGAGCAAGCTAGAGAGATGTAGAGATGTGCTAAGGAGTGATGGAAAGTATTCAAACCTTAAAGGATTGGGGCTTGGGGGAGACTTAAGTCCTTTTCTTACTCTGCCACAAAACAACTCAGCTATTTCCCTCTGGACCTCATCTGTTTACCTTCATAAGGATGCTGTTAGGACAAGTGGTCTCTAAGACCCTTTCCCATTCTGATGCTTGTTCAATCTATAAACGTGACTTCAAAGTGAGGGAAGCAAGAGTCCTACTCAGTTCTGCTCTGACCAAACCACAGACAGAAAACCGAGTTTAGTCCTGGGCCCCTCGTGAGAGACACAGGGACAAAGGGGAGAGAAAAGAGATCATCACCAAAAAGTTCTCAGAAGCACATGGAAGAAGCTCGTTTTATCCATCTTGGAGAGGTGAAGCCTCCAGGCAGATGTAACGGGTTTCAAAGATTTGAAGCATTGTTGTGCAAAAGAAAAGCTAGATTTGTCACATGAAGTCCCAGGAGTAAAAAGGTAAGAAAACAGGACGGAATCCACAGGGAGGGAATTTGAGCTTTATATAAAGGGGAAATTCTCACCCTTGAACTTAGCCAGAAATGGAATGGTCTCATTCGAGGGACTGTTCAAACTTCAGGGAAAGGAGTCAAGGATCTAACAAGTAGGCTGACAACATCTTGAGGTCCTTCTCAATTCCAAAATTCTCCGAGTACCCACAATGTAATTGGAGATCTAGTTAATTATCACAAAGAATGGCTGATTAGTCATCTGTCTAAACACCATTTCTAAGTGCTTGGCACACAGGGGTGTAATAAATATTTGTGGAAGGGAGGGAGAGAAAGAAGCAAAGATGGAAGGTTCAAATCCCACGTTCCACTGTGTGTCCAGAGAGGCCCTTGCTAAGAAATCCTGCCTCCCTTCCACTCAAGGCACTGGATTGCAGCCAAGGCCTCCCATGCAGGCGTGCGAGTGCAGCTCAGTGTAATTAAACACCTGAGTTCCCAGGAGGGATGGAATCAAAACGACAACCAGAAGAGAACCTGTGGCTTCTGCCGCTTCCCCCACTTCCCGCTTGCTGCTTGGCAAGGCTACACGGACAGGCAGTCCCACAACCTGAGAGTCCCCCCACTGTGTACTGTCTCTGCGGAGCGTAGTCGGTCTGCTGTGCTCTGTTAAGATGCACATTTGTGCCCTGCTTTGTAAGGACCCTTTAGTGTTTACTGCTGTTACTCCAACAGGTGCATTCTGCCTCCCTCATACCTAACGCAGGGAGCTCAAAGCCGGGGGTGGAGGGCTGGGGAGGGCCTGGCCCTCAGGTCTGTGGTTATGATCGGGAAGAGGGATCTCTCTCCCGGCTCTGGCTTTGCCACCACCCCCATTCCAGCCCAGCCCAACTCCTCTTCCCGCCTCCAGGGAGGAACAAAGGGCCACCCTTCTGAACAGGGTTAGCCCTACAAGCAGGGTATCTGCAGCTCTGCAGAACTCACTGGTGATTTCTCATATATTTGATTTTCTGTTTCAACCTCCAGCTCTTTCATTTTGCTCTTCGTACCAAGACCTCTCTCCCTGCCAAGCTTTCTTGTGGCAACAGTGGGTTTTTATCACCATGTAGCTATGATTCAGAGCCAGACCTCTAGCTGGTGAGAGCTAAAATTATTCTCTCTCTCATATACACTGAGGACCACAATGGGGAAAAGTGAAAATGGAAACATTTTTCGAGTCTGCAAAGTCACTCTCCGGTGAGGATTGGCGGAGTTGGCCCTGACAGCATCTCGTCTGTGGCAGCCTCACTAGCAAATTTTCATCTTGATATTTAGTTCCACAAGCAAACCCTTATCAAGCTTTTCCGTACGCAGAGCATGGTGCTGGCCCCATTCCGTCACCGCCCTCACACACCTCCTCCTGCCTCTACACCCCCAGCCAACGCCCACCCAAGTCCCTTGCCGAGCTGCGGAACAAACAGCAAAGACCGAGGGTGCTGGAGGAATGGCGTCAACATCAACCAACAGGCCATCTGTGGCTCTGGGCTTGGCACCAGGCAGAAACGAGGGCTCTGAAAGGGGGGAACTTTTACTTTCGTGTACGTCACTGCATTGGTATTTTGTAGATGAAGACAGAGGCTCAGGAATTAAGTAGCTTGTTCACTTGACTATTAAGTAATGGAGCCAGGATTCATTCCCATGCTTATCTCTCCTGCTGCCATGGACGGTCTATGTTATAATGATTTTAGAAATTAAAATGATCTTCCTGACACAATGTCAGTTGCATGTGCGGTTTAACTGGTTTCGTTAGCAATGGAGCAGACTCTCAGAAACCATCCCCATTTCTGAGTTAGTCTCCTTTCTGGGGAGTGTTGATTGGAAAGGGGGGGCTGTCCAGGAAAAGGGGACAGGCTTGGATGGCAACAAGCTGGCCATTAACAGGACTATGGCATCTTTAGCTTAACAAACAGCTATTTGATGCAGAAATCACTGACAATGTCCTCCAAGTAAAAAAAATAAAAACTAAAAATAAATTAAAAAAAATAAAATAGAGTCTGCATTGCAATGATTTTCCTGAATGGTAGACTAAAAGACCAAGATCTGGGTGTTCAAGAAATTCAGTAATATAGCCTCGCTGCGATTTGTCACCATTCCTGTCTCTTGGCACATGGCGGGTGGTTAGAGATGGTCCCTGAGCACGAGCCTACCGCAGGAAGGAGATGGAGAGGGCTGAGGAGCCAGGAGGCACAGAGCGGGCACGCGGCCCCTCTTGAATTAGCATATATTTCTTTCTGCTGTCCTGTTTGGCAGGAAGGGATGGTGGCTGCTTTCTTGGTAGCCTTCTGCTCCAGGCTATGTCCCCGGTGTCCTCAGGGCCCTTCTCACTGCTGCCAGTGACTGGGGAGGCAGCACAGGTGCTGGAGAGACAATGAACTTGGGGGCCAGGGGTCTGGCTTTGAATTCTGACTCCGCCAATCCGAAGAGGTTGAGCCACGGGAACATAACTGACCGCTCTGAGCTCCAGCTTCCTCACCTGGAAATCTGGGATAAACACACCCGTGACCCAAGAGTGCCAGGAGAACTCACGAGGCGCGTATATAAAGCGTTCTACACACAGTGCATGCTGGGTAGCTTGCTGTTAGCACAGTTCTTACCAAGCCATCTCTGGAAGCCCTGCAAATCCTACCTCTTACTCACCGGCCAGTAAAATCTCTCTTATTTCAGGCCACTCTCATCTCCACTTTACAAAAAAAGATCACTGTCCCCCCAGAAGTTGGGACGCAAGAACTGGCTCACTGCTCTTCCCCGGACATCTACAGCGGTCACAATCCCACCCCTCCTTATCCGTGGTTTCGGTGACCCGTGGCCAATCCCAGTCCGGAGGTGGAGGATCCTGCCTCTGACTGTTGCCAGCAGGTCAACAGCAGCCTAATGCTGTCAATCCTTCCCCTCACTTCACCTCGTCACATGGGCATGGTACCACCTCATGTCATCGCAAGAAATTGCGATGTGAGCACAGTACAGTAAGATACTTTGAGAGAGACCACATTCACAGAACTTGAAGTACAACATATTGCTATAATTGTTCTACTTAATTTTTTAATTTTTTTTAAAGATTCTATTTATTTATTTATTTATTTGAGAGAAAGAGAGTGAGCGAGCAAGAGGGTGCACAAGCAGGGGAGCAGGAGAGGGAGAAGCAGACTCCCTGTTGAGCAGGGAGCCCGATGCGGGGCTCGATCCCAGAACCCTGGGATCATGACCTGAACCGAAGGCAGACGCTTAACCGACTGAGCCACCCAGGCGCCCCAATCATTCTATTTTATTATTAGTTGTTGTCAATCTCTTACTGTGCCTCATGTAGGAGTTAAGCTTTGTCATAGGTTCATGTGGGCAAAGACAGTACACGTAGGGCTTGGTACCGACTGCAGCTGAAGGCATTCACTGGGGGTCTTGGAACACCTCTCCCGCAGACAACGAGGCGGGGGGCAGGGGACTATTGCACTACTGTCCAACTTCCCGTGGTCTTTCCTGCTGGCATTTCTATTTCCCAAATCAGATTATAAGCAAATCGAGGAAGGGATGATGTCTTCCCAGGGCTCTTCCCAAATAAATGGGGTGTGAACTCCCTGTCCTCCTCCTTGACCCCTGCCTGGGTGAGGGGCCCATGCTCCCATAATAACCTACCCTTTCCTTAGCAGTGACTCACCTCGCTTTGCAGCGATTTCTTATTTACTCATCCGGCTCCCCCAGCAGCCCATAAGCAACGTGCGAGCAGAGCCTGCATCAGTCTTAAGTCACTGCTCTATCCTTAGTACTTACACAGCGCCTGGCACATGGCAGACGCTCAAAATTTGTTTGTTACATGAACAAAGGGGGTACTCAGGTAAACTACAGACTGACTGGGGTTCCAGGGAATTGACAGGTCAATGTAACATTTGTTTTCTCGGGGACCATACTTCATATTTCCCTGGTGGGCTTTCCTCCTCTCACTGGTTTTAGAAAAGGAAAGGAAAGGAAAATGATTTCTCCCCAGCTGTCTGGAGTCATCAACCCAGTGGTTGAAAGCCACAATAAAGGCTTGATAAAAAAGCAGCCAAAGAGGTGTGAAACTTGACGAATCAAGTTCTTTTGCTGGAAACAAAATGGAAAGCTTACCCATTCTTCACCCACCTTCACTTCTTCTCATCAAGCTTTGAGGACATCTCATCAAGGGCCCAGCCGCGAGAACTTGTGACCTGTGGCTACCAGTACCAGCAACTAGCATGCTGATCTGGAAGAAGGAGAAATACTGAGCCGAGAGCAGTGACCTGGGCTGGAGGCCAGCTCTGCTTCTAACTGGCTGTGGGACTTTCGACAAGTGACTCCACAATTTCCTTATCCAAAAAATGGGGGAAATGCTCCCTGTCCCTTGGAACATGGAGAGTTGCAAAGGTAACAGAGACACGGGAGCAAAAGACTTGATTACAGGGGCGCCTGGGTGGCTCAGACGGTGAAGCGTCTGACTCTTGATTTCGGCTCAGGTCATGATCTCAGGGCTGTGGGATCAAGCCCCGTGTCGGGTTCTGTGCTGAGTGTGGAGCCTGCTTGAGATTCTCTCTCTCCCTCTGCCCCTTCCCCCACCCTTTGTCTTTCTCTCCCTCCCCCCTCTAAAAAAAAAAAGACTTGATTATAGCAACAGCTCCACATGATCATTTTCACTTGCATGGAGATGATATTTTTAAAAAGAAAGAAATTTCGCAAATGACATGGGTATCTCCAAGGTCTGAAACAATACCCCTCATCCGGTTGGCTTCCCACTGGCAGAGCTGCTTAGCATCTAAGACTTTTGTTGTAAATTCTTCTGCCCAGAGCAGTAATCCAGCTATGAACAAAGGTGATATCTTCTCACAACACACGTAATCAGATATTTTGTCACTATAATTATAATTCAAAATAATAGAGAAGGATTCCAGGGAAAGCACCCGCTCTCTGCAATCTTTCCACAGCCCCCTCTCTCCCCAGCCCTTTTCCCTGCCTCCCAACACCACACACACCACAGAGAACATTTTCTGCTCCCATATTCCAAAGTAATCAGCAACAGAAGCAACAAGACAAAGTGAAACTTCACTGTTAGATGAAACTGGGTTCAAAACTCAGTTCTGCCCCCTCTTAACCTGTGATCTCGTTACTTCATGTCTCTGAACCTAAGTATTCTTAGCTGCAAAACAGGGATAATAAAGCCTTTTTTGAAGTTACTGGGTAAGAGAAAGTTCCCAGCATGACATCAGGCTCATTTTGGGTGCTCAGTGCACCAGTGTTTCTAGCCCATTCTCTCCTGCTCCAGGGGGCACTCTCACTCCTCATGGTACTATTTCCTGTCCAGGGAAGATCCTACCAGTCTGGTCTGGACAGTGATGCCTGGGAGGCCTTCCAACCACACCGAATCACTTTCCCCTTTTTTTAAGAACTTCCTTTAACTTGTTCTGAAGTCAGGACAATTTTTTTTTTAAAGAAGCTTTATAGTGAAAGAAACTCACATCCAAATACATGTATTTGAGTGACCTGTACTTAAACAGTGCAATGCACCCGATATTCGAGGCAAGCTCCAATTCTCTTGTAGAGCACACCTGAGGAACCAACAAATGGCTGAGAAACATCATCACTTGGTGAGCCCAAGAGATGTGTAGGAAGAGAGGGGCTGGGGGCCAGGGAGAGAACTACCACTGTTTGAACACCCCAGGTGAGAAGCACTGTGCTAGGGACGCTGCATCATTTCATTTTTTCATCTGCACACTTGGCTCAGGCAGGGCCTGGGGTCTCCATTGTCAGCGGGGGAACCTGCCAAAGGGGAAAGCACTAACCAGGAGTAGAGGTGGGTCTGAAAACCAGAACGGCTCAGCTCCAAAGCTCGTGTTCTTCCCCACGTTCAAAACATGTGACCAGGCACAAAGGAGAAGAGGAAGGGCAGGGAAACACACAGGCCCTGCCTTCCAGAAGCCGAGAGTTTCAGAGGAGGTAACAAAATATACACGAGACAAGAAAGATAACTAGGAAGTCACAAGAATATTTAAAGAGCAGCGTAAAGCCTAAGTGCAAGTGAATAAACCCAAAGCAGAGCTCATTAGCCTTAGGGAGGACGAAGACAGCTAAGGGTGGAAAACCCAGATGGGGTAGCCAGAGAGAGTTTTCTGGAGGTGGGGGAGACAGGGATGCAGAAGACAGAAAGTAGCTGGAGGCTGTATCAGAGATGGGGATACCCACGTGAACTGCACAGTGGCAGGCAGAATTTCTTTTAAAAAATCAGGTTCTAGAGAAAAAGTAATCTGATTTGCTGGCTAGGAAAAAACTTGTAAGAAAAAATGAGAAAAGACTAGTTCCTTCTTCCATAGCAGTCTGGACAGTACCCTATTTCCCAGATAAACAAAAACCAAAGATGAAACTTAAACAGCTCCTGAGAAGGAAAGAATGATTTTTTTTTCCCGAAGAACAGGAAAGAAAAAATTCACTGGGAAGAGTGAGAAACAATCCCTGCAACTAACAACAACAAAATCATGACATCTGAATGTAAAATTTTCAGCTCTTTCAAAGAGCTATCCTACATCGTGATCTCATTTAGTTCTTACAAGACTAAGTGAGATGTAAGAAGAGCCTCTTACCCCTAATCTGCAGAAATTAAAGAGTCTAACCCAAGGCACAGAGCTGATCCAGGACTTGAACCAAAGTCTCTCGACCAGCAATTTGGGGAATGAAGTTCCAACAGGGGGATGCGTATAATGTTTGCTGGTATCAATGGAAGGGAGGGAAGAGGGAGGGAGAAGAGGGAGGAAAGCTGAGGCACACAGACTCCGCGGCTTTGCTCTCCAACAGCTGTTCTCCTTGTCTACATTACTGACTTTCACCTGAGCACATGACCACCCAGAATAAAGACCATTTCCCAACCTCCTTTGCAGCTAGGTGTGGCCAGATTACCAAATTCCAGCCAAGGAGTTATGAACACAGATAATACAGTACAACTTCCTAGTCTTTCCCTTCCCCTTCTTTCTACTTTCTGGAAAAAGAACATATGGCTGAAGCCAGAACAGCCATATGGGATCCCAATATGGAAGTCATGTGCTGAAGACACCGGAGAAACCTGGGTCTCTGATGATTGCTGAGCAGCCAGACCACCCCTAAACTTGTAGGAAACATATCCCTTGTTGATGCTATTACTCTCTGTCTCTGTCCAGCAGCAGAATCCATATCCTAACTAATAAAGCTTTTGCCCACGGCACTAAAGACTACTTCCAAAACTCTAGAGCCTCCTCGGCTGTTGGGGATCAACAAATCCATAAATATGTATTGGGAGTCTACTATGTGTTTAACGTCTCCTAAGAGTATATTTACAGCCTCCTGGGAGATGTGTACCATCTCATTTGTGAAAAACCACAATATTGGTATAGAATGCAAAAAAGCATATTCAACAAAGGTGAAATGGAAAGAAATAAGAAATGTTTGAAAAAGATCACAAAGGAGGCGGGGAAAGTCCCTGTTTGCTTGCAAATAACAATTTCAGCTGAAAGGAAGCCATGAAGGATATTGTAGGTGGGTGAGGTAGTGGGGTCACATGTCCAGGTGTGCAGGTTACTAGTGTGACTTCCCCAGGAGAGAAGGTGATGTACAGAAGCCACCAGCAGTGAGCCCAGTTACTCTTGGGTATCTCCCGGGCTCAGGGGCAGCTTGACCGAAACAGTGACCAGGAGGAGATCTGGCCCAGCAGAAGAACTAGAAGGAGGGCTGCTGTGGGCTAAAAGGACACTCATAGGGTCCCTTCCTCACTGACATTCTGCTGTGGTTTTGAGGAGCTGAGGTAGGGGAGGACTGGCAAGAAAGAAAGGAATCCAAGGAGACAGGTATGCGGTGCTGAGGTAGGAGGCTGATGTTCAGCTGGGGGGGCGGAGAGTGTCTGGAGTAGGAGTACAATGTCTAGACCCCCTGCCATATCAGAGGGAAAGGAAATGAATGTGGCTTAATTATAATGACAGGATGACAGCAATGACATTATGAGGAAAGAATCAGAAAAGTGCAAAAGCCCATATTAGGAAAACGGAAACTGTCTCCTCACCATCAAATTCTCCCTGGAGAGCTCCCCAAGACAGGGTCGTGTCCCTAGGCTGAGACATCCCAGATAAAGAGACTCTTTCCTCCTGACAATCCTTCTTCTTGGAGGGACCCCTCAGAGGCCCGGGCAAGGTCTGGCCCACAGAGGCGGCTCCATCTCCAGGCCTCAGTCACCAGCTGTTGGGTGATGGGACCTGTCTCTGTCCCTCCCACTGTCCCCATCCCCTTCAGACCTTGGACTCCCTGAGCGTGCCTCCCACAGCGTATGTGTCCGTAGCACACAGCCGGGGGTCTGCAGGGCAGGCCCTCAGTATGAGCTTGCTGAATGGGGGACATCCTCTCCCAGGCATCACACAGAAGGCTAGTGTGGCCTTGTGATTCTCTCAGCACCGCTGGCACACAGGAGATGTGCAAAAAGATAGAAGGAGTCCCTTCACCACACCTCATGGGGAGCCCTTGCAGGAAACCAAAGACCCACACGAGGAAGGCAGGGAGATCGGGTGCGGGCTGCCTTGCCCCTGGCCCGGGTCTAGATGCCAGAACAGAAATGAGACATCATGGATCACCTACAGCCACAGCTAATCACAAAGACTCATTTGAGCCAATGGTTTTCATCTCTTCCTATTGCGACTTTTTTTTAAAAAAAGATTTTTATTTATTTGAGAGAAAGAGTGTGGGGGGGAAAGAGAGAGAGAGAATCTCAAGCAGACTTCCCCCTGGGTGCAGAGCCTGACACAGGGCTCCATCTCACAACCCCAAGATCAGGACCTGAGCCAAAACCAAGAGTCAGACGCTTAACCGACTGGGCCCCCCAAGTGCCCCTGCAACTTTTTATCAGACCTGAGAAAGGTGGGCAAGCTTGAAAATAGTGTTCCTGCTTCCTAGCATTCTCTGGAGAACTGGCCAAGTTATAATGGATATCCAGTGCCAGAGAGCAGAGATGAGAATCAACAGAAGGCTTCTGGATAATCTGTATTATGGTTAATACAGTGCTATATAATAGCGAAGAAATATTATTACCAACACATACAAAACTCAATGCAAAGAAGGAAAATTCACAAAATACCATTACTTCAAAAGCCCACTGGCTTTTTGTCTCTCTCTACTCCTTAAGGACTTCCGGGCCTGACTGCCAGGGGACTGGCCAGGGAGCAGCATGACCCCTCGGCACAAATGCAGGCTGTGGTCCGTGTCCCCCAATCCCAGATCTGGCATCAGCCCAACCCTGTGAGCGTGCGGTAAGGAGTCACGTGTGTGCATGTGCACCCACAGGCAAAGCAAGATAAAAGAGAGCCCCATAAATCCAGTAAGACATCGGCAGTTGTCCCGAACAAAGGTTGTTTAGAATGCGAGTTTACGAGGATAATTGCCACCACATTACACAGAGCGCAATAACTTTGTTGTTAGCACAACCATTTGTCAGACGTGTCACACGGAAAGCGGAACAGCTGTAACTGTAAGTGACAGATTGATGAGAAATGGCTGATTTCCAAAGCACCTGGTCCCCTGAGTCTGTATCGTAATCTTGTTCTTAAATTAAAACAACGACAACAACAAGCATACAAAACTTTCCACTACAGGAACTATTGGCTTGTTAAAACCGATGGAGAGAATTTGCAAGGTGTCGGTGAGTCGGGGCCAGAGGCTGGCAGTCTGTGCTCTCAGACCACACGACCGCAGGTCGGCTCCATGGGAAGAGCCTGGCTTTTAATTCAGAGGGGCCTGGATCCAAAGCCTGTCTCTCCCGCTTACCAGTCCTAGGTTCGTGGGAAGGAAGTTACCTTTTCTGAGTCCATTTCCTTACAAGATGGAGATAATACTCTCTAAAGTACAGAGCTGCCACAAGCAGCAGCAATCATGTATGGAGCGCTCATCACAGCACCTGGCACATAACGAGTGTTCGGGAAATGGGGTTACAGTTAAGTAGGCTTGTCTACCTAAACATCGCACTTGGTCGCATAATGCAGAGTGACTGCCTGTGCACTATTACGCTTTTTTAAAAAGAAATGGGAATATCATAATGCTCTGAGAAGATGCAGAGAGAAAAGAGGTGATAATAATCGTTTGAGGTTTTCCTTGGGGATCATACCCAGGAAGTCATGTTCTCCATAGAATGATTTTGGAAAAATCTGCTTATCTTTTTTTTTTTAAGATTTTATTTGTTTGAGAGAAAGAGAAAGAGAGAGAGAGCACACGCACATGTGCGCACACAAGTAGAGGAGGGGCAGAGGGGGAGAGGCAAGCAGACCCCACTGAGCACAGAGCCTGACGTGGGGCTCGATCCCATGACCCTACGATCATGACTCGAGCCTAAACCAAGAGTCAGACGCTCAACCAACCGAGCCACCCAGGTGTCCCTGCTTATCTTTATTACATGCCACCAGAACCATTCTCTTTCTTCTTTTCCTCAACAAAGTTGCAACAAAGTCTCTTCATATCTGAAAGCCTTTGGAGAGCCCATGGCATGGGGCCCATTTCCCAACTGACCACTTTTAGCACATTTCCTGTCATTCATATAATGAGATATTTCGATTGACAAAATGTCTCCCCTCCCTCTCTTAGAGGCAGATTGGGCCCAGAGCACGGCACATCTGGTTGCTTACCTGGTGCCCCAAGGCTCACAAAAATGCTGCCAGCTCCACCTGGAAAACTAGTGCCGTTAAGGTTGAAATTGTCCTAGAAGAGCGAAGGTCTTAAATCCTTTTACACAACATGAGAAAGCACCTCAAGTCCTAATTAAGCGAAAGCAATTAGCCACCCACAGATACTTAACGCTGCTTCCCATGGTCAGGCAATCACCTCTATTAAGATCCATTTGAAAGTAAGAAGCAAACCCAAAAGCTCCATGAGCACACACTTCCCACAAATTAATTACACCTAGACACACTCAGTGACTACTCAGAGGCGAGCTCCGTGCCTTGCACAGGGGGCTCGTGCAGAAGAACCGCATCAGACACGATGAGCTAGTTGCAGAAAGGGAGGAGGCAAGCAGCCAATGTGACAAGTGGGGGTCATAAAGCCCATTCGCAGAGGGGGATGCTGGATCCCTGGCGGGTTGGACAAAGCAAGACCAACTGAAGCCTCAGGTCTCCTGGTCTTGGAATTCCCTGGTGAGTTTAACGACTGATGTGACAACTCCACTCTGAAGGAGCACAAGGAGCGAGACAGTCTCTGCCTGCTGTAACCAAAGCCCAGCTTTGGACCAGACTCCTGTCCACACTGATACTTCACGGCAGGACTATCCTCGCCCACGTCACCATTTATCATTGAAATGCCAACAGGGTGCACTTGGCGGGTTCACGGTGAGTCCAAGGCATTTGAAGGCATATGCTTTCCCCAGCCCAGTAAGGCCTACCTCTCCCTACGACTCCCTTCAGTGAAGAGAGTTCAATAATGGTTCCAGCCCAAGGCTGTGCCCAGAGCCCGCATTAGCAACAGCTACTCAAGGGTCAATGGGTAAATGACAGATTTAAGCACCTTCCTCAAGAACTAAGGTTGTTTTTGTTTTTCAGTCCAGGCAAGTTAAATCCACCAACCCATTACTTCTCAACTGACCAAGAGCCTTTTTATCCAGTGTGGGGTTTTGGGTTTTTTTTGGGGGGGAGGTGTTTTGTTTTTTGGATTTGGGAAATTTCTTAATCATCAAGCAGACATCAAAGATGTATGAAAAATAGAAAATACAATAAAAATATTCCTAAATAAAATTCCTAAATAAAAATATTTCTAAAAAGAAACATGAAATTAATCATAATAGAATATTTTATTTAACCCACTATACGAAAATATTATCATTTCATTATGTAATCAATATAAAAGATAATTCATGAGATATTGCACATTTTTTTTCACACATTTTTTTTCTGGTACCGTATGGGACTGCACAGATCTGGAGCTATGTTCAAACTGACACAGAAAGACTTTCACAATTCACTGTTCTATGAGCAAGCAGGTTACCAAGTTGTATATATAGCACGATCTCATCCCAACTTTATAAAAGTCTGTATCTGTGTGTTCATATATGGATAGAAAGTAATCTATAAGGGAGAGGCCAAAGGTAATCATAGTTATCTCTGATAGGCAGAATTACAGTTGGTCTCAATGTGCTCCTTTGTGCTATTTTGTATTTTCTAAATTTCTTTGCAGTAAACACTTCGTAGCAATGTTTTAATTATCAGGAGAACTATAAAGCTCATCTTTAAAAAAAAATAAAAGCTTTTCTTATTTGAAGTTATTACACTGATCCTGATCCTGCTAGCATTGTAGTCATTGCCCTATTTCCAGCCAATAGAAGGGATGTCCAAACGGTGTGCCTCCTGCCCATCCCCCACCCAGCGCCAGCAACTGTCATACTTACAGCCAATCATCATGATGGCCACCGCAAAGATTTTCTCGATGTCTGTGGAGGGGGCAATGTTGCCAAAGCCCACGCTGGTAAGGCTGGTCATAGTGAAATACAACGAGGAGATGTAGACTGAATTCTTACTGGGACCGCCTTCCCACTTCCCTGAGCCGGACCCGTTAAACTGGTAAGGGCTGCCAATGTCCATCGCCAGTTGGTAGAGCCAGCTGTTGTTGCGGATGGTCTTGGTGTCTTCATCAAAGATCTCGTAGTCCCCGATGCTGTACCAAATGCAGGCCATCCAGTGAGCGGCTAGCCCAAACACGCACACCAGCAAGACCAGCACGGCAGCTCCGTATTCAATGTAGTGGTCCAGTTTACGAGCCACTCGCCCCAGACGAAGCAGCCGAACGACCTTCAGTGAGCTAAACAAGCTGCTGATGCCCTGGGAGAAGAGGAGCAGAGTGTGAGGGCCAAGAACCAAAGATACTACTACTTCTTGCCTCCTCCCCACCTGGGCTGTTTCCTTCAGCATAGTGTATTTCCACAAGATGCAACAGTATGCAACCCTTTAACAAAGGTTTTAAAATACGTCACAATATGGAGAAATGCTCATACATATTTGTATAGTTATGCACTATATAATTAGAATTTTATTCCAAGATAGATGAAAGGGAGATTTCAATTTGCTTTTTTCTACTTCCATTAAAAAGCAGATAACAAAACAAACAAGACAAAATTAGAATTTTATGCTAATTTATACTAATGATTGTGATAAGTACACAAATATATGTGAGCATTTTTCATATTGTTACTATTTTAAAACAATTTTAAGGGTTATATAATATTTCATACTAAGTAATATGAAATATTTTAAGAGTTGTATAATATTTATTTCATATTGTATAATATTTCATTCTAATTACATACTGTACATTAGTATACAAGTATTTATGTGTTCAAAAAATGGCTAGGAAACACATGGAGAGAAATGTAAAATATTGATAGTGGTTACCACTGCATTGTCGAGTTACAGAATTACAGGAAATTTTTTTGTTATATTTATATATATTTTTGTTACACTTGAATATATTTACTTAATTTCTTAATTGAAATTATTACTTTTACAGTTAGAAAAATAAATATATTTAAAAGCAAACAGTTTTTAAGAAAAAGATAAAAATGAACTAAAGAAACAGCTGAGAAAATAAAGAACTAAGATTCTGTTTTCTCAGGAAAGTTGCAAATTCTTTGAAGCTACATCACTCCCATCAGGGCAGGGATTATACAATCAGACACCATATATTTAAACACAATCAATCAAGGGATCTCAGAGCTAGAAGGAAGCTTCCGATTTCGGCTGATCAAGCCTCCTGCCATCCTGAAGACCCAGCCAGGGTGGGTCTCTCCTCCAAATGGTGATTCTCTAAGGGAATAGCAGTAGTGAAAAGAACATCAGAGTAGAAATCTGGAAAAGAAGGTCTGAGACCCAAGTAAACCACTATCCTGCTATGTGAATTTGCACAATTCAATTGCCTCTCTCATCTAGACAATGAGGAAAGTGAACTAGAGGAAACGCTAACATCACCGCATAATTCCTATTCCAGAGCGATTCCAAGTTGTAGGGAAGGGAGATTTCCATTAGCTTTTCCCATGTCTATTAAAAGCAAATAAACAAGCACACAAAATAGAGACATTTCTTGGCACCACAACTTCGGACTCCCTTATACAGCAATAATCCCACAGCAGGAAGATGCCCTCTACCAACTAGAATGAATGACTTTACACTACTCTAAACACTGGACAGTTTCCAGGTCACTGCTAGTCTCTCTTGTCCCTGTTCCCTTCATAACAACCCCCAAGGGTCAGTTTATGTTACAGACAGAAAGACAATGTGTAAACACTTTCTGATGAGCCTGTATCAGAGACTCACCCAAGGTTGCTTCCTCTTCTTGGACACCCAGCTAAACTATGTCTCCCAGTCTCTTCCCAGCTGGGTGAGTCTCTGAGACTGGTTCTCAGCAATGGATAAGAGGCAAAGTGTGTGTCATTTCTAAGCCAATGCAGTTAAAAGTAAGTGTGCTTTCTCTTCCCCTTGGAATGCCTTCCAGATGAGGCTAGGGAGACCCTGAGACCAAGTATTAAAGATGGTGGACGTAGAGCATGGAAGAAGCCTGGGTCCCTGATTTTATGATGTGAATGAACAATGAAACCTCTGAAATAAGCCACTGAAACTTCAGGGGATACTTGGTACAGTAGCTATTATTAGCCTTCCTTGACATGTGAACCCACAGACCGTACATAGCACAGCCTTGTCAACAAAGACCAGAGATCAGGCTGCCACAAAAATTATTTTTGTTAAGGTGAAGGTGGGGGAGGTGGGATTTATTGCACCTTTTAAAAAATAAAACAAATAGGGGCGCCTGGGTGGCACAGCGGTTAAGCGTCTGCCTTCAGCTCAGGGCGTGATCCCGGCGTTATGGGATCGAGCCCCACATCAGGCTCCTCCACTAGGAGCCTGCTTCTTCCTCTCCCACTCCCCCTGCTTGTGTTCCCTCTCTCGCTGGCTATCTCTGTCTCTGTTGAATAAATAAATTAAAATCTTTAAAATAAATAAATAAATAAATAAATAAATGAATAAATAAATAAAACAAATAAACAACAGTTTTGTAGCCGTAAAACTTAGAACAGAAATAATCACTTCTTGTCCAACATACACCAGCTGATAAATAATAGTGGATTCTTCTAGGCCAACAGACTACATCCCCAGGGTCAGCTCATCTGAACTGCTAACTCTGACAAAGTTTATCTTCAGCATGTCCAGTACTCCTCTCCTGGGTTCCCTTTTCCCTCCACATTCTTTTCTTTTCTTTTCTTCTTTTCTTTTCTTTTATAATAATTTTTATTATGTTATGTTAGTCACCATACAGTATATCCTTAGTTTTTGATGCAATGTTCCATGATTCATTATTTGTGTACAACACCCAGTGCACCATGCAGTATGTGCCCTCCTTAATACCTGTCACTGGCCTATCCCAATCCCCCATGCCCCTCCCCTCTGAAGCCCTCAGTTTGTTTCCCAGAGTCCACAGTCTCTTATGGTTCATTCCCCCTTCATTCTTCCCTTCCTTCTCCTACTATCTTCCTATTTTTTATGTTCCATAAATGAGTGAAACCATATGATAATTGTCTTTCTCTGCTTGACTTATTTCACTTAGCATAATCTCCTCCAGTCCCGTCCACGTTGGTGGGAATACAAGTTGGTACAGCCACTTTGGAAAAAGTGTGGAGGTCCCTCAAAAAGCTAAAAATTAAGTTACCCTATGATCCAGTAATTGCACTACTGGGTATTTACCCCAAAGATACAGATGTAGTAAAGAGAAGGGCTATATGCACCCCAATGTTCGTAGCAGCATTGTCCACAATAGCTAAATTGTGGAAGCAGCCGAGATGCCCTTCAACAGATGACTGGATTAAGAAGATGTGGTCCATATATACAATGGAATATTACTCAGCTATCAGAAAGAACGATTACCCAACATTTCCACATGCTTTTCTTGGCTAAGAAAACCCCCCATATTAAGGTGCAAAAGACTGATGAGGGTAAATGGATATCCTCTCTCCAGAGTTGGTTTCTCAACGGAGAAACCAACCTCCAATAGTCGAATTTAAAGTACCCACAGCCTGGATGAAGCAGATATTTTGGGAGGCACAGGAGCCTTTGTGATGACTCAGAAATCAAACACATGTATGCAGCCACCTACTCTCCACCTGCTCCTAAGGAGGTTCCTGAGATCATCTTTCAAAGCAGTTCTACTCTGAAGCAGAACTTATTACCCAAGGCAAAACTGCCTTGTCATTTTTCCTCTCTCATATTTAATTCAAAGCAACATTTAAGGAGAACCTACTATGTACGCCTTGTGCTAATGCCACAGGGAAGAGGTTAAAATGATGCCGTCCTTGTATGGTGACTAACATACTATAATAAAAAATATTTTTTAAAAAATGATGCCGTCTTTGTCTTCTTGTTCAATGTTGTGGCTCCAGTGCCCAGCGTGGGGAAGAGGCCCTCTGAGTCCAGTGATGCCTTCCAGAGCTCCATTCAGCTTCTCCTCAAAGTCCCCCTTTCACCACTACATCTCTAAGATCCCATTCTGGCTGTCATTCATGGACATGGACGACTGGGCCTCTGGGACCTTTCTTATCTGCCTCCGTTCCACCTGCACTTCATCCCTCCTCCGTTCTCCATCCCCTCCCAGTGGCCACTCAACACATGCGACCGCTACCCAAAGGCCTGCTATTCTCTCTCCGTATACTCCAGACGTCTTGAACACCTTGCACAGTGGACGTACACCTGCATCTCTGCGCCTGCTCAGACGAGACCCTCAGCCCAGAAGGCCCAGCCTCCCCCTCTCCACCAGCTTGTACACTGTTATCCTTCAGGTTGGTCACTACGTCTACCCTAAAGCCTTCCATGACTACCCTGGAGTCACAACCACTCCTCACCCCTCAATGTGTCTGTGGTATTCTGTATCCATTACCAACTGAACACACTGCTTTGCTCTATAGTTTCCCCAATTACAGTAGATGCTACTTCTTCCTGAAGGCAGAAGCCATTTGCTATTCATTTTAGAAGCCTCCTGTATTGGGTTGACTAGTGTCCTCTCCAAATTCATGTCTTTCCCAGAACCTCAGAATGTGACCTTATTTGGAAACGGGGTTGTTGTGGGTGTGGTTAGTTAAGAAGAGGTCATACTGAATCTAGTATGACTGATGTCCTTATAAAAAGAGGAGAGCCAGACACACAGAGAGAAAACCAGGTGTTCTCTACCAATGCAGACCGAAGTGATGTGTCTTCAAGCCAGGGAACGCCAAGGATTACCAGCCGCAGCAGAAGCTAAGAGAAAGGCATGGAACAGATTCTCTCTGAGAGCCTTCAGAGAGAACATGGTCCTACTGACACTTTGACTTCAGATTTCTAGCTTCCAGAACTGTGAGAGAATAAATTTCTATTATATGAAGCCGCCCTGGGAACGTAATATAACTACACAGGATCAGCACCTTCTCAGAAAGGGGCTGAAACATTTTCTAAACAGAATTGAGAGTTTGGATTATTACAGAATTCTTTCTCATTTTAAGAAGCCTCTGGAATAATATAAAATAAGCACTTCCTCACTGTGTTATTTACCTGTGTACACTGATACTCTATTACACGGTTTTGTATAAGCTCTCTCCTATTGCACTAACAGCTGGAATTCTAGCTACTTAAAATCATTTCAAGCTATTAATTTGCATTTTTTTCTTATTTGCCTGAAGTTCAGTAGATGAGATAAATAGAATACTCCAAACTTTTTTTTTTTATTTTAGTATGCTAAAAACATGACGGTACCATATGGTAGAGAATCATATTTCCCCAGGGACTTCTTGTATCAGAAAACCTATCTCACACTCCAAATTGTTCCAGAAAGTTCCTTATCACAACCTTAAAATTATGAAGAACCAAGACTTTCAAGATGAATCAACATGGATGAAGGGACGGTGCTGGGCTGGCGAGCCTCATCACTGAAGCCAACAAGTACAACGGCAAGGAAGCCCTTCTAAATTCTCAGTAACCTCAGCTGCAGCGATACCGATGCCATTCAAATTTAATGGACATTCAAATTCATGTGTATGTGAACTATCAATTTTTACCTATTCACCCAGACTACATAAATTATTTCATTAACTTGGACTATACCTTACTTTCTCAAATAGCCCAATTCACCAACGTCTGGCTCACATTTTTTTTTTTCTGTCATAGGCATGGAGAGAACAGCACTAATGACAATGTGCTACTGAAAAAACCATTCAGTCTTTCAGGTCCTTGAATAGTTCCCCCAGGTGGCGACATGATGGCGTCCATAGCAGAATCTGTAGTTAACTTTATTTTTGCTGCATTCAACCTCACACAATTACTCTTCACCTGCATCCTCCTGCAGCTAAAGGCCCCCATCACATGCCTCCCTGTGAGTCTTCTGGAAGCCATCTTCATGTGTAAAGAAATTCCTAGCCTCAATGTCCTCCAGGACTGTTCCCACCATCTTCTTGCTTTAGTCGAAGCCAGTTCTCCCCGAGCACTCTGCTTTTCCCCATGCTTCTCCCGTACACCCTGGAGTCAGGAGCAGGGAGTTTTCAATCTCCACACCTTCACCTTCCAAACAAGAGCTGGGCGGCCCTCAAAAAGAAAAAAAAAAATTCTCTTCCTTTAAGATTCATGCCATCCAGCAACAACACCCCCTCATTACGGCCATCTGATTATTGACGGCTAACATCTGTTGAATGCTTACAAATATGCCAAAATTTAATCTTTCGCTAATTATCCCACTTATCAACTTCTTCCTTTCATCCTTTAAAATCTTTGCACCTGGATTTCCAGCCCATCTCCTGCTATCGGCATGGGAACGTTCAACATCCATGGGGAAAACTCATTCAACACTCCAACCCCTCTACTTCCAGTGACCTTCACCCCCTCTCCATGTCCTGAGTGATCATCATCAATGGAAACCACTCCCTCTCTGACGTCTTACACACCAGCATTAGACGCAATGATTACACGCTTCTGTTTCTCCGCTCTCTCCGTTATCCCCACCCAACCCAATCTACTCTTTGGCTTCTTTTTGATATCTTTTCTTTTCCAATCATTGACTCTCCAGATTTCACTTCCTTTCCTATCAAACTAGACCCTGTTACATAACTTACAGTACTCTCTCCTTACCTACCAACAACCTTTCTCCTTGCCCTCTTGTCAAACCCAGCACTGCATGAGATCCAACAGCAGGGAAAGAGCTGCCATTTCCATTCTCAGCTGGGTCCCTGGATGCTTCTCACCCATTCTTTTCCTCTTCCTTGAACAACCCTTTCTCCCCTTCACATCGATAGATATTCCAAATCATCTCTACTCTTTTCAAGATCCCACCTGACCTGTGCCATTCTCATTCTCCACCAACATTACCTCCCAACTCACAGAGAAAGTAGAGGTCAATAGTATCAACTCTCCCTCTACACCCCACCTCCACAAATACAAGTATGTGCATTTTCACCATCCTTCCACACTGCACCAAAACCCATTCCTCCACCTGCTCACGGACATCACCCCATCAACTATCCACCCTCCTCTCTCTCCTCTGCCTTTGTCTTCAAAACCTCCCTCCCAGGGACTAATTTCTCTTTGACTATAATCACACTGCTGTTTCAAGATCTATGCAACTTTCCAGATATATCAATTTTCCTCCTCTTCCTAATATTCCTTCCTGAAACCATAATCAACACACAAAGGCTCAATTTCCTCATTTCCCACTCATTTCTCAACCCACTGCATTAAGATGTCCCATTCCCACCACTTCCCAGAATCTACTATCTTGAAGGTCACCAACTGCCTTCTAATTGCTATACCTTCAGCATTTGGCACCTGCTATGGACATTTAACATTCTTCATGGCCATACATTGTCTAAACTGTCTTTCTGCATTTGAGGAATGACCACCTTACAAAGCAGAACTTGTCTCCCATCCCAGAAGCTGAGGATAAACACAAATCTTCTTTCTCCAAACTTCATTGCAGCTGAAGTGTGAGCACATGATCTAGAATCTACCACCAGAGACACCCACCCCAGTGACTGAATAGTAGCTAACGGAGAAACTGCGCAGGACCCTTTTTCCAAGAGCATGGCAGCATCACCTAGTTCCCAGAGATAGCAGGTAGTTGTTCCAGAATTGGTTCCCAGGCTCCACTGAAGGTGGTATTAGCCCTGCACACTGCACGTGCATGTCCAGTAGCAGCGTGATTTATTTCACAGGACCAGTTCTGCACTGTGATTTTCCCAGATAGTCTCCAAATATTTTTCTGGGCTTTCCAAACACTCTCTGAGTACCTAACATCCTTTTAATAAACTTTATATTCCTTATACTTGCCAGACTTGAACCCTAACTATTACAACAATGTGGCCATGGACTGTCCTCCTTCGGTTCCCACAATAACTCTTTCTAATTATTCCTAATTAGATATTTAATATTAGATATTGAATGATTATCAAAAAGGCATTGTCTTTGGCCTTTTTCTCTTCTCCTTATACCCCTTTCCCTGGCAGCTGTATCCATTAATGTGGCTTTAACCACCATATACATTAATAACCTACAAATCCATCTTTCCAAACTAGACATTTCTCCCGACTTTAAAACCCCTAGGAGCTTGTCGGTGGGATATCCCATGAGTTCCTAAGTTTGACACATGTAACCTCCAGCCCATCTCCTACTCCCCAGTGTGGAGAATGTGCCCCAGGTCTACAGTCTCCCATTTGAAAAGCTAGGTGTCATCATCTCAGTTGGCTACAAGAACTTTTTGTAACTGAATTTTTTTTTTAAAGAGTGATAATAAGGCATATCAGTATTCCGATGCCTAATTTTGCTGCCGTTGGCTAAAAATAGAAAACAAGGAAATTTTCTTGTCTATTTATATAACATCTCTATAAGTATAGATAAGATACTAAAAATATTGACTGTCCCAGGGAGAGAGATTCTTTACTGTATATACCCTTTTGAATGTTGTACCATGTGAATTATTGTTTTTCCAAATTTTTTATTAATATTTTTTATTATATTATGTTAGTCACCATACAGTATACCCCTAGTTTTTGATGTAAAGTTCCATGATTCATTACTTGTGTATAACACCCAGTGCACCATGCAATATGTGCCCTCCTTAATACCCATCACCAGCCTATCCCATTCCCCCACCCCCCTCCCCTCTGACGCCCTCAGTTTGTTTTCCCACATTTTTTAAAAATCAAGTTATAAATATAATTAAATATAAGTTTAAAAATGTGACACAACCCTGCTTAGAACCACTCAATGGCTCCCATTGCCTTCTAGATAAAATTCTATTCTTTGAGCAAACAAAATCCTTTGTAATTTGGTCCCCAACAGCCTCACCTCTCACTGCCTCCCTCCCAGGCATCTTCTGCTTTAGTCCTATCAAATCATTTGTGGTTCAACAATCACACTGTGCATTCATGCCTTTGCATATGCTATTCCCTCTGCCTCAAAACACTATTTCCCTGGTTGTCTGCCTGGGAAATCCTTACCCATCCTTAAAGACATTTCTCAACACCCCAGTGGTAGGATAAGTCACATATCCTCAGCAACTATACAAGCTATATGCCTTTTAAAATAAGTATTAGAGGGGATGCCTGGGTGGCTCAGTTGGTTAAGCGTCTGCCTTCGGTTTAGGTCATGATCCCAGGGTCCTGGGATCAAGTCCCGCATCGGGCTCCTTGTTCAGTGGGGAGCCTGCTTCTCCCTCACCCTCTGTTCCTCCTCCCTGCTCGTGCTCTTCCTCTCTCTCTCTCTCCTTGTGACAAATAAATAAAATCTTAAAGATAAAATAAAACAAAATAAAATAAAATAAGTATTAGAGTGGGAGCACTTGGGTGGCTCACTCTCTTAAGTGTCCAACTCTTGATTTTGACTCAGGTCATGATCGCAGGGTCATGAGATCGAGCCCCACGTGCTGAGCACAGAGCCTACTTACAATTCTTTCTCCCTCTCCCTCTGCCCCTCCTCCCCTGTTCTCTTTCTCTCTAAATAAAAAATAAATAAAGTAAGTATTAAAGTGAACTCAAACTTATTCTAATAATAGCACTACTCTCTCATCTGAATTTCAATCTGCTTTCTTGACCTGTAGAGAAAGGAGTGTAGGTACAGTAGCACCCTCAAAATCAGAACCAGATGTCACACACAGAAGCCGAATCCTCTCTGCGTAGCTGTGATGCTTAATTTTATGTCTCAACATGACTGGGACATAGGGTGTCCACACATTGGGTTAAACATTATTCTGGGTGTGTCTGTGAGGATGTTTCTGGACTGAGATTAACATTTGAATCCATAACAGAATAAAACAGACTGTCCTCCCTACTGTGGGCGGGCCTCTCCAATCCACTAGAGGCCTGAATAAAACAAAAAGTCGGGTAACAGAGAATTCACACTCTCTGCCTGACTGTTTTCAAACTGGGACCTTGGTCTTCTCCTGTACTCAGATTAGAACATACACCACCACCTCTCCTGGGTCTCTAGCTTGCAGGTGGCAGATAATGGGACTTCTCAGCCTCCATAATCCTTGACAGTGTTAACAGAAGAAAGGTCAAGAATGGTGAGCCTAAGACTCAACACACAGTCATCTCTCTGTGATGCTTCTCCCTGACACCCACAGACAAAGTTCAACATGGCCTCCAGATTCCCATGACTGGTCCTTGATTCATTCTTTCAACAAACACTTATTGAGCACTTTAATATGGGGCACACATGATTTCCAGCACTGATGACAGACCAGCGGCAAACCAGACCAAAATCCTCACCCCTCTGGAACTTTCTTTCAATTGGGAAAGATAGATGATAAATAGAATAAGTAAAATAAATGGTATAAGACAAAAAGATGAAAAATTAATCAGGAAAATGAATATAAAATGTAGCAGGAAGAGGGGGTGATGTTCAGCATTAAACAGGGTTGTGAAGGAAAACTTCCCTGAGAACTTGGCATTTAAGTAAAGGCCCAGTGGAGATAAGAATGTGGACCCAAGAGTATCTAAGAATCTAAGAGCATCTAAGTATCTAAGCATGTTCCAGACAGAGCAATCGGCAAGTACAAAGGTCCTGAGGCATGAATGTCACAATGTCTTTCTATTAGGCTGACACAGCCCCCTGAGGTCACGAAGCACATCTTTAGTAAGAGTAATAATTAGCATTTGTTGAGTACTTACTAAGTGTCAGGCACAGTAAGGACTTTACAAGGATTACCTCACTTAATCCTCATAACCTTGGGAGGTAAATACATTATACACCCAATCCACAGATAAAGAAACCGATGTTTTCATTTGTCCAGTATCACACAGGTAGAAAGTGATGGACCTAGAATTTGAACCCTGATCAACTGACTCCCCATAATAACTCCTTGCTCTAATTTCCCACCATTAAAGTCCTAGCCCCTCTCAGTTGCTCAATACATGCTTACGGAGTGGAAACCTACACTGACGCTCACATGAAGACCTTGGGACCGTCGCAAACCTAGTGGTCTGGCATGAGGATTTACTACTGTATTAACAGAGCTCGGTGTGTTTGTTGTCTTTAAAACAGAGATGACTTCGAGAATAAATGTTCCATGATGACCCCACCACTCTGAGAACTGCAGATCCATTTCAACTACCTAATGCAATAAATTGGCTTACCAGATCTTACTGGAAGTCACTCACTGAAGCTTAAACACAATTTGCTTGCCTTCCATTGTTTCAACATTGTACTTTCAGCTTGTTGAATTCAATTCCACAGTCATTTCCTGAAAACCTAGTGCAGGAAGACACAGCCAAGAGCTACCAGGGGTACAAAACCAAACATGCAATGCCTTGTCCTCACGATGCCTACAATCAGGCACAGAGAAAACACAGCCCGAGGAAAAACACAGTGAGCAGCAAATACAAGTCAGCTGCTGCCATCAAGGCTGAATTCCCACGAGGCCTGTGGCTGTACGTGGAGGATGTAGTTGCTGAGTTTATCCCGTTCCTAACCAGGAATGGGATAGCCTGCAACCTTGCATTTGTTTAATCCGATAATGTATCCAAACGACACATCTGCAGACTCCACAGAAAACAATCATTGAAAGAAGTTAAGAAACATCGCTTAAAACCATCCACCTTCCTTCTGTTGGCAATTCAAACCTTGAAATAAACTGTGTGTTCAGCTGCAACATTAAAGCATCAAGCTCTTTTTCTTGCTAGGCACCGAAAATTGAAATCTATCACTGGCCAAATAAAATTGTAGGTCTACAGAGTAGAGAATCTGGCTTTGTCAAGCTATGGCTTTGTCCTTCGCAGAATCCTCATCTCAGGTTTTCTTCTTCCAGGGAAGTGAAATGAATCCAAAGAGCCCAGATTGTACTTTCTCTCCTACTAAAAGAAACAATAAATACACATTGTGCTTACAGCTGTGATATTCCTGCAGAATTAGCCATGCCCTTAATTTGCTTTAAGCTGACCTGTTTTAAATTCTCAGAGACAACAGCATGTCAGGGTCCGGTGTAGGTGAAAATCCCAGTGACTTTCGTGAGGGCTGTGTATGTAGTTTTCAGCACTGGGGCCTGAGGAGGACTTTGGTCCACTTATCACTGCTTGGCCAGAGCTCTTGATACGGAACAGTGCTGACATTATGAAAGCATCACCTCACCGAGTGGCATGTGAGCACGCGGCCGGGACCTCCTGACCACACGTGATAACACTGTGGTGAGGGAGGTGGAGATCACTCCCTATGCCGTCTAATTTGGCTTTGAAAAACACACTCCCTCCCCCCTCAGACATAATCCACTTCGGCCTCATCATCACCCAAAATTAAGCTCCCAGTCAGAAGATGGAAGTCCCCAGACGCTATACAGGAGCCCCCGAATGTGTTGCCTCCTGGCAAGCAGCAGGAATCTGTGGAATGGCCGGGAGGCCTCCGCCGGGGTGGTGAGGAGGGAAGGCTCAAGAGGCTGGTTTGGATGTGTGAGGAGTTCCCCCCGATCCGGGGAGCCTGGTACAGTGAGCTGCAGGCGGGTAGCCCAGCCTCTTGGGTTGTAACTGTGAGAGCCGGGGTGGGTGCAAAGTCTCCCCAGTGCTCAGGGACTAGCTCACGGCACTGGGCAAACAAATGCCCGGGGGCAGAGCAGTCTCAGGACAAGAGCTAGACGAGCCACAGGGCACACTTCCGGCGGACCACCGGGGACACCAAAGCAGGGTCCCTGGAGCAGGCCGTGGGGGTGGGCTTAGTCCAGGACATGGTGTGTGACTGACACCCTGGGTAATGGGGAAGGGACAGGGAGAAACAGAAGACTCTCAGGCAGACTGAGTGGCCGTAATTTCAGGGACCTGTAGGTTAAAGGTAATAAGAACCCCCTCCAGCTAAAAGTAGCAGTGCTTCACCTCTAATATTATTCATGGTTTTAACTCTGCCCCATCTTCACAAATAGATTTAAAGCCCTCGAGGGCTCTTGTTTCTTGCAGCCTCAGCAGTGAAAGGTGATGAGACCGCTAATCATTCTAGACTCTTTCATTCCATGAAGCAACTGACATACACAGAGTTCTACTCTCCTGCCATCTGGCCCTCTGAGGATAAGTCTCTGTAGGAATGTTCTAAGGAGAAGTTATGGCTCCTTTAAGAGGCTTCTGGTAAATACAGAGTTCTAAACTTTCTGGAAGAAGGCGGAAGTAAGAATAGTCACCATTTCGTGTGGTTAAAATAATCGATAGCTACAACTTCAGAGACTGAGAAAAGCCATAGAGAAAAGAAATTGTCTTCTCGATAGGAAAAAAAAAAAAAAAAAAAGGCCACAGTGAGAAGTCCTACGCACACCCAAAGCCTCTTGTGGGTCTCAAGCTTAGAACCAGGCCCTTGCCTCTGGCACACTTCTTACTATCTCTGTCCATGACCCCACCCAGTCCCCAAACTCTCTGAATTTCACTTCTTCACCTGTCATGTGGGGAAAATGCATTTACACAGGGTTAATGTTCACAAAAGTATTAGTTGTTATCGGGAGGTGGTCACCTCAATCTCCTTCAGCTATAAAAATCCAGCCCCCCCCCAAAAAAAGAGAAAGACAGTCACAAAGGGGAGAAACTATTTGCCCTCAGTAAAAAGAAAAGATCTGAAATGTTAGAAAGAAGTCACCTCTAAGTGAGGATTAATAAAGAGGGAAAATAATGCTCCTTTCCTGAAAAGTTGAGACCAGCCAGTCAAGGGCATCTGGCCAAAATCACCACGTAAGGGAAAGGAAAGCAAGCAGGGGGCCTCGTGTTTCTGGACACACAGAGCCCCAGGCTCACCTGAGAAGGATAGGAGAGGCCCAGGATACCCGGAAAACTAATAGAATACAATCTATAAATCTAGGTGTTTGTATTTCTAAACTCACTTTAAAAGATCTAGCACTTCTCTGACTACCATGATCAGAAATTATTAAAATTACAAACATGCCACTTACAAGTTTATTTTAACGGAAAAGCTGTACGCAGACCCCGCCTGACCTGTCAGCCTCATCTTGCTAAATAACAGCAAACAATCACAGCCATAATTAACTAAGCACTTGCAACAGGGCAAGGAATCCTAACTTTTAGTCTTATAGGCATCAACTCACTGAATTCTCCTAACTAGTCTATAGGATAAATAATATAATTCTCCCTGCTTTATCGGAATGTTTGGACTTTTGATGAACTAACTGATGGACAAGCAGCCTTGAAGGATGATGCGTGTTGATCGCAATCAGATTTTTTAAAACAAGTGATACGCAACTAATGAATCGTTGAACGCTACATCAAAAACTTATGCTGGCTAACTGAACATAATAAAAAAAATAAAAATAATAAAATTGCTTAAGATCAATGGATAAATAAATCAATGAATGAACAAATAAATAAATAAATAAATAAATATAAGCAATGAAATCAGACTCCTCCATGGCTGTTCCAAAGACAGAAACTAGCCTACTATTCTCCTCCACCCACTCAGGAAGTCCTCCGCCAAAGCCAAGTTGACCATGGTAAAAGAGACTGATGATTCCCACCTTCTCTTCAAGCAGTGAGTAGGCTGGGGGTATATACAGTAAGTAGCAGAATGAAAAAGTAAAAAACAAAAGCAGTGCTAGGATAAATTGATGATGATGCTCCTTCCATTGCCTAAAGATTAATGCCATGAAAAAGCTTGGACTTGGACCCTGCTGCATTGGGACAGACTAAGGATTCTGGACTCTTACAAGGTGACCTGTAGACAGGCAGGATGGCATCCTAGGACTACCCAAGGCAATACCCTGTGTACATTCACCGGGGACTCCACGATGTGGGTTTCCCACACAGAACAGGTCTAGTGCCAGCAAGCTGGCTTCAGTTCTCTACGTGCTGCTGATTATTCAAATGACTTCACCTCGGATGTGAAACAAAATGGACATCAAGAGACTCCCAAGACTCTCAGCCCCACCCCAGATGGGGCTTGTGAGAACCAGAGAGGGGAAGAGGCTGACCCAAAGGCGAATAGTCAAGCTGGGGTGGCTCTGAAGGGCTCTCGACTCCACCTGACTCACAGAACTATAATGAGGCGATAGCAAAATAATTCATGGGGACATCTTTTGGAGAGTTAAAATCAAAAGCTCGACAAATGAGTGCTGTTGGTGGTGGTGGTGTTACATACAAATGATTTTTAAAGTCATGATGCATTTACAGACAATTTAAATCCCTTCCTGGTGGTACCAGGACACAAGCCCATCTTTGTACAGAACAGAGCTCTCAGCTGCAAAGCCCTCCAGGCAAGCAGACAGAGCTGCAGTCCCCCAGACCACAAAGCAGATGGCCAAAGGAGGCTGCCAAAGGGTGGGACCGCAGAACGGCCCAGATGTCAATGGAGGGCTGAGGACATAAGCCCTGGCTCAGGAGCCCTGGCATCACAGAACTCTGGGTCAGGAGCTGACCCCAGGGATCGTGGAGCTGCTACTGTCTTCAGGGTTCATCCACCTTGTAACAGGTGTCAGAATTTCATTCCTTTTTATGGATGAATAATATTCCATTGTGCGTAATACCCCACTTTTTCCCAGTTTTATCGAGACATGATTGACATTCAACCCTATAAGCTTAGGGTGCACAGGATGCTGATCTGACTTACTTTGGTATCATAACCACAATAAGTTTAGTTACTATCCATCATCTCATACAGATTAAAAACATTTTTTTTCCCTGTGACACAAACTCTTAGGATTTACTCCCTTAGCAACTTTCCTGTACATCATACAACAGTGTCAGCTATAGTCCTCGTGTGCACATGAGATCCCTAGCACTTATTATCTTATAACTGGAAGTTAGCGCCTTTTGACCACTTCCCTCCCATTCCCCCTCCCCTACCCCCACCTCTGGTAACTACAGATCTAATCTCTTTTCTATGAGTTTGGGTTTTTACAGCTTTTTAAAAAATTCCACATGTAAGTGATCTCACACAATACTTATTTTTCTCTGTCTGACTTATTTCACTTATCATAATGCCCTCAAGTTCCATCTATGTTGTCACAAGTGACAAGATTTCCTGTTCTTTTTACGGGTGAATTTTATGGCTGACTTTCCATTGTATATATACACACCACAATTTCTTTATCCATTTGTCTATCTCTGGACACTGCGGTTGCTTCCATGTCTCGGCTGTCATAAATAATGCTGCTATCATCATGGGTGCAGGCATCTCTTCAAGTTAGTATGTTCATTTCCTCTGGATATACAGCCAGGAGTAGAATTGCCAGATCATAGGGTAGTTCTATTTTTAATTTTTTGAGGAACCTCTATACAGTTTTCCCTAGTGGTTGCACCAGTTTTATATCACTTTTGCTTATCCATTCACCCACTGATGGACACCTGAGACCTTTCCACTGAGCCGTTATGAATGATGTTCCTATGAGTCAGTGCACAAATATCTGTTTTGAGTCCCCGAAGTTTGCAGCAAGTTTTTAAGATATTTATTTATTTATTTATTTATTTATTTGAGAGAGAGAGAGCATGCGAGTAAGGGGAGGAGCAAAGGGAGACGGACAGGTGGACTCCATGCCTAGCACAGAGCCTGACGTGGGTCTCAATCCCACAACCCTGAGATAATGACCTGAGCCAAAATCAAGAGTCGGACGCTTAACTGACTGACCCACCCAGGCACCCCAAGGTTACAGTAATTTAAAAACTTTTCTGGGGGACTGGGATAGGCCAGTGATGGGTATTAAGGAGGGCACATATTGCATGGTGCACTGGGTGTTATACACAAATAATGAATCATGGAACATTGCATCAAAAACTGGGGATGTACTGTATGGTGACTAACATAACAAAATAAAAATTATAAAAAAATTAGGGGCGCCTGGGTGGCACAGCGGTTGGGCATCTGCCTTCGGCTCAGGGAGTGATCCCTGCGTTATGGGATCGAGCCCCACATCAGGCTCCTCCGCTATGAGCCTGCTTCTTCCTCTCCCACTCCCCCTGCTTGTGTTCCCTCTCTCGTTGGCTGTCTCTATCTCTGTCGAATAAATAAATAAAATCTTTTAAAAAAATTATAAAAAAATTAAAATTAAAAATAAAAATTAAAAATTAAAAAATAAATAAAAAAATTAAAACTTTTCTGTTTTTTTTTTTTAAAGATTTTATTTATTTATGTGACAGAGAGACAGCCAGCGAGAGAGGGAACACAGCAGGGGAGAG